>NW_024871113.1:6275000-6962500 GCF_019054845.1 Dipodomys spectabilis
AGCAGCATTCCCTTTGGGCCACATCCCATGCAGCTTCTGGTGTTATTAGATATCTTGATAATGGCCAGTCTCAATGTTGTTTAGATTTGCATTTCTTTTATGGCCAGAAAAGTTGATCATTTCTTCATGTGTCCACTGCCATTCTTTTTTTTTTTTTTTTGCAATTTTTTATTGTGATTAAATGATTACATAAATTTCACAAATTTCACAGTATTGTGGGATAGTGATACTTAGTTAAAGTCCCAAACACATTCTAACCTTCATGGGGCAAATTGTCTCTATCGTGGTTTATCAGGTTTATGAGTTCTGAGCTTTGACAATACAGTTATTTCTTCCATATTGGGTGATACGTACATTCCTTTCCTTTTGCTTAGTGTCATCTGTTCCCTCTTTCCCACTTATTCCCTCTTTCCCATTGCTGCCATTGAGTTGCTTAGTTCATTTTAATCAATGTCCAGTGCAGCTAATGGGTCCTGCTGTTTTCCTGTTTCCCTCTGGTTCTGTGTTCTCCTCCTAGTTTCCCTCCGATGTGCACATATATACCATATATATGGTCAGCCGCATGGCGTCATTTAGTAATGATTCGACCAGATGAGTGGAGGACCTTTGTTTATCAAGTCTTGTTTACTTTGTGGTATCACAAAGTTAAATCCTTTTGGATTTAACATCCACTTAACAGGGAGACCATGTGCCATTTGTCTCTTTGCTCTTGGCTTACCTTACTCAACATGATTTTTTCTAGTTCCATCCATTTCCCTGCAAATGCCATTTTTTTTTACAGTGAAAACAGGGGTTTTATCGTGGGGAAAGAACATACAAAAGAAACAAAAGAATCACATAGTGCACTATAAGTACATTAAAAACAATAGCAAGCAAGAAAAAAAACCACTTGTGTCCCTGTCTTGGAGTTCATTTTGCTTATATGGTCATATGTACATAGCTAAGGTATGGAACCAACCCAGATGCCCCTCAATAGATGAGTGGATCAAGAAAATGTGAGATATATCTATATATATCTATATAGATATATATAGATATATATATATATATGAATTCTATGCCTCCATCAGAAATAATGACATTGCCATTGCCCCATTTGTTAGGAAATGGAAAGATTTGGAAAAAATTATACTAAGTGAAGTAAGCCAGGCCCAAAGAAACATAGGTCCCTTGGTTTCCCTTAATTGCAATAATTAGTATATGTCTAGGACAAGCAAAAATGGTAAAAAGCTATGTACATATGACCATATAATTTCATCTTTATTCAGCTGTGCCAAGAAGTTGCAATTCAACAAAGTAGTATGCGAAGACAATGAATCCTCATCAACATTACCTCTTTCATTATTCTCCTCCATCCTTCCCAACTTTCTTCCCTCAGTTTTATAAATTTTGTAAAATATGCATTGATTTATTACTTAATTCTCTTTCACTTCCTCTCATTCATCTACAAAATAGGGTCTCAATGTACATACTGATTTGCAATTCTATTTATTGCTTACTGTGTAGTTGAGATTACACATACATGATTCTATACTCATATTTTTGCTTATTGAGATGGGGTCTTCCAACTCTTTGCCTAGATTAGTGTTGAACACTTCAGATCTCAGCCTCTCAAGTAGTTAGTATAATAGGCATGAGCCTGGTACCTGGACTGTAGTGCATTTTAAAAAGGAATTATTGGCGCCATTATTTTGTCCTTTCTAATGGCTGCCTTATATTCCATTGTATATAGACACCATAATTTTTGTATCCGTTCATCTGTGGTGGGACATCTGAGTTGTCTCCCATATCTTGGCTATTGTGAACAGTGCTACAGTAAACATGGAGGTGCATGTGTCTTTGTATCCTAGTTCCTGTTAGGAATAGACGCCTAGGAGTGATATGGCTGGGTCATAGGGAAGGTCTATATTTAGCTTTCTGACAACCCTCCAGACTGCTTTCCAAAGTGGTTGTATAAGTGTACATTCCCACCAGCAGTGTAGTAGGGTTCCTCTTTCTCCACATCCTCTCCAGCATTTGTTGTTGGCTGACTTTGGGATGCGGGGTAATGTGGAATCTCAGGGTTGTCTTTATTTGTATTTCCTTTACAACCAGGGATGGTGAATATTTCCTCATGTGTTTCTTTGCCATTTTTATCTCTTCTTCTGAGAAGTCTCTCTTTTGTTCCCTCCCATTTAGTAATTGGTTTGTTGGGTTTGGGAGGGATTAGTTTCTTGAGTTCCCTGTTTATACTGGATATTAACCCCTTGTCTGATACATTGCTGATAAATATTTTTTTTCCCAGATAGTTGGCTGTCTTTCTAGTTTTGTTGCTATGTCTTTAAGCTGTGCAGAAACTTTTTATTTTAAGGAAGTCCCATTCATCAAGGCTCTCTCCAATTTGTTGTGAACCTGGAACTCTGTTCAGGAAGTTCTTTCCTGTGCTTATAAGTTCAAGTGTTTCTCCTACTCTGTTCTGCAGTAGTTTCAGAGATTCAGGTTTGATGTTAAGGTCTTTAATCCATTTTGAGTTGATGTTTCCATTGGCCATTCTTATTTCCTCTTCAGAGAAGTTTCTCAATTCTTTAGCCCACTTATTAATGGGCCAGTTGTTTATTTGAGGATTTGTTTGGGGGAGATAAAATTTTTTTAGTTCTAAGTATATTTTACATAAAAGGTCTTGTCTGTTTTATGGGTAGTAAAGATTTTCAATCTATAGGCTTCCTGTTTATCTTGCTAGCTATGTCCTTTGCCATGCAGAAGTCTACAGTTTAATGTAACCCCATTTGTCCAATATTTCTTTGATTTGTTATGTTTCTGGGTCTCTATTAAGAAAATTTTGACCCATGCCAAAGAGCCCTCATGCTTTCCCTATTCCTTCCTGTAATATTTTCAGGGTATCTGCTCTTACCTCAAGGTTTTTGATCCATTTGGAGTTGATTATGTTGCAGGCTGATATATAAGCATCTAATTTCAGTTTTCTACAGTTCTGCCAGCACCATAGCTAAGATATGGAACCAACCCAGATGCCCCTCAATAGCTGAATGGGTCAAGAAAATGTAGTACATATACACTATGGAATTCTATGTTTCCATCAGAAAGAATGATATTGCCTCATTCATGAGGAAAAAATATACTAAGTGAAGAAAGCCAGACACAAAGAAACCCAGGCTGCATGCTTTCCCTCATTTGTAATATTTAGAATATTTCTATGATATTCTTAGCAAAGGATCACAATAGTTCCATAGCTAGGTGCATATGGCTATATAAAATGAAGCTTATCAAAATCAACTCCAAGAAATGCAAACAAGGTTTTTATAATATGCTGTTTGCAGTAATTTCTTTTTTCTTTCTTTTCTTTCCTTTTGGTTTATTGCCTGTTGTCACTGATTTTGATTTCTATACCTGTTGTCTTGCATATAAGTTTATTTGTGGAAGGGAAGGGGAAATCACAGAAATGGCAGGACAAAGTTTGAACCAATGCAATAGTGATACTCACTAGACATTATGTTGGAAATGAACTTTACAATTTGTGGGGAAGAAAGTCGGGGGAAAGGTGGGAGAATATGAGGAAGGGAGTAACACTTCAAAAAGAAATGTATTTATTACCTTACTTATGTAACTGTAATCCCTCTCTACATCACCTTTATAATAAAAAAAGAAAGGAAAGAAAAGCAGTGACCAAAACAGGGAATTAGAGCAGAGGCATTTGCATTTACTTGTAAAGTTCTATTTGTTTTTAATATACTGACTGAATTAATGTATTTCCTGTAAGTAAGTATTTATTTTTCAAAGTAAGGTTAGATGAATACCAATAGATTTATCATTCTATGGTTGCACAATTTAATTGAAAGCTCATTATTCCTTGCTAAGTTATATTACATGTCAGATACTGATAGAAATCCAAGAAAATGCCAATGTTTTCCTTTAAAAATAGTAATTAAACAAGGCATATGTCTCCTGATGAATATTAAAACTACCAGTGCATATGTATTGAAACCTTGCAGTAAGGAATAACCCTGTTGCAGAATTCTGCATCTGTCAGGCATCTGTCATTTAAGAAACTGACTCATTTCCATCATCATTTTGACAAAACCAGTTTGATTTTTTTCTCCCAATTTACCACTAAATAGTACTTGTCAACCAAATTTTAAAAGATGGTGCAATTATGATGCCTTTACTTTTTTTCCTAGAAAATAGACTCCTTCTTAGGATGCTTTTCTCAATAATAAGCAACCATAGGTGGGTTTTTCACTCTGAGACCCTGTTTCCTTCTTTCTCTACCCAACTTTCTCAGAGAAATGACTCATTGCTACTGCATTTATTTCCCCCACTACCAAAATGCTAATCAAGTCCACATTTATTTATCGTGTTCAGTTACTTCCTTCTCCCATACTAACACCTTGTGATCTTAAATAAACCATCCCAAAGCAAATGTTATTGCCTTACCTCCTTCTTTTCCTTTCCTGAGTTCTAACATACCCATACTAACTTTCTCTCTTGGTTCCTTATTTATGTTACCAAGTTAGGGTCACTTAGGTAAGAATGTTGGAGCATGAGTTGCAAATTCTATCTTTGCCCAGGCAGTCAGGAAGCCTAGCTCATTAAGGCAAGAAGTGATCTAGCCAAAAAATATAAAGCACACAGCTCATGAAAGGTAACAGCTATTTCTAGCCTAGCATGTGAATATGTATACCCAGGGCTGACAATTTTTTCTGTTTTTTCTGTTGTTAGACCTTAAATGTATATTCTGGTTAAAAACTGCCCTTGAACAATAGTGACAGTGGAGAAAAATCCAAGAGAGTTTGACAGCCTGTCAAGTGGATTTGGCTTGACATCTAAGAAAGCAAAGTTATGCATTTGATTTAAATGATTGTCCTTATTACAACAATGAAAAAAACATGGAATTAAAAATCAAGGAGAATACTAGGTCTATAAATCTTTAAGTCTAAAAGAAATAAAATAATAAATATTTTCTGTCAGATCATCTAACAAGTAGCTGTATTCCTCATGTTAACAATGTTGAGACAATGGTAAATATGATAAAAAAAAATAGAAATTGCCTTAGAACAAAATAAAATCAGATCAGTAACCTTGGCCAGTGTGTGTGCATGTGTGTGTGTGTGAGTGTGTATGTATGTGTACAATTGTATAATTGTTTCTGATTTAAACTGTGATTTTAATTCAACATTTCTATATACAATTGTGATGATATTTCTATTAAATTGTTTCATGAACCCATTGCCATCATGAACTTATAGCTGCTATTCCAGCTCAGGTTCTGTAAGGTTCACAAAGCCTCACCATTAGTTGAAAGTGTCCACCCCATCACACATATCACACATGTTTTAATCTATAATCTCTTATTTCCCTAATAATCCTTATATTGTTATCTTTTATTTTCTTTTTGTAGTGAGCACCATAAATCAGCTCTTTTAAAGAAGAGGCAAATACTTCATGATTCTCCTATATGCACAATCTTGATCTACATTAAAATATGCACAGAGACATAATGGGGACTATTAGATGGGAGAGACCACAGGAAGGAGAAAGAGTGCCTGAAAACAGCACCATGGAAATATGTTGTATGTATGGATTAATCACTCTGCAAAGGGATTTGACATGGGAATTTGTGGGGGACATGATAAATCTGTAGCACTCCCTATTGCACGAAGAGTATCCACACTGCGGCTGTATTATTTGATTCTTCTTTATCTTCCCTGATTTTGTTAACTCCTTAAAGACTAAGTCCTTCCCCAGGCTCCCTTCACATCCTCTGCTGTCTTCATGGACATTCTTCATTATCATTTTCTGATGGATGATCCCTTTCTTCAATCACACTTCTCACAATCATCATGCTTTCAAAATACTTTTATTAGCCTTCCTATCAAACACTAACTTTCTATTTCCATATTATTCTCTTGGCTCATTTTCTTCACTGGGATCCCGAGGGCCTAATACTTTCCTTATTTATTTATTTAATTATTTTTTTCTAGTTTCTTTTCCTTGTGGGATGAAATACAACCTTATAAGATTACAAATCTTATTATTTTGTTTTCTCTAAAATCTCCATTGCCAGGAATAAATGAAAGGAAAATAAATCAAAACAAAATATTGATGCTTTATATTACTTTGATTGCTTTAAAAAATTCAATCTTTAAAACAACTGAAGTTTTCAATTGCTCATTTTCTTTACTTTCTATTTATTTATTGTTATTTTAAAGGTGATGTACAAAGTGGTTATGGTTTTAAGTCAGATAAAGATTGCATTTCTTTTTGGATAAGGTCACCTCTTCCCTTGCTCTTTCCAAATTTGACCCTCCCATCCCTAGCACCCATTATATTTTCAATATAGTGTCCAGTGATTATCACTACTATATTTGTTACACTTTGTCCCACCATTTCTATGACCCACCTAACCCTCCCAAAGACAGATGCTTTATCACTCAAGGGACTTCTGCTCTGATTCATTTATTGTACAAAATGAAAGGTTTTATTGTGACATTTGCATCCTGTATGCCATGTAATTTGATCTTATTTATCCCATTTATTCATCTTACTCCTCCTGTTCTCCCATTTTATGTTTCTATCTTTTCTTGATTTTGTTGGCTGATTGGTTTGTTGGGCTTTTTTAGATCTAAATTTCTACATATGAAAAAGACTTACAATGTTTGTCTTTCTGAAACAACAAATTGAGTATTTAACTTTAGTGTGAAACCACTGTCAGTGGGAATTAAGAATTATAAACTAATCTCTTCATTCAATTAGCTAATAATAAAGATCACTCTTGAGAAATTAGAATCCAATGAAGCTCAGTACACACATAGTTACATATCCAACAATACCTTGATTAGCTTCCGAAGATGGGTATAAAATATTTTGTGAAGTCCTTTTAAGATAGTTTCTGTCTCGTGAAAATAAGAAGAAAATCAGTAGATATATTTTCAAATGTTGCAATTAAGGATTTCATTTCCTTGTGCTTGTGTATTTCTATATGGATGTGTTTGTGCTTTTGTACATGTGTGCATAAGTCATACATGGAATAAATTTGTTCTACTACTACTGAATTCATCAGTATGACATATGACTAGTAATAATTGTATGTGATTTTTAAGAACTTATTTAAAATAAAAGTAACTGGAATGGGGATGTAGTTGAAGGTTAGAGTCCTTGCCTAGAATCCATCAGGTCCTGGGTTTGATACCCAGTACAACAAATACAAACACAATAATGCATAAATACTTGAAAAATTAAATAAATAAATAGAAAAGTTTATATTTACATTTAATATAACTAGAAAGAGAATTATTCTAAGTAAGTCAATACCCTTGTGAGATATAATATGGGATATATTTGAAGATTATTAAATGAAACATTTCAGAAGTTGTTTGGTCTACTTGTTTAATGATACAGTGAAAAATTACTCAGAGAATATTGAAGAGATCTAACTTCATCACAACAGCAATATCCCTAAGAAATTTTCCATCTAAATTTACTGTCTTAATAATGATAGCTTAAGTGTGTTAAGTGTTCCAACCACTGTTTTAAGTTTTTATTTTAGTAAATGGCCTCATGATGTACTGAAAATAGCCTGAGCTTTAATGACAGGTAGATGGCTTGCTAGTCATCTAGTCATTTACTAACTATGTAACCTTAGGCAATTCACTCAAATCTTCTGAGATTTAATTTCATTAATCTTTAAAAGAAAGCAAAACATAGTCAAGTCAGCACTCATGGCTTTTTATGGATCAGTTCTAAACTGTTCATAGTATGTGTTTACTTTCTCTTTAAATAAATTATTTGGCATCATGGACTTCTAATATCTCTATTTAAAGGTAGAATTGAAACAAAGGTAAACATGAAACTGATTTTTCCTCTCATTATCTTACCATGGTATATTGGTTCCATCATGTCTCTTCCACAGCACAGCTTATACACCCATCCATAAATTCTGGAGATTGGAGAGTTTGAGATAGATTTTTTTCCTTGAAATTTTTAAAAATTCTAACATGCTAATATTCCAGGAAACGAGTGGCTATTTGGAGAGGGACTATTGTGGCACTTTAAGGAACCTTTTACAGATTGAATTGTGATCCCAAAACATGTATAAGTGCTAACCCTGGTATTTGTGAAGGTTCTTATCTTTTTAAATAGTACCTGAAGCTTCATGACTTTAGACCTCCAGCCTATAGTTCAAGTTAGGTCTAGGCATTTTCCCCCCATATGCCAACTAAAGAGACATTGTGAAAGACAGAGAAAGGAAGTTTATTACATGGCAGCCATAGGAAGACAACAATTCAGCTCATATTCACCCATCTTCACAGGTACAGACATTGGCTTCAGACAGGAAGAATTCAGCACAAAGAGTAAAAAGACACGCAGAGCAAAAAATAGTCACCAGTCACTAGTATGATCTGGTTGACCATTAGCTCAGTCTTTGACTGTGGAGGAATTCTGGAGAAGTTTCCTTTTATCACAAAATATTTACCAGTGAGTTTGGTCATTCCTGGAGCCCAAAGTAATTGTTTAATGCTATAGGATGGAAGTGTTCACATTAAAGGGTGCAAATTGAGAGTGGAAGGAATAGTGTGTCTAGCTTTTAGTTAATTCACAAGGGCCACCAAAAACATCCTTTAGCTTGCCTTATTTAGTTAGGATCTTTGTAGATTTTTCTACTTAAGAGAAGGTATAAGCAGGACGTTGAGGCTCAAGGCTATTACAGTAACTACTCAAGAGCTTGATATCTGGAGGATTGTATTTTGAGACCAGATCAAGCAGAAAACTCCATGAGATTCCATCTTCAAACTAATCAGCAAAAATCTGATGGCTGAAGCTTAAGAGCACAAGCAGAGCAAGCATGAGGCTGTGAGTCAAATACTGGTACTGATAAAAATTTGTATTTTTCAGAGTTCTTAGAGGATCCATAGGCTGTATAAATAATTACAAGAGGGAATTGAATGGATTGAGTCACATCATCAGAATCTGGATAGTCCCACAATGGCCAGCTGCAGGCTAGGGTGCAGAAAAATCAGTAGCAGTTCTGCTCAAGAAGCCTCAAAGCAAGGGAACAAATGATGCAGTCCTAGACTGAAGCTTAGGGCCTGAAAACTTCTGGAGAGCCATTGGTGAAAGTTTTCATTCACAACTGAAGAAGCTTGAGTCTGGTGTCCATGGAGTACAGCACACAGCAGCCAAAAAGTATACCTTCTCAACAAATGGAATTTATTCGCATACCAGCTTCTTCCTTTGTTCTACTTGTGTCCTTTTTTTGGCTCATTCTGGACTCTCAGTCTCTTAGATGGTGCCACCTACACCCAGATCTCAGTCTCTTAGATGGTGCCACCTACACCCAGAGTATATCCTCCCACTGAATTCACTGTTCTGTCTGTCAGTCTTTTCTGGAAACACAAGACACACGGGAAACTGCTTTTCCAATTTCCTAGGTAGCCCTCCATCTATCAAAGCAGTATTAATCATCACACAGTTTGTCCTTGTAACTCAACATGACTGGTATTCTTATAAAAAAGGAGAATGACACATAAGAACCCCAAGATAGGGACACAAGTTTTTTCTTTCTTGCTATTGTTCCTAACATATTTATAATGTACCATGTGAATTTTGTTTTTTTGTATGTTCCTCCTCCACAGTATAACCCCTGTTTTCACTGTGTTTGATGACAGTGCCCTGCATCTTGTATTTATACTTCTCTAGCTTGGGGAGGGGAAGGGAAAAAACAAAATGTTCAAATAGGGATACAGGTTGACCCATTATAACAATGAGATGTACAAGACACTATGTTGAAAAATGCAATTTTCAATTTAGGTGGGTAGGAAGAGAGGGGAGAGGGGGGAGTGTAGTTGTGGAGGTGTGAGGGAAGGGAAGGTAGGGGAAAAACAATGGAGGAGGTAACAATGCTTGATAGAAAATGTATTCATTACCTTGCTCATGTAACTGTAACCCCTCTGTACAGTATTTTTACAATAAAAAAGTATTAAAAATGAATAAAGGTGCACAGTGCACAAAGAACACAGGATGACAGTGGCAGAGACTGGAATAGTTCTGTGACAAGGCAAAGGAACCTGAGGCCACATTTTCCCACCAGAAGTAGCAAAGATGTTACCCAAGTTCCTGAGGCAGCATGGCTTTGGTGGCCTTTAATTTGGAGTTTCTAGTCTATAGAATGGAGATCGAAAGAAAATGTTATGTTGTTTTAAACTCCACAGTTTATGGTTTGTTGTTATATAAGTCTGCCCAAATTTGGTCTCAAAGAAGCAAGGATCTATTGGTTATTTCCATGAAGTAGTCCAGTAGTCCAGATGTATCCAGCCAAAGGATCAGAGTGTGTTACAGAACTATTTTCCACAATTAATTTAGCAATGTCTTGACAGAGCACACTGCCCATTGTCATAAGTGAGTTTTATGATTTGCTCTGTGCTGTTTCCAAACTAATTTGAATCAAATATTTCAAAAAGTCCTTTTAAGAGAGATTTTTTTCCAAGGCAATTATTTTCAATCTACTTCATGATAAATTTCTAACACATTTATTTCTGCTCTTCCATTAAGGTGGGAAATGAAATTCAAATACTCCATTTCATTTATCATATTTAAGAAAAATATCACATCAGTTCGCTAGCTTATTTGTATCTAAATAGTTTCTATACAATTTTTACAAAATATTTTCTCTCTAGATAAAATAACTTTGTTTCTGACATTCCAACTATAAAGAACAAATTACTTCTCATTTTCTCCAGTGCTGCCAAATGAAACATAAAAATTTGGTAAATGTCAGGTTTTATTAGGTTAACATTTTGCAATTAAAGCTAATCACTTTTTTTCCAAAAACCAAACATATTTTGATAGCTTTTTTTCACTTGTTCTGTGTGCTGTGGTTTGATTGATGCCTCCATTCTAAAATGCGTGGTGATGAAACTGTACTTTTGGTGCAAATACATTAAGAGCCATGTCCTTTGAGAGGGAATAAAGATTTAGGATATCACTCTCTCAAATGGGAGAAGAGGAATGGCACTCAGATAAAAGTACTCAAAGCTGAAGGGAATTCTTTGACCCTTCTTTCCATTATCATATGCAGACACATCTGTCTCTATAGAGTATACAACCAGCAAAAAGCTATATTAGAAGAAGTTATTAAGACCTCATTGGACATCCGACAGTACCTTGTTCTTGGACCTCAGCCTTCAAAATGCAGGAGATAATCTCTATTGCTGGTAAATTACCTAGTTCGTGATATGTTGTAATAGCTGCAAGAAGGCACTTTAGCATTCTATTTCTTATTTCCCAGGAAAAAGTAATTTTAGTTTAATTTAAGTCAAGTTTAATTCTTCATAAAACTGAGAAATCACATTAGGGATTGTCATTCTAAAAATATTCCAAGCAAATTAAGTTTCTTGAATAAATTTAGCATTATAATCACCATTATTATTACTTTATTTAAGGCTAAGCTTTATAGTTGTACTTCAAGGATAGGCCATAAATACACATTTTTCTCATAGGTCCTAGAACTGGAATTAAATTTAGTACTTTTTGTGGCATCTTTATTTCATCTGTAATGAAGTATTATCACAAGAACCATGGTTTTGGAATGTCTCTGTCAGTAATGGGAATCATTCTCTATGGACTTGGAAGAAATGTTTCATAATTTTTACATAAGCAAATACCAAAATCTGGGTAATTTATTTACAATATAAGTGCATTTAGCTTATGCTTCTGGAAGGTATGAGATTCAAGAGTCAAGTGGGGAAGACTTTGAGCTATATCGTAACAGAATGGAAAGTAAATCATCTATGCCAGACAGAAAGAAGTCAGCCATGTTTTTCCTGTCTATTGGGAACTCATTTCTATGGTAACTAGCCTCCTTCCATGATAATGCATTAATCCATACACAGCTCTCCCAATCTAATCATTTCCTAAATGAATCACCATTTCTACCATTCCAATAGCAATTGCATTTCAACTTGACTTTTAGAGGGCACAAATAATCAGATCATAGCAATATAAATGGAGATTAGTATGTAATTGGAAATCACATTAAGAAACAGAAGCAAGTTTCCACAGGCATTGTTTTATCTTTGCGTTAGGCTTGACTATCTACGTTTACAAAATGGAGAATATAGATCTACTTATTTCTAGAGAAGGAAAATTAAAAGCACCAAAGTGACAAGGGGGCTACTTCTTACCAATGATTTAATAATAATATGTTCTTCTAAAAACAGTGGAAAAATTAAATCTGTGGAGGTGTGAAAAAATAATATACCTCCAGCATGCAAAAATACTAGCACAACTTCTTTAGTTCAGAGGAGGGGTTCTGTCTATTTTTAAAAAGGTATATATTGGACACTTTAAATGGAATGAAAACTTCTTGGAACATATTAGACAACTCACAGAATGTTGGGAAGGGACATAGAGGTGGCCTGATGATTAGTCTCCAGGAACAACACCTAACCAGGCAGCGGACAGAGATGAGGCTCAGATTGATGAGGATGCTTCTGCCTCCCTGGTAAGAGCTGGGTTGCACTGTAGCTTCCAGGAGGCTTCCTTCTGTCTTGGGGACTTGGCCTTCACCTCTGGAAACTGAGTAGATATGCTGCCCCAAGCTGTCAAACAGAGAAGGCCACCAGAATCTCTTTTTTTTCCATTGTTAATTTCAAATTCCACATCTAAAATAGACAAAATGGATGGGGAATATCACAAAGAGATGACAAAAATAAGTGAGACCATTTAAATTTAGGATAATTTTCTCATGTAAATTATGTTTCCTAAAGAGAGAAAATTAAGTCAAAAAGTGTTTGTCACAAATATGATTTTTGTATTATATGAAGTCTAGAAATCATTATTTTAGAGATATTTTGCTTTGCTCACTGCAATGATTTTTTTCTTTAAAAAATATATACTAAATATATCTATAAGTCTTTCTGTCTGTCTATCTATCTATCTATCTATCTATCTATCTATCTATCTATCTATTTTTGTGCTTGAACTCAGGGTCTATATCCCTCAGCATTTTCTGCTCAAGGCTGTTGTTCTATCCTTTGAGAAACACCTCTTCTGGCTTTCTGCTAGTTAACTGGAGATAAGTGTCTTGGAGACATTTCCCCCTGGGCTGGCTATGAACTGAAATCCTCAGATCTCATGATAATAAGTATGACCCACTTCCACCCAGTTTCATGATTTTTTTTTTATTTGCTGAGTATTGTTGCATGTAATTCTGCAAACCTGAGCAAGTTAATGTTCCCTGAGCCTCAGTTTCCTTCTGTGAAATTACAAGCAATGACACATTTTAAAGGGCTTAGAAGAAGTATGAAAGTTTATAGGCTACAATAATAAATTATACTTGCTATTGTTAATAAATATCAGGTTCTGAGCAAGAGATGTTTTCTATCAAGTTGGTAACTGGCAGATATCCAGTCTGTTGCACATTATTATTACTAGACAGGTCATAATTTTGAATGACAGTCCATTCTAAGCTAAATAATTTATGTTACACTTTTTATCACATTCTTTCAATAGTTTACCATTTTAATTTCCCAGTTCAGGAATTGTTGACCTAAAATAATCTCCACTAGAAAAATTAATTGCATTAAACATAATAGCTTGTCCTTACAGCAGTATTTTAAAAGGTGGATGAAATTCTTTACCTACATTGACATATTTATTTCACTACATCATAAATCACACTCTTACAGTACTAAAATTAACTATTGCTACAGGTTGCTATTTTCAAATCTAATACCATGAAAGATATCCATAAAATGCCAGGGCCATTCACTTACACTGTGGTAATGCAGTGTGGAGATGAAGCACATAGTTGATAGCTGGCTGGGGTTGGCAGTGCATACCTGTAAATGCACCACTTGGGGGGTCTAAGGCCAGAAGATCAAACGATTGAGGCCAAGCTGTGCTGTAGATCAATCTCCTTTCTCAGAAGAAATAAAAATTCATAGATAGTATAATCACCACCAGGACTGAAATCCTAGCTCTATTGCAGATAGACTTGTATGACCTTGGTTAAATTCTAATCTCTTTGGGTTAATCGTCAACTTAAGTGAGTGATAGTACCTGTTACCAATCTTTTTGGAGAAAGACACATGTTATTATATAAGGTGATTTGAAAGGGTCTTTTTCCAAGTTAGTCTATAGGATTAGAAGCTGTACTTATTACTATACCAATACCCAACAAAGTAGACCCTACAAGGGTCTATTTAAAGTGCAGAGGATACCAATGTAAGAGTAAGATAGGTCCTGACTCCTCAAGTCTCACATAGTGTGGTACAGGACAAAGGTAAATACATTGCTCTTAATAATGCACTTTGCTTATCATGTTTCTGTTCCCCAAACCAGCAAGGATATTATAGATATATGTAGCCAAGACACTATAAAAAGTGAAATTTTATGTGGACCTGCCACTATTGCAACTGCCCTGGGCACATTACACCTTCTACTTTACAAATATTTATGAAAAAGTTCTCATTCAAATTCTATTGAAGGATCATATTCCCCTGGAAACACGCCAGGATTCCCTAAAGAAGTCTGATTCTGGGAGACCCTCAAAAGGTTCTGGCTCAGAAGAGGAGACAGGCATGGTGATGTTTCTCAGAACTTCTGGATCAGAGTTCTTCAAAGGGTCCCAGCTGGCTTGACGGTCTCTACTACATAAATCATGCCTCTAGCCCTACTTTTTGCTTGTAAATTGGAAATGAAATATCTTAGACTTCTCTGCCTGAATTGACCTTGAACTATCATCTTCCAGATCTCAACTTCCTAAGCATTAATTATTACAGGCATGAACCACTAACACCCAGCTATGATACTGCACTTTGAGAACAAAGACACAATATCAGGGCACTCACAATATCAGGCCACTAGGTCTTGCCTATAACAATACAAAGAGCATATTAACTTCACAGGATCACAGACATCTACTGGAAATAAGTAAGAAGATTTCAAATTTAAATTTGAAATAATTTTATTTAAATATGCAGATAATCTGCAGTGTGTGATCTTTCTATAAAACACCCTAGACCTTTCTACAGTTGTGTTTAACACATCTTGTAATTTCTAGTATTTGGAGCACTGAACTATGGAGACAGCTGAAATCAGAGAACTCTGAAACCTTAAGAAAAGGCTGGTGGCTCAAGCCTAATACTAGCTACTCAGGAAGCTGAGATCTGAGGATCGCAGTTCAATCCAGCCTGGGCAGGAAAGTCCGTAAAACTCCTCCAATAAAACCACAGAAAACCGGAAGTGGCGCTGTGGCTCAAGTGGTAGAGCACTAGCCTTGAGCTGAAGAGCTGAGGGACAGCGTCCAGGCCGAGAGTTCAAGCCCCACAACCGACAAAAAAAAAGAAAGAAAAAGCAGTTAACCCCAATCAAGTCCAAGTAATATCGGTAGACGGCTACTGAAACTGGGTGTCATCAGATATTACAGACAATGAAGTTATAGAGAATTGCATATATCCCATGGGAAACATTAACTTCCTCATGGTAGAAAACATTGTCCTACCTTGCTCACCTCATTACCAAGTATGAGCCTTGCATTTTTCAACAATTAGATCACAGTTGAGATTCATATAATAAATTGATGTGTAACTGGTGTGCCTGGCAAGGGAAACTCCAGCCATCATAAAATGAAATACCAAACCTAATTGAGCTCCACTGGATTGTCGGCAGTTCATCTGATCAAGTTTTGAAAATATCTCTCTTCTGCTAATGGTGCTATCTTTGGTCTAACTCTTCCCAGTCATCAAGATTAGCAGCATGCATGCACACTTCCAGCCTTGTTGCCTGGAGTTTTGCCTTTAAACTGCAAACTACAGGATGTCATATTTTCTGTAACTTTACGTCCTTGGTTGGTAGGATATTTTTGTGAGGTTTAGCCAACATGGAAGATCTTGATACACAGATTGAAAACCTGGCTTCTTGAATCATTGAATGTGAAAGAATAACCATCTTGGATTTTTGCTCCACACAGCTCTATCAAATTTTCACTTTTGTGACCTAAGGGAGAGCAACAAAATGCACTGTGGGAAAATAAAAGATAAGGAGGCTAGTCATAGAATTTACATATTTACATATTATGGTCATGGTGATTTTTTTGTTGTGGTGGTGCTGGTGGTAGTTTTATCTTTTTTTTTCAAAAGCTGTATCAGTACTGTGGATAACATATGTCAGTTGTAGGAATTATGCATTTGACCAACCCTGATGAATGTTTGGTTATAAGCCCTATCTATAGACTGGCATTTAGTTTGTATTCCAAGTTAGAGACACATACTTAATTTGAAAGCAAGTATATGAATAGCTTGTCAGGACAACTAACATCTGGTGTCGCTCACGGACTAGGTTAACAATGCCTGCTTCATCAGAGAAAAGGTGAGCGCTGCCTTTACCTGGAGAACAAATTTTAGACAATTAGAGAGACAAAGTTGCCTGAAGTTAGCAGATTCCAAAGGAGGGGATTGGCTTACTTGTCTGGTCTCTGTCCCTCTACCCTTGTCCTTGGTCTCCCTTTACCATTAAAGTCACTCCAAAACAGCAGCAGATTCAACCAGAGAAAGTCAGAGGTAGTTTCAAAGAACATAATCTTGATCCTAAGAAGCCGGTTCCTCTGACCCAAATTAAATATTCAGGACACATGAGAAGTGAAAGAAAGTTAGTTCTTATATCACATTGAAAGAAAAATATACAATGACAGTAAACAAAGAATAATAGTGATTTTTTTTAAAGAAAGGGTTATGCTGGTGGCAGTGGCTCTCACACATGTAATCCTAGTTACTCGAGAGGCTGAGATCTGAAGGTTGCAGTTCAAAGCCAGTCCAGGCAGGAAAACCTGTGAGACTCTAATCTCTAATAAACTACTCAGAAAAAGCTGGTGGTGGAGCTGTGGCTCAAAGAGGCTCAGAGACAGTGACTAGGCTCTGAGGTCAAGCCCCAGGAACAGCAAAAATAAGAAAGAAAAAGTGTTTTCAGCTGGGCATTAGTGGATCACTCCTGTATTCAGAACTCTTCAGAAGTCAGAGATTTGGAGGATCACAAGCTGAAGCCACACTCAATAGAAGAAACTTTGACTATTAATTTTAGCCCTTTATAGACTAGACAAAGAAAATAATACCATTCTCATTTTCCAGAACAAAGAGGTAGCAACTTAAATAGTGAAAAATGAAAGGATAATTTAACTGAGTTAAAAATATATGATATTACTGACACCAGAGTGATTTTCTACTCACCAAAGCTTGCATAGACGATAGTACAGTGAGAGAGAGAGAGAGAGAGAGAGAGAGAGAGAGAGAGAGAATCTTTGTTATCTTTTCTCTCTTTTGAACCTTTTTGTTCAGAGAGCAAAGGTTCGCAAGCACTATGAATAAAGGTGAAAGAGATATGCATTGATCAGACTTGATATTTGGTGAGATTTATACAGTGAGATTGGAGAGGGAGAAAATGCTAGAAAAGCATTATCTTACCTCTTGGCAGTAAAAATGTTTTGTTGTTTCATAACAGGTATTTGTCAAATGACCAAATACCCAATACTGGGTTTGTAGTTAGTGAACACTGCAACTTAAGGCAGAGTTTTACTACAAGCATTTGATTAACCACAAGATGAAAAGCGAAATTAGTTTTCACTGGCTATTAGTTTCAGTAACTCTAGAGACATTCAAATGCCTTCTGGAGATTCCATGGTGTTTGTTGTCCAGAGGTTCCTGGGGGCCAGTGTCTCACACCTGTACTCTCAGCTACTTAGGAGGCTGAGATCTGAGGATTGCTGTTTATGGTCAGCTAGAACAGAAAAAATTCATGAGTCTCTTATCTGCCATTACTCACTTAAAAGCCAGAAGTGAAGGTATGGCTCAAGTGATAAAGCAGCATCTTTGAGTGAATTTCAGGTAAGCACAAAGAGAGGCCTCAAGTTCAAGGCCCAGGACAAGCACACACGCACAAAAAGACTATCAAGATGAACTTGTGCCAACCAACAGAATGAAATGGATGGACAATTTTAAAGGAGAAATCCTTATCTACTTGTGTAACAAATTAGCGTATGTATTATAATGTATGTTTATATAGCTTATTGATTATGGGTGAATCTTTATTATATTAACCATGTTCTATCCATTTCAGTACTTGAATCATTTTTGTCTGTAAATTGTACTTACACTGCATTCTATAACAACTACAATGACAAGTGAGCACTCTGCTATTGATCCAGCCAGCCACAGGGTGTCATTCTAAGAGTGCAGACTGGCCTGTCTAGAGGCAATACTGTGGCAATAGACACCAAACACCACATCAAAGTCAGAATGTTGCATTATTACTAAAGCCTTGACTCTTAGTCAAGTGAAATGCTTAATTGTTAATCTCAGTAATTTATACCATTAAATACTTCCTCAGCCATATTTTTTCATTTTAAAATAAACATTGTAATGAAAGTATGAAAATCAACTAAAATTGGTTGTTGTTTTCCTTAGGAAGAAGCATATGATAGTAGGGTCTTATATCCAGAGAGTTACAAGAAAACAAAGCAAGAACACAGACAGCTAGCTACAAGTATAAAACATAATTCTCCATAAAAATTGTATTTCCATTTATTGCTTCAAATCACTGGACTCATTTTCCAGCAGTTCATAGGTCCAAATGAAGCTCATTATCTTGCCCATGTAATTGTAACTCCTCTGTATGGTATTTTCACAATAAAAAATAAATAAATATCAAAAAAAGAAAAGAAAACTAGACTAGAGGTGATAGCTCTAACTTTTGCTGGAAATGGTTTCAGTGTTGGGCCAGCATGACTGGGAAACAACAGTCTTACTCAATGCTTTTAACTTTGGCACCAACAGCTCATGTTGCCTTCTCCTCTGTTAGGTTAAACTCATTCATCTGAAAGAAAGGTTGAAGATGGCTTGGAAGTATCCTCGTGGTTCTACAAACATTGACAGAGTAGTGTTAATATGAGAAATTGATGCCTTGAATCTATCTTCTTCAGTCACTTGTGTTTAAGCATAAGCTTCTACCAGAATACTGAGAGGGGAACTCCCTCATGCCTACTTTCATTACATTACTACTTACATCTGTATTATTTACGCAGCACTCACCATACATAGAAAACAGATCAATGTTTTGTCCATTGATTCAGCAAGTTTATTGGAGGTATGTTACCACAAGTGAAAGAAAGCTAGACCTGATTCTTATACTTCCACAGCCTAATCAAATAACTACATAAGTAAGACACAATATTCTATGTGCTTATTGCTAAAAAGGGAAAATACATTAAAGGACTACTAATGTTTTCAAAGCATTCCATCTATTCAACCAAAGTATATCATGCATATGATCAATGAGTAAAAGTTAACCAATTAGAGAACAGGTAAAGATGTGAAGTTTGCAAGGAAGACATCATGAAGGCCTTGGGAATTGAAGAAATTCAGGCTGCATGTCTTCAAACAGGAAGAAAATGAAGGAACATTGGGGTGGTATAGTTCAAAAGTCAAAACAAGCATTCAGGTGTTTGAAATTTGGTCAAAGAGCAGAAGGAGGCCAATGATAACTTTCAGAGCAAGAAAAAAACATATAGGCTGATGTTTACACTGTGCAGAAGATTACCTTGAGTTTGGGGTACAAAAGGGATTTGGGTGGACAAAGGTGGATCTAGGGAAACTAGGTATGTGTGGGAGGATTAGAACTTGGACTAAAGAAGTAAAAGATAAGATTCAAAAATCACAAAGTATCTGTGTGTATGTGTGTACGTGTGTCTCCTCACAGACCCTCTGAAAACTATTATATCACTTTAATTTTCACCAAAAAAATGTGTGGGAGTACTAATTTTGCTGCATCCTTTCTTATTTTGAGCACTTTTTTTATCTTTATCTTTATTTTTAAATTTTGGCTTATAAACTCATTTTTGAAAGTTCTTAAATTATCATGTAGTTGATCATATTTACACTTGTTTACTAGCTATATTTTCATTTTTAAATGAATAATATAAAAAATCAAATAATTAAGTATAATATATTTAAATTTATGAATTTTAAATTATATTTAAATTTATAATAATTTCAAATATAATTAAATATATTATCCTGAAATTATCTGAAATGTCCAGGTGGGCCCAAAGATGTGTCTAAGGAGGCCATTAATGTAGAGTCAGAGAAGGTAATCAGAAAGAGTGAAACTCAAAGATGCTAGACTCCTAGCTTCAAAGGGGAAGGTTGAACCCTGAATAAAGGAATGCTGGCAGCCTCTAAAGTTGTCAAAGGAGAAGAAATGATTCTCCCATAGCATCCAGGAAGAATACAGCTTTGCTGAAACTTATTTTAGCCCTTAATCCCTATTTTTTGGTTTTTCATTGCCAGCATAGTAAAATTATAAGTAATTATATGTCAACTATCTAGATGAGTGGTCATTTATTACAGTAGCAATAGAAAGCGAATGCAATTTTTCAAATTTTCTTATTTATGAATATATTTTATTCATACAAATAAAAGTATGTTAGGTTGAAATCTTCATATTATACATTCCATTGCTTATATATTTCATTCTTTTTCTTTTGCCGGTTGTAGGGCTGGAATTCTGTGACTGGGTGCAGTCCCTAGGCACTTCAACTCAAGGATAGTGCTCTACCACTTTGAGCCACAGAGCCACTTCTGGTTTTCTGGTGATTAATTGGAGATAAGAATCTCTTGGAATTTATCAATACTGGAGACATCCCATTCTCCAGGCTGGTTCAATATTTGTGCCCTATTGAGATAATATTGAATAAAATCATCCTTATCTTTAAAAAAAAAAAAAGAATCTCTCTGACTTTTCTGTGTAGCTGGCTTTGAATCACCATCCTCAGATCTCAGTCTCCTGAGTAGCAAAGATTACAGGCATGAGCCACCGGCACCAGGCACTTATATTCTTTTAACTTCTATACTTTTACCTATATAAAGGTAGCCAAAATAAGAAAACAAACTAGCTAACAAAGATTGATTTATGCCTTTCCATTAGCTATCAAGTAAATTTGTCAATTCAACCAATTAGTTTTTGAAGCTGTGACTGCTAATTTGGGAGTTTTATTAATAGCCATTCTCTAAGAGTAGATATTTTTGGACTGACGAAATTTATATTTTCAAAATTTGTTCCATGAATATAAAAAGAAAATATATTACTCTTCTAAAAAATGATGCTTATAGTATACATTTGGTCAGCTCAAACAATCACAAGATATTTTGGAGTCACAGGGAGAAAAATGAAAATATTCTGTTCTGAAAAGCATGTTTATCACTTGTGTCACACAGACATGTTTGAATATTCTGTTTCAAGAAATTGTTGTTTTTTTTCGCTTATGCATTCATTTACAGTAACATGCTTCAAAAACAAACTCAGAGAAAAAATTGTATGTGACTTAACTACATTGTTGTGTTCTTAATAAAACAAAAAATGATATGTTACAAAGACATAATTACAGGAAGTTTCAGAAGATGTATTTATAAAGGTCTTATGGATAGTACTTAAGATGGGCCAATTGCTGTGAGTCTGTCTTTTATGTTAAGTTGGATCTATTTTCAAATATATGCCATGTGACCAAATATGCTGTATTTTATGCGATGTCATGTTTATATTCTATAATTTTGAAGTTTGGAATTAAAATAATTCAGTAATGTCAAACTCTTTTATCTGATTGAAAGTCATTTTACTAACATTTTAAGAAATATATATATGTACTTATAAATTTATATACATATATAACTTATGTATACATATATGTCTATATATATGTATATTTTTGCAAATATTGTTTTCCCATGTCTCATACACTACAAAAATATGCACAGCATCCTTCTTGAAGCAACTTACAGGAAATATATCCTTATATAAAAAAGGAAAATGAGTCTTATAGAACTTTTAGCTTGCTCAAAAGCCTGTGACCTCAACAAATATATATTTGTAATTTTGCTTTCAGTAAAAGCCAAAATTCTACTTTGTTAGAGTGTGGCTTCACAGTGATATTTAAGCTAATATACATTATCCTAATATATGGTATTTAAACTGTTTTATCTTTTAGCTAAGTAGGACATTACCTACCTTACATGAGTCATATATTGTAATACTACGAACCTGTGAACCAAAAGCTTCCAAATATTTCAATGGAGATATTTATTGCTTACTCACATATAATCTTCTTTAGTCTATATGTTTTTCTCTCCACATTTCTAATATGCTCCCTGTATAGTTGTGTTTTCTATACCATAAACAACCCCCCCTTACACCTACAGTAAACTATTTAGTTACAAAGGAAGGGAAATAAAAACAAAGAGAGATAGCATCCATTAGTATTAAAGAGACTTAAAATATATTTTAGGCCTAAAAAGTAATAACAGAAAAAAATAACAAAAATCTATAAAACAGATATACATAAATAACTTGAGGCCTGTTTCATAAAACAAAAAAAAAATAACCTCTGAAGTTATAATGCACTGGAAGGAAATGAGTCTTCTCCAAAAGAACCTACCATAATAAGAGGTTTCAGATAAATCTATAGACAGATAGACAGACAGATAAATAGAAATATACATACATTATATATACATACATACATACATACACATATATATGACTGTATACATATAGAGATACAGGAATACAGAGATGGAAGGGAAGTAAAATAGGTTGAGCAGGTTCTTAGGCAATAGTATCTTCAATAACTTCTTATATGCACTCGACTATGGTTAAGCCTGCAACATGATTTCTGGTAGGGTCAGATGCTCTTCAAGAACAAGTCTCACACACTGGTTTCAGCCTAAGAAAGGTAGTCTTGTTAGACTGATCCAGACTGATAATACTTTATTCCTGTATCACTTCCCTTTGTGCTACAACTGCTTTTACTTTTTTTCTTTTTTTTTTTTGCCGGTCGTGGGGCTTGAACTCTGGGCCTGGGCGCTGTCCCTCAAGGCGAGCTGAACGCTCTACCACTTGAGCCACAGCGCCACTTCCGGTTTTCTAGTGGTTTATTGGAGATAAGAGTCTCACTGTCTTTCCTGCCCCAGCTGGCTTTTAACCGGATCCTCAGATCTCAGCCTCCTGAGTAGCTAGGATTACAGGCGTGAGCCACCAGCTCCCGGCTTGCTTTTACTTTTTTCTAGATGTCTAGGTATCATTCATATTTATACTTCTGCCATATGTAATAACTGAATAATTTCAAAAAGGATTCAGGAATTTAAAGTTTTAACTCTGGCACTTTAGAGAAATTTAAGACATCATTCATTCTTTTGGTCTTGTTGCTAAGAAACTTACTCTTTTTCCTTCATTGAAATACAGCATATTAAAATACTTCCTTTTACCTTTTTTTCTTTTTATTATTACCTTCAAGTACCAAGTAGTTGCCATTTAACAAAGCAATTGAGAAATACAATATATCTTGATCAATGTCACTCCTTTCAACATTCTCACTCATCCCTCCCCTAAACACCCCTTTTCTCATTCTTCTTAATATTGTAGGGTATACATTGGACTCTTGTCTGAATTTTCCACTCTCTCCTCTTCATTTGTCCACCACTTTCCCCTTGACCCCACCCCATGCCTTTCCAGTACCTGCTTCCTGCTGTTTTATTTTTCTCAACTTTGGTTTTGGCTTTCTAACCAATTACACTATTTGAGATTTCCCTTGAGACCTACCCTATTTAATATATTTGTAAATAATTGCATATCATGCAATGTGAGCTTGTAAGTTAAATCAAACTTCCACATATAAAGGAAAACAGATGCTTACTTTCTCAGGGCCTGACTTCACTTAACATAATAGAAGTTCAAAGCTAATGTGAGTTAAGAAGAAAATAGGTTAGACCCTTTTGTTACTTTTTCTTATCTGCAAGCATTTTATTCACAACTAGGATCAAATCAGAAAGAAATATTTATTGAAACAGAACATTGAAAGAAAGCAGAGTAAGAAGAGAGAAAATGTGACACCTATTGAGGTATATATGTCTCAAACAAAAGGGAAATATTAAAAACCTTACCTGTTTTTTGCTTGGGATAAGTTTCTGTCTATATTACAAGAATCATATTAATATATACAATATGTATGTATTTACATTTATATTAATAAATGTGTAAGAAAATGTAATATACTTGTCCTTAATATTGTGTTTTATGTTAAGATATATATTTTTATTCATTTATAATCTTTGATCAATATATCAGTATTCATTTAGATATAAATAATCAGAGTGAATGACTATTTCTGATTTCATTTTTTAAGTTTTTATTCAATAAATTAAAATATTTGGTAAACTATATAAAGGTCATCTATATTTTCCCATTTTGTCTAGCTCTCTTGTTCATGCCTAATTTATGAAGTTCTCTGGTACCAACTCCTGGAACCAAGAAAGAAAGAACAAAAGAAAGAAAAGAAAGAGAGAGAGAAAGAAAGGGAGAGAGAAAGAAAGGAAGAAAGAGAGAGAAAGAAAGAGAAAGAAAGAAAGAGAGAATGAAAGAGAGAGAAAGAGAAAGAGAAAGTGAGAGAAAGAGAAAGATAGGAGTGAAAGAGAGGAGACAGAGAAAGAGGGAGAGAGTAAACAAAAGAAAGTAAATTTATTCAGCTTATATGCAAATATTAATGTTTTCTTTTTTTTTTTTTTTTTTTTTTTTTTTTATTGTAAAGCTACTATACAGAGGGTCACAGTTACATGAGTGAGGTTATGAGTACACTTCCTCTTGAACATTGTTACCCCCTCCATTGTTTTCCCCCTACCATCCCCTCCCTCCCTCCCTTCCCCGAGGTTCTTTTTTTTTTTTTTTTTTTGATTGTGATTAAATGATTACATAATTTCAAAGTCACAAGTTCATTCTAACTTCCCTGGAGCAAATTGTCTACCACAGTCTGTAATATATAACAGTGTTCACATGTTATATACCATATTTGTGATCAGCAGCATGAGGATATTTAGTAGTGGTTCAACCAGATGAGCGGGAGTTCTTTGTTTCTTAAGTCCTGTTAGTTTTGTCGTATCACTAACCTTTTGGATTTAGCATCCACTTATGAGGGAGACCATGTACCGTTTGTCTCTTCGTTCTTGGCTTACCTCGCTCAACATGATTCCTTCTAGCTCCATCCATTTCCCTGCAAATGCCATTATTTTGTCATTTCTAATGGCTGCATAATATTCCATTGTGTATAGATACCACAATTTTTGGATCCATTCATCTGTGGTGGGGCACCTAGGTTGTTTCCATATCCTAGCTATTGCGAACAGTGCTGCAATAAACATGGAGGTGCACGTGTCCTTGTATATTGGTTCCTGTTGTTCAGGGTAGATGCCTAGAAGTGGTATGACTGGGTCGTAAGGGAGGTCAATCTTTAGCTTTCTAAGGACCCTCCAGACTGCTTTCCAAAGTGGTTGTATAAGTGTACATTCCCACCAGCAGTGTAGTAGGGTTCCTCTTTCTCCACATCCCCTCCAGCATTTGTCGTTGGCTGATTTGTGGATGTGGGACATTCTGACTGGGGTAAGGTGGTATCTCAGGGTTGTCTTTATTTGCATTTCCTTCACCACCAGGGATGATGAACATTTCCTCATGTGTTTCTTTGCCATTTTTATTTCTTCATTTGAGAAGTCCCTCTTTAGTTCCCTTGCCCATTTAGTAATTGGTTTGTTAGGTTTGGGAGGGATTAGTTTCTTGAGTTCCCTGTATATACAGGATGTTAACCCCTTGTCTGATATATTGCTGGTAAATATTTTTTCCCAATTAGTTGGTTGTCTTTCTAGCTTAGTTGCGATAGATTTAGCTGTGCAGAAGCTTTTTATTTTAAGGTACAAATATTAATGTTTTCAAGTCACAAACAAAACATAATACTTAATTTGGGAATACTCACCCTTTAAAAAAAGTGAAAGTTTTTCAAGTATTTCCTATTTAATTCCTTGAAGAAAAGTCTCTCCTAGCCTGTTAGACATATGCCCTCATTACTCTTTGTCCCTTTTCCTGGTTTACTATTGCTACTTGCACTTCGTACCACCTGAAATCTCTATTTGTTTGTGTGTTTTCTGTGACTGCCTTCTAACACCTAAATCAAAGCTCTAAATTGCTGCTTCTATGCCAAATACATTTTTTATAATTTTTTATTGTGAAAATACCATAGAGAGGGGTTACAATTACATGGGCAAGGTAATGAGTACATTTCTTATCAAGGCTATCTACAAATTCAATGCAATACCTATCAATATTCCAACCTCATTATTCAAGGAAATAGAAGAGGCAATCCAAAAATTCATATGGAACAATAAAAGACCCAGAATAGCAAAAATGATCCTTAACAGACAAAACAGTGCTGGAAATATCAATACCAAATTTCAAACTCTACTACAAAGCCATAGTAATCAAAACAGACTGGTACTGGCACAAGAACAGACCTCAAGATCGATGGAATAGACTTGAAAACCCAGAAATGAACCTATAGACATATAGCCATCTAATTTTCAATAAGGGAATTAAAAAATAGAATGGAAGGGAAAACAAGGAGGAGGCCAAATACATTTTGTTCTCTACTACTGCAGAATCCTGGGCTTAGAAAAGTCATTGATTCATAATAGACCCTCATAATAGTCTCTAAAGTAATACATATCTTGATTTTGATTATATCTTTTTGCTTAATAATAAGTCCCTTAAGTAAGTAAAATAAAATTTTATCTTATAAGATATTCATAACTGAAACTAGGGGAATTCCTATATTTCTCCTTTTTGTCACATCTCAGGATTGCATCTCTGCTGTTGCTTACCATGAGAAGGTACATTTGCATGCCTGCACACTATCAAGGGGGGACACATCTTCTAATGCAATTTTATACTGGCTTCCACCAAAATGGGATCTGGTCTTTGCTTCTTTTTCCCTATGATACCTCTGTTGATATGAGTACTACTAGCATTGATTGCTAAGTTCCTTTTGGTCTGAAGACGGTTTTCATGACCTTTCATTGTAGACTAATGACATGATTAAAGGTGAGGAAAAAGTAGAAAACCAAAACGATCTGAGACACAGGAAGAAGATACTTTCACTGCATTTATAATTGGAATCTTGTACACCAGGCAGAATAGATTTATATGGCTGTTTATTCTAGCGCTGCAGAAAGCAAATGTACTACATGCTTCCTTGACTCATACCTGATTATTGCAGTCACTTCTTGCATAGAATTTGGTTTGAAACCCCATATCCAACCTTTAGCAATATGAAGCCATATTTTCTCCCATTACTTCTCTATCTCATAGAAAACTGGTATTCTCTCTTTTTAAATTATATTTTTATTATCTTTAAGTTTTACAATTAATTTACAGTTGCCATTCAACAAAGCAACTTATGAATACAGTGCAGCTTGATGAATCTTGTCTCTTTCATCTTTCTCTTTTACCAACAGAAATTTTAGGCCTAAATTTTAGATTATTGCATAGAATTTAAAGCCTTAAACATAACAAATCCATCTTTTGCTTTTGAACCTTGAAATAATGCTTTCTATGTCATGACTTTTAAAATTCATTGGAAGCTCTCTTTTTAAAAAAATCAGCAAAGCATCTAGGGTAATGATTTCTACAAGCAGTATGATGAATGGTTGCTGAACAAATGCCTAGGTGATGCTTGGAGAATCCTCTCAGGTCTCCAAATTTCTTCCAAATACATTGAGTACACTCATCAAACACACACACACACACACACACAAATAAACATACAAAACACATACTTGAATAAAACACACACTTGTACATACATGGATACACACTACTTGAAAATTAGAAGCAACAAAGGAAAGAAAGAAATGACAGCCCAGATTGGCTTTTCCAACCATGTTGCAGTAGGAGGACACATGTAAGATAATATCCCCATCAGAAGACAACTAGAATAATACTGTTGAGGTGACAAGTTTTAAATGGGAAAAGGGATCCTAAAGCACCTCCACTAAGGAATGACAGATATAAAGAAAGAGATATAATTATAGATCTAGAATAAGCTGGATACCACTAAAAGTTTCAGAACACTGGAGTAAATACAACATTTAAGAAATGGTAAAAGTGAAAAGAGAGATCACTACGACAGTAGAATTCTAATCAATCTACTAAGACATTCTTAGATAACTAGATATTGCTTAGAAAAGTTGAAGGGAAACCAAAGTAGCATACACACATCTACTCAGACATATCTAACTTTAGAGATTGAAGTCAACTCAGCATAAAATTTTGAATTTACAGAAAGTTTGGAATAAAATACTAAATATCAGAGCCAGAATATTTTTATGTATGCTCTAATAAAAAGCCACATTATGCTGACACTTAATTGTTTGTGTGTTCTTTTTAAGGAAAACTTTCTATAAATTCCTTTTTTTATATACTCTCTTAATAAAATTATGAGACCATTATGTATCCACTAATAATTCTTAGGACTTTTTACTCTTAATGTCATAAGATAGTCATCATATAATAAATTCTTCATTGACATTGGTACTTAATATGCAAAATAATATCTTTTTCTGGTTAAACAATGGGGATTTTGATTATATAATTCTCAATGATATATAGGTGAAGTTTTCTACTCAAGCTACGCATATCTTTTTAAACGTTTTAGAAAACAGGTTTTCTTGAATAGAGTGATATCATTTAGAGTGTAAAATATGAACATATTAATATGTTAAGATATGCTACCCAACTTATTCAAATCTCATTTGGGGAAGTCATGACACAGATGTGTATTCTTTCTACTAACTGTGATGTTCATTTCCTCTGTATCCAACAGTATCTACCAATAATTTTCTTCAAATATCCATCCCATCTTATTTTTAACAAATGGAATTATAACAGTAATTGTATTAATATTTTACTAACATTTTGACAATTTTCTCTAAGACTGTTGAGACATTTTCTACATTTTAACAATTGCTAAACATTTCTTAAATGCTAAACGTTTTCAATTATTTAAATCTGCTCAATATCTGCTTTCATGATCAACAATATAAACTAGAACCATCAATCCTCAGATATATTTAGAAGATTTATCATAGAACTAATTTACAATCAGAATGATTGGAATCAGACCATCAAAATAGTGAAAACCTGTCCAAAGTGGTGAAATACAACCCCATGTCATAGAATTTCTCCTTCCTCTTCTCTAAAATAATCAGATAAAGACTTTTAGATAATTGAATAGGGCATCTCCTTGACATAACACAGGGACTTAGAGCACCTATTTCTTAATACTCAAATCATGCTAAAATATATTTTTCTTTTCTATACTAATCCATTTGGTTGATGGTGAATATTATTTTATTCTCTCTCTTTGTGTTCTCTTGAGTTAGACTGATGCCTTATTATATAGGAAAGAGTAAAGTATACATATAAATAAATATAAATATCTAAAAATATTATCTCATAGTGACAGTTTCCCTATAGCAAATCAATGTGATACTTTAAATGACCATTTACTTTTGAGATGGGAGAAGATGAAGGAAATGATGACATTGATTAAGATGTATTATGTATGTAAATTGAAACACCTTTATACAACCATTTAAAGAAAAATAAAAATAAATAAATAAAATAAATAAATAAAATATTTCCTCTATTGGCTTTTTTCCAGTACATATATATTTTTTCTTGTATTATTATTTTTTTCATTTTTTAAAATTTGAAAGTACCATACAGAGGGGTTACAATTACATGGGCAAGGTAATGAGTACATTTCTTATCAAGCATTGTTGCCTCCTCCTTAGTTTTCCCTTCCTATCCCTGCCCCCCCTTCCCCGTGCCAAAATTGTAACGTTCTTTTTTCAACATAACATCTTGTACATCTCATTGTTGCAATGGGTCCACCTGTATCCCTATTTAAACAATTTGTTTTTTTCCCTCCCCTCCTCAAATTATACCAACATCAAATACAGTGAAAACAGGGGTTATACCATGGGGGAGGGTCATTGGTTTTTAAGACTTGGATTTATGTCTACTATGATATCTTTCTTTCTTCCCTCTAGGAATTATCTTGTATCTGTTTGACTTTCCTGGGGCTCATGATACCATGACTCTCTAGTTTACCCTAGAGACTTGTAGTAACTCTGGGTGTGGAGAAATGCTCACAGAGTTTTGAAGATGCCAAACATTCTTTCTAAATATGAAAGACAAAATTTGTACTTATGTAACATTTAGAATCTCATGGCTCATAAGGTCTTCCACCAGTAGCAGAGTAACTAGACAGACATGTATTTTTTTCCATTCAGGAAATATAAGATCAATCCAACCATTGAAACTGTCTTCATCTCTGTTTAGAAAGATAAGATAAATTCTATGTTTCTCCAAGTGGCATTAGATTGCCCTTAATGTATGACACTGCACTGTTTATGCTGGCCTCTGCTTACAGAGACCACATAGGTTTCTTTTATCTACAGGCAGTCTTGCGGTTCCTGTTATTATTGACCCTATAGCAGAGGCTGAGACTGTTCCTCAGACAGGTAGACACTTAAGCTGGGGACTGATTAGTCTCTGCTACCAACTGTATTGATGCTCACCACTGTGAAGTCACTTATGCAAATTATGGTCCATGGACTTTCCATAGAGAAAGTATCTTATATGGCCTTCTCCAATTACTTATCCACATCTTGTTAGTATTACTATAGGATCACCTATGTGTGCTTCGGTGGCTTGCTAGAGATGATAAGATGTTTCACTGAGACATTGCACTTCCCCTATAGATGGAATAACAAGTAATTACCAACACATATAGCTCTTGATTGAAATGGAGTTTCTTAAACTATTTATTCTCCCAGGGTAGCCACAAACCATAATATCCAAATCTCCACCTCCCTAAATAGCTAGCATTACATCCTTGAACTATTACATTTATTTTGATGATTTTGCTGTACTGGTGTGAGATACTTGGAAGTGGTCTGATCACATGATATCATAGGTAAAGAGGAAAGGAGGACTTGAAAGTCTTTCTTGCTTCCTATATTTTATTTCTTCCCTAAGGGAGAAAAGATCCTGCTGCTTTTTCTTCTCTCCACAGTTCACTGGAACTAAGCTACAAGGAACTACTTTTCCTTTTCTTCTTTCTCAGTAACATTATTTCAGCACTACCTGGCTGTAAAACAAACTAAAACTTCTCTAAATGTAGAAGGAAATAGCCAACGTGAAAAGAGCCTTTTTTTTTCTTTTACATTCAGGATCACATTTACCAGTGATTCTAGGCAAGGCTAAAAGAAATATCAGCAGTCATTCCTGTGCAGAATCAAATGGGAATGATGAATTGTGAACTAGGCCCAAATCCATACATTTTGTAAAATTATCTTTCAGATGACAAACACCAAATAACTAAATGCAACATGTCAAATCTGCTATTTATGCAGGGAAAATGAGACAATCTCTCTTGGCAGGCCAAATACAAAATGCTGAGGGTGTATAACCCAATATAGAGAAAAGTTCCCACATATATATATATATATATATATATATATATATATATATATATTTTTTTTTTTTTTTTAAATGAACTCAGGGGCTGGATATTCTCCTTCACTTTTTCACTCAAAGCTAATGCTCTATCACTTGAGCTAAAGCTCTACTTTTAGTTTTTTTGTCAGTTAATTGGTAATAAGGATCTCATGATCTTTCCTGCCCAGGCTAATTTGAAATCTCAATTCTCAGACTTTAGTCTTGTGAATAGCTAGGATTACTGTGTGAGCCACCAACATCTGGCTTGGGTCATATGATTTTGATGTCTTTAAAGTCCATAGGCAGTTTTTAAAATTAACATACAATTTATTTAAAAATATTAAATCCAATTATAAAGCCTATTACATCTTATAAATCTAAAAATAAAGTCAACAATTTCAACAAATTTTAATAAATGATTTATCAACATTTAACCAATCTTATTTACTTTCCAGTTATAGTCTACTCCTAAACAACAAAAAATATTTTAAATATATAAACTGTTACTATTGATTTACTAAATATTGATGTATGCTTAAATTTACTAAATACATTGTAATATGTTTTACAAAGAAAACCAATGTATATATTTAGTTCTATAATATAGCATCTCAGGTCTATATCCAAGTTCTTGACAACATTTTAAATTTAGAAACAACTCATACACTAAACTTTTTATGATAGTTTACCACAGTAAATATCATATATGTAAAAATCATTCCCAAAAGTAGCTCATAAAAGTGTTGCATTTTTTAATTTACATCTCCTATAGATGTTTGCTGGGACTTGAGCTTCGATTCAATTTAAAAAAAAATTTTTATTGCAAAGATGCTGCACAGAGGGGTTACAGTTCATGAGTAAGGTAATGAGTACATTTCTTGTGGAGCATTGTTAACCCCCCCCTTTGTTTTTCTCATAATATCCCTTTCCTCCCCCACCTCTATTACTCCTCCCCCTCCCCGAAAGTTGTCTTGTGAGTCTCATTGTTGCAATGGGTCATCTGGTGTCCTTATTTAAGAATTTTGTTGTTCCCCTTCCCCACCCCCAAATAGATAAATGTATATACAAGGTGCAGGCTACCAAAATCAAATATGGTGAAAACAGGGAATGTACACCATAGGGGGAAGAACATACAAAAGAAACAAAACAACATCACATAGTACATTAAAAACAACAACCAAAAAAACCCCTCTTGTGTCCATATCTTGGGGTTCATTTCACTTATCATCATCTTATATGATCATATGTACATAGTTTTCTGCTCATCTGATAAGATTATTCTAGATGTATGCTAATTATTGCATTATAAGGGAAACAATGGGACCTAAATTTCTTTGGGACTGGCTTGCTTCAATTAATATGATTTTTTCCAAGTCTTTCCATTTCCTAACAAAAGGGGCAGTGTCATTTTCTGAAAGAAGCATAGAATTCCATTATATATATATAATATATATTTATATATTATATAATTATTATAATTAATAATAATTAATTATTATTAATCATAATAATTAATTATTATATATATAGTATATATATAATATATACATTTTCTTGGTTCAGTTCAAAGCATTTACTAACATCTAGAACTCTTCACAGCCTAGACCAATAGGGACTCTGTGAGCTTCAAAAGGTTCAAAACACTACTACCTTCTTTGTACTTTTACCTGTTGCTTCATTCTTCTTGTTACTCAATAATTGTGAAGTCACTCAGACATGTAAATGCCTTCTTGAACATTTAAAAGTTTTGGATCCCTTCATTAATCTCAGTGTTTTCTTGTCTATACTAACAATCACATAAGCCGTTGCCTTGGAGACTTCCTATTCTTATGTCCTTATTTCATACTGTGGTAAATTTTTGACCTGACTTGGGTATGTAGAATTCAGTATTCAGTATTTTCTTATTTCCCCTGACTGACAGAACACACATTTTATATATATTAAATATCACCAATAGATTCTGCACAACACTCATATTCTTAGTTTCCTGGTCCTAATACCAAAGTTGTGCAGAGGAGAGCAGCAGTAGTGATGAGTGAGATCTTTGATGATGCTCAGGTAACCCTGGTTGCATATACAATTTCTTCCTTGTAGCTAGCATCCCAGAAAATTCTAAGCAGTACCTTGCGCTCAATAATGATTTATCTTTTTTTGAGCTAAGTATTCCAAACTCCATACTTTTGATTATTAATGTATTATTAATGTACTATAATTTTCATCATATTTGATTACAAATTTTCTCCAGTCTTTTTTGGAAATAAAAGAATTTTAAGAGGATGGATGGAAATTTATAAAAACATTGATATCTTCATAGTTTATAAAGGCATATTCCAAACAAAATTTCACTTTCTAATTTTTTTTCATTTGACATGGCTACTACTTTTCAAATGTAAGGATTTTGTTTTAAAATTATTCTTTGGAAATAGAGTCCTCCGTCCCGTTTCTGAGGTACACATTGCAATATTAATTTAGGATAAGGAAAATTTTTTTCAAATCACACAATCCAATTTTGAAAAAGTTCAGTTTATTTCTATGTCGCTGCTAATCTCAAGGATTCTGAGCTTCTGTTTTTTCATCTATTAGATGAAAGTAATTGAAAATTCCTGAATGGTAGAGTTTTATGAGAATTGAGTTATATGTATAAGAAAATACCAAGCATTCAACCAATGGTAGTAATTAACACTTTTAAAATTCCAACAAATAGGGATAGAAAAAAAATCACATCAGTGTTTTGGGAAGATGTTAATGAGAGAGTCCATTTTATTTTTGCTTGTAAAAAATGCCTGTGCTTTTGTGTTCTAATATATTTAATAGCGAGCTTCAAAATATCAGGCCACTTGTAGGGCTATCAAAATCCTGTCTTAGAAAAATGACCAAACAGAAGATGCAAAGATATCAGTGCATAGAAAGGTTAAAAGGGAAAGGGAAAATTTTAACATGGTATTTTTAAATTAAGACACAAGGGGTTATGTTGTTATTGCTGTTCTTTTTTTTTTTTTTTTTTTTTTTAGTTTGAACTCAGGGATTCATACTCTCACTTGGCTTTTTCATTCAAGCCTGCTACTCTACTATTTGATCACCACCTCCACTTTCTTAAATTCGAACACAAAGATCCACATGTGGACTTCAGAATAAAGAGGAAGATGATGACAGGATTAATTCACATTTTGAAAGCCCAGATTTTTGGCTGTAAAAGACCTGCAATGCAGAATAATAATATGTAGGGCAACAACCAGAATGGCAGAAATCTGAGTGTGTGATTCTAAACGCCACAGATAGTGTTAAAATTAATCATGCCAAGGAATATTTTTCTCATAACCATGACTTACATATAATCATGAATTGGTTCTCCTAATTAACAAAAAGCACACCTAAATTTCTTTGCAGAATTTTCAGATTCAAGGTTCAGAGCAGCAGATATGTAAAGTGATTATCTGAACTAATTAGTAGAGATAAAATCAAGTTTCTCACTAAGATAGTAAGTGAAAATTTACATAAATCAATACAATTTAGTGAAGTTTTTTAATATATATTTTTGATTGTAAAGATACTGTACAGAGGGGTTACAGTTACATGAGTAAGGTAATGAGTACATTTCCTATTGAGCATTGTTACCCACTCCTTTGTTTTTCCCCTACCATCCCTTCCCTCCCCAACTTCCCAACTCCTCCCCCCTCCAACCTGAAGTTGTAAAGTTCATTTTCAACATAGTGTCTTGTACATCTCATTGTTACAATGGGTCAACCTATATCCCTAATTCACCATTTTGTTTTTTCCCTTCCCCTCCCAAAATTAGAAAAATGTAGAGCACGGGAGTCAAATACAGTGATAACAGGGGTTATACCGTGGGGGAGGAACATATCAAAGAAACAAAAAAATCACATGGTACATTATAAATACAATAAATTAAATTAAAATAATAGCAAGGAAGAAAACAATAGCAAGAAAGAAAAAAAACACTTGTGTGGACAAAAGTCACAAGTATATGGATAATAGCCCTAAAATGTAAATATAAGCCAGGTGCCATTGACTAATCTGTAACATTGACTAATCAAGATGCTAAGACCTGAGGATTCGGGTTCAAAGCCATCTCAAGCAGGAAAGTCCATGAGATGCTTATCTAAAACCAATTACTCAAAAATCTGTAAGTGGAGTTCTGGCTCAAGTGGTTGAGTGCTAGCCTTGAGCAAAAGGGCTCAGGGACAGTGGCCAGAGTCTGAATTCCAGTCCTGTGGCCAATAAAAAAGAAAAATAAATAAATAAATAAAATGGAACAAGGAAACATGATGAGATTGGCTTGGGGAAGGAAGAAGAAGGAGAATGATGGAAGAGGTGATTCTCACTAAGATGCATTAGTCATTGTAAAACGAAACCTCCACGAACAATTAACTAATGTTAATGTTAATTTTAAATATGTTCATTTTCATTAAATGTGGAAACAGATAAAGCTGATTTTCAGGTCTTTCCTGCTCATCACTAATTTTAAATAGCACTTTATTTCCTCTGCTTTACACACATGAGTTCAAAGAAGATGTGTATTAAACACTCAAATGTTGTAAAAGAGATCTCCCCCCAAGTGGATTTTAAATGGTTTCCCTTTCTTACTCAGGTGACTCAGTTTTGTAAGATACAGTGACACGTTTCATTTCTCTAGTCTGCGTTGTCTCTCATTTACCACCTTTATTGAGAAGATTGCTCATTGTCCAAATTGATGGAAGCAAATTTGTGCAAAGATTCAAAAGCTCAACTACTGAGGAAACAAACCTTCTTCCTCAGCCGAGTGCTTTCCTCTGTTCATTTCAGGGTAATTCTGACTCAGTGTAGCAGCTCTGAATTACCTGATTTTGGCCAGCCTGGGGTGGGGTAAGGGGAACCTGATGTCCAAATTCTGTGTATTTTTCAGTTCAGGTAAAAATAGACATCAATTTTCACAGAATCATTTTATTACATGGAGTTTACCTTTAGCAAATCACTCAAATTTGCTTCTCTACTCATTTATTAATCAAGCCATTCTAAACTCTAAAGAGGAAACATGTTATTTAGTTGCATTTCTGGTACTTTTCCAGTTTTCAAAGTATCACCCCTTTTCAAACATCTCTCATTTTTAAAAATGTTAAGGCTTTAAAAGATAATTTTATTTTGTTCAAGTAAATAAGCAAGCAAAGCTATTCCAATCCATATTAGTAAAATTAAAGAATACTTCATATGATTTGTGACAATATTCGACTATAAAATAAGAGTTCACACTATCTAAAAGTAATTGTATAAAGCGTTTATTAAAACACTGATAGATCATAGAAGATGTTATATAGATATAGATATACATATACATATAGTTTTCCAGGACTGAGGGTGTTGCTCAAGAGGTAAACAGCCTGCCTAACAAGCACAAAGTTCAAACTATTAGTTCAAATGCCAGCATAACCAAAAATAAAAGAAAAAAAGAAGCGAAGAAAATTTCCAATTCAGTTATTCTGTCAGGAAAGAAGGAAGTGTATGTGTGTGTGTGTGTGTGTGTGTGTTTCATTTTATTAAAATCTACTAAGTGAAGTAAGCCAGGCCCAAAGAAACATAGGTCTCATGGCTTCCCTTATATGCAATAACTAGTATATGCCTAGGATAATCTTACCAAATAGAAAAGGTCAAAAGCTATGCACATATGACCACATAAAATGATGTTAAGTGAAATGAATCCCAAAATAGGGACACAAGTACTTATAAGATATAATGTGATTTTTAATTGTATATTCTCCCCCCCCCCATGGTATAACCCATGTTTGTGTCACTGAATTTGATTCCGGTACCCTGCATCTTGTATATGTATTTTTCTAATTTGGGGAGGGAAGGGGACGGGAAATAACAAACTAACAATGAGATGTACAAAACATTATGTTGAAAATGAACTTTACAACTTCAGGGGTGGGGAGGGAGGAGTTGGGGAGGTGAGGAAGGAAGGGATGGTAGGGAAAAAAAACCCACAAAGGAAGGGGTAACAATGTTTGAGAGGAAATGTACTCATTACGTTACTGATGTAACTGTAACCCTTGTGTACAGCATCTTTACAATAAAAATATATATTAAAAATCTACTATCGAATAACCTGGATTGAGAAGCTTTGGCTTCCAAAATTCCACAGGAATGTATTTCACAAAATTTCTTCCTCCTGACTTGAGAGATGCACTCTCTTGCATATGGCATTGTTATTTTTTTCTCTGGAATGTCTAAAGAAATTTCCATAAGGGTATTCCCAGAAATGAAAGCTTTAGAAATATCTAAACCAATATGTATGTCTAAAAGTTGCTATTGACACAATCATTGTAGATATTTTAAAATCACCAATTACCAAGAGAAAAGGCATTTTAAAGAATTTTATGAAATACTGTAAATTAGTTAACACATATATTTAATGAATTATTTGGAGAAGAGTAATTCACCAAGTTTTTTCTTTATAAATTAACTACTGTTTCCCAAGAGACTAAGGAAACTAATGTGGTACGTTTGGCAATAGATGACATTGGCATTTATTATAAGTTTTCAACTTTATCACTATTGAATTAGATCTTTTAGAACATGTGCCCTGGGACAACAGTACCTTTGAGCACCCTTTTCCACTTTCACACAAGTTAACACCAGTATTCTTAATTGCTTTTATTCTGCAAAGGCAACTTACTTTGAAACACTTTTCAGATTTGCATCATTTCCCCTCTGTGCCTCATTTGCAAGGAACTCCTTCGCATGATATAACTTTTAGGTATGATTTCACTCAGTAAATGGACTTCCCTGCACAGTGTATAAACAAGACAGGCATGGTCTATACCTTTAAGTCTGGGCATACTGTATGCTCAAACAAATGACCCTGTTATCTTTGTTTAGTGGAAAATTTCTTTGTCTCATGAACTAAGCTCTAAATGGAAGTTAAGCTTTCATAGTCCTTCAAAAGATGGGCTGGTAGGCTGTACTTGTCTCTGAGAAGATTACTCTTTGTCCTATCTACCCTACCCTTGCCAAAAGTAGAGATCCCAGAAAAGTGTGTGTGCATACCCTAGGGCTTGAACTTAGGGCCTGAGTACTGTCCCTTAGCTTTTTTATATAAGGCTAGCACTCTACCACTTGAGCCACAGCTTCATTTCTGGCTTTTTGGTAGCTAATTGGAGACAAAAGTCCCATAGACTTTTTTGCTTAGTCTTGCTTTAAAGTTCCACCCTCAGATCTCAGTCTCCTGAGTAGCTAAGATTACACCTATAGTCTACCAACTTCTGGTTTTAGGAGCAATTTTGTTCTTACTTGTCAATTGATGTTTCTCAGTGTGGATAGAAATTAGCATTTCATTTGAGCATGAAGCATGTTATATAAAATGTGTCCTTTCCAAAATGCAGATTGAGATATACCAACAGAACTTGTCTTGTGTCCTTCCTCTGGAGAAAGACATTTGTTAGAAATGGCATTTACCTTTTCTGCTTGACTGGCAGCTAGGATATCAGGAAAGGCTGAGATTTTATATATGCATAATCACATCCTACTTTGCTCACAGTCCTCTATAAGCTCACATGATCCCACTTGGTCACAAAGGAAGCAAAGCTATTTGTGCTGTGAATATGCTAGAGATTTTCTTCTTTGGACAGAGAAAACAAGACTATTAGCACAATACTACAAGGAACAACATTTGTTGCTCATTCACCTTTAAATCTGTTCATACAGATTCTTCAAGTAAAAGAACTTTGTTGAAACTATGGGGTGCATTTTTGCTTCACTCTTCAGGACTTTGGTAATGAAGTACTAATTACTTATTATGTTAATATTGTTGATTATGAAGATCATTTCCTCACATCTTTTCACCCCAAAACCTTGATTATTTTTACTACCTGAAATTTTAAATCTCATATTGGAAACCGTAAGAAATGAATGCAGAAAAAGAAAAGGAAGAACCAAGGTGAAGATTTGATACTCTTTCTCTTCTTTTTTATACCATCATAAGATGAGCAAGGTAATACTTACATGCTGATTTATTAATATACATACAGGACCAAGGGAAAAGAAACAAAGTATAGAAACAGATTGAGAGATGAAGATACTCGAAGAAGCTATGGTGAACGAATAAAGGAGTATCAGAGGAAAATGGACCTGCCTCTGTTGCCCAAAATGCAAGGAAGCAGGTTTTCTCTGGTCTCTGAGCCCTGAGAATATTCTGGTTAGCCCCAGACTAAAGTTATTCTTATATTTAGCTCTGATCATCTTAAAAATAATTCCCCCATCACTGGCACACTTATTGAATTACTGAATTAGTTATTACTGAATTGAAAAGCAACATGTATATGTAGATGTACATATAGGTGTACATGTGTGTGTGTTTGTATACTTGTATGTGTATAAGATTGAAGATAGCTATTTATACAGGCAATTGTGCTGCCATGAATTTGTTGAAGACTTCTCGGGACCCATAATTCCTTCCTCAAAAATGATTCTACATGTTTTAATTCCATCTGACTGATGTAAATGGAACCAATTATGTTTTTTCCCTTTTCCTGGTCATGTCTTCATATATTACCAGTTGCTTTTTGTCAGACCTTCTTCATAAATATTGTTTTCCTCTTCACTCACACACTTTAATTTTATTTCATTTCTAGGAGTTGCAATGAAGCTGGAGATTGTGAGTATAAAATGAATATGATGCTAGGACCATAAACTGACTAACTCTATTCTTTTTTATTTTATTTTATTGTAAAGCTGCTGTAGAGAGGGGCTAAAGTTATATGAGAAAGATAATGAGTACATTTCTTCTCAAACATTGTAACTATTCTTTTTTGTTTGTTTTTTTGGTTGTGATACTTAAACTCTGGGCATAGGCACTGTCCCTGAACCCTTCAGCTCTAGGAAAGTGCTCTACCACTTGAGCCACAGCACCACTTCCAGTTTTCTGGTGGTGGTTAATTGGAGATAAGAGTCTCACGCAGTTTCCTGGCTGGCTGGCTTTGAACTGCAATCCTCAGATCTCAGCCTCCTGAGTAGCTAGGATTACAGGAGTGAGCCACCTGAGCCTGTCTTGTAACTTTATTCTTTATAAAACAACTCCTATGTAAGACTCTAAGTTATCCAGATTTTCACACTGAAAAATACTAATATTCAATTTGCGCTTTTATTTTCAATATCTCATTGTTTCTACAACATGTTTTTTTTTTCCAATTTAACATCTATTAAAAGACTTTATGAAGCCAGTTGCTGGTAGTGAGGCTTATAATCCCAGATTCTTAGGAAGCTAAGATGTGAGTATTGTAGTTCCACATTAGGACTAGCAGAAAAGTCTATGAGACTCTAATCTTCAATAAACTATAAAGCAAAAACAAAACTAAAAACAAAATGCAGAAAGTAGAGCTGTTGCTCAAGTAGTAGTGTGCTAACCTTGAGAAAAAGGAGAAATTCTCAGGTACAGCATCCAAGTCTTGAGGTCAGGCCTTAGAACTGGCACACACAAATACACACACACACACACACACATATGACTTTACATGACATGTAGATGTCACAATCATAGTCACCTGTGAAGTTTCTCTATGTATTCATCACACCAAAGCCTGAGACCAAATATTAAAAAGATGTCACCATTTATAAAAGATATTGCAAACAAAATTACTTCCAGCTTCCTTTGCACTTTCATTCACATAACACAACTGTCTTCATCCATTTCTGCTAATACAACACAACACAGATTTTATGATTTAAAAGAGAGTTTATTTCTCTTCCAGGTAAGATGCTGGATTGAGGCAGCAACTCAGATTCAGAATCTGTTCAGGGCCCACTCCTTACTTTCAAGGTGGTGCTTTGAATGCTGTGACCTCCAGAACAAGAATTGCCAAAAATGAATAAACAAAAGAGGCAAATATCCTCCATCACACCCATTTAGTTCGTATCTAATCTCATTCACAAAAGAGGAGCTCTCTGGACTCCATCACCCCTCCTAGGCTGAACTTCCTTCTACATTTCCATTGAGGATTAAATTTCAACATAAATTTCTAGAGAAAAACCCAAACAATCAAACAATAGCACTGTTTTGCCTGTTGATTACCCTCTAGTTGCTTTAAAACAGTCAGGAGCAGTCCCATGAGGTCAAGGAGTTTTAGGGAAGCTAATGAGGATTTTCTACCCTCATTCTGAGTATTCCAAGTTGCTGAATATCAAGACAGCTTTGAAACAATGAGAGGGATATTCAGTGTATTGTTGAGAGAAATCTCACCCTACAAACTGGATGTTTGGTGATGATATCTGACCCTGGGATTGCTGTTTCAATGTTGTATAATTTGATTATTAGAATTTCATGAACATGGTCTCTTTTTGTACCAAAAGAAAGAAAGAAATCAGATTCTTTCTTTAATTCATGATAAATCAATACACAAAGTCCATGTATGAATCAAAGATAATTTTTTTGAGGGGGTCCGGTCGTGGGGCCTGAACTCTGGGCTTGGGCGCTGTCCCTCAGCTCTTCAGCTCAAGGCTAGCACTCTACCACTTGAGACACAGCGCCACTTCCGGTTTTTTTCTTTTTGCTTATGTGTGCTGAGGAATCGAACTCAGGGTCTCATGCACGCAATTCAAGCGCTCTACCACTGAGCCACCTTCCCAGCCTCAAAGATAAATTTTAAGGTGATGAGTTAAACTTCTTTAATACAAACTATTTGAAATTCTAAACTCAGTTGGACTCTTACCAAAAGTCATTTGGCCCTTTACCATTGGGATTTTCCTTTGTTACACCATTGCCTACAGTACTCAAACCCTCAGGTTATTAGCTTATTTTTCTTGTTCCTTTCTCTGACCTTTATTGTTCTCTCTTGCTCCCTACAAGATTTTTTTTTACAGCTTTAGTTTTTGTTGTTTTGTTTTCAATTCTATGAGATGTATAAATTAAGCATCACAGCCAAACATGGTGAAACATTCCAGGAAATTGACAAATTGAGGGACAGAGTTTGAGAGGATTGTGGATCAAGACCACTCTAGGCAAAAAGTTATTGGGACCCATCTGAATCAACAAGCTATGTATGACAACACCTGGTTATGATCTAGCTACTGGAGGATACTGTAGAAGAATACCCATTCCAGGCCAGTCCTAGGGTGAAGGAAATGGAAGGATCCTAGCCAAAGAAAGCAAAAGATTTCTGGAGGAGTGGTTGATGTGGTACATACATAGCAAGCACGGATTAAAATCCTAGTACCACCTAACAGGAAAAAAAAGAGTAAATTTCTATTTTTTCCTGCACAAAGGCCTACAAGTATTTATTAACACAAGTATTTATTAACTTCTCTTCAAAGACTTCTTTCACTATCAATAGTGCTAATTGCTCAGAAGAATGTGGAGAAAATGCCAAATAATATTTATTACATTTTATAAGGAATAACACCAGGCTTATTATTTCCATTTTTAAAATAATGAAACAAGAAATCACACAATCAGAGGAAAAATCCATGCTTATGTAAGAACCTCCAGAATATGTTTACAAGAATGAAATCTAAATGAAAGCATAATCCAGGTGTGTCCTGGAAAGCTTGTGCTACAAGAAAAATGAGAACAAACATCTCTTGAATATCAACCTGTGCCAGACTCTACCTTTTACTATTGAGAGTGATGAACCAACAAGACCAAACATGTGACACTAAAGACAAAAGGGATTTCAATAAGTTCTAATCTCATTAGAAAGGAGAAATAATGAGATTTATGACTTTTGCAGGAAGTAAACTCTAGAAAATACCTACAGAGTTTCTAATTTTAATTGTGTGTACACATGTGTGTGTGTGTGTGTGTGTATGTGTGTGTGTACATACACTCACACACACGTTGCTGGTAATCAAATCTGGGGGTTTATTCATGAATTGCAAAAGTTCTACCACTGAGCTACAGACCCAGCACTTGAGTTACTTGTTTTATATCTTAGCTTGTTTCCATTAAGCCACTTTGTTATTTTGTTCAGGTGTATCCTACTGCTATCTATAAAACATGTGAAATGAGTTACAATAAAATGGAAAATGTAATCAGTCATGGGCACATAACTAGATGAAAGCAGTATTACCAAAAGGAAAAATATAGAAGCATGAGCCAAGAGCTTCTATAGAATTTTGAAATATTGATATAAAATTGGCACAGAGTCTCTTGGCAAGAAAAGTGATGAGAAATTCCATTAGTTATAAAATTCACATCACATTATTAAAATGTGGCACAGGTACAGTGGAGAAATAAAAGTATTGTTCAACTCATTCTTACAAAAATTATTTTTTTAAGTCAGGCATCAGTGGCTCACACCTGTAATCTTAGCTACTCAGGAGGCTAAGATCTGAGGATTGCAGTTCAAAGCCACCCAGGACAGGAAAGTCCGTGAGACTCTTATCTCCAATAAACCAATAGAAAACGTGAAGTAGTGCTGTGGCTCAAGCAGTAGAGCGCTCACCTTGAGCTGAAGAACGCAGGGACAGTGACCAAGCCCAGAGTTCAAGCCACACAACCAATTAAATATATATATATATATATATATATATATTAGTTAATATATTAGTTTATATATATATATATATATATATATATATATATTAGTTAAGGTAGTGAACAGTTTCCTCAAGAACATTCTGACAATTAATGCAAGAGAAGATGGCAGGAAATAGCTCATGGTAGGGCATGGTAGCTCATGCTATGAGTACTAGCTACTCAGGTGGCAAAGATTGAGAGGATGAAGTTTAAGAACAAATCAGACAAAAAGTACAAAAAACACTATCTTCTCCCAATTTAAAAAATAAAATAAAATCTGAGTAGCGGGGCGCCAGTGGCTCATGCCTATAATCCTAGCTACTCAGACAGCCGAAATCTGAGGATCAAGGTTCAAAGCCAGCCCAGGCAAGAAGCTCCATGAAACTCTTCAATAAACCACTAGAAAAATGGAAGTGGCACTGTGGCTCAATTGGTAGAGTGCTCGCCTTAAGCTGAAGAGCTCAGGGACAGTGCCCACACCCAGAGTTCAAGACCCACGACTAAGAAAAATAAATAAATAAATAAATAAATAAAATCTAGGTACTTCAGTGAATGCCTTTTATTTTAGCTACAAGGGAAGCTGAATAGGATGATCACAGGCCAGGACCATCTTAAAAGTGAAAGTTTAAACGATTTGTTTTTCCCCTTCTCCTCCACAAATTATACCGACATCAAATATAGTGAAGCAGGGGTTATACCGTGGGGGAGGGATGTACAAAGCAACAAAGAAATAATCTTATAAATGCGTTAGAAACAAATGCATGAAAGAAAGAAAAACATTTTAATACATATCTAAGGGTTCATTTTCCTGACATCACATTATCTGACCTTTTCTGCTTGACTCATACATATACTAAATATTGCAAATAAGGGAAACCATGGGACCTATGTCGTTTAAGGATACAGGTGGACCCATTGCAACAATGAGAAGTACAGGTTGTCATGTCGAAAACGAACTTTACAACTTTGGGGGGGGAGGAGGATTGGATGGGGGGCGGGGAGGGATTGGATTGGGAGGGGGGAGGCTGGGAAGGGATGGGAAGGGGAAACAAAGGAGGAGGCTGCAATGCTTGATAAAAAATGTACTCATTATCTTGCCCATGTAATTGTAACCCCTCTGTACAGTATGTTCACAATAAAAAAATAAAGAACTCTGCATTTAAATACTACAAAAATTAAAAAGTGAAAGTTTAGTTTTGCTTACTCCCTACAAGATTATTTTTACAGCTGCAGGTGTTTTGTGTTTGTTTGTTTGAATTTTATGAGGTGTATAAATTAAGCCCCAGAGCCAAACATGGTGAGACAGAGGGTTAGTCCCTCTGTAGGGGGGTAAGTAAACTTGGGGCTGTTACAGATTCTGTTTGTACTTTAGTTGTTACCTCCAAACACATGTCCTGATTAAGCTTAAGCCGTGTCTACCAACTTTTTTGTAATCAGTCATGTTCATGAGTTTCCATTAGTTGGTGATTATTATTTAGTCTCTCTCATCACTTGAGCCATAAGACACAATTTTTGCCTGCTTAAACCCACCTTTTACACTGTCAGTGACTGTCAAAGTGTGTGTTCCATGGTAGATACTCAGTGATCCTTCACTCTGCCTTGCATAAAGAGTGACAAGTAAAAATTCTTCCAACATAGAATGGTTATGTAGAAATTCATGAATCTCTCATGACTCATTACTATCAGATTACTATATTCCATTGGAGGTATATTTATTTATTTTTTTTTTTAATTTAATTTAATTTTATTTGTGAACATACTGTACAGAGGAGTTACAGTTACATGGGCAGGATAATGTGTACATTTCTTACCAAGCATTGCAGCCTCCTCCTTTGTTTATCCTTCACATCCCTTCCCAGCCTCCCCCCTCCCCCCCTAATCCCAATCCTTCTCCTTCCTCCCTCCCCCCAGCCCCCCCCCCCCCACCAACATTGTAAAGTTCGTTTTGGACATGACAACTTGTACTTCTCATTGTTGCAACAGGTCCACCTGTATCCTTAAACAACTGGTTTTTCCCCATCTCCTCCACAAGTTATACTGACATCAAATATAGTGAAAGCAAGGGTTATACTGTGGGGGAGGGACATACAAAGCAACAAAGAGATAATCTTATAAATGTGTTAGAAACACATGCATGAAAGAAAAAAACATTAAAATACACATCTAAGGGTTCATTTTCCTGACATCACATTATCTGACCTTTTCCGCTTGACTCATACATATACTAGATATTACAAATAAGGGAAACCATGGGACCTACGTTTCTTTGGGCCTGGCTTACTTCACTTAATATAATTTTTTCCAAGTTTTTCCATTTCCTAACAAATGGGGCAATGTCATTCTTTCTGATGGAGGCATAGAATTCCATTGTGTATATATACCACATTTTCTTGATCCATTCATCTACTGAGGGGCATCTGGGTTGGTTCCATATCTTAGCTATGGTAAATAATGCTGCAATAAACATAGTTGTGCTGGTAGCTTTAGTGTGGTCTTGTTTGTAAACATTAGGGTAAATGCCCAAAAGTGGGATTGCTGGGTCATAGGGGAGCTCTATGTGGAGTCTTTTGAGGAACCTCCATACTGCTTTCCAAAGTGGTTGAACAAGTTTACATTCCCACCAACAATGAATTAAGGTTCCTTTCTGTCCACATCCCCTCCAGCATCTGTTGTTGTTAGAGTTCTTGATTTTTGCCGTTCTCACTGGAGTGAGGTGATATCTCAATGTTGTTTTGATTTGCATTTCTTTTATGGCTAGGGATGTTGAACATTTCTTCATGTGTCTATTGGCCATCCTTCTTTCTTCTTCAGAGAAGTTTCTCTTTAAGTCTTTCGCCCACTTATTTATTGGGCAGTTGTTTCTTTGAGGATTTGTTGTTGGGGGGTTTAATTTTTTGAGTTCCAAGTATATTTTAGATATGAGACCCTTGTCCGTTGTATGGCTAGTAAAGATCTTCTCCCAATCCGTGGGCTTTCTATTGATCTTGCTAGCTATGTCATTTGCCCTGCAGAAGCTCTGCAACTTTATGCAATCCCATTTGTCCAACCTTTCTTTGATTTGTTGTGTTTCCAGGTCTCTATTCAGAAAATTTCGGCCTGAGCCAAGGAGACCTAGGGTTTCTCCTATTCCATCCTGTAATGTTTTCAGAGTGTCTGCTTTGAGTTCAAGGTCTTTGATCCATTTGGAGTTGATTCTGGTGCAGGGTGATATATAAGGATCTAGCTTAAGTGTTCTACATGTAGTTAACCAATTTTGCCAGCACCATTTACTGAAGAGGTTGTCTTTCTTCCATTCTATTGTTTTAGCTCCCTTATCGAAGATTAGATGGCTATAGGTCTGTGGGTTCATTTCTGGGTTTTCAATTCTATTCCATTGGTCCTGAGGTCTGTTCTTATGCCAATACCAAGCTGTTTTGATTACTATGGCTTTATAGTAGAGTTTGAAGTTTGGTATTGATATTCCTCCAGCAGTGTTCTTTCCATTCAGGAGCGTTTTTGCTATTCGGGGTCTTTTATTGTTCCATATGAATTTTTGGATTGCCTCTTCTATTTCCTTGAAGAATGAGGGTGGAATTTTGATAGGTATTGCGTTGAATTTGTAGATAGCCTTGGGAAGTATTGCCATTTTCACGATGTTAATCTTTCCAATCCAGGAGCATGGGAGGTTTTGCCATTTTTTAAGTTCTGTGTTGATTTCCTTTTTCAAGATTTTAAAGTTTTCATCATAGAGGTCCTTCACTTCTTTAGTTAAGTTAATTCCTAGGTATTTTATTTTTTGTGGGGCTATTACAAATGGAGTTGCTTTCTTAATTTCAGCCACACTTTTCTCATTGTTGGCATACAGAAAAGCCATTGATTTTTGGGGGTTAATTTTATAACCTGCTACTTTGCCGAAGTTTTGAATCAGCTTGAGTAATTTGGGAGTGGAGTCTATGGGATTCTTTAAATACAAGATCATGTCATCTGCAAAGAGGGAGAGTTTTATTTCTTCTTTCCCTATTTGGATCCCCTTTATGTCTGCATCTTGTCTTATTGCTGTAGCTAGGCATTCTAATACTAGATTGAAGAGAAGTGGAGAGAGTGGGCATCCTTGTCTTGTTCCTGAGTTAAGAGGAAATGGCTTTAGTTTTTCACCATTGAGTATAATGCTGGCTGTAGGTTTGTCATATACAGCCTTTATCGTATTGAGGAATGTTCCATGGATTCCTAATTTTTCCAAAACCTTCATCATAAAGGGGTGTTGGATCTTGTCGAATGCTTTTTCTGCATCTACTGAGATAACCATGTGGTTCTTATTCTTGCTCCTGTTGATGTGGTGAATAATATTAATTGATTTGCGTATATTGAACCAGCTTTGCATCCCTGAAATGAATCCTGTTTGATCGTGGTGTATGATTTTTTGGATGAATTGTTGAAGTCGATTGGCCAAAATTTTGTTGAGAAGTTTTGCATCAATGTTCATCAAAGAAATGGGTCTATAGTTCTCTTTCTTTGATGAGTCCCTGCCTGGTTTTGGGATGAGGGTTATGATGGCTTCATAGAATGTGTTCGGTAGTGAGCTTTCTCTTTCAATTTCATTGAAGAGTTGGAGGAGTATTGGTGTGAGCTCTGCTTTGAAGGCCTTGTAAAATTCCGCTGTAAAACCATCTGGTCCTGGACTTTTCTTAGCTGGGAGGTCTCTTATTGCTGTTTCTATTTCAATGCTTGATATGGGCCTGTTAAGCTGGTTTAACTCATCTTGGTTTAGTTTTGGCATGTCAATATTTGCTAGGAAAAGGTCCATTTCTGTCAAGTTCTCAAACTTATTAGCATAAAGTTTTGAGAAGTATTCCCTTATAATGTTCTGAATCTTGGTTGTTTCCGTGGTGATGTTTCCATTTTCATCTCTGAGTTTATTAATTTGGGTGTGTTCTCTTCTTTTTCTGATAAGATTTGCTAAGGGTCTGTCAATTTTGTTAAGTTTTTCGAAGAACCAACTCTTTGTTTTGTTGATTCTTTCTATAGTTTTTTTGGATTCTAATTCATTTAATTCTGATTTAATTTTGATTATTTCTTTCCGTCTACTGGATTGGGGTTTATCTTGCTGCTCTTTTTCAAGGAGGTTTAGATGTGTCATTAAATTGCTAGTTTCAGATTTCTCCAATTTGTTGATATGGGAGCTCAGAGCTATAAACTTGCCTCTGAGTACTGCCTTTGCTGTGTCCCAGAGGAGCTGGTAATTTGTGTGTTAACTAGTAGACCCTATCCCCCATTGTGTACACACTTAATCCACAAACTTATTACTCAATCCAAAACCTCTGAGACTTAAATTCCTTAATAGCAGTACTACCTCTTTATACCTATATAATATTTTAAGCATTTTTTAAGTTTTTCACATCTCCTCTATCTCCCTCCTGTTTTCTCATTATATTCACATTCCTCTCTAAATAGATGGTCTTTCAATCTCCATAACTATATTAATTTTTACGTTTCTAATTTTTTTTCTGGTCTCTTTTCATTTCCCTTTACCTTTCTTCTTTTTCTCTCCCTCTCTACTTGCATCCTACCCAACCTATTTCCTGCATTGAGATTAGGACATAGTTAACTCTCCCTGTGCCTCCTCACACCAATCTATTCCTAATTTTTACCCACATCTCTCCCTAACCCTAAAAATTTCTGGTTTCCCAAATTCTTCTCTGCGGTTCGAAGCCCATTAACATATAGTTGTTTGATGCTGAATAGATGTATCTGTTGAACTAGATTGTATCTGTAGACTATTGACTGTATAAATGCAAACGTTGGTTGATGGTTGCCTTAAGATAGTGTTCTAGCACAAAACTGGTGCTATTTTCATCTCAAATGGGCAGAGTAAGCCGAAAAAACACAAGAAAAATGGCAAATCCAGGTATCTCAATTCCCAATCTTGATAATCAGGGGTCAGATCAGATAATGAACAATCCAGAGGAGAGTTCCCAAATAGCTCTACAAACACTGGTGGCAAATATGATAAATGAGAAGTTTGACAACTTACAAAGGACTCTGTATGAGCGTGATAGGGAGAGAGAGGAGGCATCCCAAAAGTTTATGCAGGAATATCATAAGCGTGAGGAAGCTACTCAAAAAATGATACAGGATTTGCGTGAACAACTTGAGAATACTCAAAGAGAAAGGGAGGAATGGCGTGAGCAGGCTGAGAACACTCAAAGAGAACTGCAGGAATCCCAGGAACGGGAGGAAAGAGAACTGCAGGAATCCCACAAACGGGAGGAAGCTAATCAAAGAGTAATACAGGAATTGAGAGACCAGGTAGAGAACACACAAAGATCACTAAAGGCATTCATGGAATCCATTAACAAAGAGCTGAAGGAAGTCAGGGAGACCACAAAGGGAATGCTGAATGGAACCCAACAGAAGGAATGGGAGTCCAAAGAAATCATAACCAATCAACTAAGTGACTTGAGAACAAACACTGAACACCAAATTAAGGAAGTAAAGAAATTCATACAAGACCTAAAACAGAGCTTCAACAAAGAACTTGAAGCCATCAAAGCTGACCAATTGGAAGGAAAAGAGATAAAAAACAAAGTAGAGAGTCTTGACAGCAGGTTAGACCATGCAGAAGATCGAATCTCAGGGATTGAAGACAGCCTAGATATTATAGAGAAAGAACATACAACCATCCAAGACAAGTCCAAGAAGTATGATAGATCTATTCAACACCTAGAAGACACCATCAGAAGGCCTAATCTAAGGATAATGGGTGTAGAGGAGCACCTAGAAACAGAAGTTAATGGTCTAGGAAATTTGTTTAACAGGATCCTAGCAGAGAACTTCCCAAACATACAAAAAGATAGGCCTATTCAGATACAAGAAGCTTTTAGAACCCCAAATAGACCAGACCAGAATAGGACATCCCACCGTCACATTATAATCCACACAGGATCAACTCAGACCAAGGAAAAGATCCTTAAAGCTGTCAAGGAGAAAAGGTTAATCACCTATAAAGGGAAACCAATTAGAATCACCTCAGATTTCTCAGCAGAGACAATCAAAGCAAGAAGAGCCTGGAATGATGTATGCCATGCCCTAAAAACAAACAACTATCAACCAAGAATACTGTACCCAGCTAAACTCTCCTTCATAACTGAAGGCCAAATAAAAACCTTCCATAGCAAAGAAAAATTGAAACAATACATCTCCACCAAACCAGCCCTACAAAAGATTCTTAAAGATGTCCTACACATAGAAAACCAACAAGACCGCAACAAAGGCCAAGAAACTGCACCCAAACTGAGAATCCAAGAACCATAGGAAGAACCTAGTTTTCGCAGCCCCCAAGAAGGTGGATAACATGGCAGGAACTCCCAAATACCTCTCAGTCCTATCTCTTAATGTTAACGGACTGAACTCTCCAATTAAGCGACATAGACTGTCTAGTTGGATTAAAAAACAAGACCCTTCTATCTGCTGCCTGCAGGAGTCACATCTTGCCCGTAAAAACAAACACATTTTCAATGTTAAAGGCTGGAACAAAATCTACCAAGCAAACGGCCCCCATAAACAGGCGGGAGTTGCAATCTTAATATCAGATAAAATAGACTTCAAATTAAAATTCGTGAGAAGAGATAAAGAAGGTCGCTACATACTAATTAAAGGATCTCTCCTTCAGGAGGATATTACAATTCTAAATATCTATTCGCCAAACAATGGAGCACCCAAATTTATCAAAGAAACACTACTTTCCCTCAAATCCCATATAGATCCAAAGACATTAATTGTTGGGGATTTTAACACACCACTCTCCCCACTAGATAGATCAACTCGGCAAAAACTCAACAGAGAAACCGCAGATCTAAACAGCTGCATAGATCAACTAGACTTAACAGACATCTACCGAACATTTCACCCAGCAGCATCAGAATACACGTTTTTCTCAGCAGCACATGGAACGTTTTCTAAAATAGACCACATTTTAGGCCACAAAGCAAACTTGTCTAAATTCAGAAACATTGAAGTTATACCTTGCATTCTCTCTGACCACAAGGGAATAAAATTAGAACTCAACACCAAAAGCCACCAAAGAAAGTCCAGTATCACATGGAGGCTGAACAACACACTGCTGAATCAAGAGTGGGTCATGGAAGAGATTAGAAAGGAAATTCAAATGTTCATGCTATTCAATAAAAATGGAGGTATATTTAATATCATATAATAACATCATTAATCCTATAACAACTTGAGCAGCTATATACATAAATTATTGTCCTGTTTAGTTTGCTAGTTTGCCTCATAATGTTATAATGAGATGAGATTTCTATTTATTTCTCAATTTAGGACACCCAAAACAATATGTGCCAATCATTTATGCCTTATCTGGGAGGTGCTAGAGCACTTACTAAGACTGAAATAGAAGTATCAAGCTAGTTTCATTAACTGAACCCAACATATACTTTCACTTTATATGAGCAAAATATAAAGATGCAACCAGGATGTTAAACAGATATTTTGGAAAGTAATAGTGTTCTGTGTGCTACCCGTTCTGCATTTTGTGGGGTAGGGAGAAGTTTCCATTGGGATAACATAAGTGAGATCAGGAAATATGTTTCTCCCAAAATTTGGGGCACATAGCCAGGAGGTGTATAGCTTTCAGAAGGCTACAATGTACGGAGATGTTTAAAGTGATGATAGTGGTGAAAAGGGGGATTGAATTTGATAATTACCCACAATTGCACAAAGAGCCATAGGTTTTCAGAAGAACAAGGAACCGTCACCCAAACCAAGTGCATGACTGAACACATGTAGGAGAGGGAAATGGGGACAGCAGCTGGAGAATGTGCTAAAGTCCAGGCCCCAAGTGATAAAAGGTATAGGAAGATCCTAGGTCATACAGAAGAGGATCCTTGTAACAAATATCCACAGCAAAGGCATCCTTGTCTGGATCACTGTCTAACAGGGATTCATCCTCCCTGACTCCATACATAGATGGGCTGAGGCTGGAGCTAGAAAATAGTGGAAAGAAGTATGCAGAACAAACAACAAGAAATTGATTTTTGTCTACCTTTTCTACTTTCAAAAGAAACATTGCGGGTTGAGTTGAATGGGGGACAAAAGGATAAATGCTCAGATAAAATCTGAAAATCATCTAATTAGTCATTTGAGGACTAACGTGATAAGAGGCCCTCCAAGGACCATTTACTACTACACAAGACATTGATAATTTAGTGCAAGAAAGGAAGAAATTCACAAAGAAGATGGGAAAAAATGAGTGTATTTAAATATACATCCTGCAAATTATGTTTGTTCAGTGTTCATAGGACATGTTTAGGGTACCTAGACTACTAAGTCATTAAATATACTTATAAATATTACTTATGAGCACTTCCAAGACACTGGTACAAGCTATAAAATATTTCTAAATTGTAAAGAAATGCTAAATTTCTAAGTATAGAATCAAAACAAAGTTAATAATTCTTTTCATTATTAGTTTTGCTTTGTGCAAAGCAAAGCATAATTCAAAATCAAAAACTCACATGACATTTAACTCTTGCTTTTGAATTGGTACCATATAAGAGCATCCTGATAAGGTGGTAAGATTTCTGAAGAAAAACATCTTGCCACACTTGAGCTTATATAATATCCCTTACAAAATATCAAAAATCTCAACACAAATTGTAAGACTCTAAACCTTCTGGAGGTGCTGGGAGGTGAGGCTTGGTCAGAGGCAAGTTGTGCAAGAGACTTTCTCAAAACAGCCATTTTTTTCTGTGTCATCTTTTTATTTAAAAAAAAATTAGTTGTACAAAGGATGTGTCATTTAACAAGGCAATATATGAATACAATGCATCTTGATCTGTGTTACGTGCTTCAACAAATCTCATCACCTTTTCTCCCTTCTCCTCCCACTTATATTTCAGTAGGTACAACAAATTCTTGATTGCATTCTTCCCTCCTCCCTACTTCACTTGGTTACCCCCACTTGCCAGCACCCATTCCTTAGTGCATATTTTGTTGGACTTTGACTTGGTTATTTAAAAAAATCATACTATTTAAGATCTCTCTATGGCAACTATTATAATTCAATTAATTCATTGTAACTGCTTGCAAATGTGAGGATGCAGACAAAAGGGAGGTCTATTGTCCTGTTGGTGGGAATGGAAGTTTGTTCAATCACTCTGGAAAGCAATGTGGAGGTTCCTCCAAAAAAAAAAAAATAAAAAAAACAAGAACATAAAATTACCTGTAATCCTGAATTCCACTCTTGGGTATTTATCCAATAAAACACAAAACAATCACAAACAGTAAAACCACTAGCACAACCATGTTCATTACAGCACCACTCACCATAGACAAAATATGGAATCAGCCCAGATGCCTCTCAATGTCTGAATGGATTAAAAAACCCAGTATATATACACAGTGGATTTTCTTGGACATGTGAGTCAGATTTGTGAGCCTTTATCATGTTTTGATCCTGATTTCATAGAACAAGTTTAGTAGCTTTTCCTCACTTTCTAAGTCATGAATTGTTTGAAGAACATTGATATTATTTCGAAAGCTCAACAGTGAATCCATCCAACTTTGGACTTTTCATTGTTGTTATAGACTATTACTGCTTCCATCTAATTGATCTAATTGCTTATAATAAACTTTATTATTATTATTAATACGTTTTTTATTGTGAAAATACTGTACAGAGGGATTACAATTACACTATCAAAATAATGAGTACATTTCTTATCAAGCATTGTTGCCTCCTCCTTTGTTTCCCCTTACCATCCCTGCCCTCCCATCTCCCACCCCCCCACCAAAGTTGTAAAGTTTGTTTTTGACATGGCATCTTGTACATTTCATTGTTGCAATGGGTCTACTGTATCCCTATTTAAACAATTTGTTTTTTCCTTTCCCCAAATTATACCAACATCAAATACAGTGAAAACAGGGGTTATACCGTGGGGGAGGGACATACAAAGCAACAAAGAAATCATTTATAAATATGTTAGAAACAATAGCAAGAAAGAAAAACCATTTGGGTTCTTATCTTGGGGTTCATTTAGCCTAACATCAACTTATCTGACCATTTCTGCTTGTCTCAGGCATATACTAGTTATTGCAAATAAGGGAAACCATGGGACCTATGTTTCTTTGGGCCTGGCTTACTTCACTTCATATAATTTTTTCCAAGTCTTTCTATTTCCTAACAAATGGGGCAATGTCATTCTTTCTGATGGAGGCAGAGAATTCCATTGTATATATCTATATCTATATCTATATCTATATCTATATCTATATCTATCTATCTATCATCTATCTATCTATCTATCTATCTATCTATCTATCTATATATATATATATATCACATTTTCTTGATCCATTCATCTGAGGGGCATCAGGGTTGGTTCCATATCTTAGCTATGGTAAATAACACTGCAATAAACATAGTTGTGCTGGTAGCTTTAGTGTGGTCTTGTGTCAAAACAGCCATTTAATAGGATAAGACTGCCTAGATCTTAGACAAATGTGAATTAAGCCAGTTTGATATGTGACATAGAAGATTTTAACAAGGAATAATTTCTTTCTTATTTTTTTCCACAAACACCCACATGCACACACACACATGTGTCAGATAATCGTAAGATCTAAATGTCTTCTTTTTATCATATCCAAAACTATAATGTTAATTAAATTTGTATAAATTTAATATGGAAGTTAACATGATTTCATGAGAAGAAACTGAAATTCTTTTTCTTCTTTCTCTCTTCTCTCTCTGTCTCTCTCTTTGTCTCTTTTAGTCAGCATTTCTTTGTCTCTATCTTTTCCTCTAATCACACACTGTTCATCTTCCTACTTCAAAGTTTTAAAATGTTGTTAGCAATGCAGGATAATTGTTCAAAAAATTGAAAATGGAAAAATTCATCTATACATGTATGTACAGATGGCTGTTATGGTTTGGAGATGATAACCTTGTGATCCTCTGCCCCTGGCATTCACCCTCCCCCAGAGCTTCATGTGATTGAAGGCTTGGTCCTCAACATGGCATGTTAGGAGCTGATGGAACCTTTAAGAAGCAGAGCATAGTGGCCTGGAGTTTACTCTGAATGTGGTGTTGATGTCAATCCTTGATATTTCCATTGATACGGGTTTTAGCAACACAGTAAATCTGCTATCAACCAGCTTTCTTGGTGCAGAATGTTCTTGGTGGGATGCTTGCTCCCCCATCTTCTCCGCCATTGCCATCTAACATGTATTATCTGCCATTAAGTAATAAGCTAAGAAAGTGTCCTTGTTAACTTACAGCTAAGGAGAAGTCCCCTCACTCTACCCCATAAGTCCAATACCATGGTGTGTTCTGGGCTTTTCCAACCTGTGTTAAGCACTTAATTGTGGCGACTGAAAGCTGACAAACACAATGTCTTGAAGTTCTATAATTCTACTAAGTACAAATATTCTTCAAATACAGACCAAGAGTTCACACAGAAATAGATTGACAAAGATAAGAGTTAACCTAATAGTAATTTATACTAGAAGGAAAATAAAATGAATTCCACAAATATTTGAAACATATTTTAGTATGTGTCAACTTTGCTCTAAAGAGAAACTAAAATGCTGCTGCCTGAATCTACACATATGCTTCAGCCACCTTGTCACATTGCATCATGTCCCATGTCACTAGAATTTCCAAGTATTTTGAGCTCAACAATTGAGAAAAAAATGAATTGATTCACACACATTCAAAATGGCTTATTTTCAATATTCTCCATATGTTAAATTTCATTTTTATGCTAAAAATATCTCATCTTTGTTAAATATGTAAATGATTGTTATGTATCAAGAGAGAATTTACCTTTGGTTTTTAAAAGTTAACATCAAAAAAGTTAATATTAGAATTTAAAAATTAATATTTTGTTGTTAAAATTACAATAGCCATGTTCATTAATAAAGGAAGAAATACTTTGTGGTTATACTGTTATACAGTTTATTTATTATAAAACTGTTCAGGGAGCTACTGATGGACCCTATTATCATGCCCAAAGTAAAGATCCCATAAATATTGCTGTTTACATACAATTTTGGTATGCTTTGTTTTCTGAAAAAAATCTATCTGAAGCTCTAGTTCTACTCACAAACTATAATCTTGACCCTATTGAACATAAAGTGCATATCAGCATAGATTCAGGAAAGGGACAGAATTAGCAAGGTTTAAATCAAGATAGGCAAAGTTTTAAAGATAGGCAAAAATGGATTTGTAATTGATTAATCATCTGTAATATTATGTAGTCAAATTAAAGAAATTTGTATTTGACACATTTTGATAGGACACTGGGTAGCTTAACCACTCCATTTCTTTCTCTGCTATCTCCCCACACTTTTCCTTTTACTGTTGTTGATCACTTGGTATTCAGGTTTTGATAAGGAAACATTGATCTGATATAACTGTCTGGTTTTTCAGAGAAGGAAATTACAGTTGAGAAACTGTTGTGGTTCAATTATACTTCATTGCAAGGTCAAATCTCAGAGAAAGATGGTGAAAACTAGCTAATGTACTAAACAACGTAATTACAAATTAATATACAAAAATCACAACAATGCAACTAATATCAACATGAGATTAGTTGATTGTTTAATAGGTCATTCTATTAGACATTAATAAATTAATTGTTTTTTCAAGCTCAGGGAATACTATTTATGCAATAGCCTTTGTTTTCTGTTTTCCTCTCTTTGCCGCCACTTTACCGTGGGGCCATGATTCCTTGTCACTTTATTTACTTTCAATGTAGCTCTATGGTGAAAGTATCTATTTATTCATAACTCTAAATTGTACCAATTTCAGTAGCACAGTCTCTCAGATTTTCAGAGATAAATTATGAGAACAAACAATGGCAAGAGTGACTACTGCTTTGAACTGGGGATTATCCTGGAAGAGTGCAATCCAGAGATCATCCCCTTGACTGCCTCTCAGATAGATGTTCCAGGATGGAAAACCAATAAAGCCAGTGCCTAATTCTTTCTCCTTGGACAAATCACTTACTTTTGTTCACTAGATTATTGAGGTGATTGTTTGTTTATATATATATAATATATATATATATATATATATTACAACAATGTGGAGTTTTTGCTGTTATAGAAATCTGGAATAGGTATTATTATCTAAAAATAATTGACATTCACTTAAAACACTGTGTTTAGGCCACAATAAGAAATATATATTAACAGGCCTAAAACTGTCTTGCTTGTTCTCCTTGGAAATAAATTCACAGGACAGAGTTAGATATTCTCTTCCAAGTCCTAGAATTCTGCTTAAGTCCTATATCTAAGTCAATAGAATAACCTGTGCTGCTAATGACAAACAGTAAGATAACAGAATATTTCTTATTACATTGTTATTATGTTTACTGTTAGTATTTTTGTAAGGGAGTGTAGAATAGAGACTTGAGTATAAATTAACACTTCTAAGGACTCTATTGATTGATTAAAATTATTGACTTGTATGCAAACATAATTCTTTTCTCAGAAAAGGAGTAAAAAGGAGAGTAAGATAGGATATATATTTAAAGGCAGAAACATGGGCAAGTGAGAAAGAATACACAAAAAGAGCAAATTTAAAAGTTCTTACATACAAAAAGCTCTGAAATTCAGTGTTTATTTTTCTCTAGTGAACAATAACAGACATTAGCGTGTAAGGATTTGCTCGAATTGGTTTGAAGGTATGGATATCTGTGAATGATCTTAAAAGGAAAATAAGATATCTTCTGGTACTTGAAGACATTGCCAGGAAGTGTGTTCGGCGATCAAATTTAAAGGTAGGAAATATTCATTAGGTCTAGATACCACATTACATTCATGAACAAACTTGTTTCTAAAACTGTTGAGTATCATCTCCTTCTGCTCTTATTTCAAATTTCCTCTCAGTTGATCTTCCAGTTTATCTCTGATGGGTCTTATTTATATAATGCAGTATAACTGTAGAAATTTGCCCTTTATCAATTGAACACATTTACATGTAGAAAAGAAGTCAACATCCAATTAATGATTAAATATATTTATGAAATTTAGAGAAAGTTTGAAATATATTGCAGTTGCATCTTTTGTTGTTGTTGTTCACTTTTTCTATTTCTCCAGTCTGGCTGTTTTTTTAATACATTTTTTTGTGAAAATACTGTATGAAAGGGTTACAGTTACATGAGCAAGGCAATGAATACATTTCTTATCAAGCATTGTTACCTCCTCCTTTGTTTTTCCCCTACCCTCCCTTCCCTGCTACCTCCACAACTAAACTCCCCCCTCTCCTCTCCCATCCACTTCCTTCCTAAATTGTAAAGTTTGTTTTTCAACATAGTGTCTTGTACATCTCATTGTTACAATCGGTCAACCTGTATCCCTATTTGAGCATTTTGTTTTTTCTCTTTCCCTCCCCAAGCTAGAGAAGTGTATATACAAGATGCAGGGCACCAGCATCAAATACTGTGAAAACAGGGCTATACCATGGGAGAGAAACATACAAAGAAACAAAAAATATCACATGGTACATTATAAATACATTAGGAACAATAGCAAGCAAGAAAAAAACCACTGTGTCCCTATTTTGGGGTTCATTTGCATTTTATAAGAAGCATAGTGGCTCATGCCTATAATCCTAGCTACTCAAGAGGCTGCGATCTAAGGATCATGGTTCAAAGCCAACCCAGGTAGGAAAGTCCCTGAAACTCTTATCTCTAGCCAACCACCAGAAAATTGGAAGTGGAGCTCTGGCCTTTCTGAACTGTTCTGAATATTAAGCTCTTCTCTATTTTTTTCTTCCTTTTCAGTTATGGGATTGAACTCAACACCTGGGCACTATCCTTGAGCCTTTCTGACCATTTCAGCCATAACTTCACTTATATATTTTTTTGTTGATTAACTGGAGGTAAGAGTCTCACAGACTTTGAATCTTGATACTCTGATGTCAGCCTCCTGAGAAGCTAGGAGCACAAGTATGATCCACTGGCACCTGTCTTCTGCAGAGTTAATTTAAAAGCAAAAATTGAGATAGTGTTGCTGTATATAGCCCAGCTTACCTTGAGGTCCTGATCCTTGTGCCTCAAGCTCATTTGTTCTAGGTTACAGGCATGCACCACCATGAATTAATTTTATTCCTTTCTTGAACAGGGACAAAGACATCAGAAAAAGAAATTGTTGGATCAAACTTAAAGAGAAAACACTCTTGAAATTTCACTATCATAAGCATGATCAAACATGGCAGACTGTAGCTTATTAATAGTTATCTATTAAATTCATTTCCTAAGGGTTCAACATTTGCCATCCTCATGTGTCCAATGTATTCTCAAAGGAAAACCATGTACTGCAAAACTCAGATCTCAGAATTACATTTCCTGCTTTTGCAATACCCCAAGGCTTCATGATCTAATCCACCAGAAACCCCACCCTGTTTTATGTGCTCCTGTGGCTTACTTGAGACAGACAGCTGCTCTTATTTCTCCTGAAGTTATGAGAGCAAAGATAGGAGCCAAACAGAATGATTTGCAAAGATATAAAGTGATACATTTGAATAAACATGAGGAGTAGATAAGCTGTGTAGCAGAAGAAGAAGTAGTGATTTATGAGTGTTTATATAATGGAGTGGTGGGAAGCCTGACAACATTAGAATGTTATAGCAGCAACCTTATTCAGTTTGGTTAAAAATAGTACATTTTTAAAATCAGTCGTTCTCTAAAAAAGATACTTAAACACAATGTGAAACAAGTTTCAAAGGTTAAAGTAGGTCATGTCAACAAACCTAGCATCAAGCCATCATCTGAGGAGGTTAGGCACGCAAGTTAGGATGCTGAGTGCTGATTCAGTCCCCTAATCCAGAATGTATAGCAAAGTTTGCCTTCCAAATGTAGTTTTGCCCTATCCCACCATCCCTTCTTCCAGTTGAAAAGCAACATAAAATAGGACAGTAGAAGTGCAGAAACTTCCCAAGTCAATCATTGATTCTTTCATAGAAAATAAAATTTATGAAACACCAAGAGCCAAACAGTAAGGGCTTTATTGTCATGGAAAACAGACAAGGATCCCTTAGGAAAACCTTCAATAAGTACTAAACAAGCAAAGGAGTTGGCTTATGTTGTAAATAAAACCATTTTACCTTTTTACTAAACAAAAAAAGGAAAAAAGGAACAAAGAAAACTGAAAGAGATATCAAGAATGTGTATGTTTTTCCCTTCCCCTCCCCAAATTAGAAAAAACGTATATACAAGATGCAGGGCACCAGAATCAATTACAGTGAAGGGGTTATATCGTGGGGGAGGAACATACAAAAGCAACAAACAAAACACATAGTACATTATAAATAGGTTAAAAACAATAGCAAGAAAGAAAAAACCACTTGTGTCCCTATCATGGGGTTCATTTTGCTTACCATAGTCTTATATGGTCATATGTACATAGCTTCACCATAGGGATGCAGGTTGACCCATTGTAACAATGAGATGTACAAGACACTATATTGAAAAAGAACATTACAGCTTCGGGTGGGGGTGTGGGCGGGACCGGGAGGAGGAGTTGGGGAGGTAGGGAGGGAAGGGATGGTAGGGGGTAACAATGCTTAATAGGAAGTGTACTCATTACCTTACTCATGTAACAGTAACCCCTCTGTACAGTATCTTTACAATCATAGGTATGTGTGTGTGTGTGTGTATATATATATATATATATATATATATATATATATATATATATATACACATATATAAAGAATTGTGCTATCGGTGTAATTAGTCATTCCAAAGAGTGCAATTTGCATATTTTCGTTAAGCAAGTACTTGTTAAGTAGGTGATATTTGATTAATGACTTGAAGGAGGTTAGTGGGTCTCTGTAGATTAACTGGTGGCAGAGCAGCCAGGGACAAAGTCCTAAAGAGGTCTTTGCTGAGAGTTGGGCAGTAAGGAAGCATTGCAGAGGGTTGAGCAGAGGAGAAACCTGTTCTTAGTGATGGCTGAAAGTGATAATTTTGTCCTCTGAGATTAGACTCTAGAGTGGAAAGACTGGAAGCCAGAGAATAATGGCTTATACTCAGAGTATGAAATGGAGATGATGAGAAATGACTATATTTCAGGAAATATATATTCATTGGAATAAATTGCAAAATTTGTTTTCTTTGGTTCTATAAAGATCCTTATGGACAGAAATGGACCTTTGAGTTATTAATTCTATTTTCCTTGCAATTAATATGAATTTAGTGAAGCAACCAAAATCAACTACCTTTGTGTTCTGTTGACAAACATCATAAATCAATTCTTGTCATAGGAATGTGGAATAGTTTTTATATTTTATCAATTTCCCAAGAGCTACTATGTGGCAAGTACCATGCTAACCAGAGTATAAAAAGAAAAACCAAAAATCATCCCTGAACATGTAAAAGACAAACCAAAAGTTATCCCAGAACATGTTCATAAAAGAGAAAGGACTTACAAAACTCAGGGCAACAGAGTATGTTATCATTGTTCTGGAAGACTGAGCAGGGCAGTTTGAGGCAGGAAGAGACATATGTGGTTAGTGATAGGGTAGAGGTGAAATGGACCAAGGCTTCTAGATGAATAGGTATATAACTCTGTACATTTCAAAAGTTTAAAAATTACTTCAGAGGAGCTGAGGATGAAGGAAAGCCATACCTCCCTTAGAGTAAAACTATTATTTTAAACACTACTAGGGTTTGAACTCAGGCACTCTAATACTTGAGCCATTCATCCGGCCATATTTTTCTTCCCAATGTAGTTTTATTTTCTTAGGTAAGTCTAGAATTGTCTTTTACTGCAAGGACTGGTATTTTAGGCTTGTGCTACCAAACACAGTGTTTCTATTGAGATGGAATCTTATGAATTTTCTTACCTGGAGTGCCCTATGCTGAGTTTTTTGTATTTGTTTTTCTTAAACTTCTATTTTTATATCTGTACTATGATGTGGTTTTATCGAATTTTGTGGGCAAGGCTACTCATATAGTAAGAAGTATGCGCCTGGAAGTAAATATTGGCTCATGTCTGTAATCCCAACTAGTCAAGAGGCTATTTAGGAATACTCATAATTGAAGGTCACCCTGGGCAAAAGTTAGCAAGACATCTCAATTGATAGCTGAGAATGGTATTCCATGCTTGTCATCTCTGCTATGCAGAAAGTACATAGTAGGAATAAAGGGCAGGTTGGCTTGGAATAAAGCATGAGACTCTTTTTAGAAAATAATTAAAAGCGTTAAAAGCTGAGCATGGCTCAGATGATAGTGCACCTGCCAAACAAGTATAAATTTCCAAGTTCAAATCCCAGGACCATCAAACAACACTGTCAAAAAGAAATATGATTCCTAAGGAAATGTAAACCTAAATAAAACTATATACTTCAACTAACAATAAAATTACATTGCTTCATTTTCACATAACAAATGATCTTTATGTCTTGATGCTCCCCAGGTTCAAGGAAGGTCTGCCCTGAAGGGAAAAGAGCAAAGTTCAGGATTAAGAATTAATATTTAATGAAGTTTTAAACTTTCATATGCAATAGCTTTCTATTAAATCCTGTGTTAGTCTTATTAGGATAATGCATGAAAAGGCAAAAGATTAGCAAAGAATTTGACTGCTGAAAAGTAGTTACTGGAATATACATAAAAAGTGATATTCTGGGCTGGGAAAGTGGCTCAGTGGTAGAGCATTTGCCTTGCATGCCTGAGGCCCTGGGTTCGATTCCTCAGCACCACATAAGCAAAAAGAAAAAAAAAGTGATATTCTAACATATGTATTTTTATTAAGACATAAATGATAAGATGTAAAGAAATCTCTAATATGTTCTATACTTTGAAAGTAGTAGAGTGTATAATAAATATTTTGAGTCATTTACAATAACTATAATGTGACAGGGAAAGATAGATGACTTCTATGGGTGATAAGATCATTTGTGCTATGAATAATTCCAGGAATTTATTTACTTCATATTTGTGGAAAGATAAGAGATGAAATTCACTGAACAAATATGAAAATTAAAGACATAAATTTTACCATGTATTATGGCTTAGATCTAACATATTCCCCCAAGCCATGTGTTGATGGCTAAGTTGCCCACTGATGGACATTTAATGACTGGATCCTGAGGGTGCTGACCTTACTGATAGATTAATATACTAATATGTTGACAGTCTGATGTGCTATTGAGTATTGATATTAACTTACAAAATGGGAGCTAGTTGAAGGACCCTGAATGATGTTCCCTGGGATTAAATCTTGCCTTCAAACTCTCTCGCTCTCATTCATTGCTTTCTAACTGCCATGAGGTGAAGTCTTTTCCGTCATGTGCTCCTGGTCCATTTGAATAGATATTCAAAACTCTGGACCTAGAGAAATAATCATATTATTGCACAATGGGAAATTATATTATCCCATTATCCTAAGTAAAATTATGAAATTGTAAAACAAAAACTTCTAAAGTTCATGTATACATAAAAGGACATTTTATCTAAAGTGAGTATATTAAAAAATATTACATATAACAAATGGTTACATTGTGTAATATTGGCATAATAGTGATAAAGGTATTGATGTAATTGTATAGTGATGCCTTCCATAACAACATTAATAGTAATAGCTATGAGGCCAAGGGAAAATATCAAATATATTCATTATTGCATTCACTGGGCTTTGTATCTGCCTCACTAGCAAGGAAGCATATGCAAGAATATGGTTGGTATGACAAGACAATCATGAGAATACTGTAAAAAAAATATTAACTTGAACAGTAGAGTATTTCCATACATAATATAGCTATCTTCACACATAATAGCTATAATCACACAACACATAGATTAAATTATCCCTTCAGTTTTTTTCTGAAGTGCAAACTAAAATCATTACATGGTAAAAAGAAGGCTAAACAAAGAAATATTTGAACAAGTCTAGCTTTCTTCCAATGTAGAAAATGGACTGAAGGAGTCTCTCCTACCACTAGTTAAAACATTATAGAATGATTTGATTACTAACCAGAAGATTGGATACTCCAAGTTTCTATTCAACCACAAGCTTCTTTGACTTTATAAATTGTTGTAACTGTGTCATCAATTCTTAATCATGAAACTTTTGTTATTTTGAAAGGTAACTTTGAATTCCTTGAGTAAATGCTGTTAAATTCTTTTGTTAGTTATGATTCAAATTATATTACCATCACTTCTCAAATACTTGCTTCCTCCCTTTCCAGTACAGTGTTTAATCAAGTTTTAAACAAAAATGGTCCTGAGAGTGCCCAAGAAACAGGACATTTTGAAACTAACACTACTATTTGTAAGAGTAACAGTGATTACAGGGGTTGATTGCAGAGATGAACATGGCCATGTGATATTAGTATTTAAAACACAATAAAATTTTTTGAAGGCAATATAAAAGCTTATTTATTTATTTATTTTCTTTTTTTATTTACTCTGAAATTTTTTTATTGTGAGAATACTGTACAGAGGAGTTACAATTACATGGGCAAGATAATGAGTACATTTCTTATCAAGCATTGTTGCCTCCTCTTTATTTCCCCTTCCCATCCCTTCCCATACTCCCCCCTTCCCCATCCAATCCTCCCCCTCCCCACCAAAGTTGTAAAGTTCGTTTTTCGACATAACAACTTGTACATCTCATTGTTGCAATGGGTCCACCTGTATCCCTAGTTAAAGGATTTATTTTTCCCTTCCCCTCCACAAATTATACCAACATCAAACACAGTGAAAGCATGGGTTATACCGTGGGGGAGGGACATACAAAGCAACAAAGAAATCATCTTATAAATATGTTAGAAAAAATTGCATGAAAGGGAAAAAAACAAAAAAAAATTTGATGCTTATCTTGGGGTTCATTTTGCCTAACATCAACTTATCTGACCTTTTCTGCTTGACTCAGACATATACTAGTTATTGCAAATAAGAGAAACTATGGGACCTATGTTTCTTTGGGCCTGACTTACTTCACTTAATAAATTTTTTCCAAGTCTTTCCATTTCCTAACAAATGGGGCAATGTCATTCTTTCTGATGGAGGCATAGAATACCATTGTGTATATATATACCACATTTTCTTGATCTACTGAGGGGCATGTGGGTTGGTTCCACATCTTAGCTATGCTAAATAATGCTGCAATAAACATAGTCATGCTGGTAGCTTTAGTGTGGTCTTGTTTGTGATCATTTGGGTAACTGCCCCAAAGTGGGATTGCTGGGTCATAGAGGAGCTCTATGTGGAGTCTTTTGAGGAACCTCCATACTACTTTCTTTCCAAAGTGGTTGAACAAGATTACACTCCCACCAACAATGCAGTAAGGTTCCCTTCTGTCCACATCCCCTGCAGCATCTGTTGTTATTAGAGTTCTTGATTATAGCCATTCTAACTGGGGTGAGGTGGTATCTCAATGTTGTTTTGACTTGCATTTCTTTTATGGCTAGGGAGGTTGAGCATTTCTTCATGTGTCTATTGGTACTGGCACAAGAATAGACCCCAGGACCAATGCAATAGAATTGAAAACCCAGAAATGAACCTAAAGACCTATAGCCATCTAATCTTTGATAAGGGAGCTAAAAAAAAATAGAATGGAAGAAAGACAGTCTCTTCAGTAAATGGTGCTGGCAAAATTGGTTAACTACTTGTAGAAAACTAAAGCTAGATCCTTATATATCACCCTGCACCAGAATCAACTCCAAATGGATCAAAGACCTCGGAGTCAAAGCAGACACTCGAAAACATTACAGGATGAAATAGGAGAAACCCTAGGTCTCCTTGGCACAAGCCAAAATTTTCTTAATAGAGACCCAGAAACACAACAAATCAAAGAAACTTGGACAAATGGGATTGCATGAAATTGCAGAGCTTCTGCATGGCAAAGGACATAGCTAGCAAGATCAACCTTAGAAAGCCCATGGATTGGGGGAACATCTTCACTAGCCACACAACAGACAAGGGTCTCATATCTAAAACATACCTGGAACTCAAAAAATTAAATCCTCTAACAACAAATCTTCAAAGAAACAACTGTCCAATAAATAAGGGGGCTAAAGACTTAAAGAGAAACTTCTCTGAACACAATATGAATTTTTAAAAAGGAAATCATGCCAAAATGTTCAACCCTGAAGTGTAAAGTGAGAATGATGAGAAATTGCTAATCAATTATAAAGTCTCAATCAAATAAAATGACAAAGAACTGATAACAATTGAATTTGGCACTAAACTTGTCCTTCAGTAAATCTATACTAGTGCCCTTGGTATTTCTGCTGGAGTGCCAAAACATTCCTCATTGTAATATAAAGATCAATATATTTTCCCTTGAATGTGCAGATTTTTTAGTAACTCTGTTCATGTTAGCTACCTGTAGTTTTATTTTTACAATTCCTCTTTCCTCATGCTCACCATATCTCCCTCACCTTCCCTCAATGCAGTTTTCTGACTTAAGATGTAATACTTATCATTTAAATTAGGAACTAGTTCTACTCATGAATTCAAATATTTTAGAGTGGAAAAATGCTCACAGAAAATAAAAAGCCTGGGTGAAAAAATAATAAAATACAGAGATGGAGCAGTATATCTTACAAAAAATAAAAGGCAAGGTTAATTTAAGTGAAAGTGTTATTTTTCCCTGAATTAATTTTTAACTAGGGAACTGTCCTATTAGAGGAAGTTTACAAAGTAAAGTAGTCTTTCTCTAGATATGAGTCAATCATAAGGAAAAGATATCAAAATTTTATATATTTTTCATGTGTTTCCATTAAAACTCCATATGGGCTATAATTGTGATTCAGAGAATTGTCTCCCTAACAGACTGAATGAATTGTATCCCTCATTGAAGTGTCAAAAGTGGGCAATGAGCCATATTCACAAATACAGCTGTAACTGTTCTAAAATTTAAATTAACTTTTCTTTTTTTTTGTCAGTACTAGAGTTTGAACTGATAGCTCTGAATTTGTTTGTCTTCTTTCCTTGCTTGACTTGTTCTCTACAACTTGGGCCATACCACCAATCCATTTTGTTTGTTCCCATTAATTGGAAATGGAGTCTTCCAGACTTTTTGCTGCATCTGGCTTGAAATCATGATCCTTCAGTTCTCAACCTGCTGAGATCTGACACCCTTCTCAGAAAATACAATCCTGTTGTCTTTGACCTATTTACATGCTATTTACCACAGAAAAGTAAAATCTTTTATAACAACAATTAAATTATTTTGACTAATGCAAGAAACACTTGATGAGGTGAATAGCCTTTTTTGCTGTTGTTGGTCAAGGGGATTGAATTCAGGGACTGGACACTGTCCTTGACCTTTTATGCTGAAGATTACAACTCTACCACTTTGAGACACAATTCTACTTCCATTTTCAGGTTGTTAATTGGAGTAAGTGTCCCATGGATTTTTCTTCCCAGGTTGGCTTGGCCCTCAATCCACAGATCTCACCTCTCAAGTAGTTAAAATTATAGGTATGAGACACCAGCGCCTGGCTAAATGGTCTTTATCTGCATGTTGTAAATGCTGGACAACCAACCCAGTTGTGGATTACAACTTCCTCTGGTATTGCTATTGGTTTGTATTAATCCTTTATCATATCTGCATTAGCTACAATTTAGTTAGAGGACTTCTTTTTTATATAGATTTGAGTGTTATATATAATTTATGGGAACGAAAACAATATTCTCAAGGGAATTATTATTTCCAAGATAATGTTCAGAAAATTATATTTAAGATAACTAAATATCAACTCAATTAAAACCAATCCATCTTGCTTAACAAAATTAATTTGTCACCATTTTCTTATTGGAAACTATTCTCTAGAGAATATTAGTCTGTTAGGTGATAAGAACTGGGATTCTAATGAACGTGTCCCTGAGCAAATATAGTTAGAAATGTTTATATGTTTGCTTCTTGAAGATTTGCAACAACAGTGTATAACTCCATGGAGCAATTTACTGACAGTATAACAAAATTAAAGCCAGAAAATTACAAAATGTTTTGTCTGAAGAGGGTAGGATTTAAGGGGAGTGAAAGGGTAGGTGAATATAATCACAATTTTCAATATACTTATGTGAAAATGGAGTCAGAACTTGAGAAGAGTGAGGTTGGGTGAGATAGGAAAGAATGAGGGAAGGGGGGCAACATTGATCAAAATGATACTCGAGAGTCTGAGATCTAATAATCCCATTTCAAAGCTAGCCCAAGCAGACAAATTTGAGAGAGTCTTATCTTCAATTAACAAGCAAAAAGCCACAAGTGAAGGGGTGGCTCAAATAGTAGAGTGTTAGTGTTGAGCGGTGTGGGGGGGGGGTGGGAACTCAAGCAAGTGGAAGGCCTTGAGTTCAAGTCCCATTATCAGCATCAGGGGAAATAGGCTTTGTACTCATAAATTGACATGCTGGAATAAAACACAATCATTCAAGTACTTAAAAATAAATAAAATAATTTTTAAGATCGTCATTAGATTCTCAAAAAGACAATGAAAAAGAATATATATTTAACTTTATTTTTCCAAAGGTTTGGGGGCTTATTTTTGAGGTGAACATTATTAACACTGTTCACTTTAGAAAAATTAACTTATTAAACACAAAATTTGTTGTCTTTTTTTCAATGAAAAAATTTATGTATATATATGGCATGTGGAAAATAAACTCAGTCCTGTGTTTCTACTAGGACATCTTGAACTTCCCTGCCTTCTCTTCGAACAGCTGGAATGAAAGCATGATGATGAAGATGGAATGTGGGAAGGATATCAAATTTCAGGCATACTGCTTGGAGAACAGCTACCTTGATAACATGCTGAATCAATTTTGCCACCTTTGGGTTTTGTGCTAACATAAAATAAATATTTGAGCAGAATGCTTGTAACTTATGCCTGTAATCTACATGGGCTGCTGAGAGTGGAAGGCTCCTTGTTTAAGGCCAACTTGAGTAGAAAAGTTTATTGAGATATTGAGATATTTTATTGAGATATTGAAAATTGATTGAATATATTGAGATTGCATACCAGTGAAGGTAAGCAATGCAACAGACTAAAGAGCCCTGAATTAAAGGTGTGGTTTAGTTAGTTTCTGTCTTTTTTTTAACAGTACTAAGTGTTGAATTAAGGCTCCACTCTTGCCAGGCAAATGCTCTTAGCACTGAGCGACTCATAAAACCCTGTTGTGCACTGTGTGTGTGTGTGTGTGTGTGTGTGTGTGTGTGTGTGTGTGTGTGTGTGTGCGCGCGCGCGCGCGCATGTGCTTGTCCTAGGACTTGAATTCAGGGCTTTTGTTCTTAAGGTTAGCACTTTACCAATTGAGCCACAGCTCCCCTGAAGGCTTTTTGATGGTTAGAGATAATGTTCTCATGGACATCCCTGGCTGAGCTAGGATCAAACCACAATCTTCAGATCTCAGACTCCGGAGTAGCTAAGATTATGTGGGTAAACCATCAGTGTGTGGTTTGCACTGGTTGGTTTTTTTTTTTGGGGGGGGGGGGGGGAGTCCAGTCATGGGGCCTGAACTCTGGGCCTGGGCGCTGTCCCTCAGCTCTTCAGCCACAGTGCCACTTCCGGCTTTTTGCTTTTTGCTTATGTGGTGCTGAGGAATCGAACCCAGGGCCTCATGCATGCAAAGCAAGAGCTCTACCACTGAGCCACCTTCCCAGCCCGCACTGGTTATTATTTTTTTTTTTGGTCCGGTCGTGGGGCCTGAACTCTGGGCCTGGGCGCTGTCCCTCAGCTCTTCTGCTCAAGGCTAGCGCTCTACCACTTGAGCCACAGTGCCACTTCCGGCTTTTTTCTTTTTTTGCTTATATGGTGCTGAGGAATCGAACCCAGGGCCTCAGGTATGCAAGGCAAGTGCTCTACCACTGAGCCACCTTCCCAGCCCCCGCACTGGCTATTTTTGAGAAAAGAACTTGCTGGTATGAACCTGGGTTATGACGTACCTATTTCAGGTTTCCTGTTAAGAGATGTATACTGCCTCTTCCTGTTCTTGGTTGAGAAGAGGCCTCCTGAAGTTTTCTATTCAGGTTGGCCTTAAACAAGGATCCTTCCACTCTCAGCAGCCCGTGTAGGTTACAGGCATAAGTTACAAGCATTCTGCTCAAATGTTTATTTTATGTTAGCACAAAACCCAAAGGTGGCAGAATTGATTCAGCATGTCATTAAGGTCTCTGTTCTCCAAGCAGTATGCCTGAAATTTGATATCCTTCTCACATTCCATCTCCATCATTATGCTTCCATTCCAGCTGTTTGGAAAGTAGGAAGGGAAGTTCAAGATGTCCTCTGACTGGTGTCCTCCTAGAAACGTAAGAAGAGTTCATTTTCCACATGCCATAAGGGCTCTATCCCAGTTTTACTGTTCCACTTTACTACAAGGAGGGCATAGGAGTGCTGACTGCAATGAGTTAAGAAGTTGAAGAGTTCTGTTTGTTTATAACCATTAATGAATGTATTTGTTGCTGATTCACAATGCATTTTTAAAGTTTAAATATATGTGGAAAATGAAATTAAGGGTTAAGAATAAATATCATCTTTTGGTCTGAATGAATATATATTTTCATCAAATTTTATGATAATGCTGGACACCAGTAACATAATCCTAGCTATTGAGGAGGCTGAGAACCAGAGAATTACGATTTGAAGAAAGCCTAGGAGGAAAAGTCCTTGAAATTCCATATCCAAAACTAGGAAAAGCTAGGTTGAAAGACTCAGCCAGAGTGTTGATTATCTTATTTCCATTTATGCAGACAGAAACCTCTCTGTCCCAACCAAGGAAAACCCATCATGACCCAGAGAAGCTGCTGCTCCTCCCTGGAAATTAACCAACTTCTAGACCCTCTCCATCTCTCAAAACTGCTTCTATGTTCACTATGTTATAACATATAACTTCTACTTTGAGAGCTGTAGCATCTACTTTCACAGTTATTTTTTGGTTAGACTTAAATGGAGACTGTTATCACAAATCCTCAAAAGTTATTTCCCTGACTCTGGACCTTTTTGTTCAGAGTCACAAAAGAACCAGAGTCCAGTTTTGATCATTTTAAAGTTAGCACGTTGCAATGGGTCAATACGTATCCTTATGTAAGCATTTTGTGTTTTCCCTTCCCCTCCCTGAATTAGAGAAATGTATGTACAAGATGCAGGGCACCAACATCAAATACATGAGAATAGGGGTTATACCATGAGAGAGGAACATACAAAGCAACAAAAAAAGTCACATGGTGCATTATAAATACGTTACAAACAATAGCAAGAAAGAAAAAAGATAGTTGTGTTCCTATCTTGGGGTTCATTTCGCTTAACATCATCTTATGTACAAAACATCATCTTATGCTGAAAACGAACTTTACAACTTTGGTGTGTGCGGGGTGGGGTGGAGGGGGGTAGTTGTGGAGATGGGAGGGAAGGGATGGTAGGGGGAAAACAAAGGAGGCAACAACGCTCAATAGGAAATGTACTCATTACCTTGCTCATGTAACTGTAACCCCACTGTACAGCATTTTTACAATAAAAAATGAACAAAAATAAAGTTAGCAGGTATCTCCAGGTATCTCTTTAAGGCCACTCAATTATCTGTTTGAATACATACAATCAGAAATAAAAGCCTTCTGAAAGGTAAGATTGACATTCCACAGCATCCCAATGAACAACCAGGACTCCACTTATGCTTAGCCACAAAGGTGCCCCATCATTTTCTCTTTTGAGCTATTACTCATGCTTCACCCGTTTCCAATAATCCCTGCTACCTTCTCCTCCTTCCTGGATGCCATGTGAAAATTGGACTTATCCCTAAAGACCACCTGTTCAAATTTCACCTCCTTCACATTTCTCTTTTCATCTGCTCAATCATGTAAAAGCCTTTACTTAGCAGCAATTAGTTTATTCTAACTTGTTTGTCAGTTAAAATGATCCAAGTACACACTTCAAACTCATAAGCAAGTCTTTTTCTACTTGCACCTGGATCATTCCACAAAAAATCCTGGGTGCAGTACTTGTGCAATAAATGTTTGGTGAATTTACACATCTTTGATAATTCACTCAACTTAAAAACAAATTTAGCGTAATTTAATTGTAAAGGTGATGTACCAAGGGGTTACAGTTATATAAGCAAGGTAATGAGTACATTTCTTGTAAAACATTATTACCTCTTTCCCTCCCCCTTGACTCTCCTGCCCCCATAAGTTGTAAAGTTCATTGCCAACATAGTGTTTAGTGAGTATTGCTCTGGCATTGGTTCACCCTTTGTCCTTTGTCTCACCATTTTGCTATTCCCCTTCCCTTCTCCAAATCAGATAAACGTATATACAAGACAGAGGTTACCAAAATAAAAAAAGTGACAATAGGGAATAAACCAAAGGGGAAAAAATGAAAGAAAAAGAAATAACTTCACACAATACTCTAAAAACAAAAATACAAAAACCTCAAAAAATCTTGTTTCCATATATTGGAGTTCATTTCAATTAGCATAATTCTATATGATCATATGTACCTATGTAGCTATTGAGCTATTGTGATCTTCTGCTAGGACTATCTTAGACTTACACTAATTATTACAAATGCGGGAAAACATGGGGCCTATGTTTCTTTAGGTCTGGCTTACTTCACTTAATATGATTTCTTTGAAATCTTTCCATTTCCTTACAAATGGGGGGAAAAGTCATTCTTTGTGATAGAAGCCTAGCATTCTATTGAATTCATTCAAATTTTGAAACTCAAGTAGGAATTTAGTTTTAGAAACTTTTTACAAAACTGAGTTTAGGCCTTGATTCAAGCCCAAATAAAGAAAAACTCAGCCAATTAAAATATATTAGAAATCTATTGAATTTATCCTACTTTATTTTGAGTATTTCCCTTGTGTAAAAATGAAAGAGATTTTTTACAATTTTGGATAATAAAGTAAAATTGATTGCATTTTGATCAAAGCAATCAAATTTCAAAGCTACTCTATTTTTCTCAAAATTAACCTGTTTAGAAAAGTTTGATAGTATTGAGCCGTTAGGTTAGTCTATTTCTTAACGTAAACTGTCCAAAAATTTTATACCTTCTTTTATTGCTCTTAAGGAAAAGGAAGTTCTATATCAATTTTAGTTTAGTTTAGAAAGTATCTCAAAACAAAATATTATTTATAATTTTTGAAAGTTTATTTTAGTTTTGTAGATATTTTCATCTGTGTAGTTTAATCCTTAAATACATTCCTGGAATATTTTTTCCTTTTTTTTAATTAAAAGCTAAGAAAAATTGTATCATCATCTTGGTACTTCTGCACTTGCAAACAGCATAATACTTTCAAAATTCATGGATCTTCAATTTTACATTTGAAAGTCCTTTCTGCAAAAGCAGATTCTTAAGGGTCTCCAATGCTTGCTTTGATAGACTGTATGAATTAAAGTAAAACTTTTATAACTGTTATTTTCCTTTCTTTCTCTGTAAAATTCAATTAGCAATTGAGTATACAAATATACAAAATATGTTGTGTACAGAGCTAAAGATTGAGATATTTGTAAGCAATGAATTCTCCAATATTCCTTTCTCAGAGCTGACATAGCTCATAAATAAATCATGTGTTTTCTTTAGAATGACTGAACCAAGAACTTGAGATTTCTCTGTCATTCTGTCTCTGTCTCTGTCTCTTTCCCTCCTGCTCCCTCCTCTTTGGATTTTGAAGCATGCCCTGAAGCACAAACACTGTGAGAGCCATCCCAGGAAGAGGAACAGATTTGTGTCACACAGATCTGGCAGGGCTGGTAGAAGCTTCAAAGCATGAAAGACATTGCTTCAGCTTGCAGAGTGGATGAATGACTCCATAAAGCCATTTTCTAATCCTTTAAAGTCTCTCACCAAAAGTCCAGAACTTCCATGATGCACTCACATACATGGAGGCCTGGCAAACATACTTACTTGATTTGAATTAAGATCTTGTATTCTATATATACAAACACAATGGTAAGTTTTACTTCTCTTTTCTGCATTTATATTCCCTCAGTGTGTTTTTTATACCAACACTGATATTCCATTTCTGGATAGAGAAAAGCTGTGAGCAGGATTTTCATTGAAAAACAATCTTAAATTTTTAAAATTGGAAGCTATCAAACAGAAGGAAATTGCTTCTAAGTATTCCACAGAGAAATACCCAGCTTTAAAGAAGTGGTGTTTATTCGGTGAAGTGTAAAGCTGGTGTTATCATCCTCTTGGCCAGTTGAGACCATATTAAATTCCTTATTGAACATGTTTGGAGACCTTACCTCTCTGTACAATTAGTAGTCAGGCACTAATACCTGTTAAAATCATCCTAAGAATATATTATTATATTAGATCATTTAAGCTGTACTCTCATAAAAGTATAGAATGACACACATACAAGAAAATTATTAAATTTATTTATACAATGAAACCAGAAAAGAAATCAGAAATTTTAAATAAGCACATAAACTACAATCTTATAAAATTCTCTTAAAGCCTATGAATTTTAGAAACTGTAGTCTTCCAATTTTTCCCATTTATGCAAGTTGATTGCATTTTCTATTTTAAGCAACCTGTTTTCAAATGTGATTGATCCTGCTCTTTAACTAGAACCCCAATTCTATTTTTCTTTGAATTTCTAAATTTCATATGTGAAACATTACAAATGACCCAAAATCCACTGGTCTCTCTCTCTTTCTCTCTCTTCTTCTGTCTTTCTCTTCCTCTGTCTCTCCTTCTGTCTCTCTCTTTTCCTGTCTCTTCCTCTGTCTCTCCCTCTGTCTCTCTCCCTCTCTTCCTCTCTCTCTCCCCCTCCTCTCTCTGTCTCTGTCTCTGTCTCTGTCTCTCTCTCTCTTTCTCTCTCTCCCTCCCCTCCCTCTCTCTTTACCTCCCTCTCTCTCCCCCCAAGCAAGAGGACCTGATCTGACTGGGACCTGATAGAAGCTTCCTCCAATAGGTGAGGCTGTCATGCAACTTTTGTTCACATTTTGTTTCTAACATACCACACTTCTGTTTTGCATTATGACTCTGATTTTTTCACCTTCTCTTTACTATAATTATTTGCAAGGTTTGTTTGGTCCTTCTGCTTGCTCTGTATTTCCTTGCCAGCTCTTACATTGTCTTTTTATTACTCTTCAGTGCCATCTGATTTCATGATCCAGTGTTCTCTAAAGATTGAAACATATGTCAGTGCAACACATCATCCTACTTTATGTCAGTGCAACATATCATCCTACTTTTTATATATACCTAATCTACCTATAGGTATATATAGAAAAGTTCAGAGCATGCTTGAATATTTCATGAGAAAATCAAACTTAGCATGTATGAGAGGATATCTAACAGGAAGTCCTCCTTTTTGGTCTTTTCTGTCATCAAAATCAATATCAAGTCTTAAGGCTTTCATAACTTCACTCGTTCCATGATTTCTCATTCAGAAGGAAGTCACTACATTCACAAGTTTATTTCGTATATTTTTGTGATGCTTCTTTTGGTTCGGGCTTCATTTTGTATATCTCATGATACTAAAACTTCTGTGTATCCAACATCAATTCCTCCTAAAACAAGATCTCTTTCCAGGAAGGGTTCAAATGGTGTTTGTTACCTCACCTCAAAAAGTTTGAGCCTTGCTGGGAAGGTGGCTCAGTGGTAGAGCACTTGCCTTGCATGCCTGAGGCCCTGGGTTCGATTCCTCAGCACCACATAAGAAAAAAGCCGGAAGTGGCGCTGTGGCTCAAGTGGTAGAGCGCTAGCCTTGAGCTGAAGAGCTGAGGGACAGCGCCCAGGCCCAGAGTTCAGGCCCCACGACCGGACCAAAAAAAAAAAAAAAAAGTTTGAGCCTTTAGCTACTTCTGTTTACTCAGAAAACTCTTACAGTAAATTAAATATGGACTACTTTATACATGCACAGTATTTTCTAAAGTATTTATGGTCAGGATCACCCTGTAAGAGGAGCTAACTAGGGAAGAGATATGTTCATATTACATAAATTTCACCTCAGGGTAGACACCAGGTCAGGAGTAGGACATTTTATAATAGCAGATTTGCTGGCCCAGGTTGAAAATGAGTCTTTGCTGTTGCTGTTGATCGCATAATTGATTTTAGAGAAAAGACCCTGTGGTTATTAATCCTGGTTGATTCCTCTGAATAGTAAAAACTCATATTTCAACACAACCTCTTATCTGATCCTTTCTTCTGTGCATTTTACCTGGTGATGATAATATGCTGTGTCTGAAAGGTAAATCAACAACTCTGTCAATGTCTTTATGAAAGGGATTAAGCACATAATTATATGGCAGGATAGGGGTGAAAGAATAGAAGCTGTCATCCTGCTGTGTGAGGATGGAAAGAACAAAGGCTAGACCAAGAATTCAAGGAAGAATGAAGGCCCTTCAGAACTGATATTCTTGAAGAGAAGATTATTTATATGAATACATTTAAAAGATAAGTAGAAATCCACAAGACATTTCAAAATAACAATTTTGTCCAAAGTAATCTTTTATCAACTAAATTTTTGTGATTTTTAGTTAAGTTTCCTCCACTGAATATTTTATCATCAAGGTCTTATTGTTTTCCAATTATTTTCTAAATATTAGCCTGTAGCATAATAAAATTCTAATAGTAATTCTAAAATGTCTGTGATACTGTTTCCATGCAATGACTTATAAAAGAAGCTAAAAGAAGTTAACAAATTTAGGCAATTTTAAATTTCAAATTTACTGTTTTGATGAACTTTCATTTAATAACTATATGATTGAAGAAACTATTTTCAATAAATCCTTCTTTGAAATAAAAAAGGGAAAAATAGCTATCATTACATTTAATGATCTTTAACAGAAATGTCCTAATGCAAAGGTTGAAAAATAAGCCAAATGCTTTTGATTTTCCTTACCACAGTATTCAGGGAGTGCAGACCTTTGTATTGCCAATTTGCATTTCTACGACCATGCAACATTTATCATATTAGGTCACTAATTATTCAGTTCAATAAATATACAAGACACTGAACTTGATAACAAAAAAGATACAGAATTTAGTAGCATACATAATTCAGGTAGAAAGGTATGGAAAGTATGGACAAAGCTGACAAATAACAAGCTACAAATGATCTGGATTAATGTAAAGAGTTGCTAGTAGGGTGCAATTACCTCTGTGATAGTCACACCATTATTTATTAAGGAAGTCACAGGTACTTGGAACTTTAGCCAGCATAGTAGATTTGATAAAATAGATACTCAATTAAAAATATAACAGAGATAGTCTTTTAGTAGAGACAAAAATGGAATATGGAAATTTAATAAATGATTCAATTGTAAGTAAATAATACAAAGTATTATAGTGAAAGATGAAGACATACAATTGATTAAATTGATTTTCACTGTATTGAAACTAACAAAACTGCTTGTTCTGAAGGGTCAACAAGGTCAAACTAAATATTAGGATTTATTCAGAAGGCAGTTTCCTCATTTAGTAGACATTTATTGATTTGCTTAATACAAATCAAACATTTCAAGAGCTTTTAGGAATTCAATGGCAAGCATGTTAGTTTTTGCTCTTTAGGAAGTCATAGCTTGGCCATCTAGGTGTAAGATTTATGAAACATCTATAGAAATGCTACCTGACAAGAAGTGGGAAATACGAGAGGAAGAGCAAGAAGTTGGACAAAGTTGGTGTGTTTAATTGGCACATTGGTTGTCATTCCAGAAGTATGATGTGTTGTGTTTCTATTTTTTAATAAATTATTTTGGCTACTGTAAGATATTAGATGGGAAAATTTATGTCCCTCCCCCACGGTATAACCCCTGCTTTCACTGTATTTGATGTTGGTATAATTTGTGGAGGGGAAGGGAAAAAACAAATGGTTTAAATAGGGATACAGGTAGACCCATTGCAAAAATGAGATGCACAAGTCGTTATGTCGACAAACAAACTTTACAAATTTGGTGGGGGGTGGGGGAAGGATCAAGTAGGGGGAGAGGGAGAGGATGGGAAGGGATGGGAAGGGGAAACAAAGAGGAGACAACAATGCTTGATAAGAAATGTACTCATTATCTTGCCCATGTATTTTTTATGTTATAAATGGAGGAGATGATGGTGATGGATGGAGAAAATTCAAAGGAAAAGGAGCTTTAGACGGTAATGAGATAACTTTACTATATTAATTCCAAGGATTCCCAGTTCTAGTCATGAGTTCTCTGATGAAGATTTTCAGCAAAAACTGTCACAACAATGAAGATGAATTTCAAAGTAATGTTTGTTGACTATAAGTAACCTAGAGATACACTTAACTCCATTTGAAGAAAGAGAACAGTGAGAAAGAAGACAAATAAGCATCAAACATAAAGTTTACCTGCATAAAAAAGAAGCAGGAAGGTGGGCACTGTGAGTGTCTTACATTAGGTATATATAAAAACCTGAGGATTGTGGCTTGAAGCCAATCCACACAGAAAAGAATTCATCTCCACCAGCAATATATCTAGCTAGAATTGTGGCTTAAATGGCAGAGTTTTAGATGAGCAAGGAAGATGAGCAAGTGCAAGCCCGGAATTCAAACTTAGGCCAAAAAATAAAAACAAAAAGACGATAGCAAATAAAAATAGTAACTTAGTTATATTTTCCATGACAGAAAAGCTACAGGAATCATCCGAATACAAATCATCATAGAATAATATGTTTGTATATATTTATGATACTAATAATTTCATTGGACTGATACTTATTTTACTAAAGCCAGAAATTAACTTCTATCTTTCCTTTTCTTTATTTTTATCAAATTTTGTTAAGGATATCTTTGAAATAAAGTAAATTTTAGCAGATAACAAGAATACCTGCATTTAATACAAATGTCTTATCAGAATAAAATGTAATATCAGTATAATATGTATATATATAATATCCATATAAAATATACAATGGATTTATTTTTCAAAACCACAGAATATTGAATATTGTGGTAAGAACTGTTTTAAAGGAGAGTATATCATCTAACACACTTGGTAATCACAGACTTGTAAAAAATACTTTGGACACATGATTTTCATAAATGGAGCTCATGAATTTTCAATCAAACTTGTAATTATGTGTATGTATATACTAGTCCTGGGACTTGAACTCAGTGCCTAGGCACTGTTCTTGAGCTTTGTTGCTCCAGAATAGTATTCCATTATTTGAAACATTGTCCCACTTCTGGCTTTTTAGTGGTTAATTGGAGATAAGAATCTCACAGACTTTCCTGTCCAGCTGGCTTTGAACTGAAATCCTTAAATCTCAGCTTCCTGAGTTGCTTGGATTATGGGCATGAGACACCAACACCTGGCATACTGCCATATTATTTAAATAAAAAAGGGACAACTTAGATTTTTATGTAAACTAAGTTAAAATTGAGTTTATACTGAATGGAATCTGAGAGAGATTCAAACAGAATTACAGGACTGGATAAATTATTTTATCTTAATTTAAAAACACCTGTATAAAGATTTCCTGTCAAATTAACCTAATTCAATTTAAAGAGTAGCAATTGTCTCTAAAAAGCTAGTATATACAGGTGCCCATGGTTCATGCCTGTAATCCTAGCTTCTCAGGAGGCTGAGATCTGAGTATCCCCATTTGAAGCCAACCCAGGCAGGAAAAAGTCTATGAGACTCCTATCTGCAATCAACCATCAGAAAACTGGAGTGGGACTGTGGCTCAAAATGGTAGAGCACTAGCCTTAACAAAAAAGTTCAGACCCAGAGTTCAAGCTCCATGACCCACAAAAAATATTAACCACCAGAAAATTGAAAGTGGTGCTGTGGCTCACATGGTAGAGCATTTGCCTTGAACTGAAAAGCTGAGGGACAGTGCCCAGGTCATAGCTCAAGCCCCACCACCAACAAAAAAAGAAAAAAGAAAAATAGTATTCACAAAAGCAAACTTAAATATGACCTTCAATTCACTCTAGCTTAGGTGATAGTTTTCTTAAAACGTAATTGAATATTAACTTATATTAACTTATATAATTGAATATTAACTTATTCTTTAAAATAGTGTAAAACATGGCCCTAAACAAAGCTATAACCAAGTGTATAAAGAGAAAGTAAATTTCCATTTTATAAACATGAGATTTCATCTATATCTTAAAAATTCTAATTATGTGTATTTTTTTTTTTACTTCTTTTATATCACCATGGCAGGAGTTTACTCAAGTGCCCAGTGTATTATCTATATACATAGTTTGTGCTTATTATGTGCTTTTTAAATTAATGGATCCCCAGTTTGTGTGCTTGTTTTCCTTCATTCCTCTGACACATTTCCTATTTGTATTTTGATTTGATGAGTTCAAAATGCATTAGAATGATAACTGTTTAATTGAATAATCCTTTTAAATTTATTGGTTTAGCTTTTATTTCAATATTTCATTATAATTTGAAAAGGAGATTTGAATACTCAACTTTTTTTTTTTTTGGTAAGTCATAGGGCTTGAACTCTGGCCTGGGCACTGTCCCTCAGCTCTTCAGCTTAAGGCTAGTGCTCTACCACTTGAGCCACAGCTCCCCTTCCGGCTTTTTATTCTGTTTATGTGGTGCTAAGAAAAAAAAAACCCAGGGTATCATGCATGTGAGGCAAGCTCTCTACCACTGAGCCACCTTTCCAGATCCTAAATATTCAACTTTTTAATTTGAATATGTTATTTTATTTGCTTCCATAATTATTTCATTTGCTTTATGTTTGTGCTTTTTCACAACTCTCTTTCTTTCTTTCTTTCTTTCTTTCCTTCCTTCCTTCCTTCCTTCCTTCCTTCCTTCCTTCCTTCCTTCCTTCCTTCCTTCCTTCCTTCCTTCCTTCCTTCCTTCCTTCTTTCTTTCTTTCTTTCTTTCTTTCTTTCTTTCTTTCTTTCTTTCTTTCTTTCTGCTGTTCCTAGTGCTTGAATGCAGGCATTATTCCTGAGCTTCTTTTGCTCATGGCTAGCTCTCTAAAACTTGAGCCACAGCTCCATGTCAAGGTATTTTATTCTGATGATTAATTGGAGGTAAGAGTCTCAAGGACTTTTCTGCTTCAGCAGTCTTTGCACTGCAGTCCTCAGATCTCAGCCTCCTAAGTAGCTAGGATTGCAGTGATAAGCCATGGGCGCCTGGGAACACACTGCAGTCTTTTTAAGTAAAGGCATATTTTACTTTTATCATGAGTAATTTCAGATTGCATTTTGTGTGCATTTGATTCTCAGTAAATGTTTTGGCTATAGAAGAATTTAAAAGTAGTATTGCTTTAAACTTTCCACAATCAAATTTTTACTTACTTTGCAAACTTAAGTAAATGGTTTAAAGTCTATTGAAACTTTAATATATATAGGAATTTTCTGTTTGGTTCATGTTAATTTGACTTATTCATTACTATACTAAGTATCTACTTTGTGCTGTGTATTAGTGAAATCACTGGAGAATAGTGTATAGTTATAAACAATAATTCTCATATTTATATTCCCATTAGGAAATAGAAAGTAAATACATATGTATATATGTGTATATATTTATTATATATATTTGTTATTTTCTATTTTTATATATTTGTCATATATTACATAATATATATATATATATATATATATATAAAACACATATAGTATAGAGTGATGATAAGTTTAAGGAGACAGAACAACAAAGGAAAAGAAGTTAAAATGAAGGAGGATGAGCTCAGAAAAGGAAGGTGAGATTCATTAGATTACATCATACTGGGATAGTTAAGTGATAAAGGATATATATGTATCTGAAAAAGTCCAAACATGGAAAATACATATTAGGCGCATGCTTGGTATGTGTAAAGAACAGACGGAAACACGGAGTATTCACGTAAATGGTATAGAGAACACAGCAGAGCCTGTCAGATGAGACCAAAGTTTTGGAGAATGGGGCTATCATAGTTTGCACAGGAACCCACTATGCATTACAGCAACTTGGATTTTACTTTGTATCAGAGAGACAATTTTGAACTCAATCTGATACCTATCTTTTGTTGTAGAGTAACTCTGCCTTTGGGGTACCAAGATGGCAGAAAAACAAGGTTTCAGTAGTTTTGGTGAAGGTAATGGTGACTTATAAAAGGGTAGTTAGTAATAGGCTCTGCATATATTTGCAAAAAGAAAAAAAAGAATGAGAGGAGTCTAAAGGGAGTTGATGAATTAAATATGAGTTGTAATAGAAAGAGAGCAGTCAAGGATGACGCCAAAAGGCTTATGGAAGAATGAATTTGCAAGATTATAAGAGCTGATTTGTAGGAAAAATTTTACATTCCAGGACTGTTGTTTATAATGGATATAATACATGCAAATGAGAATATCATGGAGGGATGGATAGAAGAAGTTTCTCTATCACCCTTTCTTTTCTTTCCAGTATTAGCCTCATGCATCCTAATTCAAAACTATCATCACTATGTCACTGAGATGAATAGGGAATGTTCAATAAAAGCCTTCATTTAAACAGATGTTGTAAGAATATTTAATAGAAAAATAAGTTTAGAAATAAAATACTTCCATATTTTCTATGTGAAAGATTTCCTTTCAAAAGTTGATATCTAAGTTGGTGAGACAAACTCTTTCCCAAGAAGCCAAAAATACCAACTAAAATCATCTGCATGATCTGGAAATAGAGATTAATCCCCTTTGCAGATATGAGAAATTATACATGCCCTTGGATGCCAGAAATAAGACCAGCACACTTTGTATGTCAACAAAGATTACTGTCATCTGAGTTGGTATTTATTCTGGGTCTTGCTCTATGAGCAGCCTTCACAGGAAAAACTCTCAGTGCCACAGATCTGTGGCTCTCATGGTCTTAATCTCTTGAAAGTCAGGATGAGGCTAGATCCCAGGCTTCCCTCTTAATCTCCTTATGTTGAGCAAAGAATATACTTTGTGAAATTGCATAGAAGGTCAGCGACTTCTGTGACTGTACTTCTAAATTTGTTTTCAGAGTGATTTTATTTTGACTGGAGACTGTTTTTGAATTTGAGCTGCCTCTCCTCTTATAACTGCAGTCTGCTATGGTTTGTCTTCCATCTGCAGCCTTGCTGTCAACAGGTCTGTCAGAGGCCTGGAGCCTCTAAGGAGATATGTTACTAAAGCACTGTTCTACACAGTGTATTTACAAATGCTCTCCATCCACGTGTTGTTCTTCTGGATTCATTCATGCTTTTCACATGAATGAACTGTTTGCTTTACCTGGTCTCATTAAAATAGGATAATATATATCATACCAGTGTGCTGCTTTAACTCGGAGTGCAGCATCAAAAGAAAAGCATGTCTGAGAAAATCAACATGTTCACAATAGGAAAGAAATGGAAAAGCTCTCTCTCATTTGCTCTTCACATGTAAACAGAAAAGGAAATGATTTTACTTATCCCTATGACTCTATTGCTACATGTAAGTCAACTTCTGGAGAAGTCACATAGTCCTCTCGGAGAAACGTCTATAAGCAACTGATTTTCTTAAATTCTTGAAGTGAAAAACATGCAGGTATTTTGTTTTTTTTTTCTGTGTTTTGTTTTGACTTATTTGTGGACCTGGAGTTGGTACTCACTTGCTTTGTGCTCTACCATTAAGCCACACTTGTGCCCTACCATTAAGCTACACTTCCAACTCAAGTTTGTCTTTTCTCTAAGGTGTTCTGTGGCTTAAGCCTTCATGCTTTTCAGTGGAAATCATCATTAAGAAAGATTCACACTTCCTTCTCCTTTCCATTAGCCCAAGTATTATCTACGCTGGGGCATTTTTTCTTCATCTAGCCTCTCATCCTCTACGCTGCCTCTCATAACATACTTCACTTTTCACTGCTGCTCCTGTGCACCATATATGCACTTTGTTTTGGTACCCTACTGCTCTGGTGTACTCAACTAAAGAAGATGCCTATGAGAAAGCCTGTTGCACAGATATCTCATCTGCATTTCCTGAAACAGATCTAAACTTTTAAGGTCAAATTCAGGGCTATGCGGCCAGAATGTACTTTTCCCCAAGTAGATTGATTATATAATTAGACTAAAGTGGATAGACGACTCTAGGGCAGCAATACCTAGGCTTCTTAAGGATCTTTAATTTTCTCAATGTAAAAAAAAAAAATAGATGATAACCAGACTCTTGTTTAAAACTTTAAGAAACATGGGAAAGATGAAGTGGTTAGTAAAGCTGGTTTAAGTGGCACAAGTTATGCAGAAGAGCCAAAAGGAACTCACTGCGCCATGAGAAAGTCTAAGTTATAAAAAAAAATCAGTGAGTAGGAGAAGAAGCCTAACTAAAGATTAAGATGATGGTGGTACAAGGATAGAGAGGCAAATACTAATTTTCATTTTTGAATTATAAAATTGAGCTGTTAGTATTATTATTGACATCACTATCATCAACAGAACTGAGAATTATTGAGTCTCTCCTCTTTGCCTTGTAAACATTAATTGGTTTGATGAGCACACACTATGAGTCAGGACTTGTATTATCCCATTTTGTGGATGAAAACATTCAGATTTAGGAAAGTAAGGGATGTACCAAGGTCACACAGCCAGTAGAGGGAAGCATTGGAATTCAAACTTGCAAATGTATTCTACTCTAAGACATTTGATGAGAATATTCTAGTAGTATGTTTCAACTGTTTAGTTTCTTTCACTTACTTCAATATGCTAGCTCAGTCATACAACCCAGAAAACAAGTTATTGTTGATGTCATCATGATTGACTGAAATTGCTGTACCTTATCTCCCCTTTCCTCCAGTCCCTCCTCTGTTGAAGTAGAGGAAAGGTCTTCTGCTGTAGGGCTGGATAAATTCTAAGAATAGCTTTTTGATAAACCAAAGACCTAGTTTTATAGACAAATGGCAAGAGCAGTGCTGATCCTCATGTTCTTTCTTCAACAGTATTTTGTATTTGCAACACAGATAATATTCTCTCTCTGTGACCTTCTTGGAGACAAAAACTACCACTATCATTCTCAGTAATAATGTCATTCTCATTTTCTGCTTATAAATTTGAGGAAATATTGTTTATATCTCTTGAAATAGAGAATCTAAACATTGGTGATTTATAAGTTAAAATTTTGCAACAACTTGCTTCACAATTTTCTTCATTTGTGGAGAAAGAAATTATTTTTTATGTTCTACTAAAACAATATAGTGAATTTCTATTTGTGATTATTTTTTTTATCATCTAACGTTGTGATCATGGTCAGTCAACTTGGAGAATGAAATATCCTTTATGATTGTATTGTGTAACTGGAATATGAAAAGCCAAAGTGATAGAGCAGGTCCTCATTAATTTCTATCTGTAGGCAATAGGAACATTTTAGCTTTATCATTCTTTAGATTTGAATTAATTCACTTTCAAGAGTAGAAGCAATCCTGCAGTGTGACTAATGTGTTTATATTGACAGCCAAAGATTTTAGATAGCCTCAAGTATTGCAATTGTATTTGATTATCCAATAATAACCACTTACTGTATGTCATTTTGAATCAATTAGCTAATAAGATAATTAGGGGAAACTTTCACTGGCTTAGAAAAAGAGGATGCCAAGCCAAATACCAAGAATCAGTTCACAGTATTTAAGTAAAAAAATAAATCTGGTAAGAGCAAAACCAAAAAATGAGATCTACTCTCTTAATACATATTTAACTCTGGAAAATAAATTATTAACTATAGACACTCTGGATGTCTCAACTGTTTTCATTTTAAATGTCTGACACTTTATATCTTCTGATTTTTCCACCCCTCCCAACAATTGTCAACCATTGTCCTCTTTCATGCTTCTATAAACTTGACTGCTTCACATACCTGACTAATTAGGGTCCATGACACCTTCAGTTGTATGTAACTGGCCATTTTTTGCTTAACATCAAAAGAGCATCAGTGATGGAACATATGAAAAGATTTCCTTTTCATTTTGAAAGCTAAAGTGTGTGTGTGTGTGTGTGTGTGTGTGTGTGTATTCTTTATACTTTATCCTTTTTGGGGGGGGGGGGGTCCCGGTCGTGGGGCCTGAACTCTGGGCCTGGGCTCTGTCCCTCAGCTCTTCAGCTCAAGGATAGCACTCTACCACTTGAGCCACAGCGCCACTTCCGGGTTTTTTCTTTTTGCTTGTGTGGTGCTGAGGAATCGAACCAAGGGCCTCAGGCATGCAAGGCAAGCACTCTACCACTGAGCCACCTTCCCAGCCCAATATACTTTATTCTTTGATCAATGACTCACTGCGGTTTGGATTTCCATTTTCCGGATGATGATGAGAGATGTTAAGCACCTTTTCATTTACACAATGATTTGTATGTCTTCTGTGAGAATTTTTTCAAATATTTTTGTAGTTTTTAAATTATTCCCTGTTGAGCTGTAAACCTTCTTTATAAATTTTATTTTATTCCTTCATCAGATTCATAACTTGAAATATTCACTCCTACCCCATAGGCTGTTGTTCTGTCAATCATTTACTTCTCATGGCAGAGTTTTTTAGTTTGTCCTAATCCTATTTCTTTATTTTTGCTTTGAGTCATTTTTATATTACTCCCTTTCCTCCATGCCTTTGGCCTAATTATGCAGTCACTAGCAAAAGCAGTTCTGTGAGCCAGGCACTGGTAGTCAAATTTGTAATCCTAGCTACCAAGATGCTGAGATCTGAGGACTGAGTTTCAAAGCAAGAGTGAGCAAAAAAGTCTATGTGATTCATCTCCAATTAATCACCAAAAAGCCAGAAGTAGAGAAGTGCTTCAACCTTGAGTGAACAAGCCAAGGAACAGGCGTCTAGGCCCTGATTTCAGGCCCCAGTACCAGTACACACACATTACTAAGGATAAATTTAAGTCTTTTTATCAGTCTTCAGTTCATTTTTTATATGTGTAAAATGAAGCTTCAATTCCTTGTTTTTGTACATAGCTACCCAGATTCTTCAGCAGTTTTGTTGAAGTACCTAGCCTTTCCCTTTGCATGGTCTTGTTACCTTTGTTGAGGGTGAGTGAGCTGAAAATGGATAGGGTAACATTTGGAATATATATATATATATATATATATATATATTTTTTTTTTTTTTTTTTTTTTTGTGGGTCGTGGGGCTTGAACTCTGGGCTTGGGTGCTGTAAATGTGCTCTTCAGTGCAAGGTGAGTGCTCTAACACTTGAGCCATAGTGCCACTTCCGGTTTTCCAGTGGTTTTTATTGGAGATAAGAGTCTCATGGACTTTCCTGCCCGGGCTGGCTTTGATCCTGGGATCTCAGCCTCCTGAGTAGCTAGGATTATAGGCGTGAGCTACAGGTGCCTGGCTGGAATTTATATTCTATTCTATTTCATTGCTTTTTGTGTTTGTTTTTAGGCCAGTACCATACTCTTTTGAGTACAGTCTAATAGTTTGAAATCTTTTTGAAATCCTGACAACATGAAGCTATCCTACATCAAAAAAATTGGAGAAATCTGAAAAGAATAATTTAATGAGACATCTTAACCTCCTTGAAAAAGAACATCAAGATAAACCCGAATCTGGTAGATGGCAGGAAATAATTAAAATTAAATCAGAATTAAACGAATTAGAATCCAAAAACCCATAGAAAGAATCAGCAAAACAGAGTTGGTTCTTCGAAAAAATTAACAAAATTGACAGACCCTTAGCAAATCTTATCAGAAAAAGAACACACCCATATAACAAACTTAGAGATGAGAATGGAAACATCACCACAGAAACAACAAAGATTCAGAACATTATAAAGGTATACTTCTCAAACCTTTATGCAAATAAGATTGAGAGCTTGGCAGAAATGGATGATTTCCAAGCAAATATTGACATGCCAAAACTAAACCAAGATGAGTTAAACCAACTTAACAGGCTCATATCAAGCATTGAAATAGAAACAGCAATAAGAGACCTCCCATCTAAGAAAAACACAGTACCGTATGGATTTGTAGTGGAATTCTACAAGGCCTTCAAAGCATAACTCACACTAATACTCCTACAAGTCTTCAATGAAATTGAAAGAGAAAGGTCACTACTGAACTCTTTCTATGAAGCCATCATAACCCTCATCCCAAAAGCAGGCAGAGACTCATCAAAAAAAGAGAACTATAGACCCATTTCTTTGATGAACATTGATGCAAAACCTCTCAATGAAATTTTGACCAATCAACTTCAATAATTCATCCAAACAATCATACACTACGATCAAACAGGATTCATTTCAAGAATGCAAAACTGGTTCAATATACGCAAATCAATTAATATAATTCATCACATCATGCAGCTTTGTTCTTTTAGCCAAGATTGTCAGGGCCCCCAAGGCACTTTGAAATTCCATGTGCATTTAAAATTGTTTTCTAACTTTTTCAAAAAGTATCAATAATAATTTGATAGAGATATCATGGAATTGATAGTTTTGTTTACAGACATTCGAACCAAGTCTTATCATCCATGAGCAAAGAATATCATTCCAGTTAGTCATATCTTCCAATTTTTTTTTATTTTATTGTCACGGTTATATACAGAGGGTTTAGTTACCTATGTAAGGTAATGAGTACATTTCTTGTCCAACATTGTTAACCCCCCCTTTTTTCTCCCACTTTCCCTCCTCCAAACTCCCTATGACAATATGTACATATTTACTGAGCTATTGTGATCCTTCTCTAGTACTATCCTAGACTTATACCAATTATTACAAATGAAGGAAAGCATGGAGCCATTTTTTTTAGGTCTGGCTTACTTTACTTAATGTGATTTTTTTTCAAAATTTTCTTTATCACAATTCTTAGATTATCAGCCCATAAGTGTTTTCCTTCCCTTGTAAAGTTTGTTCCCACACATGTTAAAAAAAATTATGTTATTTCAGAAGAGGATGAATTCTTATATCTTTTAAAAGTTATTCTTGCTAGTTTATAGAAATGCAAATGGTTTCTCTATATTGGATTTATATCTTCAAATTTTGAATTAGATTTGGTTATATAGCTTTTTAGTAGAGTGTGTTTTCTACATGGAAAGTCATATTATCTATAAACAAATAATTCATACTTTTTCTTTATTAGAAAACATTCTATTTTTATTTTGGCCTTGACTAATTCTTCAAAAGTTCTAGTTATTTGTTGTGGAGAGGTAGGAAGAGCAGATCTAAGAGTAAATTTCACTTGGTTATAGTGTCCAATATTTTATTGAAGAGTTTTGCATTCATGTTTATCAGGTGTACTGACATATAGATTTCTTTTCTTGTAATATCTTCATCAGGCTTTGACACTGACATAATTCTGGCTGCAAAAATGTTTAGAAGTATTCTGTAAGAATTTTAAAAGGTGGCTGGGAAGGTGGCTCAGTGGTAGAGCGCTTGCCTTGCATGCCTTAGGCCCTGGGTTTGATTCCTCAGCACCACATAAGCAAAAAGAAAAAAGCTGGAATTGGCGCTGTGGCTCAAGTGGTAGACCACTAGCCTTGAGCTGAAGAACTTAGGGACAGTGCTCAGTCCCAGAGTTCAGCCCCACGACTGGACACCTCCCCCCCCAAAAAAAAAGAATTTTAAAAGGATTAGTATTAAATCTCTCTTAAATGTTCAGTAGAAGTCTCAAAAAGAAATCTAGTTCTGAGTTTTTTAGTTTGTTGTTTTTGATTACTGGGCCAGCTTTTGAAGGTTTCTTCAGATTTTCTTTGTTTCATGATTCAGAATTTCTTAAGAATTTATCCATTTCCTCTGTTACAATATAGTTATAGATACAATATCATAGAGTTGCTATGACATCTATTCTAATGCAATCTGTCTTATTTCTGATTTTGTCCTCATTATTATTTTACTATTTATTGAGAGATAAGTTTTGAACTGTGCTATTTTTTTCAAAATTTTCATATATTATTTATTAATGTCGATTCTATCTTATTGTTTCTTCCCAAATATTAATTATTCTTTACTTCCACTTCACTTGAGTTTAGAGTTTTCTTAGTTTTCTAGCACCTTGGATTAAAGAGTAAAAATTTGTGATCTGTTGTCTTTTCAGTAAAGGTAAAATAGGCCCTGATACATACATCTCTCTTGGTATCACTTTTGTGTCCATATGCTTTGCTATGCCATGCTTCGTTTTCATTTCTGTCAATGTATTTTTTATTCTTTTTTTCAACTTTTGACCACTGATTATTTGAGAATGCTATTTTCCACGTATTTGTACATTTCTAGTTTGCATTTTCTATCTATTTTACTTTCATTCTATTCTTGAAGGAAAAGATACCTGGTATGGTTTTAATCTTTTAAAATTTCATAAGGTTTATTTTGTGAACCAACAAGTGATTTGCTTGGTGAATACTCTGCTTACTTGAGGACAATTTTGCTGCTGTAGGGTAAATGATCTGGATATTTCTGTTAGTCACATTGGTCTCTGGTAAGATACAAATTCTGTTTTCTTACTGGTTATCTGATTGGATATTTTCATTACTGAAATCTTGTATCTGTGTGATTCTATTTTTCTCATCAGCACTGTCAACATTTGCATCATAGATTTGGATACTCTGATGTCAGGTGACTAAGTCTTCATAATTGTAATGTTTTCCTTATGAATTGTACATCTTATATGTCCCATTATATGTCCTTCACATTTTTTAAAACAAGTTGTGACTTAAGTGTGCTTTATTTGCCTACTGTGACCAGTCCTATTCACTTTGGATTACCATTTGTAGGTAATGTCTTGATACATCAATTCACTTTTAGTTTATATACATGCTTAACTGTAAGTGAATCTGCTTACTTTATTTTTTTCTTCATATGTTGGATATTATTTTGTCATTTATTCAACCACAGTGTGACATTTGATTTGGGTATTTTATTCATTATATTCAAATTAATTCATTGTACAGAAAGAATGAATTGTTGCTATATTTACTTCTTATTTGCCATTTATCTTCTAGTTATTTTTGTTCATTTTTATTGGTATTTCGTTCTGAGGTCATTTGATAGTTTTATAGGAGCATGCTTTGATTTCTCACTCATTTCTTTTCTGAATTTGCTATATATATACTCTTTAGTTATCATGGGATTTTTCAGAAAATGATTCATAATTGTAACAACTCATTTTAAGTTAAGGATATCTAATTTCAATTATATAACTAATTTTACACTGTTACTTCTCTCATTCATTTCACTAGTGATGTCACAGTTTGTTTTATATTGTGTATTTAATAATGTCCAATACAACAATTATAGGTGTAATTATTTGTAGGAATGAATTTATTTTTAATATTTTATTTTATTAGCTTCTGTAAGAATATGCCAAGTGACTATGAACAACTATTATAGTATGGAAGTATTCTACACTTGTGTATTACCAATCCAGGGACCCATATAGTCACACAAAATATTTTTATTGTTTTAAGTTAAAATACTCCTTTTTAGCAGTTTTTTTATAAAGCATGTCTATAGAGCATGAACTCTCTCAGTTTTTTAAATCATAGGAAGGCCCTTTCTCATCATTTTAAAAGAATATCTTTATGTTTTGAGCATGCATATAGTAAAATTTTCTTTAATAATGTATAATATGTTTAGATTTCTTAGCCATCAACATAGTTTAATCACACTTTCCTTTCTATTTTATCAATTTTCCTTAATAGCAGTATACAACCCCATTGCATTTCATAATATATTTGTTTCTCCAATCAATTTATCATGGTAATTGTATTCTATGGTTACATAAAAAAAACAACGTCTTATTATGTTTTACAATGTGATATTTTAAAACAACTCAAATCCTACTCCAAGTTTTAGTTCTCCCAATGACACAAGTTCTACACAGAAGACAACTGAGGGTTTATGTTGCATTATATCATCATAACCAGGTACTATGAATTTAATTTTTATCTGAAATAGAAATTTGGCTGGACCCTGGTGGCTCATGCCTGTTATCTAGCTACTCAGGAGGCTGAGATCTGAGGATTGCAGTTCAAAGTCAGCTCAGATAGGAAATGCCATGAGATTCTTATCTCCAATAAACCACTAGAAAACCGGAAGTGGTGCTGTGGATCAAGTGGTAGAGTGCTAGCCTTGAGCTGAAGAGCTGAGGGGCAGCACTGAGGTCCAGAGTTTAAGCCCCATGACCAACAAAATAAAAGAAAAAGAAAAGGAACATTTAGAGGAAGATGGTGGAGGAGAAGCTGGAGGCTAAAAAAGCTCTCGGATAGAAAGCAGTTTTAGTGTTCCCGTGAACAGTTCTTGGCTAGAAAATAACATCAAATGTGACATCACAGCACAGAGAGTTTGGCCAGAGTGGGAAAATCCAGGCAAGTAGACAGATCTGATCACTTGCTGGTAGCCACAGCTGCGTGGGCAGTGGTGGGAGCAGTGGCCGGAGATGCCATATAAACAGACAGAGTCTGAGACAAAGGTGCCAGATGTGGCAGTGAGTGGATTCTACTCACTACCAGCAAGAAGCAGGTATCTTCATCCTGCAGATTGCACACCAGAGATGGCCCAGGAACCAAGACACTGGCATGAATAGGAACCAAGACATTGGCATGAATAGAATGCTGACATCCTCACTCCTTCTCACAGAACAGAGGAGGAAAGACCGCCCCTCCCCCACCACCGGAAATCTCCATCTTTGATACTGACAAGGGCCCAGTTGAGCAGCTAGCTCCAACTCAAGCCTTGGAAGAAAACAAAAGAGTCATTTAGCAGGTTACAAGAACCTGACCTGACCTGCCAGGCTCAGCTCCACTCAGGGGAAAGTCACACCGCCCAGGCAGAGAAAGCTCTGCCCACAGAGGAGTGACTTTCTTCACTGGGTAAATAGAGCCAGAGGCTGCCCCTCCCCACTGCATCCTAGACAAACAATTGAAACTCAGTAAACATAAAAGCTGAGAATGGCTCCAGGCTGGGCTCTGTGAGTGTTTCAGGAGCTAGCCCCTCAGGGAAAAGTTATGGTTTGCTGAAAGGTCTCAACCCTACCCAGAACCTTGCGTCATCACAGCATCTCCAAACTAGAGGAAACAGCCATCTCCCTCTTTTGTGATACTCAAAGCAGATCTCCCTCCCACTGAACTAGACTGGGAGGAGGATCACAAAATCCTGGGTAATGCAGAACATTTTTCTGCCTGCTCAAACAAACTTACTTAAAAAAACCAATCAAGCAACAGGAAAACCAAACACCTCACAAGCAGACCAGAGACTCCACCAAGAGATTGGTTACGGACACAGGAAAGATACAGGATCTTTCCAAACCCCCCTCCCTCAGCAAATAAAAGCAAAGAACTCTTTTATCTACTTTTTTAAATTTTTAAAAAATTTTTCCCATTAATCTTTCTTTTCTCTCATAATTTTTATTTTAGGTGTATATGTGTGTGTGTGCTCTTTTTTAAAAATCTCTTTTGACCTTTTGGTCCTTTTTTAAAAAATTCTTATTCTTTTCATTTTTTTCTCTTTCTTTTTTGCATGACTTAATTACTGTTCTGTTCATCCCCAGATATATACCTGTCATCGATTATTAGACATTATCTCTCATTGTATACATACTTAATCCAGAAATGTATTACTCAATTCACAACCTCTTGGGCTTAACATATTCAATAGAAGTATTATCTCTTTATACCTATATAATTTTCAAGGAACCAATTTTAAGTATTTTTATTTTTGAGCTTTTCGTGTTTCTTTTCTATCCCTGCCCTCCTCTCATCCTATCCTTTTCTTCTCTCAATATAATTTCTTTAAATATTTTTAAGTGTTTAAGCTTTTAAATTTATATTTTTGTTTTTTGATTTTTTCATATTTTTTAAAATCTCTCTCCTATTATTCTGTCCAATCCATTTCCCTCTTTGAGATTGGGACTTGGTTAAATTCATTCTCCATTTACCTCTCCAAATCCCTCTTATCCTAAACCTAATAATTTCTGGTTTGCCCAATTCTTCTTTGCTGTTCATAGCCCATTAATGTGTAGAAGTTTGATGTAGAATAGATTGCAGCTGTTGAACTAGATTGTATCTGCAGCCATTTTGACTGTGCAACTACAGGACTCCGGTTGATGCTTGCCTTCAAATAGTGTTCTAGCACAAAATTGGTGTTACTTTCATACAAAATGGCAGAATAAGCCTGAGAACACGATAAAAATGGCAAATCTGGGTATCTTAACTCCCACTCATGATAATCAGATGACAGAACTGTTAAAGAATAATCCAGATGAGAGTTCCCAAAAAGCTCTAAAAACACTACTGGTAAACATGTGAAAAGATTGAAAACCTGCAAAAGAATCCTTGTGAGTGTGCTAGGGAGCAAGAAGAGGCAAACCAAAGATTAATACTGATAACTTGTGAGTGTGAAGAAGCTACTCAAATATTAATACAGGAATTGCATGTGCAGGCTGAGAACAGTCAAAGAGAAAGACAGAAATTGCTTGAGCAGGCTGAGAACAGCCAAAGAGAATTACAGGAATTGCTTGGATATGAGGAGGCTAATCAAAGAGCAATTGCAAGAGGAAGATAAGAATAGACAAAGACCAATAGAGGCATTCGTTGAATCCATAAACAGACAGTTGAAAGAATTCAGGGAGACCACAAAGAGAATGCCGAATGGAGCCCAACAGAGACAAAGGGAGTCCAAGGAAACCATAACCAATCAATTAAGTGATTTAAGAATAAACACTGAACATAGGTCCCATGGTTTCCCTTATTTGCAATAAGCAGTGTATGTCTGAGTCAAGCAGAAAAGGTCAGATAAGTTGATGTTAGGGAAATGAACCCCAAGATAAGTATTCAAATGTTTATTTTTTCTTTCATGCAATATTTCTAACATATTTATAAGGTGATTTCTTTATTGCTTTGAATGTCCCTCCCTCACAATATAACTCCTGCTTTCACTGTATTTGATGTTGGTATAAGTTGTGGAGGGGAAGGGAAAAAAGCAAATCGTTTAAATAGGGATACAGGTGGACCCATTGCAACAATGAGATGTGAAAGTCATCATGTTGAAAAACAAACTTTACAACTTTGGTGGGGGGGGGGGAGGATTGGTTAGGGGAGGGTATGAGAAGTGATGGGAAGGGAAATCAAAAGAGGAGGCAACAATGCTTGATAAGAAATGTGCTCGTTATCTAATTATAACCCCTCTGTAAGGTATTTTCACAATAAAAAAGAGAGAAAGAAATATACTCATTACCTTGCCCATGTAATTGTTATCCCTCTGTACGGTATTTTAACAATAAAACATTTTTAAAAATAAAAAAGAATAAACACTGAACATCAAATTAAGGAAGTAAAGAAGTTCATAGAAGATCTAAAACAAAGCTCCAACAAAGAATTTGAAGGCAACAAAGCCGACCAATTAGAAGTAAAACTAATAAAAAACAAAGTAGAAAGTTTTGACCATGCAGAAGATCAATTCTCTGAGATTGAAGACAACCTAGACATTATAGAGAAAGAACATATAACTATACAAGACAAATCCAAAAAAAAATGATAAATCTATTCAACATTTGGAAGACACCATCAGAAGGCCTATTCTAAGGATAATGGGGGTAGAGGAGCACCTAGAGACAGAAGTTAATGGTCTAAGAAATTTATTTAACAGGATCGTAGCAGAGAACTTTCCCAACGTGCACAAAGATAGGCCTATTAAGATACAAGAAGCTTTTAGAACACCAAATAAACCAGACCAGAACATCCCACCATCACATTATAACCCATGCAGGATCAATTCAGACCAAGGAAAGGATCCTTAAAGCTGTCAAGGAGAAAAGGTCAATCACCTATAAAGAGAAACCAATGAGAATAACCTCAGATTACTCAGCAGAGACAGTTAAAGCAAGAAAAGCCTGAAATGATGTATGCCATGCCCTAAAGACAAACAACTATCAACCAAGAATAATGTATCCAGCTAAACTCTCCTTCATACCAGAAGGTCAGATAAAATCCTTCCATAGCAAAGAAAAACTGAAACAATATATGTATATATCTCCACCAAACCAGCCTTAAAAAAATATTTAAAGATGTCCTACACATAGAAAACCAACAAGACTACAATAAAGGCAAAGAAACCCACCCAAACTGAGAATCCAAGAACCATAGGAAGAACCCAGTTGTCACAGCCCCCAAGAAGGTGGATAACATGGCAAGAACTACCAAACACCTCTCAGTCCTTACTCTCAACATTAATGGACTTAACACTCCAATTAAGTGACACAGACAGTCTAGTTGGATCAAAAAGCAACATCCTTCTATCTGCTGCCTTCAGGAGTCACACCTTGTCCATAAAACAAACACATTTTGAAATTGAAAGGCTGGAATAAAATCTACTAAGCCAACAGTCCCCCAAAACAGGCGGGAGTTGCAATCTTAATATCAGATAAAATAGACTTCAAATTAAAATTAGTGAGTAGACATAAAGAAGGTCGCTACATACTAATTAAGGGATCTCTCCTTCAGGAGGATATTATAACCCTAAATATCTATTCCCCAATCAATGGAGCACCCAAATTTATCCAAGAAACACTTTGATTTGTGGGAAATCTCACATAGATCCAAAGACATTTATAGTTGGGGACTTTAACACACCACTGTCCCCACTAAATAGATCAAGTCGGCAAAAACTAAACAGAGAGGAGTGGCCTTAGATACAGGTGGACCCATTGCAAAATGACATGTACAAGTTGATATGTGGAAAAACGAACTTTACAACTTTGGTGGGGGGGGGAGGAGGATTAGGTGGGGGGTAGGGAAACATGGGAAGAGATGGGAAAGGGAAACAAAGGAAGAGGCTATAATGCTTGATGAGAAATGTACTCATTATCTTGCCCATGTAATTGTCACCCCTCTGTACAGTATTTTCACAATTTAAAAAAAACTCAACAGAGAAAATGCAGATCTAAACAACTGTATGTATCAACTAGATTTAACAGACATCTAACGAATATTTCATCCAACAGCATCAGAATACACGTTTTTCTCAGCAGCACATGGAACATTTTCTAAAATAGACCACATTTTAGGTCACAAAGCAAACTTGTCCAAATTCAGAAACATTGAAGTTATACCTTGCATTCTCTCAGACCACAAGGGAATAAAATTAGAACTCAACACCAAAAGCCACCAAAGAAAGTCTTGTAACACATGGAGGCTGAACAACACACTGTTGAATCAACAGTGGGTCATGGAAGAGATTAGAAAGGAAATTCAAATGTTTATGATATTCAACAAAAATTAGCACACAAATTACCAACTCCTATGGGACAAAGCAAAGGCAGTACTCAAAGGCATGGTTATATCTCTGAGTTCCTACATAAACAAATTGGAGAGATCTGAAAACAACAATTTAAAGACATCTGAATCTCCTTAAAAAAAAAGCAACAAGCTAAACCCAAATCCGGTAGATGAAAAGAAATAATTAAAATTAAATCAGAATTAAACGAATTAGAATCCAAAAACATACAAAGAATCAACAAGACAAAGAGTTGGTTCTTTGAAAAAATTAACAAAATTGACAGACCTTTAGCAAATCTTATCAGAAAAAATAGAGAACACACCCAAATAAACAAACTCAGAGATGACAGAGATGAGAATGGAAACATCACCACAGAAACAACCAAGATTCAGAACATTATAAGGGAATACTTCTCAAATCTTTATGCTTGATAAGAAATATACTCATTACCTTGCTCATGTAATTGTAACCCCTCTGTGCGGTATTTTCACAATGAAAAAAGAAAAAAGAATAGAATAAAAGAAAATTATTGTGATCATTTCTATTTTCTTTTTGTTCTTTTTTATCTTTATTGTAAGGGTGATGGACAGAGGGGTTCCAGTTATATTAGTCAGGTAATGAGTACATTTCTTCTTTAACTCTGTTATTCCTTCCCTTACGTTTTCCCAGATTTTCCTTCCTGTCCACACCACAAATTGTTCATTTTCAATAGAGTCTAGAGAGTCTCACTGCTGCATTCTTTCACCCTTTGTCTCATTGTTTCACTGCTTCCAGCCTCCATATTCTCCCTAAAACAGATAATCTCACAAACCAAACAAAAGTTAAAGAACACAAAAAGAGCAATAAAGGAAAAACAAACACAAAACTCTTCTTTTGATTTCTTGGAGTTTATCTCAATAAATATTATTTTATATGATCTAATACAGACAGCTGTTGAGCCTTTGAGATCCTTCCTTGAGAATATCCTCCTTTGATCTCTCTGAATGAATGTCTAGAGTCCTGTAAAATTTGTCATGTCCAAATGTACTATTTTGGTCTCTTGCCATCCAATGTATTTACTTGTAGATTTATAGGCACATTCTAGTTACAAAAAATGAGGGGAAAATATGCAATCTATCCTTCTTTGGGCCTGGTAGCCCTATTTCTGGTAAGCTGTTGTCATTAGTTCACTCTTTGAAGAAAAAATAAAGAAGTAGAAAGATCAGCAGAATTAATATCAAGAAAATGTCAATGTTCCCCAAAATAAACAAATCCAATGCAATACCCATCAAAATGCCAATAATATTCTTCACTGAAATATAATCCAAAAATTCATATGAAATCTCAGAAGGCTCCGAATCACAAAAGCAATCCTGAGAAGCAAATTACTGTTAGAGATATAACCGTTCCAAACTTCAAATTCTGATACAGAGCCATAGTAATGGAAACAGCTTGGTACTGGTATAGAAGCATGCCTGAAGACCAATGGGACAGAATATAAAACCCAGAAATAAACCAACAGACCTACAGCTATCTAGTATTTGATAAGGAACCCAAAATATAGGCTAGGAAAAAAAAATCTTCAACTGGCAAAACTGGATATCCACATGCAGAAAACTGAAACTGGATTCCTACTTATCACCTCACACACTATCATTTCAAAAAGGATCTAAGACCCAATTTAAAACCTGAAACTGTAAAACTCTTATAAGAATTAATAGGAGAAACATTAGGGCTCCTTGCCATAAGCAAAAACTTTCTGAGTGAATATTTAGAAGCAGAAAAAAATCAAAGAAATAATTGATAAATGGAGTTATATCAAACTAAAATGTTTCTGCATGGCAAAGGACACATTTCACATGCTAAAGAAGCCAAAAAAGGGAGAAGATTTTTGCCAGCTGTACACAAGACAGTAGCCTATTGTCCAGAATATACATAGACCTTTAGAAATTAAACCCTAAATGAATAAAAAAACACAATTAATAAATTGGCAAAAAAGCTAAATAGAAACTTCTCAGAAGAAAAGGTAAAAATGACCAAGACACATAAAGAAATGACCAACATTTCTTGCCATAAGGAAATGCAAATCAAAACAACATGAGATTCTATCTCCATCCAGTTATAATGGCATCATTAAGAACACAAACTATAGCAGATTATAGCCTAGTACACTGTTGGTGGGAATGCAAACCTTTTCAACAATTCTAGAATACAGCATGAAAATTTCCCAAACAGTCATACATAGAACTCCACTATAACCTAGCAATTTCACTCTTGGGTATTTATCCAAAAGATTACAAACTAGTATACATAAAACCACTTGCACAGCTATGTTCATTTCAACACTATTTACTGTAGCAAAAAGTATGGAAACAGCTCAGCTGGCCCACAATGATGGAAAGGATAAAAAAAAGTTAAAAGGAGAGAAAGTTTTTTGAGTTAAATTTGCAATACACTAAAATAATTGCAATTTAATGTTTCTGCCGTTTATTATCAAACATAATTTCAGAATCTCTGAGCAATAGTCTGAGTGCAATTTTTTAACATTTCAGCCATCATATTAGAAATCTGTTCAGAATATTAATCAGGTGAACTTTCCAAAATGACATAGATAGGAAAAATGAGCTATACTTAAATATACTCTCTGTCCAAGACACTGAAAGTACTTCAAGAACTTAAATTCCCAGTGTTTGTGCAAGAGGAGTAAATGTTGTCACTGATGTTAGAACAATCAGAAAATGCATATGATGAATGAAGAAAGATAGGAGTAAAATATTTCATAAAGGTAAAAAAAATCAGAGCCAGTTATACAGCTATAAACTACATGGTAGAAAAATCTAACATCAAATGTAAAAAGTAAACAGCCAAATCATTCTACCTGTACAATTTTAGATACACCGTTCAATGTTCAAATTTTCTGTTAGAATAAATGTATTTCTACAGGCACATGTAGGAAAAATATTAAATTGCTGTAAACCTTAAAAAAAAGTCAGCCAGAGCTGATAAGTCTGGGAAACCACATCTCCAGTATAATCAGAACAAAGCTAGGCTGAAAGCACAGGCTAAATGGTAGAACATCAACTAAGGAAGTAAGCAAATCCAAGGCATTAAGTTGAAGCCCCAATAGTAAAAACAAATTGAAAATAAATAAATAATCCCCCAAAACAACCTAAAACTAAAATAGTGATTATCAGAGATTGAGAACATTATTTGGATATTGTTAAAAAAAAGTTTGAATTTGATCAGTACATGTTACATGCATGGATAAAAATACTACACTGGATTCCATTAATAAGAACAATTAATACATGTTATATAAAAATGAATTTAAAATAAGTTCACTATGGAAGTGAAATATAAATAAGAAATAAATAAGACTTATACAGACCAAGAAACCATTGTGTAAAATTTTCTGTGTGAAGGAAGAATGTTTCATATATTTTAAAATAGATATTGTGAGTAAATATATTATCTTTTTAATGTTGTTTGAACACAGGGTTTTGTGCTCAGTGGTCTTTCTTGTTCTGTGTTGGTGTTGTACTATGAGTCATGCCTATGGTCCAATTTTTTTTGGCATGTTAATTGGAGATGGTGTCTCAGCTTCCTGGTAACTAGGATTACTGGTTTTTAAGCAGTCACCAGGTGAGTAAATATATTATTATGATGCTTAGATTCACTGAATCCATTGAATACATTTCTAAGAAAACTTTTAAAAGTTTCATATTAAAATTTCAACATTGGTAATACAACAGCAATATGTTTTGCATTTTCAATGTGATAAAACTTTTAAAGGTATGGGCTGGGAATGTGACTTAGTGGTAGTGTGCTTGCCTAGTATGCATGAAACCATGGGTTCGATTCCTCAGTACCACATAAACAGAAAAGGCTAGAAGTTGCGCTTTGGCATAAGTGATAGAGTGCTAGCCTTGAGCAAAAGCTCAGGGAAGTGTCCAGGCCATGAATTCAAGCCCCATGACTGGAAAAACAAACAAACAAACAAAAACCTTGTGAAGGTAAATTTAAATATATGCAAAGGAGCATGTAGAATTTCAAAATTCTAACAATGAGATTTAAACAAAAATAAACATTTTAAGATTACTACTAGAGGCCGTATTTTGCCTAATATGGTCACATAAACCAATATTCAATAATATTCAACTCAGTTCATATGAAACCTCAGAGCAGATTCAAGATTGCACCAGGAGGTTTTCATATTTTGTAATCATGTTCTATTAAATATGTAATCATGTCTTATTGAACAAGGAGATGGACAACTTTTCCAGGTGTTCTGTAATTGATAGGTAAAGGCTGAGACAATACAGGATGTAAACAACCCAAGCCCACAGTGCACAAAGGCAAGATTGAACTTCCATCTCACTTCTTACCTGAAATTTATCAACTATTGTCATGAATGTGCTTCATCTCTGAGAGAATTCTGAATATTCCCATATCTAATCCTATTTACTTCGTATACTGAAAGTCAATTTTTCCAGCTGTTATTTGAGGCTTTAGTTATAAAAATGAAAAAAAAATACGTTTGTTCAGTCCTTAACCACTTGAAAATCTACATGCATTAGGGTATTTTTAAAAATTTCCTAAAATTTTCAACAGTTTGCTTCATATCTTCTAGGACTCAAAATTTATGGCAAAAGTACTATTTTAGGCATAATTCATTTTTACATAAAACTATTATCCATAGATGGTATACAATAATTTTCTGAAGTTTTTCTATTGAGGATGCTAGCATTCTAATAATTCAAAGGACCAAATTCTTACATCTGATCTTAACACTAATTTAATCTTTTCACATGATAGCAAAGGACACACAGGATTATATCACTCATCTATTGTAAACAACTTAGTAGCTTCTAATAAAACCCAGATTTTTTTTTACAATGATCTGTAAGAGCCATAAAGCTCTCCTTTGACCCATCTATTCAGCCTCTACTGTGATTCCTCTCAAGCATGCTTCAGCCAGGCTCATTTTCTTTTAGTTCTAAGGATCAATAGACCTCTGGGTTCTCAGGTACTACATCCTGGCAGTGAAGCTTCCTCCTCTCACTTCCTTTTCCCAGCCCCACTACCCACCTTGTTCTCTGGCTCAGCTTCAACATTCTGCTTCCTTGCTTCTTGAGAAAGTATCTGGTCATTATCTTCTGTAACACCTATTGGTTCCTATATCAACCTTATCAGAATGTATGTTATACAAATTTGCAATTATATAATTATATTTATCTTGTATTTAATCTATATTTATCTCCTCATTGGATCATGACACATTTGCTTTTCATCTATTATTTAACAGATTAAAATGCCTTAATTGTTAAACATGCTGAACATGATATTCTGGGGTGTCTCTGGAAGCATTGAAATGCCAGTTGTGAGCATTCAGATCTTTATATAGCTAGAATCTTTAAGTATGTCTGGAGATATATTTTAGCAGAAGTATACCTAAAAGCCCAAACATAGAAATGAATGGACAAAAAGTCCACAGAACCTAAATTGAGCAGAGAGGTTTTTGGTGTTTCTTTTCTTTGTTTGTTTGTTTTTGTTTTTACATTTAACAACGTTACAACCATCTAACATTAAGTAGAGATTGAAGTTCTGATTACCAGAAGCTTTCTATATCACTGGCATTATAAGCTATGAAGTTTACAGAGTTTATAGCCACCACCATACTGAGAACTAGATTTTCCTTTTCTGAATGATCTTTCTTTTTGCCTATCCACTGGGCATACTATTGCTATTGCAACTTAATTATCTTCCAACACTAAATAGTAATTTTTATGGCCCTCATCACTTCCTGTTGCTTCTATTTTTTTATTATCCTTAAGAAGTTATACAAAAAGGTTACTCACAGTTTTGGGCTTTCTTTATTCCATAACTACTCTTTTGTTTTCTTTTTCCTGATACTGGAGATTGAGCCCACACACAGTACCATGGAGCTTCAGCCCAGACCCTGCTCCTTTATACTGTAGTCTATCATTCAATCACTCGTTTCCAACTGTCTCTGTTGTGTCACAATCTTACTTTTATTCCACTTCTCAGGGTTCTTGCTTAATCTTCATTTTCCCTAACGCTCCTCTAATTTCTTCAAATTTTTGCTATACTTCTCTGAATATCAGAATTAAATCTAAGCCTTGCTTATTAATAAGTAGAAAGGAAGTTCCTGGAAGACAGGAACAGATTTTAGTGCGTTTTGTTTCATGACAAACCTACAAAGTTGATCTTTTTATGTACGTTAAGTGTATTGGGTATGTGTTGAACACATATATGGAAACAAAGCTGTACATCCTCTTGCTTTATGAGTTTGGATCTGCAAACCTTGGCCCATGTCCATGTGTTCTAGTCCTGTAAATTGAGCAGAAATGATCCAATGAGTAGAATTCACATTGAAATGAATGATTAGTTTCAATTTATTAAAATAAATAGAAAGATTAGCATTCCATTTATACAGAATATTTTCTAAAGCAATGTGACATCTCAGGTACATACAAGTATCTAAACTAGAGGTCCAGGTGTAGTTTAGTGGTAGAGCATCTGCTTAGCATTTGGGAGGCCCGGGTTTCCTTCACACCAGTGTCAAAAATAAGAGAGATATACACTAGAGAATGTATTTTCATAACTACATTTGCCAAATAAACATTGTGATAAATATCAAGAGACTTTAGACAATATTTAACTGAAATTTTATTGTAACAAAGCATTTTACTTTTTGCACCTATAACTAATAGAGGGCCAAGATTCAACCATTATTTGTCTGCCCATTTTTTTGAGGGACCCTCACTGTTATCCCTGTTAAGTCCTTTCTTTCTTATGCCCTGTGGCTGCAGATAGGCCAAAAACCCAATCCCAGTATGCCTTTCTCTTTTCTTTGGTCCTCAGAAGCCTTTAATTATCAGCTTACTTCAATTATTCCACTCCATCTACTCCTGCTAATTCTTGTCATCCTAAGTCTCCATCACTTTGTGCTGCATACTTCTCCTTGACAGGCTTTGATTTGATATTCTTAGAACGTAAAATAAGGTTTTGTTTTGTTTTGTTAAATTTGCTAGCTTTGTACAAACATAAAATGATGTTTAGAAACGCATAGCACTTTTCTCCATGTAGAAAAACATAAAGTGGATTCTTTTAGCATCTGGAAAAATTAAGTTCATAGAAAAATTTATTACACTATTTCCAACACTATATTTCAACAATCCTCTCTGATCACTAAAGCTTAGACCTGATTAAAAAAGCCAAAACAACAAAAAGATACCCCAAAGAACTAAATTTAAATGTAGACCAAGTTCCTTAGCAACTTCTATTTCTAAATTGTTTTGCCAGCTTTGTTAAAGAAGCAGAGACAGACAGACAGACAGACAGATAGATAGATAGATAGATAGAGATGTGCATCTGTGTCTAGATAAAGATAGATATGTAATCAGGTTCTATTCAGCAACCTATCTATCTAGATATGTGGTATATCACTGTGTTTATCAATTTGTGTATGTATGTGTGTATCTATCTACCATTTTTATGTATCTTTGAATAAGGGACACAAATTGATATTGCTTCTTTTGCGCTGATGGACAATATAGGATCAAAACAACTGAGGTACTGATTGAATATCTAAGATGCATAATGCACTATATATTGACATTTAGTCAGATCCTATGATTATGCCATACCTCCCATATTAGGAGGAAAATTATATGAGTAATTCCTTTAGAAGATTTCAAATACCATCATTCAATAGCCACAAAAAGGCAAAACTAACTTTGCTAATTCTTGTTTCATAATTATTAATCATTTATTTGATGATAGCTTTAAATATACGAAATTGTTGGTGAAAATGACTGGAGTAATTTTACTTGATTTTCTGATATCTGATCTCTCTCTGTTTCTTCTCTTTCTCCCTCTCTTCCCACCTCCATCATCAAAGCCAAAGTATAGCATGTTTGAAATGGCAGCTGTCTACAGGGATTTTCTTCCAATCATTTTGATCTAATGTTCTTTGTCCATGTGATAACAAAGCAATAGCATGTTTCTCATCAAAGGCAGGAAGTACGTTATTCTTTCTTTGATCTCTAAAGAGAAATTCTTCAGTAGAAAGGTGAGAAGGCAGACTTTCAGACTTTTCTTAATACCCTAATCTAAAAATAAATAAACTACTTTTCTGTAAAATTTTGGAGGTTCCTAGAAGCACAATTCCATAGTGAATGTTTTTCAAATGTTGAGTCTTTAAATGAAAATAATTCCTCTACTCTGACACAATTATGCATTTCTGAGCCCCAAATTAGGGATACTTTATAGGCTTAGAAATCTGATGCTGTATTTTTAGCTTAGGAATAAATAAGAGCTTTGAAATGCACTAGTATATCCTAAAATTTGATGTTTTTATTGCTCCCCTCTGTCTTTTTGCTCAGGTTATTTGATCCTGTGATTGTATTTGATCAATCTGTAACATTCCCTCCCTGTCTTTTCCATGTACACCCCAATTTGTACCAAAAAACTCATTTTTTCTACTTTTAATTTTGCTCTATGTCCAGTTCATTTACTTTTTATGTGTATATGTGTGTGTATGAATGCAAATTTATGTTTTCTAGGTGTCATATGAATATTAATAAGAATCATATAAAATGATAACTATAGTTTTCAATGCAGTGTTTGCCTTACCTATAGTTATGTAGAAATTTTTATCCCATATTTTATGCAAATGTTTCTAAACTTTTAAAAATTAATCTTTTAATTAATGCAGTATATAATCTGGGCAAAACACTGCATAAGACATTATATGATATAATGTAAGTTATTTCTAGACAGAAACAAATGAAATGAGAAGCACAAGGAAAAACCTACAATATCTAAAAAAGGGTACTATATGTGTTTTGAAAAATACCTTTCAGGTTCAACCTTGTTACACTTTTCAGTAAATAAGCAGTGGATCAAATATCTAAAGTCTTGAAAAGTAGCAAATGAGCTTGATAGGTGGAAAAGCAAGTCAGGTAGAGGAAAGAGTATGAATTGATTTGATGGAAGTGAGGGTGTTTTAAAAATTAGACATATTTTTCAATTCTTTCTTGTTATGGAGAAGAACCTGTGCATGCCAGCATGCAATCTACCACTTAGCTACTTACTCAGCTCCTAAAATAAACAATGCTTGAAATCTGAATAAAGGATGACATAACAATGAAGGCATGGCAGGTGTCAATCTATGGTGGCAATAGTGAATACAGAAAAAGAATGGAAATATTTCAACATAAATACCAAAAGGGCAAAGTTTGGATGATGAGACAAAATACCCCTTTGAATTTCTGTTTCTAGAATAATGGTAAGCCCATTAATAGCATTTAAGAATGGAGTAGCAATAGGAGATTTTTCATTCCTCTTCTGTCTTTTTTCTCCCTATATTGTATTTTGTTTTTTTTTCATAACTTCCTCCTGAAATCAAACATCTTTTCCCATATGGTAAATATTAGGTTTGACTTTGGGATTCACAGTGGACACAGTAGAATGTGATCAAAAAGAAGACAGGAAGGTGTCAGATGAGAACTTCACGGGCATTATATGGTTTCCCAGCTCATTTCTGCACTCCTAAGACCACCATGAGAAGCAGGTGTTTTCTAGTTCAACCCCTAAATTGAGACATGCATATAGAAGAAATCTCTATCTTGCCCCTCTTACTGAAGCAACTGATAAAAATGTTGATCTAAAATACGGTATCAGATTTTCAAGTAGAAACAGAATAAAAAAGATATTTAAAAGAATTATGTCCTTAAGCTCACAGATTTCAGGGCCAAGCTCATAAAATTTATGGTTCAATAATCATAATTGGAAATAAAAAATCTGACAGGAGAATCACTGTTACTATTACTATAGTATAAACTGCATGAAAATATAATCAGAAGAAAAAATAGAACATGTAGCTTGGCAACACTATTCAGGACCAAATACCAGGTCTAGCAAGGTTGCTTTAGTTTTAAATACTAGGCCAGATATATTGAAGTAATGTCAAATAAGTTAAAAAAAACTTTAGGAGACTCAATTTTTTCATCATCAATAATATTTATTCTATAAAACATCATGGAATTTGATAGAATAATACATGTAAGCTCTACTGTAGTCACTGTCACAATGATTTTTGTTTAAACTTCATGTGAGTACTTTCTGTGATAACAAGAACATTTTATGTCTATATTTTCCAACATATGGCTATGACCCAGGTTAATTGTGCTTGCTACATCTCAAGCTGTATATTGTCTTTGGGAAAGATACCACCGAGAGTATCAATTTTTTACAAGATTTCAAATATAATATCTAGCACTAAATGAAAAATAAACAGACAAAAAATAATCAAGGTGCTGGGCCCCAGTGGTTTAGGCCTGTAATGCTAGCTACTCAGGAGGCTGAGATCTGAGGATTGTGGCTCAAAGCCAGCCCAGGCAAAAAAGTCTGTAAGACTCTTATTTTCATTTAACTACCAGAAAACTGGAAGTAGCACAGTGGCTCAAGTGGTAGAGCTCTCATCTTGAGCTGAAGAGTGCAAGGACAGCACCCAGACCCAGAGTTCAAGATCCATGAGTGACAAAAAAAATCAAGATATACCTGGATCAATACCAAAAACAAAATTTAAAATCAAGCATCCAAAATATGATTAAACACATATTGACACTCCCTTTTGACATCCCTTCAATTCACTGGGAGTTCTGCTTATCTTTTTCTTCAGTAGGTCTCTGCCATTGAACTTCTCTATCTTTGTTCATGGAATTATTCTTCGAGAGCATTAAGAAAAATGTCCTCATTCAGCTGTTACAGGTATGAGTTTCAAATCCCAGTAATATCACAAATTCCCCCCCAAAAATAAACAAGCAAAAATCTATGTTGTTTTTCAAGAAAATATTGAACAAAGAGTAGAACTTTTGAAAATTTTTATGGAATTTAAAAGCCAAAAACACAACTGAAATTGATAAATGATGAATAGATTTAAAATTAAATAAGAAAAAAAACCCACTTTAAAGTACAAGCAGGTTAGACAAAATACATATAAAATATAGGATTGATAGGATGGAATTATAAGATTGATGAAGATGAAAAGGATGGAAAGATTAAAAAATACTGATTAATATACATCAAAAATGAATTCAGAAGGCCAGTAAAGTTGCTCAAGCCTGTAATTTTAGCCACCAGGGAGCCAGAGATCAGGGGATTTTTGTTTCAGCCCAGACTAGGATAAAAGAAGTACAAGAGACTCAATCTCAACCAATGGATGAATGCAGTAACACCTGTTATCACAGGTAAGGGAGAAGAAAAAGGCCAGATAGAGTTGTGCAGTACTGCGTGGGGAACACAAAAGTAAAAATTGCAGCTCAGGCTGACTCTAGGTACAAAAGTAAGAAGACAGTCATTGCAAAAAGGGGATATGGCTCCAGGTGTGGAGCACCTGCCTAGCAAGCGTGAGGATCATATTTCAAGGCCCTGTACCAACAAGTAGAAAAGAAAAGAAAAGAAATAATGAGTTCAATCATGAAACAAACAGAGAGAACAGTACTGAAGAACTCTTTGGTTGGAAATTTATGAGACTTTTCATAGACTCGTGTAAGATACCAAGCACAAATTCAAGAGGTGCTATGAATCCTAACCAAGACCAATACAAAGAACTGTACATCTTAACACATAGTAATAATAAAAGACAAAAATACAAACAGTCATAGAGGCCTTGATAAAACTGATTTTCTTAGAAATACTAAAACAATGACTACTGTCAGTTTAGAATTATATTCAATAAGATATTCTGAAAGCTTAAAACCAATAGAAAATATTATAGACTAATGATTTTAGATTAAGGGATGATGGGCAGACATAAAGCACACATAGGAAAAAATGGTCAAAAGATTTATTCAGGAAATAGGAAAATAATTTGGTTTTGGTTTGTCATTTGTTTTTTCTCTGAAGTGGGAGAAAATGAGGAAGAGAGTGATACTGGTCAAAAATGAATTCACTCATTACTTGACTTACATAACTATAACCTCTCTGTACATCACCTTTACAATAAAACTAACTAAATAAATAAAAACAAGAAGTAAACAACTGGGCTCCAATGGCTCGTATTTGTAATCTTAGCTATTCAAGAGGCTGATACCTGGTTGTTTGAAGTGGGCTTAGGCAGAAAATTCTGTGAGGCTCCATTTCCAATAAACTAGCATAAAGCCAAGCTAGAGACAAGGCTCAAGTAGTAGAGTACCAAGTGAAAGGAAAGGAAAGAGGAAAGGAAGAAGGGAGGAAGGGAGAAAGAGAAGAAAGGAGGGAGGGAAGAGGAAGGAAAGGAAAGAAGGAAGGATAGGAGGAAGGGAGAAAGAGAGGAGGGAAAGAAAGAAAAATAATGTATGTAATATGTTTCTTAGATGATTGTTACATATTTGCAATGATAGCTCAAAATAGTAGGATGAATTTTAAAATAACATGCATTACAAGGTTATTGAATGTATTAACTTCTGTCATGATAAGCAAACTCCAGAGAAAATAAACATGTAAAAAGAAAAATCTGGGGTTGGCTCAGGTTGGAGCATCCAGTCTATAAGCCATTGACTTTTGGACTTGGGGTGAGGGCAGACATTGGCTATAAAAAACACACTCACCTACTTCACTACCAGGATTCAGAGAAGAGCACGATTATACTACCAGCTTCCTACAATCCCATTCAGCAGCCACACCTCAATGGCCTACAGATTATCACAGGAAGTTCTTCTTGATAGCTCTATCCTTAGACATATTAGCATGCCACCCTGAGGATCAAACCTTTGAACAAATAGGGCATACCTCAAATCACAGCTTTTAGTTTGTTGTATGGACTATCAATCTAGATTGATACTAGATAAATCCAAACACAGCTGTTAATCTCTAGGTGATAATTAGTAAAACATTAGTAAAAGGAAGTTGTGAGTAAAAAGAAATGAAATTTAGTACAAGTAAGAAAGAAGGAAAACAAATAATCAGGGAAGACAAAATCAAAGCTGAGCTTGAAGAATTATACTCAAATATAGTCAGTAAGTTAAATAAGTGCAAATGGATTAAGTACATCAACAAAAAGGCAAAATTTGAACTGGAAAATATATTGTTTGCCATTCAATATGAAGATATCATCTTAAATACAAAGTTTGAGGGTAAAAATGGGAAAATTTAAGATTCCAATCTTAACTGGAAGTCTGATTTTGATTGACTAAGAGATGAAGTAAGAATCATTATAATGGTAAAGAAAAAAATTCATTCAGAGAAATAACAGATCAATGTATGCAAAAATGATAATTTTCAATATTTTAAGAATTACTCAGACCATTGCACTTTGTTAGGCTGGTGGAATACAATTTGAGACATACCATCACAGCCTGGCTTTTTCCTTGCTTTTTGTAGACATAGTCTAATACATTTTCTGCCCAGACTAGAGTTGAGCTAAAATCCTACTCAGATTCCTGAGTAGGTAGGATTATAGGTATGAATCACAAATACTTATTAAGAGAATGTACCCATTGACTATATAAATTATAGTGTACCCGCTTCCTAGGACCAGTGGGACTCGAACCCACAATTGGTGAAAGGAGTCACCAGCACTCAGTCAAACTGGCTGGAAGCCTTTTATTAGCCACATGAGTGAGCCCTCATCTCGCAGAGCTGGAGAACAGCCCTGTTTGCTTTTCCTGGGGACTTTTTAAACATCATGAAGGTGATGTTTACCAAAGCGAGCAAGCAAGGGTACAGAAGCAGAACATAGGCTTGAGCTGCAAGAGCATATGCAAACATAATTTTGACTTCACATAATTGATACTATCAACGCTATTGGCATTTTTACAAAAAGTCAAAACATATCCTTGGCTTACAGAAGTCAAAGCATCACCTTGGGAAGGGGTAGAATATTTTAAATCTCAAAACATTAGAAACTTTTTTCCATAGTTGGGGGTGCACTGAAATTTTCTTTACAGAAATTATTTTTATCTTTACCAAGGGGTTATGCCCTTTATCAGTAATTTTGCTCTGCTTTCTGATTTCCAATTTTGTTCTTATAGTTGTCCCTCTTTTATAAGGGAAAGGGGGCCAAGGGGAGAAATAAGTCTCCTGCAGCAGCAGGGACTGAGGTTAGACAATAGAAGGAACTTTCTGCCAGTGAATAGTAACTCAGATACCTTGATTTTTGGTGGGGGTCATCACATAAATCAATAGCAAAAGATGAACTAGAAAATCCCTATTGTGAAGTACAGCTCTCAGAATATCTCATATTTGTACACAGTATATCTCAAAATATATCATAGTTCAAAAATGAATTTACTATGAATATTAGAAAATATTTGAATTGAGTGAAAATAATATTACAAATTAGAAAGTTGTAAAATGCAACATAAGCTAATAGAAAATGAGATGCAAAACTTAAGGGCATTAAAGCATTAAAACCAAAGTATTAAAAACATAATAGAAGGTATTAATTCAAAAAATGAAAACATTAGATTATAATAAAGATAAACTCTCCTAAGGATTTGTAAATCCAGAGGTAACCCCATCTGACTACATGCAGGACTCTATACTGTTAGAGAATCCATTTTCACCAAACTTGTTTGAGAAGGAACATAGTTCTTGAATAACTTTGTTTTGGTTTTTTGTTACATATTAACAAACAGATAAAATTTATATGGAAATGTAGCAAGCCTATCTTATTCAAGGATTAATTAAACAAGTTTGTGATCGACAAAGGTCCAAAAAGTAGTAATTTTTTTTTTAAATCAAGAGAAGCTTCATAAACAAAAAATCAGTTAGAGTTGAGTTATTGGCTGTGTTTAAGTTGTTTTGTGATATGCTGAATGATTTCCTGTCCTTAATTTTGGGAAAATCTGCTTCCTAAAAAGCAAATATAAAATGTTTCAAGCAGTAAGACTGGAATAGCAGATTACTACTTTTCTTTCCTACTTCTAAAACCGAACCCAAAAAACTGAGCATGGTAGTACACACCTAAAATCCCTGCTATTGGGAGGTAGAGCCAGGAGAATTATGATTCTAGGCCAACCTGTTCAAGAATTAGGTAGACATTATCTCCAAAATAAGCAAGATCTGCCTTCAGATCTTGGAGGCAGAGGTTTCCAGGCTGGCTTGGGCAATATTCATACAAGACTCTATCTGAAAAGGCAAACTAAAGCAAAGGGTCTGGGAAGCATAGCATTGCTTGCCTGCCAAGACCAAAGCTCTGAGTTCAGTCCCAGTACTGCAAAGGAAGGAAGAATAAAAAGGAAAGAAGAAACATGGAATAAAGGAAAGAAAAGCAAGGAAAGAAGAAGAAGAGGAAAAAAGTAAGGGATAAAGGATGGATACAGTGTGTGCAGCTTAGTGGTATAGGCTTTTGCTTAGTATTAACAATTTTCTGGGTACAATTTTCTGCATAAAGGCAAACAAGGTATTTCTTATTTTATGCATAAAATATTAAGTTGAGAAAGAAAAACAATTGAATATAATAGGCAAAATATTCATAGTTCTTAGCAGGATATAAAATGTAGCTGATTTTATTTTTATTTTACTGTATTTATTCATCCTTATTTATTTGAGATAGTGTTTCGTTGTATAGCTTAAGTATCTTCAAGCTCAGGACCTTCCTGCCTCTTCCTCCCATGTTCTGTGATTACAGGCATGTATCACAATTTCTAGCTAGAGCAAAACCAAACCAAACAACAATAACCACAAAAACCCTTCACCTCAAAAATTAAAACACAATATAAAATTTTTGAAAAGGTAAAATACATGAAGAGAAGGTAGTAAAATGGGGAACACATATCTCAAGATGTCAAATATTATCATCTAGTGGGAGAAAGGTAAGACCAACAGAAGATATCTCTTCTTGTCTCTGAAAGTTAAAAATTTAAAGACAATACAAAATTCTAGTAGGGTTAAAATGCAACTATACCTCTTGTATCCTGCTTACTGAAGATCAGTTTGGGCCAAAAGTTCTCATGAAAGGAATTGAAAGATACTGTCCCCCCAAAACATTCAATATCTAGGAGTTGTGGTACACACTTAGAGTTCCAGCTATAAGTAGGTAGCCAGAATACACTAGTCCAAGCCAGCTTGGAGTACTAGCAATATAGCATGACACAGCTTCTAATAACCAAAACAAAAACAAATAAATTTGATATGCATGTTTATAAGCATCCTGGCTCATTCTAGTCTAAATTGTACACTACCCAAATGTTGAGCATCAGGAATCCAAATATCACTAATACAATAAGGAAAAACTAAGAATGGCAGAACATAGATTCTTTTTATCAGCTGTTTACTGAGAATATCTCCTAGGAAAGGAAAAGAGGAAAAGCAGGCTTAAGCAAAGGGAGACCTCAGAGTATGATGCAAATATGATCAAGTTCTGCCAGCCCACATGGGGCTCTGGAGCAGAGACTGGCAATTAGTGCAACCCCAGCGGCTCCTTAATTGCATGGGGGATGCTCCAGGAAAGAGCATGTCCTTAAGTTGCTGCCACCTGACTTAGTCATTGACTAAGGAGTTCCAAAAATAGCGTGATGTTGAACTGGAGGCTGGCAGTGAACCACATTCCTGGCATCAGGCAGAGTGTTTTCTGGAAGAGATATTTAAGCAACAGCACATCTGCAGGATTTTCAGCCTGTAAGGTTGAAATTATATAAATTTCAAAACTACTCTGTGATATGTCATGATGATGGTTATCTTTGGAAAACAGAAAAACATTAGTGGTTAAAAAGAGCCCAACAGTGGTTTTCTGCTGGGCTGGTAACAGTCCAGTTTTTACTCTAAGTACCACTCCCATACGACTGTGCTTGGAATAGTCCACCAGGAATCACTCAATGATTTGTATATTTTTATAGGTATGTGATTTAATTTAAAGAAGAATGATTTTAGTATTTCAGGAAGGCGGGGATTATTATCAGATGTTTTTATGTGTTTAGAAAAATCTGAGATAAATGATAGATGACATAGACGATAGACAGATAATAGATAGATGATAAATGATAGGCAAATAGGTGTTAATAAATCATGGCATGTCAAAAGCAGTTTCTAATGAACTACAGTGAGAGACAAGTATGTTCATGATTATACTACCTGGATACATGCTATTAAAGTGCCAGTTTAGAAGTTTAATGAACCAATTCTGCCCAATAATTTACTTAATTTAATTGTCAGTGCAAATACAATTCTCCTCTTACCCATGGAGGAAATATTCCAAGAACCCCAGGCATATCTCAAACTAGTAGAACTGACTCCCTATAAATAGTATTTCCTGTACCTATATTCTTATGATAAAGTTCATTTAAAAATTATGCTCAGAAAGATAGTGATAACTACAAATAAGACAATTGTAATCACAATGCTGTAAGAAAAATGTTCTTACTCTCTCTTTCTCCTTTCTTTCATTCTCCGCATTTTGTAGTGACACATTTACCTTTCTTCTCTAACGAGACAGGAAATGGTACACTGTCTAGGTGTCATGATGAAATCAGGTAACCAAGGCAGACACCATGACATCATGTCAGGCTGTTATTATTCTGATGATAGTCACCATGATGATACTGATGTTTGACTGTTTGCTTGATATTGAGCTCAGCTTGTGGCAACCACAGGAAGGGTTAGCATGTAGGAGGCAGTGAAGTGTAGAAACAACCTGGGAATTCAGCTCTTGCTGTTTTATGAAGTATTCATTTTTCTTTAAACAAAACTATTTTTTCTTCCTGTATTTTCTTTATTTCTAAAGATACTATATATAGTAACTCGCTAAATAAATACTACTATAAGCAAATACTTGTTCAATTGAATACGATCCATCCAAATAGAAATATACCAAAATATATTTTTAAAAACTTCTTATATCTTAGGCACTATTCTAGCTTTTAGGAATAAAAAGGGTTATTAAAATTTGACTTTTTAGTACAGAAGAACGAAAAGTCTAGGAGAAAAATGGGCACTCAGAATTATCATAAAATATCCACTCTGTTCTAATTATAAAAGAGAGAGGATGTTGAAGCATGGAGAACAAAGAAATTTGTTTTAATAGGAACTAAAGACCTGCGACTAGATATCCCAAAGAAGTTTACTTAATATTCATCTAGCAGAATAAGGAAAGAACTTGCCTGGTAAGAGAAAAACATGGTGAAGGGCATAGCTGCTGAGGGCAAACCTTTAGTTCTTGGATGTTAGAAGATCATTAAGGGGCATGATAGCCTGGGTTATAGAGGAAGAGGGTAGAGAATGGTTAGTGTGTGTTATGTAGGAGTGTAGGCAGGCCCCAGCTGGGAAGTTCTGATTTGAGGCATAGGATAATGTGTTGAGATAGATGAGGGATATTTGAAACTTTGTATAAAATAATGCTTTGTGAATAGCAAGAAGGATATTAAAGCACAGATACCCAGATGTCCATAAGGCAAGGAAAACAGATACAAAGAGAGGAGGAGAAATGAATGTATAATGGTCCCTTTGTATGTTCCTCCCCCACTGTATTTGATGTCGGTGCTTGCATCTTGTATATACACTTCTCTAATTTGGGAAGGGGAGGGGAAAACACAAAATGCTTAACTAAGGATACAGGTTGACCCATTGTAACAATGAGATGTACAAAACACTACGTTGAAAACAAACTTTACAACTTGGGCTAGGAGTGGCAGAGAAGGGGGGAGCGGCAGTAGTTGTGGAGGTGGTGGGAGGGCAGGGATAGTAGGGGGAAAACAAAGGAGGAGGTAACAATGCTCAATAGGAAATGTACTCATTACCTTGCTAAGGTAATTGTAACCCCTCTGTACAGCTTTTTTACAATAAAAAGTACAAAAATTTTAAAAAAGAAAAGAAAGAAACATGCCAGAAGATTTAACGATCACACTCTTGAATGTACATCCACAGAAAATGTCAGTGGGAGAGTCCTGCACTCTTCACAATAGCCACAAACATTGAAATATTCTTAGGTAAACATCAACTATTGAATAAAGAAAACATGAAATTTCCATGCAGTGAACCATTTCAGCCACAAAGGAAGAAATCCTGTCACTTGTAACAATATTGATGGAAATGGAGATAATTATGTTATGTTAAATAATCCAAGCACAGAAAGACAAATGTCACATGACCTTACTTATATTTGGAATCAAAACCATTGATGTCATAGAAGTGAAGAGTTGAATGCAGGTTCCTTGACAGTTTCCAGAGATCGGGGAGAGGAAGGATGGAAACCTCTGAGTAAAGGCACAAAGTCACTACTAAATACTAGTAAGACCTTCAGATGTTTCATTACAGAGTCGGGCGAACATAAATAATAATTAACTATATTTCATAAAGCTAGAAGAAAGATTTTTGAAAATTTTCTTCTTATCATAGAGAAGTGATGTATTTGAGGACATATTTACTCAGATTTAAATATTACATGATAACACATATATTGTTTTATAAATTTAAAGTAAAATGAAATGAAAAGTAAAAAAGAGAGACAATTTAAAAAAAAACTCATTTTAAATTTTACCCAATAAATTAGTGTCAAAATGAAAAGAAAAGTTCTGGATGAACAAGGCATACTTACCATTGTACTAACCCAAAACCAAGGGTGGGAGCAACATCAAGAGAAGGGAATTTAGCAGGGTCAAATGCTGTAAAGTCATGGCAGGGAGGTGGGCAAAGAGACCCCTGGCCTTGGAAAGTAAGAGGTGATGGAGAAAGTCAGAATCATTAGTGAAGAATACTGTGTTACAAAAAGAAGTCTCTGCTATTAGCTCTCAAATCCTTGTACTCATAGCACATTTTCAGAAAAGAAAGAAATACCAGTTGACTTGAAAGGACCATGAAAAGAGAATTTTATTTTTGTTGTTGCTTACAAGAAACAGTTATACCAGTGGCGCATACCTAGATACTTAGGAGGCAGAGATCTAAGGATCAAGGTTTTAAGCCTGCCTGGGCAGCCACACCCATGAACTCTTATCTCTCATTAGTGAGAAAAAGCCAGAACTGAAATGTGGCTCAAGTGACACAATCAGGTTTGACTAGAAAGATAACCAAAAAGTAAGCACAAAGCCCTAAGTACTAGTACATACCTCAGTACTGGTACAAAATTTTTAAAAAAAGATATAGGTAAAAAGTAAGTAGACTCTGTCTTTAAAGAACAAAGATAAAGATCTTAAAGGAAATGGTCAGAGGGTCTAATAAGGAGTAAGTGTTCTCTTGCTTTTCTATGAAATAAGATGAAAGGAAGGGAGAATGAAGTAAATACATTGACAGATATAGATGCAGAGGGATTGCTCTAGTAAGTAAGATTGGCTAAATTTAGTTTAATGGAAACAAATCAGAAAAGGATTAACTAATTCCTTTTAGTTATGAGTCAGTACCTAATGTCAGTACCTACCCTATAGCAAAATTTGACTTACTGTCCCACTTGAAAAAAATGGCTTCAAATTTCCTTGTATTAGTTCAGTTTAACTTATTCCTTGTTCCACTTTTTAAATCCTTCCTTCTGTCTTTACCCTCTTCTTATTCTCAACACAAATATCATCATGATGTCAATGAGAGAGACTTGCACTCTTTACAACAGCCAAAAACATTTTAATATTCTTAGGTAGGCTATCAACTGTTGAATAAAGAAAATGTGAAATTTCCATTCAGTGAACCATTACAGCCACAAAAGGAAGAAATCCTGTCATTTGCAACAATATTGGAGCTGGAGATTTCTCATGTACAGACTCTCCCCCACGTCTTTCTGGGAGCTTTCTGGAAGAGAAAAGTCCTTCCACAGCCCCACCATCATTTCTATCCCTTAGTCCATCCTAGACTATTTACATAAGATTTTATGGATTGTTTCTTGAGTCAGACTTAATATATTAATGGTAATAAAAACAATAAATGCACTAATGAAAACAATAAAAATGCAACCATTACAACAGCCACATTTGATACAGAGACAAAGAGATGGTAAGTAAGCTAACTTGCACAAAATGTCCCAGGCATTAGGCAATGATAAAAGTATTCAAGCTAAGAACCTCTTATTCTAACAATGGATAAATAAATAAAAGTCCGTTTGTTCTGTGACCCTTTGGATTCCAGCAAGAATGGACTGACAGGATATTAGAAAATTGTTTTAGTATTTTAAGCTACTATTCCATGAGTAAATAATTGAGCTAACAGCTCAAGAAATTCAGCCCTGACTTTTCAAATGGTCTCCAGTGAGCTTGTGTTTTGATAATTTGAAACTAAATAACTCCTGACTAATTCCAATACAATAGAACTGTTTTCTAGACAAAGTAAGCTACGCGGGATGATTTCAAGCAAGACTATAGACTCCTTTACCTGCTTTATAAATCTTCACTGTGTTACACGGAATTTTAAATACTTTCAATATGGAGCAGTGGAAAAGTAGGAAAATGTAAGTGTGAATGAGTTTTATTATTGAAGTTTGTAAAGTTCAAGTGTACCAGGGAGATGCAAAGTTTTTACTCTGGTTTCATTTTACTGTGTTTAAAAAGGTTGGCTGCAATTTGATATTTGCAATACTTCAGAAACTCAAAAAAATGCTAACAATGAAATAGCAATGAAATCTATAAGGAAAATAGTTTGTAAATATTTCTGAGTAATCACTGGTTTTTAATTATAATATACAGAACTGTGTTTGAACTAGCATACTGTCTAAAGCAAATCTAGTCAGTATTTCATTTTCATTAATGTTATCTATCTATGAGTAGTTAGTAAGAGAATATGTTCTGTGTCGGTCAGCTATGAATTACTGAAACAACATATCTGAGATAAACAAACATAAAAAGAGGAAAGATTTATATAAGTTTATAGTTTATTTAGGCCCCATTGCTTGACAGTGAGATAGTATATTTGGTAGTTTGTCATCTCATGGTGGCCTAGATTCAAAAGAGAGAAATAGAAGATGCAAATATCCCAATATCCCTTTCAAGGCACACTTCAAATGACCTAACTTCATTCCACTAGGTTCCTCACCTGTAAGCTCCACCATTTCCCAGTAGTTCCCCAGGCCACTGATTAAGCCTTTAACACATGGGCCTATGGAGAAAACAGAGCCAAACTATAGCACTGCTGTATAGAAAGCTCCACACTATAACTAGCATTACCAAATAATAACAATAATAATAGTCAACATCTAATATTTAAGCCTACTTTGGTTTTTGTTTTTGTTTTTGGTACCAAGTTCTTGTATTTACTGAGCTGGTGTTCAACCACTTGAGCCATGTCTCTAGTTCTGTTTCTTCTGGTTAATTGAAGATGGAGAGATTCTTGTACTTTTCTATGTGGGATTGCTTTGAAGAGTGACTCTGGATCCAAGCATTCTGAGTAAACAGGATTACAGGCAGGAGTTGCCAATACCTTGATAGTTACCTTTTCTTCTATATTACTTGGATGCCGAAAGGCTCAGACAAATTTTCTTCAAGTTCTTTAAAGTGTCAAGAAAAATTGCTTTAAGAGAAATAACCATGATGCAAAACAGTTATTTTAAGCAGAGAGCTTGATCAAGCAATTTTTATTCTGCAACAAATATGAACAAAGGTGCCTTCTCATTAATCTGCTGTGCATACCAGCTCTATGGTAGACACACATGAAATCCAAGGTCAATTCAAATTGATGATCTTTAAATTGTATGTGCAATAGATTTATGCTAGAAGTTTAACACTCAAGATTTTTGCGCAATATCCTGTTTCTTTTCAACAGAAAGTTGTACACAGCAACCAGCTTTGAATCATTTTTGATTGTATTACAGCATTTCAGCTGTAACTTTCTGAAAAAGTAGGCATTGATTATTTCCTAGAAATGTTAGATTCATGAAAATTAGACAACTAAATGTAGAACTTCTACTTTTCCAGAAAATATCATTTTTATGTTCCTTTTACCTTGTGAGCCTCTCTAGTTCTCCTCACCTGTCTGTCACCACCCCAGCACCAAATTGCAGACTGATGTTTTGAGATAGTGAACAATGTACCACAGTTACATAATATGCAGACATATAAACAGATAGGAGTTGGAATTTTTCCTGACAAGAGTGAAAGCAGAAAAGGTTTCTTTTATTTGTTTTTAGTTTTTTTCGGTTCTAGGGTTTCAACAGAGAGTCTGCAGTAGGCTGACAAGTGTGAGCCTCACCCCCAACCCAATATCAAATGCTTAGTCATCCAAGTTACCAAGTCTTCCTACTCTAGTCCAGCATGACCTTTTTTTGGTTGTTCTGTAGGCATACTGGTCTTCAAATTTGTGTAGCTGATCAGGCTCTCTCTACTCTAGCATTTCCCACAGGCTTCTCTCTGCCTATTGCATCCTTACAGTATCTCCTGTCTCTGCTTTGCTGGCTGCCTTTTTCTCAACAGCATCCCTTCAAATTCTCATTAGTGGTATACTTCATTAAGTGGGTATGTCCAACATAGATAGAAAAAGTTGTCAGCATTCTATTCCCCTGTTAATTTTAGAATACTGTGTAGTGTCACTCACAAAATAATCACGTTTAGTTGAAATCTTTATTTTCTCTAATAGTATGTATACAAAAAAGGGCCATAGGCTAGGAGGCTTGCTCACTATTATGGGTTTACTAACTATCACTTAATATTTTCCTAAAGGCTGGTGCTCTACTACCACTTGAACCACATTTCCATTACTGGGTTTTAAATTTCTTTCTAATTTTTTATTTTAATTTTATTGTCAAGTGATGTACAAAGGGGTTACAGTTGTAAAGTATATTTCTTGTTAGACGTATTACACCCTCACTCATTTTTCTTCCTCTCTTCTTTCTTCCCTCCCTTCCTCCCTCCCCCCTCCTTCCTTTCCTTTCTTTCTTTCTTTCCTTCCTTCCTTTTTTTCTTTCCTTCTTTCTTTTTTTCTTCCTTCCATTGTTCTTTTTCTTCTTGTCTTCCTTTCTTTTTCTTCTTTCATGAAACTGCCTTATGGAATTTTAAAAAAAAGTAGAGTAATTCTGTTAAATGTCATAGTTAAGAAAAGTTTGAATGAAATAAACTTTAAATTGTTTCTGGCTTTGACTACCATTTCCCATAAAGAAATGACAAAACAAATGGAAAACATGCTATAAAACCCCATTGGCAATCACTGTGAAACACAATGGATAGCAATAGTAAATAAACATCTTATTTGATCTCATTCTGATGTTTCATTTTCATATTCATCAAAATGAATACAGAAAGGTTAAGTAAATGATTTATTTGGCCAAACACAAATCCCATATGACTATAAAGGACTTTAAATTTGTAGGAAATTTGGCCTCAGGGTATCTGAATACTTTGAATATTGCAGATAAATGCTTTTGTTAATTTTAAGCGCTCTTGTTAAATATCCAGTTTAAATGTTTTTGAATATTTATAGATTTTCAATTTTAATATTAAAATTATTTCTTTACTAAGATGATAAGAAATACAGGGTGAGTTTAATTATACATGAATTATTTAAAATTAGCTTTTATGTAAATAGAAGGAAGAGTTGAATATGAATGAAGGGAGTTGGTGTTTTGATGTTTACTTTGATTAGCAGAAAGTACCCTACAGGATATTTTCTTACTGTTAATGGCCACTTCTTTCTACAACTGTGATTTATTTTACTATAAGCTTGAACAGGTGTGGTCTATCTTTGCCAATGTCTTCCAGAAGTGCATACCTGCCCGAGGTTTCAGGTTTCAGATTTGTTTAGTGAGACCCTTGAATGGTATGCAATCCAAGAGCTTCTATCTGGTTACACAAACAGAATACTGACTTACTGTGAAAGCTATTGTCTGAAATTCAGGTTTGCCTTTTGAGGCAAAACTAAATTCACATAATTTGAGAGAGGTCAGTAAAAAAAAAAATTTGTCTTAAGGAAAAGGTCTTCTTTGGACAATGGCCATTAATGGTTATGCCTATGCAGGAACTAAGCTGATTTTCTTTTCTCAAAATAAATATCCAGGTTGGGGGAGGAGACTTTTACCAAGGACAAGGCATATTCTCAAAGTTTGAAATCATCATTATTAGAGCTAATAGTGAGAAATGTAGGAAGTCAGAAAGCTAAGTGTGATTTTCTTTTTGCTTGAAATACAATGTTTTGCCATGCATCCAATGAAAAATAAATACAAGTAGGGTAAAAAGGAAAAATGAAAATTTTCCATCTTCTAATTAAATATAGGTTTTTCACTTTAGGTCAAACACTACTGAAAATGCCTGACTTCATAAAAGAAGTTGTCTAATTGCCTTATTTCCTTTGAAAAATTCACAGTGCTGTGGGCACGCAGCTGTATGTGTGCTACTCTTAGTGGGACCAGTTCATATGTGGCTGCACACAAGAACTAATGAAAGATCACGTGGTCAAGATGGCAAAAATGTAATCACAGCAGATCGACTTGCTGACCTGGTCTGCTATAAATGGCTACACAAAATGAGGATAGGCAGATCAACACAGCTCAAGTTTTGAAGTGAAATTTTATCTTATTTCTGGCATGCTGAACACTAACCTGATCCTTATCTGTCTAAGAAAAAACATTCTTTAACTGGCCCGGCATAACTCCTTACGATTTCCACATACCTCTTGAAAATTATGAAAGACCCTTTGTATGAAAACCTGGGATAAACAGGATATTTAAAGCCTATGTGTGTGATCAGGTTCATCTGTAAATTTTACTTTGTTTTAGAAATCTTGGAAGAAAAAAAATATTTCATTGCTCTTTATGTCAGTAGGCCCACATGCACAGCTTTATTATGTATAACTAAAACTACTAGAGTATTACTAATGAACGTGGTGTCATAGCTTTTCTAAATATATATGTTTTTCAGATTTTCCTCTTGCTGTCAGGCAAAAATAAAAAAATAAAATAAGAGGAGAAATGAAAAAACTATTATAAAAACATACTCAGTCTATTGTTGAACTTTTCTATCTTCATTGTATTGGAAAATAAACTCAAGTGTGAGATATATTTTAAAAAGTGTTTATTTTGTATCAGTTCTGATACAACTTACTTTTATTCTACTATACTTTCTCCAAGAATTATAGATATAAGTGTATATATATATGTATATATATTCATATATATGTATGTATATATATATATCCAATGTAGGTACTGGTGACAATTGAAATTTGCTAAGTAAAAATGATATTACTTATTATCTCCCTGCCCTTTATTCTCAGTATCTGTCCAATACATGTTTAATAATAATATGTAAATTGTAATATGGTTGTTAGACATGATTGATAAGTCAGCATATTGCTTATGGGCTCAAGATAATTTAAATTATTAGAAATCTTATTCTTCATACTTGATTTAGTTTGGATCTCAGATGTGCCCCATCCCTAATAAAAGCTCCTGTGTAAAAGGCTTGGACTCTCTCTACTGTGGAGTTATTTGAAGGTGGTAGAGCCTTTCAGAGGTGTGGCCTCATGAGAAGTCCTTAAGTCACTGGCTTCTTAAACATGAAGAGCATCTTGGAACCTTAGACCCTTTTACTTTCTCTATTAACCTCAGATCACAAGGTGAGTAGTTTGTTTTGAAGGCTCTCTCCACCACTTACACATCTTGACCCATGCATAAACCTGACTTGTCAAACTAAAAGATGGGCAAAGCACCTGAACACATCAACAAGAATATCAAAAGATGTCTAGTATCACTAAATATCAGAGAAATAGAAAAGAAAACCAAAATTAAATATCACTTTGTCAATATTGCTATTATGAAAATTATTTTAAAGATACATACTAGTAAGGATATGTAGAAAATGGAAACAGTAATGAATATCCGCACAGTGCTTGTGGGAAACATAGAAGGTTTACAAAATGTAAAGCTAGAAGTTCCTTATAATTCAAAAATTCACCTTCTTTGTTGATATCCAAAAGAAAGTGTACTCAAAGACATCTTGGCATTCCCGTATTGTAGAATTATTCAAAATAATCCAGTTTTGTAACAGCCTATGACTGAATGAATACAGAGACTGTGATGTGTATATACAAGTATATAATGTTGTATTATTTAGCCATAAAAATCGGATGGATTTTGTCATTTTAGACAACATGGGTAAACCTTAATAATATTATGCAATTGAAATAAGCCACATAATGAAAATAATATTTCATGATCTCACTTATATGTATAATCTGAAAAGGTGGAACTCATCAGAATATTGAATGTAATCGCTGCACTGTCTGTCTGTCTGTCTGTCTGTCTGTCTGTCTATCTATCTATCTATCTATTCATCTATCTATCTATCCAATCATCACATTTTGCAAATTACCTGTACAGCTTGATGTCAACTGAAAGACTTGAAAAAATGTGCAATGTAGTAAGCTCCACTGGTTTGATTTTCAAGATCAACATTTTCAATAAATTTATGCTCAGTTGCCAGTTTTCACACACACATAGATACACACATAAACATGTTATATTTTGAAGCTATAGTTTTATTTGGGGGAGAACTTATACATTTAAATATTCACATTTTTTAACCCATGAACATTTATATAATTCCATTTATAAATCTTCCTTTATTTTGTCAGCAATATTTCCACTTTCTATCTAGATGATAATTAATTTGCCACTATTTTGATATATATTTTGATAGACATGTAGGTAGTAATGTCAATTCCTAATTATTTGTTGCAATAAATTGAACATGTGATTCTTCTATGTTAGCAATGTATCTACTGAAGTTTTCTGGGTTCATCTATCCATATAGTGTATATGGATACGTTTTTTTGTTTTCTAATAATGTAATCATGTCATTTAAATAAATAATAGTTCTTTTTCTTCCTTTGAATAATTGTGTTTGATATACCCAAGATTTAAATTAATTTTGAAGTAACCATTTTGACTTTTCCCAAGTTCTCTTTTATGTCTACAAATACATCTTACTTTAAATTCTAATAAAACTGATATCAGTGTAACTATAGCATTTCTCTTTTAATATTTTATGTGATTTTTTCCTTCTTTCATTTATTCCTTCAACTTCATAGCATATACTTGGCTTGTAGTTTTTCTATCAAATTTGACTAACTCTTGAAAATTTATTTTATTCAGATGCAATCTAATATATGTATTGCTGCATGTACATTAATATTTAACTCTGATATGTAGTATCTCAAAAATTCTGAACAAAAAAAATATTACATTAACATTTTCTATTTCCATACATGCATATACTATGCTAACTATGCTTTGATCAGATTCACTCTTCCTGTTGTTCTTTGTTATTACCTTATTTTATAACAATTCAAACAAGTTTCATTATTTTATTTTCACACCTGTATATAAAATACTTGGATCATATTTATTCCCTGAAACCTCTTTTTTCACATTTTTCCTTTGAATGGTCCTCATCCCTAAGCTGTCCCTGTTTCACATTCTTGTCTCAGATACATTCTAAGTGAAGTGTACTTTTTCCAGGAGAGAATAAGCTATGAGAAAGAGAAGTAACTTCCACACATATACAAGTAAAGAGGTATGAAATTTGAAGTGAAAATCACGAGCAGTATTTCCATGTTTCCGTGTTGGAAATTTACCAGGATGTTATTGCAGTTTCATACTGACACAAATCCATATTGGCTGCACTGGAAAGTCAGAAGGAATATTTGAGCTACCAAACAGAAGGAGGAATTTCAGTTTCACCCAGACTTCATGAGAGTGGACTTTTTGATGCCTTGTTTCAAGAATGGGAGGAGAAGGCTGTTAATTTGGATTAATTCCTGCCCAGTTGGAGGGAAGGGACAAAAATGTTGGGAAGAAACAAATTACAATTTTTATACATGATTACTCAGATTGGCAAACCCGAAGGTAATTTGCTATTTCATTATCCTTGTCTAGATTGTAAAAATATACTAAATCACAGGATTATTTAGCAATAGAAATGAGGAAATACAAGAAATGTGATGCCAAATCCCAAAGAAGTTTTAATGAGATCATTTCCTCACGGAGTGTAACACCAAGAACCCTTCCCAGAGAGGCAGTATAGTGGAGAGTAGAGGGCAAGACTTTATTACAGGTCAGAGTCTCTGAGTATGGAACCAGACAGTCTGGGATACAGCTTAAAAATATTATAATTTACTGTGACTCAGTTTCCTCATATAGAAAAGAGGAACAAAAACATTAGCTATTTCCTAAGAGAAAATATGGAAAATAAATCTAAAGCCCTTGGCAAAGTGTCCAGCCTATGCATAAAATGTCTATAATTAGCTATTACAATGGTTAACATTAATGTTATCATCATCTAAAACCATCTTTCAAATTCAGATGTATAGACCAGAGTAGTTCTAAATATCAAATCTATAACCTTGTCATATCACCAGCAATATGGAGACAAAACCATAAACATATTATAAATAAATTCCAAACAGCCCAAATGCTAAGGTTTTTCATTCACAAAACACAAAAATAGCTAGAGAGAAAATGATCGGAAATAGGAAAGGTCTTCGCATCAATTTTAAGGGCAAACAAGAATGTTCAATTTTCTACTTATATTTCAGATACACACACAGCTACTCACCAATCAAGACACTTAAATTTGTCTGATACTTACTCTTGGGGCCTACATTTCAGTTATAATGTAAAAAATGTTTCTCATATTGTAAGTGTATGTGTATGTTCATTTTGAATGCCAGGAGGTAATGAGTTACATTTCAAAGGTCAGTATTTGTGTGGTTCTAGTGTTTGGACTCAGGACCTGGAAATTTCTCCACAATGTATTATTCTTTGTTACAGTTACCACTCTGCGATAGGTCATTAAAACTTGTTTTCATTCTACCCTTTGTTCAGCATTCCAAATTTCCCTGTTTACCCCTTTACTTCTATGGGTTCCACTTGATTCCAATATGAGCCAGAATATGCAGTGTTTGAATTTTTATGTCTGGCTTATTTTGTTAGTACAGCATCCTCCAGCTTTATCCGAGATTTACTTGACAGTGTTCTCCTGTTCCCCTTTAAGGCTGAATAATTGTCTATACATACACAATATTTCTTTGTACAACCATGTATTGATGAGCAATAAAGTTGCCCCTATGTGTTGGTATACAGAACACTGCAATTAACTGCAGTCTCTGAGATACATATTTCAGGTCCTGTGGTTATACACCTACAAGTGGGATTACTGGTTATGCAATCAGCCCCCCTCCTTTTAATATGATCACTAACAGTGGTTCACAGATTTCCTTTACTGCATACTATTGACAACACTTACCTTAAATTTTTTGAGTATCATTAAGTAATTGTAGAAATGGGTTTCAGTTCAACATGTCAATTTATGAGTATAAATTATCATGATCAAGTTATCTCTTCCAACATTCTCCCTACCCCTAATGATACCAGTCAGTCAACAAGTATAAGATGATAACTCATTGTGGTTTTATCTTCAAATCATGGTGATTAGTGATAACAGTTTTTCAAACATCTGTAGTTATTTGTGTAACCTTTTTAAGTCTCTACTTGATTAAGCCCTTTGCCTATGTTTCACTGGGCTGTCTTCACACTATCTAGCTGAGTTCCTTATATTTTTATACAATCCTTAATCAGATTTATATTTTGAAAATATTTATTCCAAAACCAAGTAGTCTCTTCAGAGGTCAGTAATCTTAATTCTAATGAAATTGATTTTGTAAATTTTCCAACTACAAACTTATATTTTTATTTATTTTCATATATTTATTTATTTTTATTTCTTTGATGTTTCTCCTTTCTCCAATGAATACTTGTAACCTTCGCATGTTATTTAGGGGCTAACAGGGAAACATCATTAAACAATCATTAAGCCCAAATAAAGAATGATTTCAAGAATCCCCATTGCGTGACAGAGTTTCAGCTGACACAAATCCCAGGAAAAATTTATTCAATTAAATTAACTATGAATCCCTTCACAGTTATCCCAATTTTTTAAAAAATAATTTTATATTGTTTGAAATTATGCTTTCTGGGAGTCTATTGGGAGAGCTGGAGTTCATTTAATATGTTTGGTCCAACACCTAGAAAAACATTTGAAAAATGATATTTTGTGTAGCTTATGTTTCATCAACTTTTAAATAATTACCATTATTATAATATATGATTTATAAGACAAATGTGAAAAATAGAGGCGTCAAGAAATTAAAAGCACATTATACTGTTTGTTTTCATAATTTCAATACACAGTTCATTTTGTGTAGGCAGAAATGTTTTATTTCTGAATCTCCCACAGAGCAGTTTATGAATCTCACAGAAATTCTCAATAAATGAAACAAAAACTTTTCTGAAAAATACCTTACTTTACACATAAAATAATATTTGCAACCTGAAAATTTAATTTTAGGAAGGATTGCGCTTCTCTAAGACATGTACATACAAAAAAGAGCGTAAGATAAATAATGTTAAAGCACATTGAGAGCGTCAAACAAGATTCTGACTGTTTCCTTCTCATTGTATTTACCCTCTCTGTGTAAGTGAATATCAAAAATGACCTTTATTTTCTTATGATTCATTTGCTAAAATATATTTGCTTAAGTTGGTTGAGTTAGACTCAAGAGTTTCCACTAGCAAGGGTTAATTGAATTAACAGAATTATTAATTCATTCAACAAAGGTTGATTATATACTATCATATTGTCTATACTATATGGAGACTAATAGATTTCCTCAATATGTAGACTGTCATAAAAAAAATCTCACTTACTAGTATCATAACCAAATAGTTGACTAACAGAGGCCTTTAAAATATACAACTCTAACTCAAAAGAGTAAAGGCCAAGAAGTGAAAAAAAAAAATCTGTTCTAATGAAACATATAGGTTAATTAAATTTAAATGGTATCATTCCAGATCTTACATTGTGCCAACTAACATGCTGTGAGCTGCCAATAGGGATGGCAATTTATCAAGTGACAGAAGGAGTCTGTGAAGAATACCCTGCAGAGTTGCTCATTACAGAGGCTGTGAGGACCCGAGACCTGCAGACAGCCTATAGTGAAAACTGAGGAAAGAACCTTCCTCAGTTGTGCCTTGAGATGAGATTAAATCCTCTGCCAGTTTATCAGTTCCAACACTCTGAGAAACACTGAAGTTGAAATGCAAAGTGCACCTATATTCTGCTCAGATTCCTAATTAATATCCATGGTCTGATGATAAATGTTCAAACTTTACAGAAGTAGTGAGATTTAGTGTGATTTATTACACATCAAAATATAACCAATATGCTTAACATAAACAGCTGAAAAGAGACAAAAATAAATATCTATTCTCAAATAATCCCTTATTGAACTACGTGGAACACACACACAATGGAACTAGGATGTTAAATTTTAGTTCTGACACTTATATTTATGTGACTTTGTAAAAATATTTCAACCTTTCTCATGTTTATTCCTATACAAAATAGGGAAAAAAATCAAACACATTCTGTTTCCTGTGTGGCAAGCATCAATGTGGTTTGAAAATGACCTCATACAGTGTAATCACAATATAAATGAATGCCACCCCCATTGTTTTGAAAATGAGTGTGGGATCTGACATCTTATTCTTTTTCTTTCTTTCTTAAGTTATCTTTAAGTAATTGTCAAAAGAAATTTTAATTCAACATGTCAGTTTGTTAGTGCAATTCATCTTGATTGGACATTCTCCCGCATGTCTCTCAACCCCACTTACTCTTCCATTTTCCTAATTCTTTTTTCACAAATATACATTGAATCTACTAACTACATTCTCCCACCTTTCCTTTCCTAATTCATCTTTCTCCTCCACTTGACCTCATCCCCACAAAGCATCTCAAGTTACAACTTCTTGGTATTCATTTTGTTGGACTATAGGTTAGTTGTTCACAGGAATTACACCACTCGATTCTCCCCTGCATATATTACACTTTTGTTGTTACATTTGTGTATATATACAGATGACACTGTATATGTTTACATATGTAGTCATAAATTAGATATAACTTCTTGTTTGATTTGTACAAGTCTATCCAAATTTCACATCTGTGAACGACATCATCCTCCTAAGTATTTCTAAAATAGTATATACTATTGCCTGAACTGACTGTATCTGAGTATAATTCTGAATCAATTTATATTTTTATTGGAAATTTTAGTCCAATCAATGATGAGCTTAAGTCTATCTAGCCATGATCATTTTTGAAGTATTTAGTAATAGAGCAAGGCCTTTTGGACCTGTGTAGAAAAAAAAAAGGGGAAAATGATGCATTGGAAAAAATGCAAAAAGCAATGATTTAGAGTCTATGTGCAGTGACCCTCTGACTCTATTCTTGGGCCCTTTCCTCCCTTTCTCCCCGCCCCCCCTGCAAGAGTGCATTTGACTCATATATTTGTAGTTTTCAGTTGGTTTTCTGGTCTATTAGCTTTTGAGTTCATGGTAAGCAGCCCACCATGATGTGGCACCATGTGACAGAGCAAAGCTCATGTCTAGGAAACAAGAAAGCAAACAAGAAAAAAGTCAGGATCTCACAATCAACTAGGCCCCCACCACTTAAAGTTTCCAGGATTTCTCAAGTGTATTAAGAACTGTAGACCGATTTGATTGACATATGGGTATTGAAGGGGCATATAAAGTCCAAACTATAGCACTGATATTTTTACCTCAGTTGTTTTAAAAAACACACAAAGCAGGATGTACTTTCCATCGATATTTCTCATACCTTCTTATTATTTCCCTTCTTAATTAGTAAACTAAGAGTTTACCTCATAAGAGGCCCATTATGATGGAGGGGGAAGCCATCAAAAAATGAAGAGGATGCATGTTGGAATTGGAAGAAACATTAGCAATGGCCAGGTTGTTAGTAAACTCTTATCTAAACCCTATGGGAACAGGGCAATGGCAAGCCTCATTAGCAAGCTTCAAACCTTTTGAGAAAAGATAGAGGCATCACATTCCTGGGACCATAAATATCCCTAGAGAAAGTTTCTCATGCGTTCTGTGCCAAAATATTATAGTCTAAACTCCCACAGAGATATTTCTTGCAATGAATTCTAATTTACTTCAAAACATAAATCTAGTCATTACCTGGAGGAAATTTCATGCTGCTAGATGACATTGAAGGAAAAAAATCAAACTAACGCTCAAGAATCAATAGCCCAGCTGAAAAAAAAATATTTAGGCATTTGATCCTGGTTGAATAAATAGTTTTGGAGTAGAGAGTTTCCAGTTTGTTTTTGTTTGCTTTTTTAATTTTTCCACTGGATGGCTTTTACAAAATATTTCCAGATTCTATAGTCAACAACTATTTTAGTTCGAAACCAACAGGGATTCAGAAAGTAACCATTCAGGTTTCAACATCTGTCACTAAACAGATTTCTGCTAAAAGTCACAAAAATTAGAAATGATTCTCATCTTCAAAACATACAAATAAAGCACCTAACAGTTCAATCAGCCAAAAAAAATTTCATATACTATACTGATGATTCCAATATCCTTTCAGTGTAATTTTATAGATAGTAAGTGTACTAGAAGAAATATTGAAAGACTTTTCTAATAAATGCCTAATATCATTTAGACTATTAATGTGAGATTTAAGATGGTATAAAGAGAATCATTCACTATTGCTGATAAGATGAATTCAAAATGTAAAACAACAAATTCTAATCAAGTTTATATTTTTTGACTAGAAAGGTAAGTAACCAATAACAATGGACTTAGAGAATAGGACTAACTGAGCAAGAGAGAGTTGAAAACAATTACAGAGCCAGTATGATTTACTTCCATTGGAGAAATGCTCCAAATCAAATCCTTTAGTTAAAGTATTCCAAAATTCAAGTGTTAAGGAAAACTTGACTTCTTACAGCCTACCACATCTTATGAGGTTAGTTTATAAAATAATTCTGAAAAGTAGGTATTAATGACAAGACATGTTGGTTTGTGTCCACATAGGGATCTCCTTATCCAGGAATAGTAGACTATGTGGAAGAATCCCCTGGAACCCCTAGACATTGAATTTCTCAGTTAAATGCAAAGGGTTATGTGAATCAGTTGATTTAATCTCATCTTTTGTGATTATTTTCACAAAGCTAATAAAATAAAAAGTGGAAACTAACTTGGTTCTCATCTCCTTTTACTTTTACTCACTCTTTACAATATAGAGCAGACTGGCCAAGATGCTTTCAACAGGAATAAAGTGCACTGGAGAGGAAAAAAAAACAATAAAATATATGAAGTGGAACACAGATTCCCCACAAAAACAAGTGATGGCTATTACATTTCTCCGCAAACTACTACTGTTAAATCACTCTTTCCAAAGCTGATTTTGGATCATCTTGGAAATGATTCCTTCCCTTGAAACAGCAAAGCAGAATGACTATGAGACCGTAAGTTTCCTGGAGGACTAGTTTCCAATTAGGAAAGAAACTGGACAAAATGTTGCTTAAGGTCGCTGTACTTGCAGAATGATTGAGCATGGCCTTTGTGCAGTGTTTCTATAAAAAAGAGGTTTCTAATTCCAGATGTTATTTGGATGCAACAAGATCACTGAAGAATAAACTAAGTGGGGTTTCTATAAACACATTCATATGTTTTGTACCTGGTTGCAGATAATGTTTGCTTTGTACTGTTTGGCCTGTTGTTTATACTATTATTGCATAAGGCCCAAATGTCTGATCATTTTGGAAGTCTTCTGTACTATTTTCATATTTCTTGTGTTTACCCAATTCCTCTTCCATGCTCTTTTACATGCATACCTGTAAGTACAACCGCTCTTAAAATGAGAGAAGCTAAAAGAAAACAACACTTTTTTTTAGAAATGACCTAGGTCAAGAAGCTTCCTGGCTCTTTTATTGCCACTTCAAAGCCAAACCAGATAAACTGGCTTAAGGTACTACTTTGGCATTGAATGGAATTTGACACAGCTGTCTGAGTAGTGTAAGTTTTGAGTTCATAGGAATTTTGCATGAAAGTCTAGCTCGCTCCATAAATGGAAGAGACCCTGTGTTTTCTGTTCAGTGATGCCAAGCATTTCTTTTTTTGCTTTTATTTTCTTTTAATTTGAAAATACCATATAGAAGGGTTACAATTACACAGGCAAGATAATGAGTACATTTTTTATCAAGCATGGTTTCCTCCTCCTTTGTTTACCCTCCCATCCAAGCATTTTTTTTCTGTCCCCTCTCGCAGGAGACTTAGGACTTCTAGTGGTTCTGACAGCTTCATATGAGAGTTGTTAGCTCTGGTGCTCAATTTAAACTGTTTGTGTCTCCTTTCCAGTATGTTTCATCCAGCAGTGTGTACTGCAAGTAGAGCTGGGCAACTGGCACATTATAAATTCCTGGATGCCACATGTTCTGTCTCTTTTAGATACTCTTTGACTCATGCAGATAGTCTTGGTTTAATGATTGCAGTGTGTCTAGAGTTCCATCAATTTCACCAGCTACCCTGGAAGATTGACTCCTTGTTTCAAGTAACACTCATGCTTCCCTGGAACTTTCTCTCCCTTTGATTCAGTTCAGGAATATTCATAGTTCTAGTTTTCAGCACAAAATTTGTCTACTGCTTCAAGATACTGTGTCCTCGTGATTTGTTCAAAAGATAATTAGACTGAGAAATGTTTAAGTCTCAGATATGAGCAGATTTTTTTCAGATAAGCTATAGGAATTTTTAAAGGAAAATTTTTATTTCAATAAAGAATAGAATCTGAATTATGTTGAGTTAACATGTCATGTGAGACAGGATATCCACAGAAGATGTTTGTTGTATCTGTAACCATGACTAGGTTTTTCAATTCTCTGTGCATCAAGTCCAAGAATCATCCTGGAGAATGAAGAAAGAGATCAGTTTAATCAATGCTGGAGGGGATGTGGACAGAAAGGAACCTTACTTCATTGTTGGTAGGAATGTAAACTTGTTCAACCACTTTGGAAAACAGTATGGAGGTTCCTCAAAAGACTTCACATAGAACTCCCCTATGACCCAGAAATCCCACTTTTGGGCATTTACCCTAATGTTTACAAACAAGACCACACTAAAGCTACCAGCACAACAATGTTTATTGCAGCATTATTTACCATAGCTAAGATATGGAACCAACCCAGATGGCCCTCAGTAGATGAATGGATCAAGAAAATGTGGTATATATACACAATGGAATTCTATGCCTCCATCAGAAAGAATGACATTGCCCCATTTGTTAGGAAATGGAAAAACTTGGAAAAAATTATATTAAGTGAAGTAAGCCAGGCCCAAAGAAACGTAGGTCCCATGGTTTCCCTTATTTGTAATATCTAGTATATGTATGAGTCAAGCGGAAAAGGTCAGACAATGTGATGTCAGGAAAATGAACCCTTAGATGTGTATTTTAATGTTTTTTTCTTTCATGCATGTGTTTCTAACACATTTATAAGATTATCTCTTTGTTGCTTTGTATGTCCCTCCCCCACAGTATAACCCCTGCTTTCACTATATTTGATGTCAGTATAACTTGTGGAGGAGATGGGGAAAAACCAGTTGTTTAAGGATACAGGTGGACCTGTTGCAACAAAGAGAAGTACAAGTTGTCATGTCCAAAACGAGCTTTACAACGTTAGTGCGGGGGGGAGGGGGGGGGGGAAGGAGGGGGAAAGGGGGGAAGGAGAAGAATTGGGATTAGGGGGGGAGGGGGGAGGCTGGGAAGGGATGTGAAGGGTAAACAAAGGAGGAGGCTGCAATGCTTGGTAAGAAATGTACACATTATCCTGCCCATGTAACTGTAACTCCTCTGTACAGTATGTTCACAAATAAAATTAAATTAAATTAAAAAAAAAAAAAAGAAAATCATGTAAGGAATATATTGATCTTTTTCTTCTGTATGATTACAACATAATGCCAGGTTAAACAAAACAAACCATAAAGAAGCATTCAGATTTAATTATAAATATTATCATACCAAAATGCCAATAAGCTTAGATACCAATTTTAAACTAACGATTTCTTTTTTTTTTTATTGTGAAAATACTATACAGAAGGGTTACAATTGCATGGGCAAGATAATGAGTACATTTCTTATCAAGCATTGTAGCCTCTTCCTTTGTTTCCCTTTCCCATCTCATCCTTCCCCCACCCTCCCACCCAACCCTCCCCCCCCACAAAGTTGTAAAGTTCGTTTTCTACATAACGGCTTGTTCTTCTTATTGCTGCAATGGGTCCAACCATATCCCTATTTAAAAGATTTGTTTTTCCCTTCCCCTCCACAAATTATAACAACATCAAATACAGTGAAAGCAGGGGTTATACAGTGGGGGAGGGACATACAAAGCAACAAAGAAATCATCTTATAAATGTGTTAGAAACAATCACATGAAAGAAAAAAAAGATTTGAATACATATCTTAAGGTTCATTTCCCTAACATCAATTAACTGACCTTTTCTGCTTGACTCAGACATATTCTAGTTATTGCAAATAAGGGAAACTATGGGACCTATGTTTCTTTGGGGCTGGCTTACTTCACTTAATATATTTTTTTCCAAGTCTTTCCATTTCCTAACAAATGGGGCAATGTCATTCTTTCTGATGGAGGCATAGAATTCCATTGTGTATATATACCACATTTTCTTGATCCATTCATCTACTGAGGGCCACCTGGGTTGGTTCCATATCTTAGCTATGGTAAATAATGCTGCAATAAACATAGTCATGCTGGTAGCTTTAGTGTGGTCTTGTTTGTGAACATTTGAGCAAATGCCCAAAAGTGGGATTGCTGGGTCATAGGGGAGCTCTATGTGGTGTCTTTTGAGGAAGCTCGATACTACTTTCCAAAGTGGTTGAACAAGTTTACACTCCCACCAACAATGCAGCAAGGTTCCCTTCTGTCCACATCCCCTCCAGCATCTGTTGTTATTAGAGTTCTTGATTTTAGCCATTCTAACTGGAGTAAGGTGGTATCTCAATGTTATTTTGTTTTGAATTTTTTTATGGCTAGAGAGGTTGAGCATTTCTTCATGTGTCTATTGGCCATCCTTCTTTCCTCTTCAGAGAAGTTTCTCTTTAAGTCTTTAGCCCACTTATTTATTTGGCAGTTGTTTTTTTGAAGGTTTGTTGTAGGGGGATTTAATTTTTTGAGTTCCAGGTATATTCTTGATATGAGACCTTTGTCTGTTGTATAGCTAGTGAAGATCTTCTCCCAATCCGTGGGCTTTCTATATGATTTCTATAAATTATTTTGCTCACATTTAAACTATTATCCTGAATTTTTATCAAAATTCCTTATAAATGAATTTTATATATATATATATATATATATATATATATATATGGTATCTTTAATCCATCACATACTAATGTTTTCATGGAAAGCTAATAAGAACTATGTTTTCTATTTTTCTTATGTTATGGAAAGTATTTTTAAGAAAATAAGGTTTATATTACAACAAGCATCCAAGAAATCCAAAAGATTATGAAAGACTGCTTTCAAAACCTACACTCAGTTAAGATGGAAAATCAGTCAAAATGGATAAATTTTTAGAAACATTCAAGCTGCCTAAGCTGAAACAAGAAGATATAAACCATAAACAAGCCCATAGCATTTAGTAAGATTGACAAAGTAAGCAGTAGTCTTCTTTTTTTAAATTTTATTTTATTATAAAGATGTTGTACAGGTACATGAGTAAAGAACATTTTTTGCTGAACATTGTTACCCACTCCATTGTTGTTCTCCCACTATTCCTTCACTCCTCCCACTCTCCCACCACCCCCAACTCCGAAGTTGTAAAGTTCATTTCCAGCATAGTGTCTTGTGAGTATCATTGTTGCATATGGGTCATCCTTTGTACTTCTTTCATCATTTTGTTATTTCCCTTCCCTTCCTGAAACCAGTAAATATAGATACAAGATGGAGGGTACCAGAATCAAACACAAAGATTGCCAGGATAAACCAATGGAAAAAGAAGAATGAAATAAAATAAGAAGAAAGAACTAGTTACAGTACATTGGTGATATCAAGGTTGACAACAACAAAAAAAGACTTGTTGTTTTCATGTCTTGGAGTTCATTTCAATTAGCATCATTTTGTATGGTCATATGTACATAGCTCTTGAGCTATTATAATTCTCTGCTAGGACTATCCTAGGCACATACTAATTATTACAAATGAGGGAAACTATAGAGCCTGTTTCTTTGGGTCTGGCTTACTTCACTTAATGATTTTTTCCCCCAAATCTTTCCATTTCCTTATGACAGGGGCAATGTCATTCTTTCTGACAGAAACAAAAAATTCCACATTTTCTTGATCCATTCATCTATTGAGGGGGCATCTGGGTTGGTTCCATATTTTAGCTATGGAAATAATGCTGCAATGAACATAGTTTTGCTGGTAGCTTTAGTGTGGCCTATCTTGAGATGATTTGGATAAATGCCCAGGAGTGGGACTGCTGGATTTTAGGTGTGAGTTTTATGTTTAATCTTTTGAGAAACCTCTATACTGCCTTCCCAAGTGATTGAACCAGCTTACATACCAACCAACAGTGTAGTAATGTTCCCTTTGGGTCATATCCCTGCCAGCAACTGTTATTATTTGTTTTCTTGATTATAGCCATTCTAACTGGAGTGAGGTAGAATCTCAATGTGGTTTTGATTTGCATTTCATTTATGGCCAGCGATGTTGAACATTTCTTCATATGTCTATTGGCCAGTCTTATTTCCTTTCCAGAGGTTTCTTTTTAATTCTTTATCCCACTTATTAATGGGGTGGTTGTTTCTTTGGCGGTTTGTTGTTGGCGGGGTTAATTTTGTGAGCTCTAGGTATATTTTTTATATGAAACTCTTGTCTGTTATATAGCTAGTGAAGATCTCCTAATCTGTGGGCTTTCTATTTATCTTGCTAGCTATGTTCTTTGACAGGCAGAAGCTCTGCAATTTAATGTGATCCCAGTTCTCCAGCCTTTCTTTGATTTGTTGTGTTTCTAGATCTTTATTTAGGAAGTTTTGACCTGTGCTGTGGAGCCCTAGAGTATCCCCTATCCCTTCCTGCAATAATTTCAGGGTCTTCACTTTTACCTCAAGGTATTTGATCCATTTGGAATTGATTCTGGTGCAGGGTCATATGTATGGATCTAGCTTCAATTTTCTATATGTAGATAGTCTTCTAACAAGGAAAAGCCCATGTCCCAATGGATTCACAGATGAATTCTCTAAGACCAATACTAGTCAAAGTTTTCCATTAAATGGAACAGAAGGATCAATTCCAAATTCAATCTCTGAAGCCAACAACATACTCATGATAAAACAAGGTAGGAAATCTGATGAAAAATGTGAACTATACACCAATTTCACTGATGAACACAGGTACCATGTTCTTCAATAAAATACTAGGCAACAGATTCCAGCAACTAGTCAAAAAAATCATCATTATGATCAAGTAGGTTTTTCCTAGAGATTTAATATACATAAATCAATAAATATAACATATCACATTAACACAGCCAAAGACAAGTACCACATGATCATATCAGTAGATGAAGAAAAACCCTCTAGCGAAACCAATATCCATTCATGTTAAAAAGCTCTAGAGAAGCTAGGAACAGAAGGAACAAACCTCAAAATATTCAAGTCTATATATGGCAGGACAATAGCATACTGAATGGTGAAAACTAAAGCCATTTCCTCTAAAATCAGGAAAAAGGCAAAGTTATCCTTGCCTTTAATTCCAGGTACACTCCTATTTATATAGTTCTGAAATTCCTTGCCAGAACAGTAAGGCAAGAAGAAGTTATAAAAAGGATTTACATAAGGAAAGAAGTCAAACTATCCCTATTAGCTGATGACATGGTCTTATATCTAACTGATCAAAATACTTCAAACTCAAGATCCAGAGATGATCAATAACTTTGGTAAAGTAGCAGGATACAAAAGTACCCACAAGAAATAACTAGCCTTTTTGTATACCACACAAGAAGAGAGGGAAATCAGGAAAACAATTCCATTAGCAATAGTCTTAAAAATAAAAATCTAGGAATAAACCTAACCAAGGAAGCAAAGGATCTTTATAGTGAAAATTATAAAAACTTGAAGAAAGAAATCAAATTCAACATCAGGAAATTGGAAGACCTCCATGTTCATGGATGCATAAAACTAATATGAAAATTGCCATAGTGCCAAAAAATAACCCAAAATTTAACACAATCTCCATCAAAATCCCAATGACATTCTTCACCAAGGTAGAGAAAACAATCCAAAAATTCATATGGAACAATAAAAGACCTTAAATAACCAAAGCAATTCTAGGCAAAATATTCAGTGTGGATGATAGCATGATCTCAGATGTCAAGTTCTACTACAGAGCTACTATAACAAAAACAGTTTGGTATTGACACAAAAATAGACCCAAAGAATCTGGTACCATGGCTCATGACTGTAATCCTAGCTACTCAGGAGGCTGAGATCTGAGGATCACGATTTGAAGCCAGCCTGAGCAGGAAAAGTCTGAGAGATTCTTATCTAACAAACCCCCAAACACCAGACGTGTATCTCTGGCTCAGGTGGTAGAGCGCAAGCCTTGAGCAAAACACCTCAGGGAAAAATGCCTAAGCCCCAAATTGAAGCTCCAGCACTAGCACAAAGAATATAAACAAAACAACCAAAAATTGACCTGAAGATCAAAGGAACAGACTAAAAGACCCAGAAATAAAACCACATACTTACAGTTATCTGATATTTGATAAGGGAGACAATTATATACAGTGGGGAAAAAAACTTCTTTAATAACTGATGTTGGGAAAACTGGGCATTCATATGAAGAAAACTAAAAGTGGATCCCTATTTCTCAGCATGCACAATATCAACTCAAAGAGGATAAAATACCACAATATCAGATCTGAAACTTTGAAATTGCTGCAAGGGGGAGTCAGGAAAACACTAGAACTAGTAAGCATAAGCAGAAACTTTTTCAAGAGTCTCCCAGGGTCACATAGATAGGAGAGAGACTTAACAAATGAAATTACATCAAAATGAAAAGTTCTTCACAGCAAAGGACATAGCTACTAAACTAGAAAGACAGCCAAGAGACCTGGAGAAGATCTTTACCAGCAATATATCCGACAAAGGCCTAATACCCAAAATATACTGCTCAAGAAACTAAGCCCTCTCAAAGCTAATAAACCAATCACAAAATGGGCAAAGGAAGTAAGGAGAGACTTCTCAGAAGAGGTAAGAATGGCAAAGAAATATATGAGAAAAGATCAACATCCCTTGTCATAAAGGCAATGCAAGTCAAAACAATTCTGAGATACCGTCTCACCACAGTTATACTGGTTAACATTGTGAATTTCAACAACAACAAATGTTGGTGGGGATATGGGTGGAATGGAGCTCTATTGCACTGTTGGTGGTAATGTAAACTAATACAACCACTTTGGACAGCAATCAAGAGGTTCCTCATAAAACTGCACAGGGATTTTCTCTATGATCTAGCCATACCACTCATGTTCAGTGAGGTAAACCAGGCTCAGAGAGACAGATGGCACGTTTTCTCTCATATGCAGGAGCTAGATCTAAAATACCCTAAGACATGATAAATTATATAGGACTCTAGGCATTCACACACAGTGAACTTAAAGGAGAATACTCTTAGGGGAGGAACACAAAGGTTCAATGCCTATGTGCCTCTGATCATATAAAATAATATTTACTGAAATGAACTTCAGGAAATAGAAACAAGATTATTTTTCTTTGTTTTTGTTTTCTTTGTTCATTTATCTGTTTGGGAGAGGGTAATGGGCTCACAGAAATGGAGACAAAAAGAATGAACAAATGGAGCAGTGGTACTCACTAGACACTGAGAAAAATGAACTATAAAATTTATGAGTGAGGATGGAAGGAAAAACTGGGAGAGAAGGAGAGAAGGGGTGACATTGACAAAAAGAAATATACTCATTATCTGACTTATAGAACTCTAATCCTTCTGTACAATAGCAATAAAATATTTTTATTGTGAAAATACTATACAGAGGGGTTACAATTACATGGGCAAGATAATGAGTACATTTCTTTTTTAAATTTTTAATAAGTTTTTTTATTGTGAAAATACCTCACAGAGGGGTTACAATTACATGAGCAAGATAATGAGTACATTTCTTTTTTGGGGGGAGGGGAGGGGGTGTCCGGTCGTGGGGCCTGAACTCTGGGCCTGGGCGCTGTCCCTCAGCTCTTCAGCTCACAGCTAATGCTCTATCACTTGAGCCACAGCTCCACTTCTGACTTTTTTCTTTTTGCTTATGTGGTGCTGAGGAATCGAACCCAGGGCCTCAGAGGCATGCAAGGCAAGCGCTCTACCACTGACCAGCTTCCCAGCCCCGGTAATGAGTACATTTCTTATCAAGCATTGTTGCCTCCTCCTTTGTTTCCCCTTCCCATCCCATCTTTCCCCCGCCCCCCCAATCCCCCCAACCCCCCCACTAACGCATCAAAGTTGTAAAGTTCATTGTCCACATAACGACTTGTACATCTCATTGTTGCAATGGGTCCACCTGTATCCGTATTTAAACGATTTGTTTTTCCCCTTCCCCTCCACAAATTATGATAAAATCAAATACAGTGAAAACAGGGGTTATACTATGGTAGAGGGACATACAAAGCAACAAAGAAATCATCTTATAAATGTGTTAGAAACAATCACATGAAAGAAAAAAAACATTTGAATACTTATCTTAGGGTTCATTTTCCTAACATCACCTTATCTGACCTTTTCTGCTTGACTCAGACATATACTAGTTATTGCAAATAAGGGAAACCATGGGACCTATGTTTCTTTGGGCCTGGCTTACTTCATTTAATATAATTTTTTCCATGCCTTTCCATTTCCTAACAAATGGGGCAATGTCATTCTTTCTGATGGAGGCATAGAATTCCATTGTGTATATATACCACATTTTCTTGATCCATTCATCTACTGAGGGCCATCTGAGTTGGTTCCATATCTTAGCTATGGTAAATAATGCTGAAATAAACATAGTCGTGCTGGTAGCTTTAGTGTGGTTTTGTTTGTGAACATTTGGGTAAATGCCCAAAAGTGGGATTGCTGGGTTATAGGGGAGCTCTATGTGGAGTCTTTTGAGGAAGCTCGATACTACTTTCCAAAGTGGTTGAACAAGTTTACACTCCCACCAACAATGCAGTAAGGTTCCCTTCTGCTCACATCTCCTCCAGCATCTGTTGTTATTAGAGTTCTTGATTTTAGCCATTCTAACTGGAGAAAGGCGGTATCTTAATGTTGTTTTGATTTGCATTTCTTTTATGGCTAGAGAGGTTGAACAGTTCTTCATGTGTCTATTGGCCATCCTTCTTTTCTCTTCAGACAAGTTTCTCTTTAAGTCTTTAGCCCACTTATTTATTGGGCAGTTGTTTCTTTGAAGATTTGTTGTTGGGGGATTTAATTTTTTGAGTTCTAGGTATATTTTAGATATGAGACCCTTGTCTGTTGTATGGCTAGTGAAGATCTTCTCCCAATCCGTGGGCTTTCTATTGATCTTGCTAACTATGTCCTTTGCCATGCAGAAGCTCTGCAATTTTAGGCAATCCTATTTGTTCAACCTTTCTTTGATTTATTGTGTTTCTGAGTCTCTATTAAGAAAATTTCGGGCTGTGCCAACAAGACTTAGAGTTTCTTCTATTCCATCCTGTAATGTTTTCAGAGCATCCGCTGTGACTCTGAGGTCTTTGATCTATTTAGCAATAAACTATTTTAAGAAAGAAAATGAATATCCAATCCCTTATCCAAATCTTTGACATGAGATATACACTGCAAATATTTAAAAAATGTAGACATCCTTTGTTCTGTCTCCTCACCACCATTCAATGGGCTCCAGTACTGTCTCAATTCATAAGAGAAAAGGAAAATACCAAAATACAGAAAGGATGGCTATTCTCCACTTCCATCCTATAGTTTAATATTCCAGTCAGAAACCAAAGGTATCATCAAATTCATTGGTCCTAGCAGGAAATGCATTGATGTTATCAAATGTTACATATAATAAATACCTCCTTTGGCTGGGTGCTGGTGGCTCATGCCTGTAATCCTAGCTACTCAGGGCACTGAGATCTGAGGATCACAGTTCAAAGCCAGCCCGGCAGAAAAGTCAGAAGTGGTGCTGTGGCTCAAGTGGTAGAGCACTTGCCTTGAACTGAAGAGCTGAGGGATAGCTCCCACGATGAACTAACTAACTAAACACCTCCTTTGAAATTTGACTGTAGCAGAATTCAACCAAAAAATCAATATCTGAAAATAAGACCAATGAAGACATTTGCAAGGAAAGGTATTTTGTATAACTGATAAAAGTAGAACTACAATAGTTGGTTACTCTCTTTCCCACCCAAAGGTTGAAAATGGGCACATAAGACAGAATCATTGGAATTATAACTGAAGTGCCCAAAAAAATCTATTCTTCAGCTACCAAATGCATTCTAGTTGACCATTAAATTGTCAACATTTAAATCTGGCAAACCTATTTCACCAATATATAATTTCCCTTAAAACTTCACATATTTCACTTACATGTATAATCCTCCCTGTTTGGGAGACTGAGAATTGGAGGATAGTGGTTTGAGGCCAAATCTAGACTAAAAAAAAAAAGAAAGAAAAAATTCACAAAACTCCTTTTCAACTGATAGTTGGGGAAGTGGTATGAACCTATCATCCTAGCTTCATGGGAGGCTGAGGTCAGGAGGATCACATTTCTAGGCCAGTCCAGGTAGAAGAGTCCGTAAAATGAGAACCTATTTCAAAAAATAATAATAATTAATGCCCAAAAGAGCTCCAGGTGGGCTCAGTGGTACAATGCCTGTCTAACAAGTGCAAGGCCCTGAGTTCAAATTCTAGTACTATTAGCACACATAAATATTTTCACATGCTTAATTATCTATTGTTGTACTTCTCTCCTGTCATAACATGAAATTTTTCACAAGAAGACCTCTCCAGAGCCAGGAGCATTAGTCCCAATTGTGCTTACTCATGTCTTCTGAATTTGAACTCCCCCAAAGGTGTGAATGAGGGAAAAGTACAATGGAACTGAAATACCTTAGGGTAGTAATTATGAAAGCAGAGTGTGACTAAAAATCCTACCATGCACAAACTACCTTATACTGACTGCCCATGGGTTAATTCCATTTAGAAAGGGTGACTAGCTCAGGTTTCGACAGAAAAGAAATGCTTTTTATTTTCATTTAAAAATATCCACATTAAATTCAACTTGAAAAAAATTGCATAGGAGAATTTGATCCGTACTAATTCCCACACCAACATTACCATCTAGTGAGCAAGTATCTTAGAATCACATATTTATTCTGTTTCCTGACTCCTGACCCATTAATCTGTGATCCACGGTGCTGAACGATTGCTCTCTGAACCATTTGTTTACAGCAAGCCACAGCTATGAAGTATCATGGAGAGTGAGTGCCAAAAAGGAGCCACTGTACCAATATTACTCACCCAGTCAACTGCTACAGTATGTGAAATGGTGTCATTTCAGACCTAGATTTTTTTCTTTCATGTTCCCTCTGCAATTCCAAACAATCAAAATTACTCACACAAAGCAGATAATATTCATAAACTCACTAGAAATTATCTAAAACTCTCTCAGAGATTAGCTGTTTGGGAAAAGCAAATCCTGAATGGATCAGAGAGACTACAGAGGAAAAGAGAAAGAGCTGGAGACTGAATGGTTAATATTTCAGGGCAGAACCTGCCCACAATGACAAATTATTTCTTATATTCTCTCTACTGTTTATCTTTTCTCTCTTCAATCTCTGTGCCTGAACTGCTGGCCTCAACTGTAATTGCTTCTATTGCTCCTTTATGAGTCATCCTAGAGTCATCTAAGTCCACCTTGGAAAATCCTTCTGGAAAAAGAACACCTGATAATGTGATATCTCAGTGAATTATGATTTCTCTTCCCAGCATTCCTACCCATATTTGGACTTGGTAGTCATGGAAGAACCATTTTTCTTGTATGAAGACATAGTAAAATCTTTCATGTAATACATTCATTTTATGATGAAATCATTCTTTCTTAGAAAAATGACTGGGTAGGAGGTAATATATTTGATATACCATTTTGGAAAATTTAGTGCCTGTGAGAGATGATTAGCAGGCTCTTCTCAAGCTCATCATTGAAAGTAAAGGGAGGACAAAGAAATGGGAAAATGTGCTTGGATGAAAAAATGTAGCATGCCAGTGGAAACTCAGTAAGGCTCAAAACCTCTTGACAGATACTCAACAGCCCTCACCAATCTCCGTAGAAGAAAAAAACAAAGGAAGGCAGAAAGAAAAAAGAACCAAGATCTGGACAGCCTGCATTTAATCTGTGATACAATGCTTAAAACTTCTACAAATAGTGGCTTTTTTGTTTCCTTACCTGTCCTGAAGTTGAGCATGGACAACAGGCATCTTAATAGTCTGCTGCTCCTAGCTATCATTTTTCTTTCTTTACTCAAGGGGGAAAAACATGGGTTCTAAGTCTAGGACTCTAAAAGGCATACAGACAATTCATGAATGTCACTGGTCAGTTTTCAGAGGCCCAGGAGAAATGTTATCCTGTTTTCCTATATGAGTACAATTCTTGGGAGCATTTGTCTCACATGAAATATCATTTATATACTGCAGTTGCTTGAAGTGAGAACTTCTTATTTTCCTTCTGAGTATTCTGCCCTCTTCTACCTGCATTCAGCACAACTGCTTCCCAATGAGAAACTCATTAATTTCATCAGGACGCTCCTGTTAGAGAATAAAGGAATCATTAATGAGTCACATTTGTAGGAAGTTATACAACACTAAAAGTGTTCAGCATAAGCAATGAGTGGAGGCAACCCTGGTCTGTATTCAAATCCCACAAGTGATGGCATTTCACTTGTGCATATGTCAACATGGAGTGAGGTGGGTAGGGAGACATTTTACCACCTCCTTCTTCACTGTATGGATGCCTATATACTGTATGGATATACCTTTATGGATGCCCATAGTCTCTGAAATCAAGTATTCTTATGTACTGGATATTTTGCACATTCATCTTCCAAATTGACAACCAGAAAACTTGCACCCCCAGTCTCTTTTGCAGGCCACATTCTAAGTCCTACCAATCAGAATACCCCCAAGTAATGGATTCAATAGTGGAAGAGTAACAGGAATGAACAGTAACAGTGACTTTGAACACACATCTTTAGAGATACTTGTTTCCCAGGGACTGTAGGGGAAGAGTGCCAGTGCCCAGTTAAGGCATTACGGACATAACAGTAGAGTTTTAATGTGGTTAGATAATGAATTTGTCTGTATATCTTTGGAAGTTGATTTTCTGATCATCTTGGAAATAATCTTCAAGGAATAACCTTTTCTGTGTAGATTACTTGAAATGAAAGCTGTTTTCCAGAACTAAGGACATTATCCAACAAATCAGCTCCCAGGATTTTTGTTTTTTCTTCATTAAACCTTAGTTTATTTTGGTTCAGTATAAAAGCATCTTCCGACATACATTTCTGAAATACAGATAATAGTCCAAAAATTCATGCGGAACAACAAAAGACCTAGAATAGCCAAAAAATTCTAGGAAAAAAAGACAACATGGAAGGGATCTCGATGCTGAACTTCAAACTCTACTATAGAGCCATAATAACAAAGACATCATGGTACTGGCACAAAAACAGACCTGAAGACCAATGGAAGAATAGAAGATCCAGAAATAAAACCACATACCTACAGTAAGCTGATATTTGACAAAGGAGACAAAGACATACAGTGGAAAAAACACAGCCTCTTCAACCACTGGTGTTGGGGAAACTGGGCGGCCACATGCAGAACACTAAAAGCGGACCCCAGCCTATCACCAGCACCAACATCAACTCAAAATGGATTAAAGACCTTAACATCAAACCTGAATCTCTGACACTACTGCAGGACAGAGCAGGAGAGACACCTGAACTTATAGGCACAGGCAGGAACTTCCTGAACAGAGTCCCAGAGTCACAACAAATTGGAGAGAGACTCAACAAATGGGACTACCTTAAAATAAAAAGTTTCTGCACAGCTAAAGCTATAGCAACCAAGCTAGAAAGACAACCAACTAATTGGGAAAAAATATTTTCCAGCAGAATATCAGACAAGGGGTTAATATCCAGTATATACAGGGAACTCAAGAAATGAATCCCTCCCAAACCTAACAAACCAATTACTAAATGGGCAAGGGAACAAAAGAGAGACTTCTCAGAAGAAGAGATAAAAATGGCAAAGAAACACATGAGAAAATGTTCATCATCCTGGTTGTGAAGGAAATGCAAATAAAGACAACCCTGAGATACCACCTTACCCCAGTCATAATGGCCCACGTCCTCAAGTCAGCCAACGACAAATGCTGGAGGGGATGTGGAGAAAGAGGAACCCTATTACACTGCTGGTGGGAATGTACACTTATACAACCACTTTGGAAAGCAGTCTGGAGGGTCCTCAGAAAGCTAAATATTGACCTCCCTTATGACCCAGTCATACCACTTCTAGGCATCTACTCTGAACAACAGGAACCAATATACAAGGACACGTGCACCTCCATGTTTATTGCAGCACTGTTCACAACAGCTAGGATATGGAAACAACCTAGATGCCCCACAGATGAATGAATCCAAAAATTGTGGTATCTATACACAATGGAATATTATGCAGCCATTAGAAATGACAAAATAATGGTATTTGCAGGGAAATAGATGGAGCAGGAAGAAATCATGTTGAGCGAGGTAGCCAAGTGCAAAGAGACAAACGGCACATGGTCTCCCTGATAAGTAGATGCTAAATCCAAAATGTTAGGTGATATGACAAAATTAACAGTACTTAAGTAACAAAGGATTTCCACTCATCTGGTCGAATCACTACTAAATAATTCCCATGCTGCTGATCACATGTATGATATATATGTGCACAGCAGAGGGAAACCAGGAGGACGACACAGAACTAGAGGGAATCAGGGAAAAACATACAACAGCAGGACCCATCAACTGCACTGGACATTGACCAAAATGAACTAAGCAACTCAATGGCAGTGATGGGAGGGAGAGAACAAGTGGGAAAGAGGGAACAGCTGATGCCATGCAAAACAAAAGAAATGTACATATCACCCAATGTGGAAGAAATAACTGTATCACAAAGCTCATAGAACTCATAAATGTTATAGACCACGATAGACAATTTGTCCTATGAAAGTTAGAATGTGTTTGTGACGTTAACTAAGCGTCACTATCCCACAATACTGTGAAATTTGGGAAATTACGTAACCACTTAATCACAATAAAAATTTTGAAATAAAGCATCTTCCTCTCCAAGTTACGTTTATAATGTTTTTTTCTATAATGAAAAGAGAATAAAGCATCATCTTCTTCCTTTAAGAGAATTGACAATGCTGAGATAAGAACTGTATAAAGTGCTATTATTATTTCTCTCTTCACATTTGCTACATGAGACATAGTGACTAAGGAACACTCAACATGAAACCAACATTATTAGGTATGTTAATGGTATAAACTAAGTATAGGCAGGCACATGCTCCTGAGATATCTAAAGAATGTATTTAGGGGTGAGATGGTACTAAACTGGCTCTCAATGACCCCCATCTCCTAGTAATCACATACATCAGCAGTGTCTTCCATTTGTGAGTGGGCTACATCCAGAAACTTGCTTCTATGAAAAAGAGCAGAACAGAAGAAATAAAGTGATGAAGGGTTACTTATAAAATGTTGGTGACTTGTCTCTTCTTGCTTACCCTGATGAAACAAACTATCAGGTTGTGAGACTCTCTATGGAGCAAGTCATTTAACAAGTATTTGAGGGAGGGCCTGGCCAATGACCAGTGGAGAAGTAAGACCTAGAGTTCAACAGCTTAGGAGGAATTAGAACTCACCTTATGAACAAATGAGAGGATAGGTTCTTTCCCAGCTGAGCCTGAGATAAGTATAGTCCTTATCAATACTTCTTCACTTCTACTTTAGGAGCTACTCTGAGCAACAGAAACAAAATTCAACCATGCCCAAATCCCAAGTACACAGGAACTGAAGACTAATAAAGCTATTTCAAGCCATTTTCCATACAGTTTATTGTGTAGTAATCAACATCTAATACAAAAAAGAAAGGATAGATTTCTGAGACATAAATAAACTTTTATGATTTAATTAAAGCTTTTAGTAACATACTCTGGAAATCTGACAAGTTTTGTTGGCTTTTTTAATTCAGTGAGGCCATCAAGTTGAGGAGATATTGAATACTAGTATGGTATATTGTGGCTGAAATAGTAAAAAAAAATTAGGAGAAGAGTTAGACTTGGGGTGAGGAATTTCCTATTAGGGAAGGACGTTTGGGGTGAGAATTATAATATTCAGAGTTGATTTTTGGAGTAGAGGATGGTTTACTAGGTAAGGGAATATAATCTGCTATTTCTCACCAAAAATCATTTAGTAAACTCTACATGATCACGTAGTTATATTTTGAGTTGAGGAGAAAATAGCATACTAAGATCTGTTTAGATTGGCTCAGAACACATGAACTCAGCACCTTCTGTTCATTAGCAAGAGATTATATAAACTAAATGCCCAGGAGGTTTAAATGGAAAAGAAAAATGAATCAAGAGCATTGTTTGAAAAATAAAGTGTATGTATAATCACGAGCCTACTACTGGCCAAAGGAATGAGTGATTACTTGTACTTTCACGAGGAATTATGAGGAACGACAAGTTTTAGAGGACAACTTGCTACCATTTTAAAAGGGTAGGTCATATATATAACTCATCCAATTATTTAATGGGATCACTTCAAAACGAAAAGGATGGCAAATAATTTTTGGATAAGACAGAGACAGTAATGTGAATTATAAATCCTCCTTTCATATATTTATTTGTAATAAAAATCCTACTGCTGCTAATGGACTCAAGAGAACATCTAGTTTACTTCTTACTCATTTGGATAAGACTATGAAATTAACCCTGATACTTATCCATCAAAACCCCACAGATCTCCACGAAAGGTAATTTTATGACTCTTTATTAGCAAATTTCAGAGCCAAGTATAGATGGCAATGCTCTCAATATCCTTTTTTTCATAGTTCCCCTCAGTATTGAATATACTATTATGCAGACCTAAAATTGATCTTTCAAGTGCTAACTGCCAAAGAACCTCTATTTGTCTCTTTCCTACATATAATTCTGTAAATCTCTCTTAGAATATAAATGTATTCTTTTCATTCTACCCTTCCTCCTAGTTTTTAGCTAATTTGTCTATTCCTAATTGTCTATATTTTGCAATCCTCCATCTACTGATTACTTAATTGCTACAAGCAAACATTCTTTAAATTTTAGAGACAAGGAAAGTACAGAAGTATAATGGTGCATACTTGTAATTCCAACATGTAAAGGGAGACCAATGGTGAGTTTGGCTAAATAGGCTAAGGACCATGCCTCAAAAGAAAGAAAGAGAGAGAGGAGAGGGGGAGAAGAAAGGAAGAAAGGAAGGAAGAAAGAAAGAGAAAGAAAGAAAGAAAGAAAGAAAGAAAGAAAGAAAGAAAGAAAGAAAGAAAGAAAGAAAGAAAGAAAGAAAGAAAGAAAGAAAGAAAGAAAGAAAGAAAAGAACAGAAAGATGGACTAAGAGTGGTAGAGAGGGAGAGTAGGAGGGAAAGATTGAGAAGAAGAGACTAAAAGAGGAAAGGAGAAAGAAGAAGGGAGAGGATAGGATAAAGGAAAGGGGAAGGGAGGAGGGGGGAAGAGGGAGGGGGAAGAGAGGGGAAAGAAAAGGAAAAGAGGAGAGGGAAAGTGAAGGGAGGTGAGGAGCAAAGAAAGGAGACTTGGGGAGGGAAGGAGATAGGAGAACAGGGAAAAGGGAAAAGAGGGGAGGGGAGAAGAGGAGAAAGGAGAAGAGAGGACAAAAGAGGATCAGGGATGAGAGGAAAGCAAAGAAGAGAAAAGAGAAGAGAGGAAGACAAAGGAAGGGAGGAAAAAGGAAAGCAGTAGAAGGGAGGAGAAAGAGAGAGTGGGAAAGGGAGAGAGAGGGGGGAGGGAAAAGGAAAGGGAGAAGGAGAGAGGGAGAGAATGAAATGGTATGAAGGTAAAATACAAGATTCACCCACACAGTAAAATGTCTGTTATAGTCAAGTGCCAGAATGCCTGAGAAGACAACAGTGTTGTGAATGGAAATAATACTGGAAGATCCCATGCAAACAAGTGCAGCAGGATCTGAGTTGCATATCTACCGTCAGAATTTCGTTTGGATCAGATACCACTAAAAATAAAACTTAATGGTAGGGAGGAGGGGGATTCCCAAAGTGAAACTTGTATTCTATAGTCTTCCATTGAAGGGAAATAATCAATGTGATTATAAATAATCTATGCATGCCTACCATAGTTCTTAAGATACATACAGCAGTATTTTGTGATTTATGCTGCTTAACCATATTTTACTATTCATGATTCTTAACTCTCAAATTCTAAACTCCTCCAATGGTTAGATAATTCACAAAATAAGTTCCACCACAACCAAACATATTTAGCCTTCATTAGGACATCTATCACCTGATAAACCACATGATCCATTTTTTTGTCAGTTGTGGGGATTGAACTCAGGGCCTGATTGTAGTCCCTGAGTTTGTTTTTCTTTTTTCTTTCTTTTTCCACTCAAAGTTAGCACTCTAACCATTTGAGCCACAGTGTCACTTATAGTCTTCTGGTGGTTAATTGGAGTTAAGAGTGCTATGGACTTTCCTGCCTAGGCTGGCCTTGAACCACAATCCTCAGATCTCAGCCTCTTGAGTAGCTAGGTTTACAGGTTTGATCCACTGGTGCCCAGCACATGGGCCTTCTTCACTGTATCCAAGTTACTTCTGTTAAGACTTCCCTGTGACTGCTGTGCCTGGGATATTACCATGTCCTCTGTGCTGGTGCTGATCCTTCTGTCTGACCACCGTTATGCAAAGCACCAAATCAAACCGGATGTCCTTTAGGATGACTTCCCTCCATTTTTGGACTTTACTGGAGTTTCCTCCTCCAGTGTTCTACGTTGCCACAGCCACACATAGGATCTGTCACACCGCTGCAATACACAATGTCTAGAATATTCTGGGAACTCAAGCTATGTTTAGTGGAAAAAGACTACATTCTTTTGTCTGTTGTTCCAATATTTCACTGGCATCCATACACAAATATGAAAATTTGTCAACAAGCCTAGGGAAATACTATTGCTTACTTTGTTTATAGCTCAACCACATCAGCCATACTTGTTTTATTCCCTACAATATTATCCAATATAAATCTTGCTCTAATGATGTCAAACTCCTCTTTGGCCTCATAACTGGCCTGATCCTTTCTGGTTACTATTCTAATCACATTCTTCTTTGCCAAAGGCTATTCTAGCTCACTTGACCTTCCTTGCTACAATCCAAAATAAGCTCCATTGTTCTCAGCACATACAAGAACTTTTTCAGCCTCCCCCTGAACAAAGAAAACAGAAAATCTTTCAATTTCCCATATTTTACAAGCATTATACTAATTCTAAACATACATCTTTGCAATTCAAATCTAGTCTGTACAAATGTTGTGTGTGTATGTATCTGTCACAGAGCTGTAAGCTCATAAACATGGAGAGGGAAGATGAGGTCTGGAACTATGATTGTTATGTTTCTAAGCTTAGTGATAGTAATACTGGAACATAAAACCAATCAGTATTCTTGAAATACCTCTTTCTCATTAAGAGAGAAAATAAGACTGAAAAGAAGAAGACAACTAAGATCATATACAATAAATATATATGAATACATCTATTGATAAATAAGTGAATACAATGTACTTATTTATTATTATTACATTGTATACCAGAAATCAGTGCTCTTTTATTTACTATATAATATGGAGATTATTAACTTCCTCTTTTAACAAGAGACAAAATTATGTAACATTTGCCAGTCACCAAGCAACAGGACTGAAACTATACCTCTGTGCCAGAAATTCTACCAATAACCAAATGCTTCTGAAGAGAACACAAGATGTTATCATTTGATGTGTAGTATATCCATTATCCCAGTGGAGTAGTATAAATAAAGAGTTATAAGACGATAAAAGTGGAGAAAAAGAATGAGCATTATGATCATAAATACACTGAAAATGAAGAGAACAAAGTGAAATTTATGGAAAAATGTTAATTCATGACTTGGTAAGAACTTGATGACCCTAGAATAAGAAAAAATGAGAATCTAAAATTCTCAGTTTTCTAATTCAAAGAATTAGCAGAGAAGAAAGAATAAAGGTCATATGTAGGCTTTAAACTGGAGAAATTAATATCCCATTGATAGCAGTAAGGAATTTAAGAGAACAAGTTTTCTTAAGAATGGGAGAAAGAAAAAAAAAAAAAAGAATGGGAGAAAGAGGACTGGGAAGGTGGCTCAGTGGTAGAGCACTTGCCTTGCATGCCTGAGGCCCTGGGTTCAATTCCCTAGCACCACATAAGCAAAAAGAAAAAAGCCGGAAGTGGCACTGTGGCTCAAGTGGTAAGAGTGTTAGCCTTATGCTGAAGAGCTGAGGGACAGCGCCCAGGCCCAGAGTTCAGGCTCCACAACCAGACCTGCCCCCCCCCCAAAAAAAAAAGAATGGAAGAAAGAAAAGTTCAAATTCAGACTTGTCAAGTTACATAAAAGAACTAAAACAGATAGTAAGGACCACCTCTCTCTAGGACAGTGGGACAGAAGTTAAGCATTATTAAAGCACCGATAAATATTGTTAAAGTATGGGTGCTGGCAAGCCCTTGTGGTAAGCATCCTTTTGAAAAGTGCTTTATTTTAGCCCAAAACAACTACCACTTCTACCCAAGCTATGTCTAGAGGTGAAGGCACTTTGACTCAAGACATGATTAATATAAAGAAAATGTTATGTGAACAATGGACTGTGCCAGGATTAGTGCAAACATAAATGGACTGTTGTGACAGATACAAACATTCTTGCTGCCTCCTCCTTGTGGCTGTATAAGCAGGCTAACTTTGTAAGCAGTTGGCAGACACCCTCCTATATTACCTTTCTGGTATTACAACAGCAAGTCTCAAGAAAGACTTACTCTTGAGTGAATTTTTTCACCTTTTCTGAGCTGGTAGCTTGGAGAAAAAGAACAGAATAAGCAGCAATAGTAGGACAGTAATAAGGTCAGCAAGCTGTGAGAGGGAGAGACAGGTAGCCACTAGCAATAAAGATTATCTAAGGAGGGGCTGGGAAGGTGGCTCAGTGGTAGAGCGCTTGCCTTGCATACATGAGGCCCTGGGTTCAATTCCCCAGCACCACATATGCAAAAAGAAAAAAAGCTGGAAGTGGTGCTGTGGCTCAAGTGGTAGAACACTAGCCTTGAGTTGAAGAGCTGAGGGACAGCGCCCAGGCCCAGAGTTCAGGCCCCACGACTGGACCCCCCCCCAAAAAAAGATTATCTAAGGAGCAGTGGTGAACTATAACACATAGTGCTTTGAGTCAACCAGTGTACAAATAGCTGTAACACTCGAGACCCTGAATGGTAGAAAGACCCTTCCCCCACAGGAGTTTTCAACTTAAGGCCTTCAAACCTGTGACACTTCTTAGATTTCAAAGTCCTAGGGTTGACTGGCACTCTCATCCACTTGGCCACCTTCTAAATACACACATGGACAGAAAATAATTGAAGAGCTACCCTAACTCATTTGTGATTACTCCTTACGTAGAATAGAACTCCAGTTGGTTTGTAACAGAGCCAAAGACAAGACCTAAATCAAGCATTCCTGAAGTTATATTCACATTCTCTTTTCTGAAATTGTGCTACAGGCAAAATGATTTATTTGACTATAATGGTTTGACCAAACAATACAGTGATCCCTCACCTATTGCAGGAGCTATGTTCCAGAGACCCTCACTATACATGCAAATCTGTGACATAGGAGCCTTATGTAGTTGTCCCTCCCTATATCGCAGTTCACTTATTGCTACTTCTCAGATTTTCACCTATCATGAAGTTAGCTCTAGAAGTTAGCTCCCGCAATAGGTGAGGGATTTTTATTTACATATTAAAAACAAACAAACAAAAACCTCTCGATACAATGAAGTTGCAATAAGTGAAGGGTGATACAGAAATTGTCAATGGTACACTTTTAGTAGCTGTGCACTCCAACATTTGAATTTTGGTCTTTCCCTAGCCTAGTGATATGCTGTACTGTATACTTATGTGATATCAGGGTATAATAGTGAGCAGTAGGCCTGGCAAGCCACCATCAGGAGAGGAAGCAACCAAGACTACACTGGCAGACTATGTTGTTAAGCAGACATGCTGAGTAGTTAGGGTATAAACAGCATCTTCAACATAAGATGAGTTTATCAGAGATGACTTCATCGTAAGTCATAGACTATATACTTCAGACCTTTAACTTCTAAAAATGTTGAAACTATTCAATTGTTCTAAATCATTTCAACAATCATAGGTCTATGTTTTTATTTTTATTGCATAGTCCTAGAGCAGAGCAAGAGAGACACAAATCTAGGATTACTTCAATTTTTCTAGGCATTATTTAACTTTTTGTATAGGAACTAGAGTTTTCGCCATGGCTCAGGTCATTCCACACTGTCCCATTGGGATATTGATATGAGAATCCAGCAAAAATAAATCTAAAATCCTCTTTGATCATGTGAAAATTACTCTTTGACTTTACAAAAAAGAGTCAGGTGGCTGGGATTTTACTGATTCACTAATAGAAACCAGTCATATAAAAGTCATGCCAACTCAGACTATTTAATGAATATACCACATCAAACTGTCTAATACCAACTTACTGTTAAAATAATCAAAGAAAATTGTTCAGAGTTAAATATAATTAGCAAAATGTTTCCTTGTAGAATTCTTTAAAATTAAGACACTCTGATTCATGGGTTAAAATTCATTTTTTCAAACCCTTCAAAATATTACCTAGCTCTAAACTCCAAAAGAAATCATACCCAAGTTCAGAAACACTGCTTCTGTGAAACAGAATAACTTGTTCATATGTGATAAATGCCTTGGTTATAACAGTAATGATAAAGTAAAATAGGTCATTGAGAAGATAGATATATAGTATGTGTTCAAAAATTCAAGCCAGTCTTCTTTCTTTGACTTGAAATCTTAACTCCCAATGTGATTGGCTTTAAGGGGTGGAAGCCTTGAAATTTGGTGCAGTTCTCTTGTACAAGTGACTTGGAGAACTCATTAATCCTTTATACAATGTGAGAACACAGCAAGAAAACAGCTGTTTACAAGCCAGAGAGTAGATCTTCGCCAGGTTCCGTACTTGTCAGAGAGTTGACTTTGAACTTCTCTGCCTCAAGAATATCAGGATTTAAATGTTTGTTTTAAGCCACCCAGTCTAGTATAATAGCCTACATATTTTTCCCACAGTTATTTCCTCTAACATAGTTACTAATGTTTTCCTACTTAACAGAACACTCTAAAAGTAAGCTGAATTTTATAAGAGATGGTTGTCTAAATCACTTAATTTTATTAAAAATATTTAATACTTTATATTAAAAATATGACCTTGAAAGTAGAGGTATGCCTCAAATAATAGAGTGCCAACCTTGAGCAAAAACCAAGTAAGAACATATGTCCTATTCAATCCTAAGGATTGAAGAATAAGCTCTGTAGTATTCATTATTAATTAAAATTCCATAATTTTAATATTGAAATTATGTAGCATAACATATTTGTCAATTGGGGTCATATATTATTTATCATTAGAAATATTTTTCAAGTACTAAAAGTATTTTGCCTGAGTCAAATAAATAGATCCTCATATAAGGTCATTTTCTGTGTGTGTGTGTGTATGTGTGTGTGTGTGTGTCTGTCTGTCTGTCTGTGTGTCTGTGTGTGTGTTTGTGTGTGTGTGTTTGAAAATGATTTCTAAACTAAGTATTAAAAATCTTATTATGAGAGAGAATTCATTGAAGATTGGTATGACAAATCAACATTGTTGAAGGAGCCAGGAAATTTATCCATTGCTTCATTCATTTGGGAAATCTCTTTAAAGTCAACCTCAGGTTGAAAAGACTAAATTGAAATGTGGTGGAGTACTCAGTCTCTAGACATACCTGTCTCAAATTACACAGAGCAACTGCAATAGATTTTAATACACTCACACACACACACATACACACACACACACACACACACACACACACACAGCTCTCCAACATTCACTGTGAAGAACAACCTGCTTGCATTCCTGCTAGATTAAACAATATGTTTCTGCATCTGACCAGATGAATTTTTTCGATAACATCAAACCTCAAATCCAGAACTTTCAGCAGCCAGACACTTAGTTGAAAATCTTTCCTAATTCTTGCCAACACAGCAGCTGCCAGAAGCCCAACTCTGACTTATGGGGCATTTTCCATTATCCTATTACAAAGAAGGGGGACTGTCCCTCCCCAGGACTATCTGATTTGGCTCGCATTTGGAGGAAAGTTGGGGGTGGAGGTGGAGGTACAGGGAACAGAGAAAATAGTTTGGCCACTGTAGGTTGATGGGAAATTCCCTAAATAGCCCTGGCAGTTCTAAAGGTTTTCTTGTCTTTGTTTGGGGTGATGAGAAATGCCAGAATATAGACAATCTTATTTTAAGTCTAATTCTTTGGAAAGAATAGAATTTCACCAACTTCAACAAGTTCGTGGAAAGGTTAAATACATAGTTTATTGGCACACTGTTCTGCTTATTGAAAGAAAGAAGTGGGAAAAAGTGGATGATTTATTTCCACTTTTCTACAAAGAGTAAAACAAAATAATCTATCTCAGAAGAAAAGAACAGTGAAAAAGGAAAGGAAAGGAAAGGGAAAAGGAAAAGAGAAAGGGAAAAAGGAAAGGATATAGGAAAGGGAACAGGAAAGGAAAATAGAGGGGGAAGGGGAAGAAAAAGGATAATGTAAAAGACATTAAATTTTAGGGCTGGGAAGGTGGCTTAGGGGTAGAGCGCTTGCCTTGCCTGCCTGAGGCCCTGGGTTCGATTCCTCAGCACCACATAAGCAAAAAGAAAAAAAAGTCAGAAGTAACACTGTGGCTTAAGTGGTAGAGAGCTAGCCTTGAGCTGAAGAGCTGAGGGACAGCGCCCAGGCCCAGAGTTCAGGCCCCACGACAGGACCCCCCAAACAAAAAGACATTAAATTTTAAATATGGTACCTACATAATCCAGATTATTGTATGCTATGCAGGATTGCCTTTTGCAATATCTCTTGGATAATAAGAAGGAACCAAGAACCAGAGACTCACACATATACTCCTACCTATTCAAGAGACAGAGATTTTAAGATCTCATTTCAAAGCCATCCTAAGGAAGGAAAGTCCATGAGATTTTTCTTTGCATCAACATTGTGTGTAATGTGGGAAAGTTCTAATCCTTACACAACTACAAGAGGATCACCATAGAAAGGCTTCTCAGAAACCCAAAAATCATTCAGACCTTGCAGAGAGATTTTTCCCAAGATAGAGGCTCCAGAGGAAAGTAGACCAGAATATTGTGTGCTACACATCTTACTCAATAAGAGTTACAGTACATCTCTCATTGGCCAGACCCTGGGGAAATGACCTGCAGGTGAAAAACAATAAAACACTTCTCATTAGTGATACATTAATAATATTTTTCTAAAACTTGAAATATAAAGCAATTCTTAGTTCAGAATGTCCTGAAGAAATAAGTCTCAAACTATGAAGCCTTAGTGATTTACACAGGAAGATGAGGGAAAATAGTAACCTGGAAGAGAAGACTCCATGTCTGAAGATGTAGCAGCTTCAAGATGACAGTCAAGGTTCTAAGACAATCAGAAAAATTTTGTGTGTAGGGCTGGGTGCCAGTGGCTCAACCTATAATCCTAGCCACTCAAGAGGCTGAGATCTGAGGATTGCGGTTCAAAGCCGAACCGGTCAGGAAAGACCTTGAGACTCATCTGCCATAAACCATCAGAAAACCTGAAGTGGCACTGTGGCTCGAGTCGAAGAGCAGTAGCCTTGAGCTGAAGAGCTGAGGGACAACGCCCAAGCCCAGAGTTCAAGCCCCATGACTGACAAAAAAAATGTGTTTAAGAGATTGCTAAACCTATGCTTCTCTCCTTCTTTCTTCTATCCCAATTGTTGTAGCTTGCAATGTGACTTTATAAACCATGGCTTCTTTCTTAGTAAATCTGGACTCAGCCAAGGAATTGATTTGTCCACTAAGACATCAAGTTTGACACAAACACAGTTTTAAAAGTGCTTGTGCTTTGGGCTCTGCAGGTAGTCCATGAGAGCCTCTTAGATGCACCTGCTTGGCTCACCCATCAACTTGCTTACAGTTAGCATCAAACAGCAGTCTGGCTATGAGGCCATCAGACACCTGACCAGTCTCAGCTCATCAGCAAAGAGACTGCAACCACATAAATGAACCCAATAGAAATTGACAGAAGTAGCTAACTCACAGAATAGTGAGTTAAGGAATTCTTCTCTGAGAACATTAAATGTTAAATCTAGTTAAGTGCTAAACTGATAGGGATGAAAGTGTAGATTTGTACATGAACCAGAGTTCTTGCATGCAAAAAAAAATGTGACAAGGAACAATCCCATTAATTAAACAATTTTAAACAATTCAGAATCTCTAGGAGAGCCAGATAATTGAACATGGAATGAAAGGTGCCAGAAACAAAGTCCAAGTTATTAGCTAAAAACATTTCCTGGCTATACCACTGTTCCATCACAAGGTTCTACCATACAAAACGTATCTCTCTCACTGAGGACTCCAAGCCCTGCACATTCTGGGTAACTCCTGCAATTGTAGAGAGATGTATAACTGTGATTCCCTCATGATAGATTACCTCTTTGTCCGCATCACTAGTTTCCAAAATAAAGTCTCTAGCAGGTTGGAATGATTTGCAGCCAGGTAATATATCTGCCTTCCAATAATGGAGTAAGGTAGTGGGAAGTAAATCCATGACTTTTACCATATGAAAGCATGAGCTTACAGAGTAAAAAATGCTTCAAAAGTAGAGAAAGAATACAAAGGTTCCTAGTAATAAAAGATAATTTGTAAACATTAGTGAAAATCTACTTCTTCATATTTGCACCTCCTTTTTAACATAAATGTGAAAACAATAACAAATATACTCCTCCTTAGAATTCAGCTATCACTCTACAAACAGAAGTTCCTGTATGCTTACCTCACAGTCACACTACAAATTTCATCGGGACAGCATTGTAGCTGCATGAATGATGTCATTAAGCTTCTAGTTGTATGAAGAGGTTCCCTTTTATTACTAGATATACTAACTGAGATATAAAATCCTCGCTGTTAAAATAGTTAATATAAAAGGATAAAATGGAGAGATTGCTTATAATTCTCAAAATTTACTGTCTACACCATAGAATTGAGAAGAATAAGGAAAAGGATGGGCTAAAGGGGAGTGAAAATGTTGAAAGGATGACACAGATCAAGATACATACATGAACTGCTGAGTTAAATAGAAAAATATTCAGGAGGGGTGGATGGGAATGTTGAAAGGGGTGACATTAATATTTATAAAATAATTTGTAAATGATAACTCTTTTGTGTAACTACTTAAAGATAATGAAAGTGCTAAAAATAATACTATATGCAAATATGAACATGATACATGAAAGAAGAAAATATAGACTCTTATAATCACAGTGTATTTTTTTATTTTATTACATTTCTCCTTTTTCATCTATACCATACTCCATCTACATTCTTCCAGATCAGCTTCTCAGTTCATTAGGGCTCTTTACTATTGAGATAACCAACCTTAATTTCTCCTAGATCTGAGTTCAGAAGTTCTGAAATGATCTTATTCTTTCATTTTCATGAATCTCCCTAAGGGTGGGCTGGTAAAATTTCATTATATTTGACATAGGTCATGAGACTCTTGCAGAACCTGTGTACTGAACATACGTTTTTCCTGTCCCTGCTGAAGAGCAGAGAATTTAACATGCAGGAGAAAGAAATTATTTTGTTAAACATGTGGCAGGAAATAATTAGATAAGTAGTATAAAACACATTCCTACTTCAATGAATTTAGGGTTCCTTCCTTGTGAGACTGGATCAGGTATAAGCAATTTTCTTGTTTGTTTTTACAACAAAATTGGGAATTGAATTTAGGGCCTGGGCACTGTCTGGTAGCTTTTTTGCTAGACTAGTATTTTATCATTTGAACCACAACTCCACTTTTGACTTTGTTATGTAATCAGAGATAAAAGTCTCACCATTTGTTTCCTACACAGGCTGACTTCCAACTGTGATCCTTAGATCTCAGCTTCCTTAGTAGCTAGGATTGCAGGTATGAACAACTAGTCCCTGGCAGTCAAACTTTTTCTTAAAGGACAATGGACAAATGTTTTAGGTTAAGACCCAAAGATTGATGATATACATACTTATATAACCATTTAAATGTATTACATTAAGAAAATAGGTAGTCTTAGTGCAAGAACTATAAAACGTAAAAGTAAATAAAATATTGATAAGATCATAATTTCTTACCTTGGCTCTAGATATTTCACCCAGGAAATTTTTTGTGTGTTTAAAATTTCTTTTATTTGGGGAAATTCATGGAACAAAAGTTTATCAAATCTCACCTTTCCTCTTCTTCATTCTTTTCCCTTGGTAAAATCCTCTCCTGGTCCCTAGAACATCAGCCTCAGGGAGCCTTCAGTTGATGAAGGCATAACTTGGGCCCCATCTTCACTAATAATATTGTTTGTTTCAATATTCATATTTTAATCAGCAAACAATGGAAATAATTATAGATTTAGCAGTATTAGTATTATTATAGTATTAAGAAATTCAATCTAATTTAAGCTTATGCTATTTCTTTATATAGTACCCACAGAATTTATAGCTATACATTATCAGTTCTTGTTTAAATAAATTAAAAAGTCACAAAATTAAATTCGTAGTCCATGTCCTTCTAGGTTTTAGTTTGCAAATAACTCTATATCCGACTCAGACACTAATTTTCACCATTTGTCTGTTGATAATAGAACCCTCTTTATCATTTTAAGGTAAAGAGTTTAGGTCAAGTCATAGCCAAGAAAATCAGAAATAGACACATTAGATTGAAGGAACATGAGCTTCCTACAATAGTTAAACAAAACTGATGAACTACTTTAGTTAGATTGTTAGTTTTCAGTAGGTCTTGGAACTCATCTGAAAACCAAAGGCCTCAAATTCCCCAGAAACACTGCTTCCTTGAGACAGCTCAATTATCAAACTATGCACAGTCTATTGTGTCAAAGTTCTCTTCATCAACATCTGACTATGCATACCACTGTTAGAACTTCTGCCACTGAAGAGCCTAGAATATGGGTGTACCTATCACACCAACCAGAGGCTCCTCTCTTTTCTTTTCTGTGTCACTAACTTGCAAATCCTGTACTTAGACAAACACATATGATCTTGACTTGCATTTTAATACAGTTTCCATGAAGTTAAACTTTCATGAGTTAAAAATCCATTTACCAGGTGTAGTAAAGCATTCCTATCATACCAGATATTCACAGGATGAAGGTAAGAGCATTCAGGGGATGAAGATAAGGATAAAGATAAGTGAACTCTGATCTCCAAAACAAGCTGGGTATGACTGCACATACTTGTGGTCCCTATTACTCAGAACCTGATGATAGGAAGACTGACATACAAGGCCAGCTGCTGCAAAAGCATGAGATACTATCTGTAAAAATGTATCAGAAAGAGAAAAAGGACTAGGCAAACATGATAGAGTAATTGACAGGCAAGCATGAGCCCTAAGTTCAATTTCCAGTACTGCTGAAAAAGAAAATTAAAAGAAAAAACCCTTTCAGTGATCCTTTCCCTATGGAGCTTGAAAACTTAGTAACACAGTTTACTATATGTGCAGTTGGTACTTGACACTGGGCTCTGAATCTCTCAGAGTATTGTCCAATAGACTGTTAGCCTAGGATGAGATCAAAATTAAAATTCAAAATACAATATCTACGAAAAGTCTATCAATTCAGTAAGAAAGATGAAAAAAAAAAGTAAGTCAAACCACGATAAGAAAATTGGGAAAGCTCTATAATGAGATTTAGAGTCTTGGGACTATCTTACATCCATTAATAAGTTGGGTTATGTTTTGTTTTGCTCTGTTTTATTTTAGGAAGTTAATTGGAGTTAAGAGTCTCATGGACTTTCCTGCCTGGGCTGGCTTCAAATCACGATCCTCAGATATCAGAATCCTGACTAGCTATGATTATAGGTATGAGCCACCAGTGCCTGATCCAATTAAGTTTTAGGACTATCAGAACTTGTACATGGAACATTTTCCAAAATAGACCACATTTTAGGCCACAAAGCAAACTTGTCCAAATTCAGAAACATTGAAGTTATACCTTGCATTCTCTCTGACCACAAGGGAATAAAATTAGAACTCAACACCAAAAGCCACCAAAGAAAATCCTGTAACACATGGAGGCTGAACAACATACTGCTGAATCACGAGTGGGTCATGGAAGAGATTAGAAAGGAAATTCAAATGTTCATGATATTAAACAAAAATGAACACACAAATTATCAGCTCCTCTGGGACACAGCAAAGGCAGTACTCATAGGCAAGTTTATAGCTCTGAGTTTCCACTATCAACAAATTGGAGAGATCTGAAACCAACAATTTAATGAGACATCTGAGCCTCCTTGAAAAAGAGCAGCAAGATAAACCCCAATCCACTAGACGGAAAGAAATAATCAAAATTAAATCAGAATTAAATGAATTAGAATCCAAATAAACCATAGAAAGTATCAACAAAACAAAGAGTTGGTTCTTCAAAAAATTAACAAAATTGACAAACCCTTAGCAAATCTTATCAGAAAATAAAGAGAACACACCCAAATAAATAAACTCAGAGATGATGAAAACATCACCACAGAAACAACCAAGATTCAGAACATTATAAGGGAATACTTCTCAAAACTTTATGCTAATAAGTTTGAGAACTAGGCAGAAATGGACCTTTTCCTAGCAAATATTGACATGCTGAAACAAAACCAAGATGAGTTAAACCATCTTAATAGGCCCATATCAAGCATTGAAATAGAAACAGCAATAAGAGACCTCCCAGCTAAGAAAAGCCCAGAACCAGATAGCTTTACAGCAGAATTCTACAAGGCCTTCAAAGCAGAGCTCACACCAATACTCCTTCAACTCTTCAATGAAATTGAAAAAGAAAGTTCACTACCGAACTCATTCTATAAAGCCATTATAACCCTCAATCCAAAACCAGGCAGGGACTCAACAAAGAAAGAGAACTATAGACCCATTTCTTTGATGAACATTAATGCAAAACTTCTCAACAAAATTCTGACGAATCAACTTCAACAATTCATCCAAAAAATCATACACCACGATCAAACATTCATTTCAGGGATGCAAAGCTGGTTCAATATATGCAAATCAATTAATATAATTCATCACATCAACAGGAGCAAGGATAAGAACCACATGGTTATCTCAATAGATGCAGAAAAAGCATTTGACAAGATCAAACACCCCTTTATGATGAAGGTTCTGGAAAAATTAGGAATCCAGGGAACATTCCTCAACACAATAAAGGCTGTATTTGACAAACCTACAGCCAGCATTATAATTAATGGTGAAAAACTAAAGCCATTTCCTCTTAACTCAGGAACGAGACAAGGATGTCCACTCTCTCCACTTCTCTTCAATCTAGTATTAGAATGCTTAGCTACAGTAATGAGACAAGATGCAAAATAAAGAGGATCCAAATAGGGAAAGAAGTAATACCCTCCCTCTTTGCAGATGACATGATCTTGTATTTAAAGAATCCCATAGACTCCACTCCCAAATTACTCAAGCTGATTCACAACTTTGGCAAAGAAGCAGGGTATAAAATTAACCCTCAAAAATCAATGGCATTTCTGTATGCCAACAATTAGAAAAGCATGGCTGAAATCAGGAAAGCAACTCCAATCATAATAGCCCCACAAAAAATAAAATACCTAGGAATTAACTTAACCAAAGAAGTGAAGATTCTCTATAATGAAAACTTTAAAAACCTGAAAAAGCAAATCAAAACAGAACTTAGAAAGTGGCAAAAACTCCCATGCTCCAGGATTGGAAAGATCAACATCATGAAAATGGCAATACTTCCCAAGGCTATCTACAAATTTAATGTGATACCTATCAATATTCCAACCTCATTCTTCAAGGAAATAGAAGAGGCAATCCAAACATTCATATGAAACAATAAAAGACCCCGAATAGCAAAAACGATCCTCAACAGAAAGAACAGTGCTGGAGGAATATCAATACCAAACTCTACAACAAAGCCATAGTAATCAAAACAGCTTGGTACTGGCACAAGAACAGACATAAGGACCAATGCAATAGAACTGAAGACCCAGAAATGAACCTCCTGACCTATAGCCATCTAATCTTCGCTAAGGGAGCTAAAAAATAAAATAAAATGGAAAAAAGACAGCTTCTTCAGTAAATGGTGCTGGAAAAACTGGTTAATCTCTTGTAGAAAACTAAAGCTAGACCCTTTTATATCACCCTGCACCAGAATCAACTCCAAATGGATCAAAGACCTCAGAGTCAAAGCAGATACTCTGAAAACATTACAGGATGGAATAGGAGAAACCCTAGGTCTCCTTGGCACAGGCAGAAATTTTCTTAATAGAGACTCAGAAACACAACAAATCAAAGAAACGTTGGACAAATGGGATTGCATGAAATTGCAGAGCTTCTGCATGACAAAGGACATAGCTAGCAAGATCAATAGAAAGCCCATGGATTGGGAGAAGATCTTCACTAGCCAAACAATGAACAAGGGTCTCATATCTAAAATATACCTGGAATTCAAAAAATTAAATCCCCCAACAAAAAAAAATCCTCAAAGAAATAACTGCCTAATAAATAAATGGGCTAAAGACTTACAGAGAAGCACATTTTAAAGGAAACAGCATATTAAGTTTTAAGTTTGTTGAGTTTGAGTTCCCTAAAATTGATATATTTAATCCACAGATAGTTTGGTACTGGTCTTACATATTTGGGAGTCACTTGTTTTCTTGATGATATTCGAAGTGATTTGCATGGATAAGATGTATCTGTGAGAGAATAAAGAATGAGAGGATAAAAGCTATAACTTGGGACATTTAAAGGATAGAGGAATAATTTTCTTTCTGATGGAATAATATAACCATGAGGCCAAAAAAGAAGATTTTTAAAAAGACATTACCTGAAACAAATAAATTCTACTTAGAGTTTAGGTAACATACAGATAGAAGTGTGTCCATCATCTTTAATAAAAAAAAAAAAAGGAGTATTTGAGAAATGTATTTCATTGGGTTATGGAACACAGTAAACAACAGGAGAGATTAAAAGTATGCAACTTCAGTAGGCAGAGGGTAGTGCACACTTGTAATCCTACTAGTCAGGAGGTTGAGACTTGGGAATCCTGATTCAAATCCAGCCAGAGAAGGAAATTCAAGCAACTCTAATCTCCAGTGAATTACCAGAAGTAGAGCTATGGCTGAAGTGGAGAGTGCTAGTCTTAAACAAAACAAAACAAAACAACAAAAAAAAAAGACTAAGGACGGTGCCCAGGCCCTAAATTCAAACCCTAGTGCTACCCGCCCCCACCCTCCAAAAAAAAAGGATGAAAGAAAAAGAAAAAAGAAAAGAAAAAAATACAACTTCTTTTTCTTGAGAGTTGAACTGTGAAGTCCAGAGAAGAACAAAATAAAATAGTACTTGATTTGTTCTAAGAAAATTTCTTCCAATACTTAAAAAAATATACTTAATTGAATAAATAAACTTTAATAGAGCATTTAAAAGTGTATGATTCACACAAAAAATCAGCTGTCCTTGAAATGTCCACCAACCTGTCAGGAAAGATTTATATTTTGTCTCTTGTTTGCCAAAAGAGAAACTACAGTTGAAAACTTTAACTGACTTGCCTGCTAACAGGGCAAGACAAGGAACTGAAATTCACAAGTGCTGAGATCAAGTCATGTGCCTTTTGCATGGTTCTATTCTGCTTCTCAGGAGGCTTCCAGGAAAAACAGTGTGTGTTCCAGTGTAAGTCTGGAATGACAGAAGACACTCAATTCAGGTTTTGCTTTATAGAATTCTGACCTGGAACCATTTTGTGCCCTTGGATGTGTACAATGAATTTAGAGCCCTGCAGTCTTTGGTTCTCTATCCCAATTCAGCAGCTTCTGGGACTGAAAGCATGTCTCTTCTTGTTCAAAAGAAAACAGCAGGGAGGCCTATAGAAATTTCTCTCCGAATCAATTACAGCAGATGCACATATGCACTGTCAGTCATGAGTCAGTAGGTGATGAAAATCAGAACAGTCAAGAATCCAATAAGAAATAAAACACAGCCAGGTTCGCATTTTATACTCACAATGGCTGCCCTCCAAATGTCTGGTCTCTGCAATGGAAATATTTTTCCTTAATTCTTTTGTGGTTCTCTGCTCAAAGGGAGCTACTGTTCCAGAGAACAATAAAATTCACTACTCTCTCAGCCAGTGTGTGTGTGTGTGTGTGTGTGTGTGTGTGCACGCGTGCGCACACATGTGTATGTGTTTTAATAAGCCTGAATTTTATTCGAATATTTTTGGTTCCTTAATCCCTGTTGGGTAATCATAAAATTCATTCAATTTATTTGAAAGCAATGCTTTTTGTCATAAGCATCATAACATTTCTTGAAAACTCAGTTTTTTTCTAATAGGTGAGCTCTGGACACAAAGAATGAACTTTCATATATTTTCCTCCTTCAGAATTACACCAATATTCTCTTTATTGTCCTCCTTTCTTTCACCCTCTACCTATCTCTTTACCACAAGTATACAAGAATACAGAAAAATAAAAATGCTACATTGTTTCCTATTCACAGGCCCTTAGGAAATATCCAGACAATAACAATTATTTGTTTAAAATACCATCAGTTTGAAAGTTGATATTATCTTCTTAAAAACTTAGTTTAATTCTATGTCTCCATCAGAAAGAATGACATTACCCTATTTGTTAGGAAATGGAAAGACTTGGAAAAAATTAAGTGAAGTAAGCCAGGCCCAAAGAAACATAGGGCCCATGGTTTCCCTTATTTGCAGTAACTAGTCTATGTCTGAGACAAGCAGAAAAGGTCAGATAAGTTGATATTAGGCAATATGAACCCCAAGATAAGGACTCAAATGGTTTTTCTTTCTTGCTATTGTTTCTAACATATTTATAAGGTGATTTTTTTGTTGCTTTATACGTCCCTCCCCCATGGTATGACCCCTGTTTTCACTGTATTTGATGTTGGAATAATTTGGGTAGGGGAAGAAAAAAAATCCAAATTGTTTAAATAGGGATACAGGTGGACCCATTGCAACAACGAAAAATGAACTTTACAACTTTGACTGGGGGGGGGGGATGGGAGAGCAGGGATGCTTGATAAGAAATGTACTCATTACCTTGCTCATGTAATTGTAAGCCCTCTATATGGTATTTTCACAATGAAAAACTTATTAATAATAAAAAGCTTAGTTTAAAGTAAAAAAAACTATAAGGATACAGGATGATGCATTGTAACAAGGAGATGTACAAGACACTATGTTGAAAATGAACTTTACAACATTACGGGGGAGGGGCGGGTAGTGGGGGAGAAGGAGTTGGAGGAGAGGTGGGGAAGAAAAGGATGGTAGGGGAAAAACAAAGGAGGGGGTAACAATGTTCAATAGTAAATGGGCTCATTACCTTACTCATGTAACTGTAACCCCTCTATAGAATATCTTTACAATAAAAATATGTATTAAAAAACTATATCCAATAAATTCACAAAGCATGAGAAGAAAAGTCCATTAAAACTGCATTGCATCAAGAAAGGCTATATTTTATTTTTATATCCTTCTCAAAAGATAGCTAAGCAAGGTACCAGTAGATCACACTTGTTATGCTAGCTACTCAAGAGGCTGAGCTCTGACGATCACAATTTAAAGCCAATTACAAGTGGGAAAGTCCATGAGACTTACCTCTGATTAACCAGCAAGAAGTTGGAAGTGTACATAAGGCTCAAGTAGTAAAGAGACAAAGTTGAGTAGAAAAGCTAAGGGATAGTGCCAGGCCATAAGTTCAAGCCCTTATATGACATGAAAAAGATCAGATTGTAAATACTACTATCACATGAATGTATTTACTCTAATTGAAAGCTTGGGTCAAGTAATAGAAGCTTTCCCAAACAAGCATAAGGTCCTGAGTTCAAACTCCTAAGAGAAGTACTTCCTGAGAGAAAAATCTCAGCTCAAATTGGTCACTGAAAAATGATTAAACCACAAAATATTAAAACTTTAATTAGATTTACAATGTATTTATTATTTTTTAACAATTCTCAAAAGAATTGTACTAAAATATAGAATCAACCCAGATGTAAATGGATCAAGAAAATGTGGTATATATACACAATGAAATTCTAGGCTTCCATCAGGGAGAATGATATTGCCCCATTCATAAGGGAAATGGAAAGATTTGGAAACATTTATATTAAGTGAAGTAAGCCAGACACAAAGAAACATAGGTTACATGGTTTCCCTCATTTGTAATAACTAGAATATGTATAGATTCTTAGCAGAGAATCACAACAGCTCAATAATAATGTGGATATGATAAGATGATGCTTATCAAGATGAACTCCAAGAAATGGAAGTAAGAGAGTTTTTTATTATAATTTATTGTTTGTAGTTCTTTCTTTTTTCCCCTTTTGGTGTATTCTCTGTTGTCACCATTTTGTTTCTGTACCCTTTGTCTTGTATATAAGTTTATCTGATTTGGAGAAGGGAAAGGGAATCACAGAAATGGTGGAACAAAGAGTAAAGCAATACAACCGTGGTGATACTCACTAGACACTTGCAAATGAACTTTACAACTTGAGGGTAGAGGAGAGTTGGAGGGTTGGGAAGTAGGAGAAAATGAGGGAGGGGTAATACTTTTCAAAAAGAAATGTACTCATTACCTTACTTATGTAACTGTAGCCCCTCTACATATCACCTTTACAACAAACTTTTTAAAAATAAAATAAGTAAATAAATATAATTCATGCTAGTTGAATACATTAGGGGAAAAATACTTCTTAAGAAAATAAATGTCAAGCCAGGCACTGGTGGCTCATACCAGTAATCCTAGCTACTCAAGGAGGCTGAGATGTGAGGATGATAACCAGGACAGGATAGCCTTGAGAATCTTATCTCCAATTAACCAACTGAAACCCAGAAGTGGAGCTGTGGCTCAGTGATAGACTGGTAACCTTAAGCAAAAAAAGCTCAGGGATACCACCCAGGCACTGAATTCAGCCCCCATGACCAAAAGAAAGAAAATGATAAATAAAATAAAATAAAATGAATGTTATCACAAATTGATTACAAATATCTAAATTCAAATTCAACAAGTAATTATTTTCACTTTGTTTGTTATTGTCCTAATCATGATGCAGAAATCAAGAAATCTGGACCTCCAGAAACTGATTTTAAGATTCCTTCAGTATCCAGGAAATATATGAGAGAATTCTTCAAAGCTACCCTTAAAAGAGAAAGGAAGAGAGTGGAGAAAAACTAGACAGAGAGGTTTAGGGGCTATGATATGGTTTCCAAAAGACCTCAGCTAATCCTGTGCAGAGTTCCTGCACTCAAACTCCTCAGAGACCTCCTTTCTAGGAGAGGTGGGGAGGAGGAGTGTGTTTATGGCTTTTATTTACTACTGAAAAGAGGACTTCCTAGGAAGGGGTTATGATCTTAAAGTATTCTAATAGAAACAGTAATTAAAATATGGCTATCTCTGTTCCCCTAATTTATACATTGATATTTCATTTTTGTCTTTTATGATAGCTACACTACCAAACATTGTAAAAGGAGGAACATTACAAGTGTATATGCCGATTGAATATTAGAAAGAAAACCTTGCAAAAGTCAGAAAGTTTTAATCTAGTTACTGCTTGCACTCTCCTTTCCTGCTCTCATTACCCACTGAAATCCCTGCAAAGTGACAGCTCTTCCTTGAGCCATTGATGAGACCTTGAGCCATGGACAACTATATACTCTCCTCATAAAATTGTAAAGAAATTGGCAAGTCCTCTGGTTACTTTGATTTTTGACTTCAGATCAATTTCCTTTCACTGATCCTTATAATAAGATCCATTCATAAGATCTATCTACATCGTTAACAACTTTGAATTTAAGTTAGGGTTAACATTGCCTCTACATCATTTTAGCTCTTTCACATTGGCAGGTGCTAGGTAGGAAATTCTCATCCTGATAAACTCATTACCTCCCACCTTTAGACCTCTGTGGATTCCAATCTCTCCTGTGGTAGACTGAGGGGTGAAGGCAGATGTTTGGGGAGAGATTTAGTTAAAAATAGGGAGTATGTCTATTTAGTTGATTCCCAAAGTCAATTAGAATGGAGAAACTTTGGTCTCGGGCTTTAGGAAAAAATGAATTTCCATGGGAATTCAGTGTACTTTAGCATTCATATTATTGATGGAAAATTTTAATTTCCAATATTTTTGATCCTTTCTAATTAAATTCTTGCATTAAAAATAAAAATCACTAAAGAGTGAGAATTTATTTATTTTTAAATTTTAATTTTACGATCCTTAAGTAGTTGTACAAAGAACCTGATATTTAACAAAACAGTTTTTGAATACACTATATTTTGATCAACATCACCCCTTTCAACATTCTTACCCTTCACTTACCTACTGACCCCATGCCACACTCTTCCTAATTTGTAGATTATAAGTTGCATTCTTGAGTGTGTTCTCCCCCTATTCAGGAATGAGAATTTCCAAACAGGTAATTTTCACTTTTTTCAAGCCTTAATGTATTATTTTGGAATTCTGCCAATTTCCCCACAATATTGTTGGTGGTGATCTTCAGGCCTCAATCAACAATGAGCTCACATGAATCCCACAAACTTCTCTATAATATTATATAATCAATTAAATTATCTATAATATATATTCAATTCCTTACCACATTAGATATTTGATATGCTATTCAAAAGGAGATATAGAAGTCATTAAGCAATAAACATCCAGGCTCTCAAGGGGTACAAATTAAATATATTATATCACTAGTATAATACTCCAAGCAAGATCCTCCTGACCTGCATAGTCCATGCGGGATGGTATCTTTGGTGATATAGTCAAACCCTTCTTTACGCATGTAAGGTTTAAGTTAATTCACAGGACAGAATTTTAATCTCAAGCTGAAGACAATTAGAGATGTTACCTCATACCAAGTAATTAAAAGTTCCAGAAATACAAAGACATATTAGAGACATAGATGACAACTCTTCAGATTTCTGGCTCAGAATAATGAATTCTAAGACTTGTAAGATCCCTCCTATAGGTAGGGCAGTTAGAATTAAGCAGTCCAAAATGTGGCCAATTGACATTACCCATGAAGGTGCTCAGATTTATTTTTTTAGGTAATTCTTAACTATGAGAATCCTATTAAAGATGATGAGTCAAAAGGTTTCCTCTCAGTAAACAATATTACTTCAGTATTCAGACATCGGTGATATACTCAGACATCACAGAGATTTAGAAGGGCCATCTACTTTGCTTTCTTTTCCCAAGAAAGATTCTATCACCCACAAAAGGGAATGAAGGGACCTCAGTCATCAAATAACTCTTAGTAGCTCTATCAAAATGCACATAAGAAATATAGAGTTAGTTTAAAGAAGGTCAATGGTGGCTTATTCCTGTAATTCTACCTGTTGAAGAGACTGTAAAACTTGATCCATGCCTCCAGCACAAAGCAGGGCTGGAAGAACAGCTCAAGTGGTAGAGACAAGCCAAGCAAGCTTGAGGCAGTTTGGTGAAGCCCCAAAATCAGCATAAAAGAAGAAAACAAAAATATTAATGAAGCTTGTTACAAATATACATGATTCAAAGAATGATTGGAAGTCTTAGTTCCAAAATTAAAAGTGAGTTTCTGAAGCAAAAGTGTTTTTTTTTTTTTGTTTTTTGCTTATATAACTTTAAGATATTAGACAATATCTGAAGGTGCATTTTTTCTATTGTCTATCTCTAGTTGGCTCTGTTACTGTGCATGGTGGCCCTCAGAAGCTTCACATTAATAGCTAGAGCAGAAAACTAGGATCCTGGAAAGAATGTCCATTTCCTAACTAGCTCATACCACAAGGCCTGAACTGGAGTCAGTTGGCTATAAAGGTATTGATTAGGTCAGGTGCTCAGCCCTAAACCAAGAACTATTGTCAGTGGACTTGTATTTCTAAATTGCATTTTTTAATACTGGAAAGAAGGAAGATGTTTCAACTTAAATGAAAAGGCTGAGAGATCATTCATCCAAGGCAAAATGAGGGGTCAACTGACATAAAAAGTGGAGTAGAGGCTGGAACCTCAAATATTACCAATAAATCAAGGTGAAGACAAACATGTTTTTAAATTCTAATATCAATTGTGCTATATACCACACAGTTCACAGCACATTCTGATTGCAAGAATTCTGATTGCAAGAAACCCACATTTTCCTAAGCCAAGAGTTTAACTTCCTTTAATGGCTACACTTTAGAATTAATACGTTTACTTCCTCATCTCTTCTCACTTCTCCCTCTAATATCCATTATGAATCAAAGGTACTAATCACAGCTTGGAAATATCTATAGAAGTTTCAGAATAATTTTATAAGCCACTCTGTAAATACATCATTATTCTGACCTCAGATCTACATATTGTCTCAATTCTATTTTATTAAAGAATAAAAAATAAAATTAAATTCTATTTTATTAAGAATAAAAAAGTAAAATTAAATGTATTCCTTCTTTTTTCAGGTATTTCAATGCAACCACAAACATACTTTTTAGAAATGCTGATTGGATTTTTTTAAAGTCAGTTTTCCTACATTAGGCTAAAGACAAATATTTGAAAGAACAGGTTGCTCAAAGATGCAATTTTAATTCAAGTTAAATCTGTGCAAGTATTTATTGAAAAAATTCAGGCAATTCATTTTCCAAGATTTTGTTGATGCAGGATAATCTGTAAAGTAGTAAAACAAAAAGGAAAGGAAAGGAAAAATTCAGGAAAAAAATACTTCAGAGAATAGATAGCAAGTAAACCTTAGTGTCAGCAAATTGAATAGAATGTTCATATGTCATATACTCAGTCTGGTACAGATGTCTTGTTGATATTTGACTTGGCAAATGACTAAGGACCTAAACTCAAGCTTCAAAGTGCTAACAAAATTGGAAAGCAGATAATGGACTTAGAAAACCAAGCTCATAAAATACTGATTGAGATGAGTCAGTTCTACTGTCCCCACAGGCAGTCTCTGTTCTAATACCGTGCCAAATTTAGAGTTGATTCAGTACTTCTTTGCTTACCCTTAGGGATTCACTTGCACCAAATTCTGCAGTGTTGAAGTAGATGTTTCTGATTATGTTAAAGGAGAGATGATAGAGAAAGTTGTTTTGTTGCATATCTACAACAATTTGTATGTAAAACTTCTCTAGAAAACATGTGATTTCCCCCCAAATTTCTCATGATTCTATATAGCCAACCAGCATCCTCTTATTTCTGACCCTTCCTGACATCTGTAGCATAAATAATAATCAGTTGAGTACAGCCTTGATATATGATTAAATCCACAGGGTCTTAGATAACCTAAGCACAAATTCTCTTTCAATTCTGCAGTTGAAGCTCCCTCACCAAGTCCTAATCTTTATCAAATGTGTCAGTATTGTTCCTCTCACGTCTGAGTAACAGGCTTCAGTTCCCTCCTAGTAAAACGTTATTCAATATATCAGGCTCCTGTTACCACAAGTTTATCGTATCTTCTAAATGCTTATTCTGGACAAGTGGGTCACCCCAGTGTTGTCTTCCTCCCTATGCTACCAGGATCCTGTAAAAAGCAACCACTGTTGCTCTTATCTCTCCAGTGTCAGGTGGCATTTGTCCACTAACTCTGTAACTCTAGAATAAGAGTATAAAAGGTAAGTAAAATAGTAACCCCTCAATCTATCTGCCTCAATAATTCTGACTAGCATCTGTTAAGCAAATCAGATTTATGTTAATTTCCAAATATCTCTCCCAATTTTATACCTCTTCAAGAATGGTAAAGTTGCTGGGCACTGGTGGCCCATGCCTCTAATCCTAGCTACTCAGGAGGCTGAGATCTGAGAATCGCGGTTTAAAGCCAGCCTTGGCAGGAAAGTCCATGAGACTCTTATCTCCAAGAAACCACCAGAAAACTGGAAGTGGCACTGTGACTCAAATTGTAGCGAGCTTGCCTTGAGCTGAAGAGCTGAGGGATAACACCCAGACCCAGAGTTCAAGCCGCACAACCAACAACAACAACAACAAAAAGAATGGTAAAGTTTATGATGAAAAATATGCTTTTTCCAAGCTTTTCCATTTCCTAACAAATGGGACTATATCTAGTATATGTCTGAGTCAAGTAGAAAAGGTCAGATAAGTTGATGTTAGGGAAATGAACCCTAAGATATGTATTCAAATTTTTTTTTCATGCGATTGTTTCTAACACATTTATAAGATGATTTCTTTGTTGCTTTGTATGTCCCTCCCCCACAGTATATATAACCCCTGCTTTCACTGTATTTGATGTCGGTATAATTTGTGGAGGGGAAAGGGAAAAACAAATCGTTTAAATAGGGATACAGGTGGACCCATTGCAACAATGAGATGTACAAGTCGTTATGTCGAAAACGAACTTTACAACTTTGGGGAGGGGGGGAAGATTGCGGGTGTGTGGGGGGAGGATGGGAAGGGGAAACAAAGAAGGAGGCTACAATGCTTGATAAGAAATGTACTCATTATCTTGCCCATGTAATTGTAACCCCTCTGTACAGTATCTTCACAATTAAAAAAAAAAAAAGAATATGATTTTATAGGGCTGGGAAGGTGGCTCAGTGGTAGAGTGCTTGCCTTGCATGCATGAGGTCCTAGGTTTGATTCCCCAGCAATACATAAGCCAAAAAAGCCAGAAATGGAGCTGTGGCTCAAGTGATAAAGCTCTATCCTTGGTCTGAAGAGCTGAGGGACAGTGCCGAGGCCCAGAGTTCAGGTGCCACAACTGTCAAAAATAAAAAAAGAAAGAAAAAGTATGCTTTTATACAGCTTCTGACTATGTTACAAAACATTCGAGATACCTGATATAACTGTAAGTTTTGATTTTGCTCAGGGATTCATGAATTTAGTCCATGTCCTCTTGGCCCTATTCCTGTTGGGCAAGGAATTCCATCATGGTGGAATGAAGTGCCAGAAGAGTTGCTCACTTAAGGAGGCCAGGAAACAGAGAGACAGGAAGAGGATTAAGCCCTAATATTTTCTTACAGGACACACTCCAAGGACTGAGTTCCCCTTCCACTAGGCTTTGGCCCTTAAGATTTCATCATCTTCCAATGGTGTCTCAGGCTAGGAACTAAGCTTCACACATGCGACTTTCGTAGGCATTCAGGATCCACATGAAATGTTTTCTTCAGCCACCACAATCTATCCTTCTTTAAATTCCAGAGAACATGTGAAGTCAGCTGAAATTCAGTTTGCAGTGAGGAATATAAGTTCCATAAGATTAAGTCAGTCTTGCTGGTGCCAGTGGCTTATACCTGTAATCATAGCTACTCAGGAGGCTGAGATCCTAGTTGCAGTTCAAAGCCAGCACAGATGAAAAAGTCTGCAAGACTCGTATCTCCAAAATATTACTCAGAAAAGCCAGAGTAGAGCTGTAGCTCAATTGATAGAATGCTAGCCTTCACCAAAAGAAGCTCAGGGACAACATCCAGGCCCTGTGCTCAAACCCTAGGACTGACACTAAAAAAAAGTAAGATTAATCCAGTCCTACCCTTTCACCTTATTTTCATTTTTACAAAAACATTTAAATAGAAGCCATGTTATATTTAGTTTTATACTACATATAAAATCAGAAAATGAAGATTACCTATATAAATTAAATGTTCAATCAAATAGATATAAAAATCCAGAAATGAATCCACAGACGGTTCCTAGGTATGGGTTGAAACTTCCTAAGGAAAGATCTAGAATCACAACAAATCAAAGAAAGACCTGATAACTGGGATTGCATCAAATGGAACAGTTTCTGCATGGCAAAGCTAATAGAAATACATAGAATTGGAGAGAATTTTTACCAGCTGTACATCAGACAAAGGCCTCATATCTAAAATATACATAGATCTCAAAAAATTAACCTCTCCCAAATAAATCCTCAAAGAAACAATTCAATATACGGGCTAAAGATGTTAAAGAGAGACTTCTCAGAAGAAGTAAGAATAGCCAATAGACACATGAAGAAATGTTCAACAGCTCTGGCCATAAAAGAAATGCAAATCCAAACAACTTTGAGATTTCACCTCACCCCAGTTAGAATGGCCATTATCAAGAAAACTAACAACAACAAATGCTGGTAGGGATTTGCCAAAAATGAACACTAATACACTGTTGGTGGAAATGTACACTTGTTCAACCACTCTGGAAAGCAGTATGGAAGTTTCTCAAAAGACTGAAAATAGAGCTCCCCTAGCAATTCCACTGTTGGATATTTATCCATTACAACACAAATAATGCCACACTAAAATTACCAGCACAATGTTCTTTGCAGCATTGTTTACCATAGCTAAGATATGGAATCAACCCAGAGGTCCCTCAGTGGGCAAATGGATCAAGAAAATGTGGAATATATACACAATGGAATTCTACTCAACCATGAGAAAGAATAATATTGCACCATTAATAAGACAATTGAAAGACTTTGAAAAATAGTATTAAGTGAAATAAGCCAGATGGAAAGAAACATAGCTTTCATGGTTTCCCTCATTTGTGGTAACTAGAATTGCCTATAAATCTACAAGTAAACATACTGGATGCTAAAATAAATAACAATACACTGTGACATGATAAATTATACAGGTATCTGAACATTCACACAGTGAGAACAAAGGAGGATATTCTTAGAAGCAAATCACAAATGTGTAATAGCTATATGCATATGTTCAAAATGAACTCCAAGTAATGGAAATGAGATTTTTTGCATTGTTGTTGCCATTTCTGTTGTCTTTTCCTTTTGTCTTGTTTGTTAGCTTATTTGTCTTTGGGAGGGTAAAGAGGGTACAGAAAAAAATGAGACAAAGGGTGAACAAATACAGCAGTGGTACTCACTAGATACTATGATGAACTTCTGGGTGGGTACAGAAGAGAAAAACAGAGAGAGTGAGGGAAGGGGTCACATGGTTGAAAAGTAATGCATTCATTACCTGACTTATGTAACTCCTCTCTACATTACCTCTACAATAACAAAATATAATTTAAAATGGATCTAGATATAAAATTTCTAATAGCCTTCTGATTTTTTTTCTGGATTTATTTTTAATACATTAGCTCATTTATTATTCACAAACATAAACTCTCAGGTGGAGTTCCTACCTCTGTGTCCCAGACGAGATTACTGAGGCCCAATGTTGAATAATCCCCAGAGTAACATAATAATAATAATAATAATAATAATAATAGAGCCAGAATTTAAATCTAGGAGAGCATTTAAAGGTTGTGTTCTCTTTTTCTATCTCTTTACTGCGAGGGGAACTCGATAAAGTCCTTTGGGTACTATCATACTGTCCTTGTTTGTTATAAGTTTTCCTCTGATCCTTACCTGTCTTCCTCATGCTGTGGTAATCTCTCTGAGGGTATTTTCTGAATGTGTCTTACTCAGAATTTGGCACAGACTCTTTATGCATATGTATGAATATGTATATGTGTAGACATACATATTCCACAGAATGTATGTACAGCTATGTAAATGAATGTGCAAAAATCATCTGTTCTAGTCCTCTACCACATAATAAATACAGACACAATTCAACACATTGATCAGATTTGTATATCATCTTGTATCATACTGACAATTTTGTTCTTTTCCATCAATTTCCTCCTTTGTATTAAGTGTCAAGATCATCTTAGTGAGATTTAGCAAATTTACCCTTTGTCACTCTAGATCTGGTAACACATCTTTTCTTGACTTCTTCCTAGTATTATATCTTTATTGGCTTCTTTCTTCCTATCTTCTGGGAACAATATACTTTGCACCATCTCAAGTCTACTCGAAGAAATGACCCCAAGACATAATCTTTCTTTATACATGGTAAATAAAAAAGGGTTAATTGCTTTGCTGTTCCTAAGAAATAGGTTATGTTGTCTTTTGCATCAGTCTAATTTTATTCCCAAGAAATAGGTTATGTTGTCTTTTGCATCAGTCTAATTTTATAAGTTGGGTGCTAATTTTTAATTTAGTTAGGAATTTTGATATTTGACTGACTGTGCTCCTAGCTTTTTCTCAACACTCATTTTATCTGCATGAAAACTTTTGAACTCTTTAGCATTTTTGTCAAGTATTTTATGTCTTTTGACATTCACAACAATCTATACTTCAACAAGACTTTGATTATTTTGTTGATTTTTGGAAATGATCTATCTTAGATACTAGGAGAGCTGGGGGAAAGGCGACCCACCCATGTCATTCAGGAGTGATGAAGCTAAGCCCAGTAATTCAGCTCTCCTAATTCCTAAATTTGTGCTCATTCACACATTTGTCAATTGCTTGTTGAGTCTATGTCTTCACCTACTGGAACTCATTAAGATTGTTTTTAGATGTTCTTAAAACCTCTTAACTCAGCCACTTTTTACAATCAAATTGCAAACTAAACAACAGATCCTACATGGAACATCAGAGAGGTCTGGGACATTTAATTCCATGCATATGTGGCAAATCATTAAATATAAACATTAAATCTTCCCAACTGTCATGTGTACTGTGGATGAAGTCATGAGTAACTTGCTCAGCAACGGTTACATCAGTCTGCAACAAGATCCAAAATAGTCTTCAGCATGCATACAGAGGTGTTTGCAAAAGAAAGTATCATTCTTGAATTGAGATATGAACATCTGAATTTAGATCTGTTTTGATATAATGTTTACCTTCTGCACTAAATATGATTATTGTGATATCACACTTCATAGTTCTTTCCTTCTTAGATTTCTCAGGACAGGAAAAAAATTTTAATCCATAAGTTCAACTATAAAACATAAAAATATCCATAACTATTTTAGCTTTTATAATAGTGAAATATGTTTATTCCATTCCTTCATTCCTCATATAAGGATACATCATTATGTTCTCAATTTAAAATGATTCACAACCTGAAAAAAATCATGTTACTTTAGTGATACGAACAAAAGCCTTAAAACATGTAGAAATGTAGTAAATATCCTCAGGATATTAGAACACCATATCTCAATTACCTATTGGAAATTGTATTCAATTGTACACATAAAAAAGTGGGTGGGGGTGTTAAATCCATTTTTTTTCTGCCTGCAGAGTAAAGAAGAGATCTTTATGTAGAGGTCATGTTGTCTGTTTCTGCTACACAGAAAGCTTTTCTTTGTTCATCAGAGCAGTGTTGATGGAATTATGAACTTTTTGTCATCCACAGAGAACTCCACATATGTTTTATCATGTAAAAACCAGTGAAAATGTTATTTGTTGCTTTTTATTCTAATAACAACCTTCTGAATAAATATAGTCCTTACCAAACTGTAGAAATTACATTAAAGAAAAGTGAAATCTATCATGCTAGCACTTAGCCATTGTATTTAATCTGAGTCAACAAATACTTATCTAACACAGGCTTCTGGACTCTGGGGCCACAGTAGAGAACACATTAATGCAAAATCTCATGGAATTTTTCTCTTTTTCCTTTTCTTTCTTTTTCTTTCTTTCTTTTCTTTTCTTTTTTGGGGGGGTGGGTAATGGCCAACTGTGGGGCTTGAACTCAGGGTCCTGGGCATTGTTCCTGAGCTTCTGTACTCAAGACTGGTGCTCTGCCACTTTGAGCCACAGCTCCACTTTTTGTGTTCTGGTAGTTAATTGAAGAGTCTCACAGACTTTGCTGCCCAGGCTGGTTTGAACTATGATCCTCAAATTTCAGCCTAATGAGTAGCCAAGATTACAGGTATGAGCCATTAGCACTTGGCTATTATACTAGTGAAGATCTGCAAATTCATAGTACCAGTTAGTAAAAATTGTTATTTAAAAAAATGAATCAGATTGAAGTTAAAGTGTGATATTTGAGAGCGAAGATAATTTAGAGCCGTCAAAGTAGAGGCCAAAGTTACTCTTGTAAAAACATAGAAGAAGAACATTTCAGGTAAAAGGGAAAAATACTAAAAGAATCCTGAGGTAGAAATATGCTCATAGTGTTTGATGAACAAACAGTAAGAAGCCAGTGAGCACAGCGAGAGAAATTTTAGATGTCTGAGAAGACTGAAGAATGAGATCATGTAGAACTTCAGAGTGCCTGGTTAGAACTCTGGGATTGGAATAAAATTTAACAAGTTTTTAAGCTGTTAAAAGGAGGAATGACATGATCTAACCCAGGTTTTAAAAGTCAAATTTTAACCGTACTGAGATTCTGCTGTGGAGGTTGAAAGCATGGAGCCTATTAAAAACAACAACAACAACAAAAAAAAAAACCTCTTGCAATCGTTCCTAAAAACAGGATGAAGGAGCAAAGGAGGAATTTAGTGCTGTATAGATGGATATAATCCCATGGTAAGGCCAACAAAATTTGTTGATGATTGGATGGAAGATAAGCCATAAAACAGAAAGAAAGAATGTCTTTTTTTAAAACCTGAGCAACATGTACAGTAAAGCCTGTTGGTTATTTTTTAGGTAAGAAAGAACATGACAATAATAGAAGACACGAAATCATCAGCAGTTTGATCATCGCCATTTGGAGATGGGTAAAGGGCTCATAGACAGTTGGTTAGGAATGTCAGTTTAATGACAAGTCAATTCTGGGGATGTACATTGGAGTCATGAGCATATGCATAGCATTTTAAGCCATAGAATTTGATTAGATATAAGAATGAAGTCACACAGAAGAATCAAAAGGTAACTTTTCACAACATGGCATTTATTACTATCAGTGTTCCCAGCAAGAATTCCACAAATAAACTTTAATGTGGATTAAAATGTTCTATTCTTCTCCAATTGGCACAAAACCAATCAAATCTGGAGTTATTATGCCATAAATGTTGTCTGTTCCTTGCATGTGACTAAAATACAAATTCTGAAGAAAATCTAAATGTTGAGACTTGTGTTCATACAAGCTATTTCTCAGCTTCGTAGGTGATTGTGATATCAGACAAAGAAAGAATGGTAAATGGTAGAGGAATTACATTGTATCAAACCATATCATTACCACCCACAAAACCCTACTGTATGAATAATTGCTCTCAAACATATCCTTTACTTTTTAATTCTTCCTCCACCCAATAATTTCTGTTTACTTAACATGCCTCCTTTAGTTCTCATCAGATTGAACAAATCTACTTAAAGAACTGAGATGTGAATCTGTATTTTAGATAGTTGCCATTATATTATGAAATACTCAGATTAATTTCTTCTGTTTTGAAAAGACATTGTTGGTTTTTATGTACAAAACTTTGAAGACGCATAGCATTAGGAGACATATTCTGAAACTGGGCATATATCACATTCCTGAAATGATAGATGAATGTGTGCTACTTGACATTAATGTAGTAGATGTGAATTTTCACTGCAACTAGCAGGCTATTAGAAAAAGGTTAGCCAAACTATGCCAAATCTGTGTCCATGAAAAAAACCAAAGCTTTTGCAATCTACACAACATCACAAAAAATTCTAAGTTTGAGGGATAGGTAACTTGAGGGTATGTGTGGAGTTGAGATAGTCGGTGAGGGAACAAGTAGGGGAAGAAATAACACTGATCATGAATCACTCTAATCATGCATTGAAACCCCTTTGCACAATTATTTAAAGATAATGAAAAATAAATTTTAAAATATGAATTGAGCTACGTTTTTTGTAATGTGTGGCATAAACTCATGAATACTGTTATAATATATAATTATTTTCCAATATTAAAAATAATAATACAATGCCATTTCCTTTCCATGCTATCTCATTGATTTTCCTGATACTGAGTTATAGGTCAACAGAGACTAGAAGAAATTAATAGCTTCAATAAAAGCTGTTGGCACTAATACACCATTAAGTTACTCCACACTGTACATACAATCCCTGCAAACAGATATAAGCAGCACTTCATGACAGGAGATGTAAGACACATTCACACTTACTTGAAGTTCTGGTGAATTTCTCTGAAAATTTGTCATCAGCTAATTTGATGATTGATGATAACAACATCTTGGCAATATTTTATTTCTGTTGCCCCATCATGGTTGCTTGAAATATAATGTTTAAAGTTATTTTACAGGCATAAACCTGTAAATACAACCAAATACATGATTTTGAACTATACTACATTGATGACCATTACTATCAAGATAATGTTGTTTATGGCCTAAAGCCCAACTCTACCTCTCTTTTCCCAATGAGGCCAAAAACTAGCTTGAAAGTAAGGGGAGGAAACAATTTCATCCATGTAGGGTTGAAGGACTCAAGGAATATATCAATCCAGAAGCAAAAGACAGCATACCATGTGAAAGGAAAGTCACATTTTACAACATATGTTCTTATAAATTAACTCTCCACTACAATTGCCAAAGTCTAATAAAGTTTAAAATACTACGATTCTACTAAATACATAGGAAAGATGTTTTACTTGTTCCTGGAAAAAAATTCTTGATATTAACACTTTATGTACTATAATTGGGATGCACTTAATGAAAATACCAAATTTTTCCAACTTATAGTACTCTCTCCAAATATAAAGACATGAAAGTTCAGAAGTAACTCTAGTCATCCCAGACATTTTTCTTTGATAAAAATCAAAAAGGACTACTTGCAAATTTCTAAAAATTGGCTTAGACTCTACAACTGGCAATTGTTGGCAGATTTTCATGCCCTCCCCTGCACTGCTAGTCTGGATTTTGTGGGACAGAGCCTTTGAAGTCCACAAGATTTTGCCATGTAGAGGGGTCGATGTCTGGTAAATCAGTTCTTTCCTTGCCTTTTTACATTTCCTCCACATTTAGCAAATGGTTAGTGTTGAGCTAGTCTGAATTTATGCCTCTGCTTTTCTTCATAATATATTTTAAAAGATGCATTTAAATTGTATAACCCAAAGAAAATATTAACCTATGTGTTTTCCAGAAACAAAAACAATAATTTAACTAAAATCAAAGCATGCAGTTTTCAAATTAGAAAGTGAAATTTTGAAATATGTATACAGCTATAACTCAGAAATTATTTCTTTCCTTAAAAGGTAATTTTTATTTCTTTTAAAATATGATGAGAAGACGTAAAAGTTGCAAGGGGTGTAAAATGTCAAGCTCCAGTCCAGAGTTACAGCCAGGTGCTCTGATGACAAGGAATATGTGCTTTGTAGGGGAAGCTTGACCCTTGCCTGTACTTCCAGCCCCTGCCTCCTGATATCCTCCAGGTCTTTGCTGGCCTTGCACAAATCGAGCAGGCCTAATGACAGCAAAGATAACACCTGCAGCTACCACGCATATTCCAGCAGCCAGTTTTGGATGAGGATCAGTTCCAGACTCACTGTCAATAATCACATGCAGGAAAGGAGAATATGCTCAGTGAAAGACAGACAGCAAGTGTCCCCAGAATTTTCCTCAGAAGGAACATTGGATTGTACCTTGCGATATTTCCCTGGCACAACACAGCACTTGTAAGTACTTAAAGCAGCCAGGGAAGTAAGGATTTCATTTTCTGAGAGTGAAAAGTGGGAGAAAATACATGTTTCTGAAGTATGGAAGACAGCCAGTTTTCCGGTCAGAAGGTGGGGAGATCTTCAGAATAGAGACACTCAGTTCCCAGGAAAAGCCCTGCATGAGGCCAAGCAGGGTAGCAGGCACAGTGCCTCCTTCACTGTACCATTCAGTCCTGTGTAGGCCTATCAGGTGTGATCCTCTCATCCACTCCCCCTTGGCACTTCAAAGCCAGCAGTAGGCTTCTGAGAGTCACCCTCTGGCCAATTCTCTACAGCTTCTCCTGCACTCAGCAACTCTGTCATGATTCCTCACTCCAAGTCAATCCTTTTCCATTCACAAAGGCATTTACTAGCTCCATGGCCTGGTGTGCCTACAGTGCTGTCACTGCCTCTTCAGTCTTGGCCTTGAGGGACTCTGGAGACTCCAGCATAAGCAGCGGCTCCAAGTTGTCCATCTCCAACAGATGATCTTGCCAGCCTGCTGGTTGTGAACATCATAGAGGAGGGGTAGACTCACTTCCTAATCTGCTTTTGCTCATGCAGGGTGCTGTAGCCAGTATGCATGCAGTCATTTGGCCTCAGGTAATTGTTGTTGTTGTTTTTAATTTTTTACTAGCTTACATTAGTTATACAGAGGGATTTCACTGTTAAATTTCCACATGTTTACAATCTCACCCCTCTATCACCTTTCCTTTATCTGTTTCCTTCCTCTACTTCCCAAAGCAATTGCAACAGGTTTCATTGTTCTATTTTCATAGATGCAACCAATCTACATTATTCATCCTCCTTCAAGTGATTTTTGGGAAAAAAATGCAAAAGTAATTCAATGAAGAAACAAGTGTCTTCAACAAATGGCTGTGGTCACTAAATACTCAATAATCCATAACTCTAAATGCCAGGCTTGGCCACATAACATACGAATCTCCATCTGGGCTCTATGTTCTTGTACTGACTGGATTGACCTCTAGCTGCTGCCTTTCTACAAGTTACTGTGACATACTCTCTTCTCCCTTGAACTGCCATGTTAGCCCTATCCTACCTGCTTGCTCCTTTCCCTCCTATTCTCTCTTGCTTCATTTCTCCCTTCCTCCCTTCTTCCCTCCCCCTCTCTCTTTATGTCTCTCACCTCCTCTTCTCTTTCTCTCTCCTATATATAAGACTTAAAAAGTCATTTGGCCTCAAGATTTCCACATTACAGTCTAGCCTAAAATAGAATTTCTTTTGAAAGCTTATGTAAGATCCGTCTAGCTATTTGTGAGTTATGTGGAAATGGAATAAATATCTTTCTCCAGTTAGAAAAAATATTGTTAATATTTTACTTTGTGGGCATATAAATTAAATAGGGATGGGTATATACTCTAGACTTGGAAAGATTAAAATTCCACCAAGGCTTTGAGTGAAAGCCTTCGAAGTTTTTTTTTGTTGTTCATTAATGTATTAATACATTCATTCATTAATACATAGCACTTAAAGAAGAAAGGTTTAATCATAGCTAATAATATACGTTCAAAAAACTCAGCATGCATGTCTGAAGATACTTAAACTACATTATCTCTCTTTCTCTTTCTACACACACACACACACACACACACACACACACACTAATTTAAGCTTGCAGAAAATTTAAAAGGTATAAACAAACTGGCCATGATGTAAACAACTATAATCCCAGCTATTTAAGAAACAAAGGAAAGAAGATCATGGTCCAAGCAAAAGTGTGAGGTCCTACTTAAAAACCTAAAACAATAAAACAATAAAGGATTGGGTCTGTGGCTGTAGCGATAGAGTGATAGTGTGGCTCTAGTGGTAGATAATATGCACACAGCCCTGATTTCAAACATAGTATAAAATAAAAGAGAAAGAAAAGCAACTTAGACATACAAAAAAGAATAAATAAATGTATATAATACCATGTATAAAATAACTTTTAAAAAAGAAATACTAGAGCTGGACACTAATGGCTCCTACCTGGTCATAAGAGGTTAAGAGAAGAAGGATCAAAATATGAGGCCAGCCTGGTCAGAAAATCTCAAAATACTCTATGTTGAAAAATAACCAGCAAAAACATTCTGAAGTTCAAGAAGCAGAGTGCAGTCTAGCAAACAGGAGGCTCTAGAAGAAAGAAAAAAAAAGAAGGAAAGAAAGAAAGAGAGAGGAAGAAAGAAAGAAAAAAAGAAGGAAAGAATGAAAGGAAGGAAGGAAGACAGAGACAGACAGAGAGAGAAAGAAAGAAAGAAAAGAAAGAAAGAAAGAAAGAAAGAAAGAAAGAAAGAAAGAAAGAAAGAAAGAAAGAAAGAAAGAAAGAAAGAAAGAAGGAAAGAAAGAAAGAAAAAAGAAAACAAAGAAACAAAGAAAAGAAAAATTGGGAATATGTTCAGAATACAGATCAGGTTTTATATTTCCTAATTTGTAAAGTTCATGTCTATCCATAGTTTTGCTTTCCAAGCTTCCAATGAACCACAGTCAAACAATCATATTGTATTACATTACATCATCACAAAGATAAACACTGTATAAGATATTTGTAAAAGAGAAAGAGAGAAAGAGAAGGAGCACATTCTCTTAACTTTCATTATGATGTGTTATTATTCTGTTCTTATTACTGTGTCAAGTCAATAATTTGGGAGTTTTGTTTGTTTGTTTTCATCAGTCATGGGTCTGAACTCTGGGATTTGGCGCTGTCCCTGAGCTCTTCAGCTCAAGGCTAGCACTCTACCTCTTGAGCCACAGCACCACTTCCAGGTTTATCTGCTTATGTGGTGCTGAGGAAGCAAACCCAGGGTCTCATCCATACAAGGCAAGCACTCTACCACTGAGCCACCTTCCCAGCCTGAAATTAAGTTTTATCATATGTATGTACATTGTGAGAGAAACAAAAATGTAAGAGTTTTCTACTACCATAAATTCAGGCGTTCCAGGAGGGTCTTGAATCCATCTTGAGTAGGTAAGGGAGCACCACTGCATATATTTCATGTTCTGTGTTTGGTATTTAGAGTAGACTAGTCCTGCTCTTCCCTATCTCATCCTTAGTCCTCCTTGACAAGCTTGACTTTGACCTCCACAGTCAAACTAGATTTTAAAAACTTACTGATTTTAGTTCATAAGTATCTACTTCATTACTGTTGGTGACCAGTAAGATGCCAGTTTACCTGTCACATTCTGATGGCAGCCTTGCTATGGATGAGTATCTTCTCTCTGAGAGAAGAGAAAATAGTCCATATCAAACAGTCCATACTTTCTTCAGCCTCCAAAATTGTGACTAGTACTTTAAAGACAGATTTGACTCCTTAGTCACTCACTTATCCTTTGAATTCTTTGGAATATAGGTGAATTTTATATCTCTTAAAATATTTTGAATGGGGATCAAAGTTTTTTTTTCTTTCTCTACTCATTATTTCTCTAAATCATTTTATTTTATCACCATATATGTGAAGACCTTCTCAATGTCCAGGTCTTCTAGCTCCAACAATTCCATAAAAATCTTACTTCCATGATTTACCAATACCTGCCTCCATCTTTGAATTCAGTTACATGGCCAAATACCAGGACCTTTTCATTTTCAAATAGGCTTAGTACCACTGATTAAACTTAATTCATCATTATCCAGTTCAGATATTCTTCTTCCTTCACCAGTCCATTTCTGTTCTGATATCTAAATATGACAATACCTTTTTACAAGTATATTTATAGTTTTCCAAGTTGTAATGATATATGCCTAGCCACAAAATTAGCATTTCTCTCCCCCTTGTGTGTGTGTGTGTGTGTGTGTGTGTGTGTATATATATATATATGTATGTATATATAATACACACACATATACATACATATATATGGCAGTGGTGCTGGTGTTTGATTTCAGGGCCTTGATCTTGCTAGTCTGGTGCTATGTCACTTGAATCATGACTCCAGCTCTGCATTTCACTGGTTCTTTGGACACTGAAACATAAATTTTCTGCCCAGGCTGGCCTCGAACCACAATCCTTCCACTCTTAGACTAAGTAGCTAGGATTTCAGGTATGAGCCTCCAGCATCTGTCTAAATCTCATTCTTCACATTTGATCTACTGATTTATTTCTAAGGAGACAACACTCAGACACTTTATCCTCAAAGCTTATTTTTCTTTGCTACTAGTGTCATTATTTGTGATTTTTCTCTTCATTATTTGTCAATTTCATATGCAAAGTTTCAATTTTTATGTATTAAATACTGCTAGGGTCTGTTTCTTAAACTTTTATTATGGAAGAAGAAAAAATATGAAATTACTATTTGCAAGAATTGGAGCATGGTCATAAGACATTTAATTCTGTACCTTTCTATACCGTCTAGGTTAAGTAGACCTGAGTTAGTTGAGGAACAAAAGATATTTCTTTTATTTTGTTTTATTTGCTTTTGTTCTGGTCCTGAGGCTTGAACTCAGCCTGGATGCTATTCCTGAACTTTTTTGGTCAAAGCTAGTGTTCTATCACTTGAGCCACAGTTCCGCTTCTGACTGCTTTTTGGTGGTTAATTGTACATCAAAGCCTCATGGACTTTTCTGCATGAGTTGGCTTTGAGCTGTGATTCTCAGATCTCAGCCTTCTGACTAGCAATAATTACAGGCATGAGCCACTGGCACCCAGTCTTGAAATCAAGGTTTAATCATAGCATTTATACTTAATGATTGCCCTTTATTTTCAAAATGATTACCTTTTGCTTTTATCATCATAATATTATAATTCATATGAACTCTCAACCCCTATGCCCTGCATCTAATTTATTTTTCTGCCTACCAATATTATTCCCTTTGAGTTTTACAACTCATTTCAATCCTGGCCAACTTATCCAAAACCACATATCCAAAACTGTGAGAAAGCTTTATTCACCAGATGTATGAGTTGGACAACTGAAAACTCTTAAGTAGCAGATTTTGGTATTGTCTCATGTAATTTTTTACCTCTGCTTATAGGTAATCTACCAGAAAATAAACAAAGTTTGCCACATCTTTAAGGTTAGTTATATCAAACAAAAATTCTGTACCTTTCACTCTAATATCAGGTTAGAGTCATGGTCTACCCTAACCTTATCCCTTTAACCATATTCCCTCCCAGCCCAATGCTCCTCAACCAGTACCTTTCCTCCAATAGTCTCAACAGCCACATTGGGAAAAAAAATCTCAGCCAACTGCTGAGAAACAAACAGAGATTTGGACTGAATGTTCAATTTTCATATCCCTTCCAATTCCTCCTGGCTAGATTGCAAATAGTTCTAAGTAAAATCGAATTTGTTGCTTTATGCAGAAATGGCTTAAGTGGTAACACGTGAAGCAAACAGCACTTTTACAAGTAATATGTTTGAACTCATAATTTTTCATGATATTTTCTTTTAACAACAACATTCTCTATCTCCATAAGCAAATTTACACATTTATTTTTCCCCTAATTCAAGCATTTCAGTAGAGTACTCATTTGGGAGAATCAATTTGTTTTATGTTTTGTTCCCATGATTAAATCAAAGAATGTTTTCTTTCATCATGTGTGTTTTTCAATAGTAAGCTTTTTTTCATGCTGGGGATGACAGTGGCCAGCCCGAGAACCACAGTTTCCAGACAGGGTCTGGTTTTCTGGTCCCCAAAACAGAGAGAATGCAGTCATCACTCACCCAAGGGGCCAGAAGCCAGAAGGAAATTGCTTGGTTTGCTTAACAGACACAGCCAGGGAGTGAAACTCACAGCCAAGGAAATAATACAATAATTTAAAACATTCCAAAAATGTCTTGCTGACATTTAATAAAAAAATGCAAAGAAAACCAGGTTCAAGTAGCTCAGGCATATAATTCTAAGTATATAATAGAATGAGATCTAAAGAATCATGGTTCAATGCCAGTCTGAGCAGAAAAGCTGATGAAACTATCTACAAAATAGCAAAGCAAAAATGAGGCTGGAGATGTGACTCAAGTGGAAGAGGGCAAGCAGAGCAAGCAGGTTCAAGAACCTGAGTTCCTATCACAGTATTGCCAAAAAAAGGAAAGAAACAGGTGTCTAGTAGTAGAAATGAAAGTGCTCACTAAGAGAAAGCATATTTCTCATTTTAAAGATCTAAAAGATCTAAAAGATGCATCCTTTGAAAGATTTTTGATTTTTTTAAAGTTATTGTGAAGATGACATACAGAGGGATTAGAGTTAGATGGTTCAGGTAATGAGTACATTTCTTTTTGAACAGTGTCACCCCCTCCCTCATTCTCTCTCAGTTTTCCTCTCCAGATTTCCCTCCCCTCAAAGTTGTATAGTGGATTTCACCGCTTAATTGGTTTACTCTTTGTCCCACCATTTCTGTGCTAAGCCTCTTCCTTGCCATATCAGATAAATTTATATACAAGACAAAGGATATAGAAATCAAAAACAGTGACAGAAGGGAATAAACAAAAGAAAAAAGAGAAGAGGAAAAGGAAAAGAACCAAGAACAGTGTAATAAAAAAAAAAAACCTCTTCCATTTCTTGGAGCTCATTTCAATAAGCCTCATTTTATATGCTCTTATACACATAGCTATTGAGCTTTTGTGATCCTCTCCTAAGAATACTTCCTTTGTTCTCACTGTGTGAATATTTAGCATATTGTTTAATTAATTGTGTCCAGGTGTAATTATTTTATGGTCCATTGAGTTTACTTGTAGATTTATAAGCATATTCTAGATATTACAAATAAGGGAAATCATGCAGCTTATGTTTCTTTGGGTCTGACTTACTTCACTAAGTAGTTTTTTTCACAAGTCTTTCCACTTCCTTGCAAACTGGGTAATGTCTCCCTCAGCAACATCTTGTTAACAACTTGGTAGGGACTCAGGAGTAGCTGAGAACAGATCATGGATTTTATCTACTAGGAAAGGCAGGCAAGGGGGAATGGATGAGTACCAACAATTCAGGTTGAAAAGGAATGATGCAATAACACGTTAGTGGTAACTCTTTAATAGACTGAGTTCATGTGAAGTTTTTGAATAGAGCATATGAGAAAACATCTGAAATAAATCAGGTGGAAATCATTAGATCTGGGGAAGAAGATGCTCGTCTGAGAGAAGAGCAATTACAAAGCCTTGGGGCAGAAAATGTGCTAGCATTGACAAGGTTTCAGAGTGGCCAAAGCAAAGGAACAGGAAAGGTAGAATCTTACGGCTACTCAGAAAGGTACCAGGATCAGATGGTCACTGAAGAACCCTGCAGGACATTGTGAATTCTTACTCTATTCTCAACAAAAGTTATTAAAGGGTTTTGAACTAGGAGATATCATAAACTGATTAAATTTCCTGGGATTGTCCAAGCTTTTGTATTGATACAAGATTGTATGAAAGAAAGAAAACGAGAGAAAAATAAAGAAAGAATGAAGAGAAGGATGGAGGAAAGGAGCTGGGGCAGGCCATTGGGGGAGGAACAGAGAAAAGGAAAGTAAAGTCCAGGTTTAACAGTGCTGGTTAAAAATATTTTATTATATTTAAGTAATTGTGAAAAGAAGTTGTCATTCTAGCAGTGCTTTTTAATATGGCCTTTGTATTGTCTATAAATTCTCTCACTCAAGCCTGACATTGCATTGGGATAATATAGTCATTTATATTCCATTGAATTTCTATCTTCTAGGTTGCAATAGTAATAGTATTCTATATAAATGACTTTATAACCCATTATTAAATGCTTGGCAAGCACACTGCTTGAAGTTGACATATTACAAAAGCAGATCCCAAAACTTTATAGCCAAGAATGGAATCAGTAACTGGTAGAGACAGACTATAAATATAGTAATAAGAAAATCAAGCCATAACCAGATTAATTGTAATGAATCCTCTGTGAGGGTTTTTACAATACAGAGCTTCAAGTTCTGGTAAATGCCTCAAAGAAACATGTCTCTTCTAAATCTACTCCCTTCTCAAGCACGCATTCCCATGGTGGATTCTCTTCTCAATATGAGCTGACAGCTATTGCCATACATACTGAAGAACTTTTCTACCTGCTTTTGTAATTAAGGGTTACACAGATAATGAATTGCATTTAGAGACTGGTTTCATGTGCTACTGTTTCAATGAAGCCTTTCAGATAAAAGTGTCTGGTCTAATAATGATACATTGAATAGCATATTTGTTTTGTATTCTGCTCACTTTTCAGACATTTTTGACTGAGACTTGGAATTATAAGTCTCAATTATGTATTCTTCACTCAGATACATTATGCTGATATCTTCTGGTGTACAGCTATTTGAGGAACAATCTTGAACATTTATTTTCCTAGATTCTTAGTCTCTGGATACTCTTGGCTTACTACTATATAGATTACAACCTCTGATATGCCTCTACTACAATTCTCTAGTGGGAAAGAGGGCTCAGGAGCTCTTCTGAAATGATCATGGGCCAGTTATGGGTGTTTGTTTCCATCCTGGTAATGGATAGTTTTGTTTTGTTTTGTTTTTTTTCCTAATACCCAGAGGAAAATCCAGAAGAAATTCCATTACAACATGAATAAGTCATTAAATCATGGTTCTGTGAGTCCTATAACCCCCTAACCCACTTGCTCCTTTGCTCAACGGCATGGTAAATTCCCCCATAAAAGCCTTCCTAAATCTATCCCAACGTGGAGTGGGGCTTCTAAACATTAAGGGAATTCAGAATGGTATGTGCAAAGTGTTGCAATACAGATTCCTGGCCTGACTATGAAAGACAGAAAATCCAGAGGCTTGAAATAATTATAAGAAATAAGTTTTGAACAAGTAGTCTCCTTGGTTATTATTATTTGGCTTATGATATATTGAACCTGTACTGCCAACCTGTAATATAAAAGTATAGAAACTGGCCTTATACTAGTGCTGAACATCATGCTGTTATGAGTATCACCCTATTCTAGGGATCCTAGGGAAGACCAATAGTGACCCTATCAGTAGAGACACAGTAAAACTATCTTTTTCAAATAGCTGGAAAAAGATCTTGTACAGAGTTGATTTTCCTATATACATTTCTCTGCTATAGGTCACTTTAACATATGTTCTCTAGTAACTTCTGCCTAGGCACACCAATAATGATTATACCTATCAGGCTATGTTTTGAAGAACATTTGTTTCTATATTAAAGCCCAGACAATTATTATTATAACATAGAAAAGGCCACAAATAAAAATATATTTGTCGGGGCTGGGAAGGTGGCTCAGTGGTAGAGTGCTTGCCTTGCATGCATGAGGCCCTGGGTTCGATTCCTCAGCACCACATAAGCAAACAGAAAAAGCCGGAAGTGGTGCTGTGGCTCAAGTGGTAGAGCACTAGCCTTGAGCTGAAGAGCTGAGGGACAGTACCCAAGCCCCAGAATTCAGGCCCCATCACCAGACTCCCCCCCAAAAATATATATATTTGTCTGGAAGGAAAAAAATGTCTAAATTCATACACTATTCAAGAACAACAGTATAACAATTTGGACTTTCTGTAACATGAATGTGACCTGTAGTTTCTTCTCTGATTAAATATCGATAGCTATTTGAGAGTTTAGTCCTTGTTTTCCCATATTTTGTCCCAGTCCCGAGTCAAGAAAAATACTGAAGCAAAGAGTAATTGCTCCAACACTGTGATACATGCCAATTCTCCCAAGATCTTGCAGCATTTAGTAAATTTAGTAAGATAATACCTTGTATTTATGCTGTGAAATCCCAGTTTATGTCAGATTCTTAGGGTCTTTTGTAACTATCTAAAGATTTATTCTTCATAGCTTAAAATGAGTAAAAATGTTTTTTTCCCAAAAATTCCTAAGAAAAACTGCATTTACTATGGAATCTTCCATTTTTTTATGAGCCTGATGAAAGTATTTGGCATGTAATGATTCTCAGGTTATTTCAACATAAAATAAAAGAATTGAGCAAAAAATTGGTGGAAAATGAGTGTTTGGAATGCTAAAAATAAAATGTGTGGTTTCTTCTAAGCTTTCAAATGAATTAGTAAAACAATTTACTTCAGATGATATAAAAAATTAATACTGTTAGTCTGTTCAAAAGAAGAAGATGAAATTTCAGTAAAAGTTCTTGAGAACAAGACATTCAGGTGGCTTCTGAATTTCAAGTCTGTTGCTGTGAGCTTTGGTTTAATTACCTTCCATTCCTTCATTTTTCCCACCAATGTTAGCATATCCTATAAAACACCAGTCTTTGCCTCAGTTCACACTTGAAGAAGTAAAATATTTTATATGACTAGCCAATTAAATGCACCACACATATATGTTTTCATTGAAAATTATTATAGCAGAAAAAATTAAACTTAATAAATTTCTACCAATTTAAAATTAACCTCCAAATATTATAACAACAATTTATGATAAAGTTTTGTAAATTTTATGATAAAGAAGATAATTTACCTGTGACATTAAAATCCTATTGCTTCCTGAAATGAAATTTTATCTTAACTTTGAAGAAAGAAATCATATTGCTTTTTGTTAAATGTTCTCATCTGAATTTGACTCCAGATAGGAGTACATTTTTAATAAGACATAATGTCCGAGAAATAGAATAGAATAGAAGCCACTAGAATTTACCTAATTACTTTCTTAAATCTTTATTTTTTTAAGAGAAGCTAAAACAAAAATAATTGAGTATAGAGTTACAGGAGTTTCAATCTGTTGTTCTATCCTCATTTTTCATTGCCCAAATACAAGCTATATATGGACACTCAAGTGCAGCTGTCCAGAGGACTTATTCTTTTGATAAATAAAAAAAAATTCATTGCCAAAACTTAAAAAATTTAAAGAAAGATTGAAGAAGACTTAAGGAAATGGAAATAACTTTCCATGCTCCAGGATTGGAAGACTTAACATCATAAAAATGGCAATACTGACCAAAACAATCTACAAATGCAATCCTCATCAAAATCCCAACATCATTCTTCAATGGGAAAGAGAAAGTAATAAAAAAAAATCATATGGAACAATATCCAATTAGCAAAAGTAGTCCTTAGCAGGCAGAATAGTACTGGAGGAATTACAATGTCAAACTTCAACCTCTATTACAGAACCATGATAATGAAAATAGCTTGATATTGGCATAAACACAGGCCTGAAAACAAATGGGATGGAATAGAATACCCAGAAATAAGCTCCCAGACCTACAGGCACCTAATACACAATAAAGGAGTCAAAAGCATTGAAAGACAGCCCCTTCAAATAAAATGGTGCTGGCAAAACTAGCTATCCACATGCAGAAAACTGAAACTAGATCCTCATATACCATGTTGCACATTCATCAATTGAATACATTCAATATATTCAGGTCATTGATTAACCATTGACCTCAATGTAAGACATAAAACCATGAAAGTATTAAAGGGAAGAGAAGGAAAAGCACTAGGACTTCTGGGCACAGGTAGAAACTTTCTGAGTAAAGATCCAGAAGCAAAACAAAAGAAAGACTTGATAAATGGAAGTGTATCAAACTAAAAAGTTTCTACATGGTAAAGAATTATAGCTTACACGATAAAACAACAAAATGAGAGAAGTTTTCTGCCAGCTACACATTAGACAGTTGCCTATATACAGAATATATGGAGAACTTAAAAACTTAAATCCTCAAGAGGATGTCGAGGAAGATGGCAAAGAAACTGAAGACTAAACAAGCTCTCACATAGAAAGCAGTTTAATGTTCCAGTCAACAGTCCTAGGCTAGAGAATCACAAGTGTGCCATCACTGTACAGAGTATGGCCAGAAAGAGAAAAATCAGGCAGCTTGGTCAAGGAGACAGATCTGAGCACTTGCCAGTAGCTGCAGTAGTGACAAAGGTGGAGACTGCTGCAGCCACCATATCAACAGAGTCCAGGAAAAATTCACCAGACACAGAGTGCAAGCAGATTCACCACCAGCAAGAACTGACAAGGAGCAGAAATCTTCATCTTGCTGATTGCAGATCTGGGACAGCCCAGGAACCAAGAGTCTGGCATGAGTAGACCTAAACATCTTCATTCCTTCTCATGGAGCAGCTGTGGGAAGGTAGCCCCTTCCCCACCACCAGAGAAGATTCCCATTTTGATACTGACAAAGGCCCAGCCAAAGCAGCTAACTCGAACTCAGGCCTGCCCATAAAAACAAACACATTTTCAAAGTGAATGCATAGAAAAATATCTACCAAGAATGGCCACCATAAACAGGTGGGAGTTGCAATCCTAATATCAGATAAAATAGACTTCAAACTAAATTAGTGAGAAGAGATAAAGAAAGTCACTACATACTAATTAAAGGATCTCTCCTTCAGGAGTATATTACAATTCTAAATATCTTTCAATAAACAATAGAGTATCCAAATTTATCCATGAAACACTACTTTCTCTGCAGTCTCACATGGATCCAAAGACATTTATTGTTGGGGATTTTAACACACCACTATCCCCACTAGATAGATCAACTCGGTAAAAACTCAATAGAGAAAATGCAGATCTACACAACTGCATACATCAACTAGATTTAACAGACATCTACCGAATATTTCACCCAGAAGCATCAGAATACACGTTTTTCTCAGCAGCACACAGAACATTTTCCAAAACAGACCACATTTTAAGTCACAAAGCAAACTTACCCAAATTCAGAAACATTGAAATTATGCCCTGCATTTTGTTAGACTACAAGGGAATAAAATTAGAACTCAACACCAAAAGCCACCAAAGAAAGTTCTGTAACACATGTAGGCTGAACAACACACTATTCAATCACCAGTGGGTCATGGAAGAGATTAGAAAGAAAATCAAATGTTCATGATATTCAACAAAAATGAACACACAAATTACCAGCTCCTCTGGGACACAGCAAAGGCAGTACTCAGAGGCACATTTATATCTCTGAGTTCCTACATCAACAAATTGGAGAGACCTGAAACCAACAATTTAATGAGACATCTGGACTTCCTTGAAAAAGAGCAGCAAGCTAAACCCCAATAGAGTAGGGGAAAAGAAATAACTAAATTTAAATCAGAATTAAATGAAATAGAATCCAAAAGAACTATACAATGAATCAACAAAACAAATAGTTGGTTCTTCGAAAAAATTAACAAAATAGACAGACCCTTAGCAAATCTTATCAGAAGAAGAAGAGACACAACCAAATAAACAAACTCAGAGATGAGAATGGAAACATCACCACAGAAACAACCAAGATTCAGAACATTATAAAGGAATACTTCTCAAACCTTTATGCTAATAAGTTTGAGAACCTGGAGGAAATGGACAATTTCCTAGCAAATATCAGCATGCCAAAACTAAACCAAGATGAGTTAAACCAACTTAACAGACCCATATCAACCATTGAAATAGAAAAAACAATAAGAGACCTCCCATTTAAGAAAGCCCAGGACCGGATGGATTTACAGTGGAATGCTACAGGCCCTTCAAAGCAGAACTCACACCAATTCTCCTCCAACTCTTCAATGAAATTGAAAAAGAAAGTTCACTACAGAACTCTTTATATGAAGCAATCATAACTCTCATCACAAAACCAGGCAAAGACTCATCAAAGAAAGAGAACTATAGACCCATTTCTTTGGTGAACATCGATACAAAACCTCTCAACAAAATTTTGGCCAATCGATGTCAACAATTCATCCAAAAAAATCATACACCACGATCAAACAGGATTCGTTTCAGGGATGCAAAGTTAGTTCAATATATGCAAATCAATTAATATAATTCATCACATCAACAAGAGCAAAGATAAGATCCACATGGTTATCTCAATAGATACAGGAAAAAGCATTTTACAAGATCCAACATCCCTTTATGATGAAGGCTCTGGAAAAGTTAGGAATTCATGGAACATTCCTCAATACAATAAAGACTGTATATGACAAACTTACAGCCAGCATTATTCTTAATGGTGAAAAACTAAAGCCATTTCCTCTTAACTCAGGAACAAGACAAGGATGTCCACTCTCTCCACTTCTCTTCAGTTTAGTATTAGAGTGGCTAGCTACAGCAATAAGGGAAGATGCAAACATAAAGGGGATCCAAAAAGGGAAAGAAGAAATAAAACTCTCCCTCTTTGCAGATGACATGATCTTGTATTTAAAAGATCCCATGGACTCCACTCCCAAATTGCTTGAGCTGTTTTGGAAACTTTGGCAATGAAGCAGGGTATAAAATTAACACTCAAAAATCAGTGGCTTTTCTGTATACATACAATGAGATTGTTAGCAAGAGATGGGGCTAAAAATTTAAGAGGTATAATTCTGTGTTTATTTCTTTGACATTCTGAATAAAGGGCAGGTTTTTCTAAGAAAATACATAGTATCAGATTGTTGAGTTTTACAGAGGCTGAACCCCAGAATAAACCATTTGAAGCAAAATTAAACTTGCCAACAGACATAAGAAAGCACATCTCTAAACCCATGCAATGCTTTTGCCCTTTTCTGCTAGATTGCTTTCAGCAAATTCACTCACTCCTGTGAGCATCTCCTCTCCACTTAAAAATAAGAGCTTTGAGAATGATGATTGATAAAAATTATCTCTATGCATGGAATTCCTTCATTCTCCTATATGTGTGAGTATATGCAGAGCATGTGTAGTGATATTAAGCAAAGTCTCAAGACATAATACATGTTAGATAACTTAGTATCTGTTATTAACATAATATAATATTATATAATATTATAGGTAAGAAAGAAATACAACACAAAGAATAAAGTTCAGCATTCAACTCTGTGATTTACTCTAGAATTCTTCTCTTTCCTCCCTGTATCTAAAGAAATTTTCTTTCACCAAATATCCAGAAATCATCCTGTAGTCTCATAGATGCAGTCCTCTGGGAGTGGTTTGAAACATCTATGTCTCCTTCAAATTCATTTTCATTTATGTGGCCTCTATTTTATGGAAAATTGCCAAAGTGAGCATCTGCATCCTCGTTTTACAGAGCCTCTATACCACAAACCTTCTCTGAAATTCTCTTTGCAATTTCTGTATATTTCACAACTTCCATATTTTTAGTGATAGTGACACTAAATCATTGGTGACATCTCAGAATTCAGATACATTTTACTTTACAATGGTAAAGTCAATGAAATACTAGATCTATTAGGCCTTGAAATACCATCTGGTTATGATTTGAATGTAATAGGCCTTCTATGTAAATATGTTCATCATATTTATTTAAAAATTATTATTTTAACTAATTTCAGGTTACCATAATATCCATGAACTGAACCAGAACAAAGAGTGGAATTTCTTGGCAAGAAGTTTGCATAACAGCACAGGAAGGTTGAGGAAGGATAACTTTGTTTATTTAACCATATCAAAAATGTACCTGCATTACTTTAGAGTTTTTGCTATTCTTTTAATTGCCTACTCTTTAACAATAAATCGCATCTTATAATATGTAGTGTATGCATTTTCATGTCATATGCAGCTAAATTGATGCACTGTATTTTATTTTATTTTTATGTAGACGAACAGATAAATGGCTTAGGTTCTCCCATATATCTACTGGGTCTTTTTGTCTAAACTTCTTTAAATATATGTTTTTATTACTACAGAAGCTACTAATATTATCACTGGGCACTCAGATGGGTGCAAAACTAGTCTATGAGAAAAACATGTTAGGCATATCTAACATTTACTGGCAACTTGTGTGATATTGTTATCTCTGATAGTGACTTTAATAACTGAACTTGAATGAGAGAAAGTTCAGCTCTATACCCATTCTAAGGAATTAGAACATCAAAAGGCACACAATGAGTACTACTGAACAAGTAAATGAAAGCAAATTAATTTGCAGTAAAATATAGTAAGGATTGGAATCTCCATTCCTCCATGGGGTGTGGGAACTTTTTTGCTATTAATTAGCTAAGTTTGATTGTGAAAGTAAGTGTGACTAATCCACACCTGCCATTTGACTACCCTACATCCACAACCAATGCAGTAAAGTTTTGAGTTACTCCAGTTTAGCAGATAGCACTTATATATACCCCAATGTGTATTTGAAGGAAATGTGAAAATGCTTCAATATTCTTGGATATGTTTGAAAGGTGTGTGGATGTGAGAAAACTAAGAGTCACAAAAAGAACAATTCTACCATGTTTACACTGTACAGTCATTTGGTTTTGATCACATTTGTGAGTGATGCAAAATTATCTGGATATTGTAAGATTTTTAGAACATTACCTTCAAATACACGGTGGGATATGTATAGTTAGGACATTTCCTTCAAATACACAGTGAGATATGTGTAATATTACATATTCCTGTGCTCTACCTAGGAATATGTGATTTTTTTCCTACCCAATAAAATCACTTGAATGAAATTGATATTATTATTGAAACCCTTAAGTATGTTATTATGTTTTATTATGCTAACCATGAGCAATTAAACGTTTAAAATCAACCACATTCAATTTTCCTTACTTTTCTGTTGTGGTCTTGGGGCTTAAGCTCAGGGTCTAGGTGCTGTACTCTAGCCTAGCACACTATCACTTGAGCCACAGCTCCACTTCTGGCTTATTTTGGTAGTTTTAATGGAGATAAGAGTCTCACAGACTTTCTTTCCAGGGCTGGCTTTAAAGTGATTTTCAGATCTCAGACACCTGAGTAGCTAGGATTACAGGTGTTAGCCACTGACACCCAACCTCATTCATTTTTTTTTCTTTTTTTTTTTTAGTTTAATTTTATTTTATTTGTGAAAATACTGTACAGAGGGGTTACAATTACATGGGCAGTATAATGCGTACATTTCTTACCAAGCATTGCAGCCTCCTCCTTTGGTTTACCCTTCACATCCCTTCCCAGCCTCCCCCCTCCCCCCCAATCCCAATCCTTCTCCTTCCCCTCCTTCCCCTCCCCCCCCCCTGCCCCGCACCGACTTTGTAAAGCTGGTTTTGGACTTGACAACTTGTACTTCTCATTGTTGCAACAGGTCCACCTGTATCCTTAAACAACTGGTTTTTCCCCATCTCCTCCACAAGTTATACTGACATCAAATATAGTGAAAGCAGGGGTTATACTGTGGGGGAGGGACATACAAAGCAACAAAGAGATAATCTTATAAATGTGTTAGAAACACATGCATGAAAGAAAAAAACATTAAAATACATATCTAAGGGTTCATTTTCCAGACATCACATTATCTGACCTTTTCCGCTTGACTCATACATATACTAGATATTGCAAATAAGGGAAACCATGGGACCTATGTTTCTTTGGGCCTGGCTTCCTCATTCAATTTTTTAAATGATTTTTTTAACCAGCTACGAAGAAAGTTTATAGCTATGAGTGCCTACATCAACAGATTAGAAAATCTCAAATCAATACTTTAGTGATGCACCCCAAGCTCCTAGAAAAACAAGAATGAGAAAAATCCAAAGATAAAAAGATACAATAAAATTAGGTCAAAAATTAATGAATTAGAGGCCTAGCAGAAAGTTGGACTTTAAAAAAAAAAAGCACAATTGATGAGTACTTAGCAAATCTGACCAAAGTGAAAAATCACCAAAAGAAAATAAAATTAGAGACAAATAAGTGAACATCACAACAAATTTGAGTAAAATCCAGAATATTAGAAAAAAATACATTACAAAAATTAATTGGAAAATATAGCAGAAATGTATTCATTCCTAGATAACATCAATGTACCCAAACTGAATCAAAAGGAAATAAAGCACTTACACACACTCATGACAAGTAATTAAATTGAAATGGTAATAAAAAGAACTCCCAGCCAAGAAAAGTCTAGGACCTTATGGTTTTAAAGCTGAATTCTTTAAGTCTTTTAGAATAGAACTTAAAGCAATACTCCTCAAATGGATCACTATAAAATTATTCTGTGAAACTAGCTTTACACATCCTAAAATCAGACAGGGACTAAACAAAAATAAAACATATGCTAGACTTAGCTTTTTGATGAACACAGATGCTAAATTTCTCAAAATACTGGCCAACTAAATTCGACAACTAACCAAAAACATCATATACTATAATCAAGTAGGATTCAACCTAGGGATACAAAGCTAGTTTAATATATGGAAATTGAAAATTATAGTATAACCTATCAACAGAAGTAAAGACAAGAATCACATGATTATCTCCATAGATGTAGAACAAGCAAATCTTTAACAAGATCCAAAGTCCTTTTATGATAAAAGTTGAAGGTCCAATACTCTTAAGATCAAGGCTTTAGGGAAGCACAGTATAATCTCAATATAATATAAAGGCTGTTCATGACAAACCACAGCCAACATTATACTTAATGGTGAAAAATGAAAAATGTTTCCTCCAAAATCAAGATAAAATGTCTACTTTCTCCAATCTATTTTAATATACTACTTCATTAAGAATAGTAAAGCAAGAGAAATACATAAAAAGGAATTACCCCTATGTACAGTCATATAATTTCAAAGACACCATATATGCTTCTATCTCAATTTACTAAAGCTGATAGAAAACTTGCAAAATCGCAGGGTATAAAATAAATCCACAAAAATCAGTAGCACTTCTCTATATCAACCATAAGAATATAGAGGCTGAAGTCAGGAAAACAACTCATGTTGCAATGGTCTCAAATAAATAAATAACTTAGGAATCAACCTAACCAAGGATATGAAGAATCTCTAAAATGAAAACTATTTTAAAAAACTGAAGAAGGAAATCAAAGCAGACATGAGGAAATGGAAATACATTCTGTGTTCCTGGATTGGCAGAATTAATATAGTCAAAACTGTAGCCCAAAGCAGCGTATAATTTCAGTGCAATACCAATTAAAATCTCAACATCATTCTTGACTGAGATAGAGAAAACAATCAAAACTTTATATGAAACCATAAAAGGCCCCAAATTGCAAAAGTAATCTTGAGCAGAAAAAGTATTGCTGGAAGTATAACAATTCCAAACATCAACTTCTACTAAAGAATTATAGGAATTAAAATGGCTTGGTACTCGGAAAAAATAACATGTCTGAGGACCAATGATTCAGAATGCATGGCGAAGAAATAAATCCACAGATCCACAGCTATTTAATATTTGGTAGGAAGTCAAAAACATAAGCTGATCAACACAGCCTCTTTAACAAATAGTTCTGGGAAAACTGGATATCCACATGCAAAACACTGAAACCATCGATTGCATTGTACTACTATCAATTCAAAATGGATCAACCACCTCAATTTATAGCTGGGAAGAAAAGACCTGAAACCATGAAAATTTTACAGGATGGGGTAGGAAAAATGTTGGGACTCCGATACAGGTAGGAACTTTGTGAGTAAAAACCCAGAAGAATAGCAAATCAAAGAAAGACTTGATATATAAAATTGCATCAAACTAAAAACTTTCAAAGGATAGAGTTAACAGTTTTCTAAAGGCAGCCACAGCATGGGACAAGATTTTTGCCAGCTATTCATTACACAATGAGCTAATATCCAGAATATATAGAGTTTAAGAAACTAAATCTTCAAATAATCAAGAGAAAATAAAGACTTTTCAGAAGAAGTAAAAATGGCCAACAGACACATGAAGAAATGCTGGCTATAAAGGACATGGAAATCTAAACACTGAGATGAAAACTCACCCCAGTTAGAATGGGTATCATCAAGAATACAAACAATAACAGATACTGGCCTAGATATGGGTAAAAAGGAACCCTAATACATTGTTAATATTCAACTTACCTGCAAAGCAGCATGACGGTTCCTCAAAAAAAAAAAAGAGCTACCCTATGATCTAGCAATTCTACTCTTGGGCATTTATCCAAAAGTTACATGCTCAAATACAGTAAAGCTACCAGCACAACTATGTTCATTGCAGCACTATTCACCAAAGCCAAGGTATGACATCAGCCCAAATGCCCATTCCCCTGGCCCACTGGATAAATGGATCAAGAAAATATGGTACAGAGACACAATGATATTTTACTCCTCCATTAGAATGATATTGCATCATTTGCAAAGAAATGGAAGGACCTGGGAAAATTGTGTTTAGAGAAGTAAGTCAGGCCCAGAAAGACAAAGGTTGCATCTTTACCCTCATATGTGTAAGCTAGAATTAGTTTATAAATATATAAGTAAACACTTTAGTTGGTATTCATGCTTACATAAATGTATTAACTGAAATGTGATATATTCATGGGACAACTCAGTGTAACCCTAAGAAAAGCTGCATCAGAGTTTGACAAAATAAACACTAGGAAATGGGTAATTGAAAGAGGTGGGTTGGGGGTTATGGGGAGAGGGTAGATACATGAAGACAAGAAGAAAGACAATTTAGTCATAAAATTCAATGCAGATCTAACAAAATTAAGAAATGAGAGGAAAAGATGGGTTAGGAAAGATGGACGTAAATGTTGAAGGGAGTGATACTGATCATGACATATTGTATTAATAATCTGCTTTGTTGAATAGCAACACTTTTGTACTACTTAAAGATAATAAAAATATATTAAAATAAATGAGTAAAAATTAAAAAAAGATTTCAAATTATTTGAGAGACTCTCTTTGGTTGAAATATGTATAATTACTCAACAGTTTCTAAAGGGGTCAACTCTTAAAACTTGTATGTTGAATAGCAATATACAAATAGTATATCATTTGTATCTATAATTATTAAGTTTCGTGTGATGTGTGGATAATCTTTTTTTTGTTGTTGGTAATGGGGCTTGAACTTTGGGCCTGAATGATGTCCCTCAGCTCTTCAGCTCAAGACTAGCACTCTACCACTTGGCCTACAGCGCCACTTCCGGTTTTTCTGGTGGTTTATTGGAAATAGGAATTTCACAGACTTTCCTGTCTGGGCTAGCTTTGAACCATGATCCTCATATCTCAGCCTCCTGAGCAGCTAGAATTACAGGTGTGAGCCACCAGCGCCCGGCTGTGTAGATAACCTTTAGCCTGTCAAATCAAGCTGTCAATTTAACAGCCTCATGAATAAATACTGGAGTACAACCTTTTATGACTCCAACAGACTAATATGTATACCAGCATTTTTGATGAATTTTCTTTTGAAATTCAAAAATTAAATGTGTTAAAAATCAGCAGAAATTTGCCTTATTTTTATGGGGCACACAGTACATAGAAAGCAAATGTCTAAAATCACAAATTGAAGGTGGATTTTGATTCATCTAGCAGTAATATCACCTGACAGAACAGATTTCAGAAAATAATTTCTATTTGAAAATGCCTCCATTGTTAAAACTTTGAACATTATGTACAGAAGTAAATCAGATATAATACATTGCCTTTCTTCAAAATAAATAGTATGTATCCTTGCCATAAGCTGGAGCCATTTTTTTCATAATTGCTACCCACACAATTAAAGATTTTTAAAATCTCTCATTCATTTATACATTATTAATCATTTTAATAACTCCATGGTCTATCCAAAATACTTCATGGGATAGCTATTTATTAGAAGACAAACACCAGAAAAACTGAGTGGAACATAGCTTGTATGAGTAAAGAATGATACATGAGTTGCCAATACTCAGAAGCAGAAGCAGTTCAGAATATTCCATCCAACAGGAGACATACATAGAGAATTAATCTAATTGACTACAGCCACTCAGGTTACTTTTTTGAGCATGCTGTGAGGAGACATTTGCCTTATTTGGACATGGTGCAATCAATGGAATGTCTGTGATTTGCTGAAGCATAGCTATTTATGATTAGCCAAACACTAGCTGCTTGTTCTAAGAAATAAACTCCACAATTAGATTCTATTGTGTTTATTCTCTAACTTAGGCTACTGCAATTCTAAGTTATTACATAGAAACTTAAAGTACAGAAACAATCTCAGGTCATTAGCCTCAGATAATTAATGTATAAATGCCATTTCTATCAAAATTATGAAGGTATTCTCACCTGTGTATTATTCTAAAATGTATAATACAAACCATGTCTTTTTATCATAAATATAATCCGAATTGGTGTTGTGGCCTCAGTAGTAGAGTGCTAGCCTTGAGCAAAAGGAATTCATGGACAGTGCCCAGTCCAGAGTTCAAGCCCCAGGACTGGCAAAAAATATATATATAAAATAAAATAATGAAATAAAAGTAAGTTGTTCCAGATCAGGTTCAAAAAGGTGATCAACATAAAGATGATTCACAATCTGACTTAAATATTCTGTTTTATAATTGTGATTCTCAACAGTTTTATGATCTTGACCTTGAGAAAAATTAAGAAGTAATTATCAAATTTGTTCCTCAATGTTCAATAAAATGATTGATGAAATTTAGAGCCAACTACATTTTGTAGGTGAATCAAGATTGGAACTTATAATTATTTTCTCCAAATTTTGCTTGGCTAAGAGCCTTCCTCACCCAAAATACCAAATAAATAAATACTCAATTTTCCTTAGATACCTACAAATGTAAGTCTTCCATCTTTGGCTTCCTTTAGTATCCAGTCATTCTTAGTGTGAACGTTAAAAAAAAAATCATACTGAGCCCATTAGTGGAGAGTTTGATATCATCTTCATATATAGACTCAACATGTTCTGGAAAAGGCAGTGACTCCATTACCAGCCACAAGCTAGCATTTCTCTGGAGCTCTCTCTCTCCAAGAGACAGTACTGGTCAAGCCCAACAATTGGTGACAGTATTCTGGCTGTATGTGTTCACCCAGTGCAATTGCCAAAATTCCATACTCTGCAAGCAAGCAAAAACCAAGGGTGCAATCCAATTACCAAGGAACATCACTTTTTCATAGACAAACTTTTCAATTTCTGAATTGTTCCTCATGAGTTGGGAGGCATTAATGTCCAATGTGAGTTTACATACAAGTATTCAAAGACCAGTGTTGGAAAAATAAAGCCTAACTAAACAAGTACTTTCTTGTACAAAGCAAAAACTGTGGTGTAGGGCAAACTTGAACTCAGTCCCTGATTTTGCTTTTCAATGGCCATTTAATCTTGACTTAAAAATCACTAAATCTCATTCTCCACTTCTTTAATTTCTGAGAAAATAGAGTAAAGCACTTAACAGGTACCTGGTAAGGTCGTTTACATCTCTCTCCCTCCCTCCCTTCCTTCTTTCCTTCCTTCCCTTTCTTTCTTTAATTCTTTTCCTCTCCTCTCCTTCTTTCTCTCCCTTCCTTCCTTCCTTCCTTCCTTCCTTCCTTCCTTCCTTCCTTCCTTATTCCTTCTCTCTTACTTCCTTCCTTCTTTCTTTCCTTCCTTCCTTCCCCATTCTTCCCCTTCCTTCCTTCTTCCCTTCCTCCCTTCCTCCCTCCCTCCCTTGCTTCCTTCCTTCCTTCCTTCCAACTTCCTTTCTGCCTTCCTTCCTCCCTCCCTCCCTCCCTCCCTCCCTCCTTTCTTCCTTCCCTCCCTCCTTCCCTCCCTTCCTTCCTTTCTTCCTTCCTTCCTTCCTTCCTTCCTTTTTTCCTTTTTTCCTTCTCTCTCTCTCTTTCTTTCTTCCTTTCTTTTTTTTCTTCCTTTCTTGGCTTGAACGCAGGGAATCACGCTTGATCATCTTGCTTACTAGTTATTTGGGGGATGAAGTTATGAAGTCTAAAAAACTTTTCTAAGCAGGAAGCTTCCAACTATTATTCTCAAGATCTCAGCCTTCTGAATAGCTAGGAATTACAGGTGTGAACCACTGACACTAGCTTAGTTTGGATCTTAAATGTCACTTAAAAGCTGTGTGTTTTTTTTTTAAAAGACGGGGCTAAGTGGAAAGACATTCTGTAACAGTAAATGTATCTCTGAATAAAATATTGAGACTAAAATCACTTCTTTTTTTTTTTTGCTCCTGAAGGAAGCAGTTTTCCCACCACATGTCCTCCACCACAGGCTGTCTCTACTGTCTGTACTGTCTCACCCCAAGCCTGACAGCAAGGGAGCCAAGAGACCTTGGACTGGAACCTCTGAAAGCATGAGTCCAAAGCAACCTTTCCATCTTGTGTGTTGTTTATCTTAGGTTCTTCCTTACATTGACATAAGGCCAAGTAACATACTGGTGATGGTATATGGTACTTAGTACATAGGATGACTCAATAACTATTATAATATTGCTTTGATTTCAACAAACATTGAGTGCAATATTCTGGACATCATCATAAATTTGAGCCCAACAGACCTATCCCCTTTTAGACAAACTATACTGTGGGGATAGGATTTTAAGATGTTCAAGGAAAATTAAAAAAGGAAAAAGCAGCAAGAATGGGTGGTAAAGAGACTGGATATAATTGTAAGTAAGGGTTGTCAGAGTAAGCTGATAAAGATTGGTTTGTAAAAATTCTCAGAGAATTTCAATGTTGTTAAAATTCTACTCTCTTTTCCACTGTAAACAGCACTCTTGAAAATAAAAAAGATTCACCAGTAGAATTTATTTTCCAAACTCAGAAAGCTCATCATCTGTCATCATCCCTCCTCCTTAAAATTTGCTGAGCTTACAATTGAAAAATCAATTGTTACCAACAGATTGTATAACTACCTCTATAAATCACTGTAGTGCCAGAAATCCCCTCTCTGATTTCATCATAACTTTTCACATATATGCTCATAACCAAATCTAAAGCTGCTTTCTATCAGTCCTGCCAGAACTCTGAAATATTCACCTGGCAAAGAAAACTCTCCAGCCTGCTTAAAAAAAAGTTGTTTTCTGAATGCCAAAATGTCTATGGAAATCTACATGCTATACCAGTGAAAACTATGCAGTAGCATGCATAATATTTTTCCAATTATTTTCATCCTCTGAAGTTGCTTTCTCCAGAGTGAACCTTAGGTGTTGTGAATATTGTGGATTTGATAGCTCTTTAAACTTTTAATTGGTTCACAGCTCTGGATTACATGCAAATGTGGGAAAGACTTAATAGAGTTTAAAATAGCTTTGTTGGAGGAGATGAAGATTCCTGATGTAATACACCTTACTACTTTGGATGCTGAAAGTCAACAACACAAAGAGTCTATGGGATAACATTTTGAGAATGGATGTCTACTTTAGTTACACATAGAGAAATCTTGAGAATTATAAAATTAACTTTTGGGAAGGAAAAAAAGAACATGTATCAGTTGTATTCTTCTTTTGTCTGACCACTCATGTCTATTATGTCTCCTTCAGAAAGTTCTTTTGGTTCTGGGGAATAAAACTTAGACAACTTTCCATGAGAAACATTACAGTCCCTCATCAAAGCAAATCTTCCAGAAACTTGATCCTTCTAGTAAAATAAAAACTACCCTGAAGCAATTACTTCACTTTTTAACTTGCTTTTATTTAAATGCTTATTCATAAGCATCTGTTTTATTTTTATTTGCAATTTAAATATAGGTTAATTTTTTGTAGAATTATACAAGAAGGCAAAGAAAATCGACTACTCCAACACACAGAATTTCCATTAGAAATACTTCCCTGGGAAGGTGATACTTTATCCAAAAACACCAAATAAAAGTTGCCTATTTGCATGAGTCCTGACATTTTGAGTTCTTATAAGGTATAATTACTAAGAATAATTACTCTGGAAAAATGTACACAAAAATTTGTATACAGCCATTTTTCTAATTTTACATACATTTTATCCTTCTTCAATTTATTATCAATCCAGTTTACAAAGAAAAACTTAGAAGAAATATAAACATGCACAAATGCAAGTGTTCACACACCAAACACACAAATTGTGAGTTCAAATAATAACCATTAGACAGCTAGAAATATAACAAATAAAAATTGAGAAAGGGCTATGTTACAGTCTCCTTAAAAATATACATTAATGAAAATAGCATGTTAAAAATAGAGAAAAAATAGAAAGTAATGTTAGGAGGTTTTGATAGTGGATCTCAATGCTACCACATCTTTGGGAAGCTTCAGTAGTTAGGCTTGTGTAAACTTTTTGAAGTTTACTGTGCTTCTTTAGTGAGAAATAACAACTAAAGAATAATTGATCCTAAATATTCTATGTAAAGAATAAAATTACAAATATCAGAAAAAGTTTCTAGAATAAGGTTTCCAGTTTAAATTCCATAAACCTCTCAAGAGAACATAGGTTAAATTTTAACTCTGGGTTTTATGAGAAGATTGTGTTTCCTTTTGAAAAATGCACAATTCTGAGGTAAGGTAGAGTCTGCCATTATGAATGAGTCTTTTCAACCACAGTGGATTGCTTTGCTAGAAAGCTCATCAGAAAGCAGCTGGTTACCTGCACCAGACTGTGTTTATTGGAACTATGTGTAAGTACAAGCCTCTGGTTGCATAGAGAGTCCAAATCATTAGCACAGAAACAACTGAAGAAAAAAATGCATGAGTCATTCAGGTAGTTAGGTTGTTTCTCATCCTTTAATAGTGATTTTTAAGGATCGCTACTTTTGTTGGTGAACTCCACAACTGGGGAGCCAACATATGTCTGTTTTCAGTTACAAATTCACAGCCTAGAGAAAAATTCTTGTGATGTTATATGGGATAAAACTCTTACATTTCTTATGATTTTGTTCTCACATTCACACAAAAAGCTGTCCAAATCCTAATACAGTTACTTTCCACAGTGCACACTCTATTAATTGGATCTATTTTCTAACTCCCAATATTGAAGAGAGCTAATTACATAAGATAAACAAAATCCATATGTATTTCATACAAAAGAATCTCCTATTCTAATGTTGATGTAAAAAGAACAGAAAGCAAAGCAGAAAAAATATTTCAGTGGTTTCAGACATTAAATGTGAAAGAGAACATTTTTAGTTTTCAGTGTTTGATATTTATTATGTTTACTTGATGGTTATTGAAATGTATGTAAACAATGGAGTTATAATTTAATGGATTTTTACAAGGTCATTACATAGCTAACTGGGTGGAGATAAAGATAGAATATTTCCAATTCCTCCTCCAGCCTTTATTACTTTCAGTATGAAAATATTATTTTTGCTATTTTTCAACTTTTCATTAATGATGTATTAAAATGAAAGCTTTAGGCAAATTAAATATAGCAACATTTGGGAAAGAATGACTCATGAATTTGGTAAGTAATATTTGTATTTGTATATAGAAAAAGAAGTAACTCGGGCTGGGAAGGTGGCTCAGTGGTAGAGCGCTTGCCTTGCATGCCTGAGGCCCTGGGTTCGATTCCCCAGCACCACATAAGCAAAAAGAAAAAAAGCCAGAAGTGGCGCTGTGACTCAAGTGGTAGAGTGCTAACCTTGAGCTGAAGAGCTGAGGGACAGCACCCAGGCCCAGAGTTCAGGTCCCATGACTGGACCCAAAAAAAAAAAAAAAAAGAAGTAACTCATACCTACAGAAACAAATTGATTATTCTCAGCCAGGTGCTTTGATCTCTCTCTCTCTCTTTCTCTCTCTCTCTCTGTACATATATAAATGCATATATATATGTATATATACAGTCTCATCATTTTGCAGTGATTATCAAAGAAAGATTCTTTATCCTTTCCTTTCTTTTCCTTTCTCTTCTCTCCTTTCCTCTCCTATCCTCCACTCTTCTTCCCTTTTTCTTTCCTCCCCTGCCCTCCCCTCCCTATCCTTTCCCTTCCTTTTCCTCTCCCTTTTGGTTTGATGTTGTTTTGTTTGTTTGGTTGGTTTTTTGACATAGTTTCACTGTATAGATGAGGCTTTCGTGGAACTCACACTCCCATATCAAACTATGCTGGGAAATTTACCATAAACTATGCAGGGAAATTTACCATTTTAATAGAACCATCAAAGTTAATATGTTCAGTAATAAATCAAATAAAACAGTTTTCCTCCCATCTGATACCTCATTTATAAGAAAATACAGTCACCTTAATGACAGTCCTGCCCCAAGTTCAAATCATGAATCTTATTGTGAGGAAACATCAGTCAAACACAAAATGAAAGGCAACTGACAGGAAAAGTAATCATGTAGTACAGTTTGGGGTAGTTTACAAAAGTTCATACCACATTGGGTATGGCAAGATAGGCAATAAGATAGGCAAGAAAGATTACTCTAAGATTATTTGAGGCAAAGAAACTGTGTGATCTATAGAACAATCAACCCATGTGAAGAAGACTGAATGACTTGTAGACTAAGAATGGGAAATAAATGAAAAGTATTGTAACAATTTTATTAAATTTTAAAGAAATTTTGTAACAATAACTTCTTTATTTTATCTCTTAAAGTTTAGGATTCTGAACCTATAGGATTGATACTTAATTTCTTTCCTTTCCATCTGAGACATTTCAAATCAAATTTGTAAATCTCAATGTACATGAAAATGCTAGAATCTAAATTCTTGAGCTGAATGTATTTTTCTAAGAGTGACTTTCATGAGACACAAAGGCAAGACAAATAGTAGGCCACTAATAAGTAAGATTTTTCTAATCTCAGATTGTTGATATATTATGATTATATGGTTTCATTTTTCTTTTCCAATATTCAGAAACTGTTACGACAATCTAGGCTTTACTTTTCAATGAAATCTCCAAAGTAACTCTCAGATAAAATACAATGGAGCCTATGAGATTCAAGATTGCATTGCCAATGAATAGCATGTTACTTTTCTTCTTTAAAAAATGTCAGCTATTGAAGACTGTAGAAGTATAGATGACACAGAATTAGAAATAAGTTAAGAGAAAAGGAAAAGTTGCGTTCTTTTTACTCCACATTCCCATCCATTAAAGAAAAGCCCTCAAAACTACAGTTTTCTTATTCCATCTCCATAATTTTTTGTTTGCCAGAAATTTATGTAAAATGCTAGGGAAAAGAACTATCAATGAGCACTTGGAAAACAATGTCTTGTTTAATTCAAATACCAGATTTAACAGTGGTTATTTTAATCAGGATCATCTCCCATCCAAATAAACTATTTAATTTTTTAATTTAATTTAATTGTCAAGGTGATGTACAGAAGGGCTGCAGTTAGTAGTTAAGGTAGTGAATATATTTCTGGTCAAACAGTGCTCAGAGGGCTATACAAAAAGATGACCAGTGATAAGGCAAAGCTCAACATTAACTAGAAATATTCAAATCTAAAATTTTATAATGTTAAGCTGAAACAGAAAAGGTTTGTTTCCCTTTTAAAGGAATAAATTACTTTGTTGTATGTCAAAATTTGCCTTCTGTTACAAGTATTCTTTTAAGTTTTCCAATGTGCCCTTACATAGGCAAGCTCTTTTTCCTCCAAACAAGTGCTTTTTGTTTCACTTTGGGCATGATACTTTCATAGTTATCTTCTATTAGGGAATTCCTCCTATTAGTAACCTGATAATCTAGTGAAACTAAGAAATCTATTAGATCAATTGTTTGGAATAATACATTCCATGAACTGATTCTGAAATTAAACACTACAAGTAGATTTTCTTTTTGGTAAGTTTGTGTGTGTGTATGAGTGTGAATGTATGTATGAAGAGAGGTATATTGCATAGGGAAAAAATAATATTGGGACAATACAACAAATGATAGCAATTTTAGAGTCTTGTTAACTAAGGCCTCCTGAGACTGTTTGGTTTGGGGTCATATATTGGCTGAAGCCTAAAACAAAAGTCCACTGAGGGTTTATTGCCTCATGAACAGAAAGGAATAAGACACTACAGAGCTGTGTACAAAGAGTCTCTGCCAGCTGATATTCCTACCTCTGGCTGGCATGATAGAGCTTGTTCTTGGAGTACTTATGTATGGAGGGTCAAGGGAGAAGTGAAAACTGGTTCCAATTGCCATTATTTAAACCAAATTCTGAGCTAAAGAGCCATAAGTAGATAGAAATCAGGAAGGCTCATGCCCCTTCTAACCACAGTCTCTCCTTAGCAACCCCTTTGACAGGGCCCTATGGAGTTGGTTGACAAAAGAAGACTGACAAGGCAACACATCAGCATGGAATCTCAAAGCCAATTATGCAGGAAAACGTTCATTTGCAGGGTCATTATAGGGCTTTTCAGAAGATTTAACAGTTCTAAAATGACCAGGATAAAGACCTAAATAGTGTCCTTTATTAAAAAAAAAAAAAAACAGAAGTCAACAATGACCATGAACATGGAAACTAAAATATCTGCAAATGCACTTTCAAATCTAGAAATTAATGAAATTTGGTCACAGTGCTGAGACACACATAAAAATTGCAGCTCAAAAGCCAAAAGTGATTAAAGAGGAATTTCCTTCTATGACCTATTAAAAAACATGAAAGTGAGGACAAGTAAAAAGTCATTAGAAATACTCATTAAAATGCTCTTTGTTTCAAGTTTGCTTTCCTCACAGGTTTGTTTCCTTCTCATCTCTGTTCCTACCTTACTCAAAAGAAAAATCTTCCTTCACTCACAGTTTCTTTTTCTCAATTTTACATTGATTTGATATTCATTTTAATTTTAATTAATATCTCTCCCTCTGCTACATTGTTACTCCTCGTGATCAATTAATTCCATCAGTAACTTTGTTCTTTATTTCTGCTGTGTCTTTGTTTTCTGGGATGAAATTTTATATTTCCTAAACACTTTAATGAAGGACTCAGTCACATGAGTTGCTTGGGCTTTGAAATTTTGTAATGTGAAACAAACAGAAAATAGTCTTGTCCAACTGAATTTGTTCTCATGCTTACTCTGACAATACAATGCCAATATATCTTGTTGAGGGTGTATCTCTCTGCTGGAGAATGAGCCAGTCCTGTCCACACTTTTATGTATGCTTACTTAGAAGTTCTAAGAATTAACCTTACTGGACTCATTCTAAATATATGACTACAGATTATCAATTAATTCTTACATTATGTTCCTGAAATTTGACATGGCATGTTGCATGGCATTATCATGGCAAAAAAAAAAGCAATAAACATTACTCTATTTAACAAGAGCAACAGAAGATGAAAACTATACTATTTTCTAGACTGAAGAAAGAAGAAATGACGCAAAAGACTTACTTATTAATAAAATCATCTGTTATATTTTACTTAAATTAAAGCACAAATTCTAAGATAAGAAATGAACTATTAGAGGCCCAATTGCAAGGGAAATTATCATCTGCATCGGTAGGTGATTCTGAATACTTCCATTTTTTAAATCTAAAATTACCTAGTCAAGCTTCTCACTGTAATTTCCTAAAAATTCTTAAGATTTATAGAAAATTAGGAAGGAACAATAATGGTTATAAAAATTTCCTTTTTATGGGGGGCAGGGGGGGGGGTGGGGAGGATGGGAAGGGGAAACAAAGAAGGAGGCTACAATGCTTGATAAGAAATGTACTCATTATCTGGCCCATGTAATTGTAACCCCTCTGTACAGTATTTTTACAATAAAAAAATAAAATTTTTTTAAATAAAGCACAAGGTAGTTAATGCATGAGGAGAGCAGTAAACAATGCTTTGAAAAGACACATTTCAAAGGCAGACAAAATTAGAGAGCTCTCTTTGCACTCTCTATCGACTAACTTCTCTCAACGTATTTCATCAAAGGACTATGTCCTAGTTAGTCAGTAACCCTGAAGTTGCATGGATGTTGATGACTTACATTCTTAAATAAAAAAAAAGATGTAAAACAAATTTCCTTTTTAAAATTTAGGTTTGGAAAATGTTTGTCTAATTTGAATATTCTCTTATTCAGATTTATCTGCTGCCCTCAAAAACTTTGCTATCCATACTATTAAAAGGACAGAGTGAACTAATGCAACAGAAATACTCACAAGACACCATGTTGGAAATAAACCTTACAACTTGGGAGGGAGTAGAGTGAGGGTGTGGGAGGGAAAGTGGGAGAAAACAAGGGAGGAGGCAACATTGTTCAACAAGAAATGTACTCACTCCAGGCGCCAGTGGCTCACGCCTGTAATCCTAGCTACTCAGGAGGCTGAGAGCTGAGGATCAGGGTCCAAAGCCAGCCCGGGCAGGAAAGTCTGTGAGACTCTTATCTCCAATAACCACTGGAAGTGGCGCTGTAGCTCAAGCGGTAGAGCGCTTTCCTTGAGCTGAAGAGCTGAAGGACAGCTCCCAGGCCCAAGCCACAGACCGACAAAAAAAAAAAAAAAAAAAAAAATGTACTCACTAGCTAGCTAACTTTTGACTTTTTTAACTGTAACTTCTCTGTACAATAAAATAAAATAAAATAGATGAAGTGAGATGTCAACCCTCGAATAAAACTATGGCACTATATTATTACTCCATTTCACTAAGTCTCCAAAAGTGAATTGAATAAGTAAAATACACACATTGTCACAATCTATAATCTTTTAAAATCAATTCTTCTCTATAATAAAAATAAGTCATTTGGGAAGAGAAGAACATTTTTTCTTCTCATTTCTAATTTAAGGAAGTTAGAGTTATAGGAATATTGTTCAAGATAAAAAAAAGGAAAGGAGTAGAAACACATACCTACTAAGATGCCTATCTGCTCTGTGCTTTCTAGATCGTCTTTCCATGGCCCAAAGTACAAAATAGAAGAAAGAAATGATTAACTCAGGCCATGGCTCCATTGGCTTACTATGAGGGAACACAGTGATTTCCAAGAGACTGACCATTCCCATACCACAGCCTACCTCCCCATTTGGCTTATCTGCTAGACCTGGCCATGACCTGCACAGTGTGTTAAACATCAATTACAATGATAGTCCTTAGACAAGAGGAATTTCACTGAAGTAATGAGTATAGAAGCCACATTCGCATGAAAGAAAGACTAAATATGCTGGCACACCAATAGTTAGATAGATTCACTTAAAAGAAAAGTGAGTCTAGAAATAGAGCCAAGAACATATGGAAAAATAGACATGATAAAAGTTGTATTCAACCAGTGAGGAAAGTTTTTAATAAAACAGTGACAGCTTAGTAGTTTCCTGGAAAAAATTAAAGATAGATCCACAGTTTAATATTCACCTTGGGCATACCAATATTTTAAATATAAAAAATAAAATAATAAGAGAGGAGGTAAGAATTATAAAATAACACCGCAGAGAGATTTTCCACTCCTGATACACAAACTCAACTAAAATAGAATGAACCTCTGTAGGAAAACATTTGTAAAAAAGTAACTGAGAGTTGAGAACTGGTGACACATGCCTGTAACTCTTACTACTCAGGAGGTTGAGATGTGAGGATCAAAGTTTGAAGCCAGCCCAGGAAAAAGTATCTGTGAGACTCCTGTCTTCAATAAACTACCAAAAAATTCTGAAAGTGGAACTGTGCCTCAAGAGGTAGAGCACTAGCCTTGAGAAAAAGAAGCTCAGGGACAGCACCCAGGCCCTGAATTCAAACCTCAGGAATGGCACACACACACCACACACACACACACACACACACACACACACACACACACACTCACACACCAGAAAGTGTAAAAATAATTGTCACAGACAATAGATAAATTCTCATATATAATAAGGTCTTATAAAAATGCTTCCATAAAACAAAAAAATGATGTGTGATATGTTTCAATTTGTAATGTTAAGAAAATAATATAATATTTGAATTTATTTAAAATAAATGTAATATCTCTAGATGTGTATGAGAAATTATTAATGTTGGCTATCCTGAGAGGAAAAAGTTGATCAGAGTTCTGATATGAGACAAAGTTTCTAATCCCTATAAATTTTAAAATAATTAATTTTCTAAATATTATCTCATCAAAATTTAAAAAGGAAAAATAAAATTAAAAATTTTAATTAAAACCTGGTGACCTCATGATTTAGTTAGGATACTCACTTCAAACTCTAGCATCTCAAAGCTAGAGTTGAAAGACCCAAATTTAGCTGGTATCTACCATGTGTTCTCTAACACTGGCTGCATTGGAGACCTATTGTCTAGTAATCCATCAGGCCCAGAACATACACCAGTTATTTTTGCCAACAGTTTATTGACCAGGGACAGACACATGGGCTTTGCTTATCTACAAGAAAGCAATGAATGAAGAACACATTTGATATAGCATTGCTACATCTTCCACACCACAGTAAATTACCTTTTATTTTATTTTAGTTTTTTATTTTTTATAGGTTGTGGGACTTGAACTCTGGCCCTAGGTGCTGTCCCTGAGCTCTTCAACTCAAGGCAAGCACTCTATCACTTGTGCCTTATCACCACTTCTGGTTTTCTGGTGGCTAATTGGAAATAAGTCTCATGAACTTTCCTGCCCAGGCTGTTTTTGGACTGTGATCTTCAGATCTCAGCCTCCCAAGTAGCTAGGATTACAGGTGTGAGCCACCAATGCCCGGCTTAAACAATCTTTTAAAGAAACATCTTAATAATATAAAGATTCATATAAAACTTGTATTGTGCAATCTTGATTTTACATCGCTCAAAAAAAAAACAAATTATGACTCCAAATTAAAAGACTCATAGGAACAAAAGCACTGGGATATCTTAATATATTCAGGCATATTCAGTCCTAAATATAGAAGGACTAGATTTGACTTTGCATAGCAATATGGGTAAAAAGCAAACAAACAAACAAAAAACTGGCCAATCTGAATTTGGATGTGCTTTAAAATGTTAGAGTTCAGTCATTTACAGCTGTGCCAGGTACAATTAAACAATCATAGTCTACATCTACACAGTCATTAACCAAACTAGTTGGAGGCAGATGAGCTCATGCTGTCCATTTTGAGCCAAACTTTTACACATATAGCTAATAAGGCCACTCCGTGTGCTTTACCTCCACAAATTGCAGAAAGTCAAAAAGAAAGCCAATGCAATGTTCTGCTGTCTATTTTTATCTTGGAAAGAACAGTTTGTATTCATACTTCATTTTTGTCTCTTAGTTCTACTCTTGAGTGCACTTGCCAAACAGATTTTTTCTTTGCAGCAAATGAAATCAGATCTGCTTCATTAAAAGTTGAAAGCAGAGCCAGGTGCCAGTGGTTCACAACTAATCCTAGCTACTCTAACTACTCAAGAGGCTGAGATCTGAGGACAGTAGCTCGAAACCAAGCCCAGGCAGAAAAGTCCTTGATACTTTTACCTCCACCTACCCACCAAAAACTCAGATGTAGATCAGTAGCTCAAGTAATAAAGTGCCAGCCTTGAACAAACTATCGCTAAGGGACAGCATACAGGCTCTGAGATTAAGCCCCAATATTGTTTCTCCCTCCAAAAAGAAAGTCAAAATCAATGCATTATTTTCTAAGGTACTTGTGATAGAAATATAATCATTATTTTGCAGCTTAATTTCATTTCTCTTCATTCTATGTATGGAGTTATTTACCAGAATGATTTCTGAATCCAGTGTTAAAGAATGCCTGTTGTCTAAAAGAGAGACCTATAGGACACACCAGATAGTCCCAGCAATTGCAATCTAGTTTGAGGGATTCCTCATCAGGAAAGGTGAAGAAAGAATTAGAAAAAATAATGATGGATATATCTGCAGAGAGTCAAAGCAACTATACTATATCTTAATATGTCATCTTAATGACTGCAAGATCAATGTACACATCAGGCATTCTGTCTCTTAAAATGTTATTTTTATTGACCTTTGAGAATGTGTCACATGGTCAGGGTGGGCAAGTAGAATGCTGAGTTATGAACACTCCCTAGTATTGTGAGAGATGACCATAAAAGACAACGGAAGGTCTCAAAGATATTTGGGAATTTGTGGGAGTTATTTTTGTTGTTGTTGTTGTTGTGTTTTAGATTATAGGCATCCTCCTGATAACAGACTATATGCCAGAAGGGCTCTATTGAAGCAGGTCAGCCTGCTCATGGATCTACAGAGCAAACTCCAGATGTCACTCTGTAATTTTACTGTTGACATACCACCTGTTTCTTCTTGTTTGCTCTTGGTTTATGCTTTCATCAAGCAAATTCTTCCAACAGCTGGGTGGTGCCAATGCAGGGAGCCCCCTGAGACATGTCCATTCTTTCTGCTCACTAGAAAACCAACCTGATTACTCAGTCACATGTAAATTTATTTTCTACTCTACGCTTACTCAAAATTTGCAAATTCTTTTTAAATTTTATTTTACTGTAAAGGTGATGTACAGAGAGGTTGCAGCTGTATAACTAAGGAAATGAGTATATTTCTTTTCAAATCGTGTTACCCTATCCCTTGTTTTCTCCTGCTTTCACTCTCCCCAGTTCCTCTGCCTTCCCAAGTTGTAAAGTTGATTTCCAATCTAGTGTCTGGTGAGTATGGCTGTTGCATTGATTCACCTTCAAGTTGCCTTGTAACTGGAAAACAGAAGTGTTTTCTGGTGCACAGATAAAAGATAACAAATTCCTCTTTGAATACAATTGTCTTAGAAAGACAAATAGTCATTACTAATCATAAGCCATAGCCTACTGTGACTGAAAATAAATGGAAAATCTGCATGGTTATTTCAAACCCTTTTTATCTTTTTTACTGTGAAAATACTGTACAGAGGGGTTACAATTACATGGGCAAGATAATGAGTACATTTCTTATCAAACATTGTAGTCTCCTCCTTTGTTTCCCCTTCCCATCCCTTCCCATCCTCCCCTGCCCCCGCAACCCAATCCTCCCTGTCCCTTCTTCCCCCGCCCCACATAAAGACTTGTACATCTCATTGTTGCAATGGGTCCACCTGTATCCCTATTTAAATGATTTGTTTTTCCCCTTCCCCTACACAAATTATACTGACATCAAATACAGTAAAAGCAGGGGTTATACTGTGGGAGAGGGACATACATAGCAACAAAGAAATAATCTTATAAATGTGTTAGAAACAATTGCATGAAAGAAAAATAATATTTGAATACATATCTTAGGGTTCATTTTCCTAACATCACCTTATCTGACCTTTTCTGCTTGACTCAGACATGTACTAGATATTGCAAATAAGGGAAACCATGGGATCTATGTTTCTTTGGGCCTGGCTTACTTCACTTAATATATTTTTTTCCAAGCCTTTCCATTTCCTAACAAATGGGGCAATGTCATTCTTTCTGATGGAGGCATAGAATTCCATTGTGTATATATACCACATTTTCTTGATCCATTTATCTTCTGAGGGGCATCTGGGTTGGTTCTATATCTTAGCTATAGTAAATAATGCTGCAATAAACATAGTCGTGCTGGTAGCTTTAGTGTGGTCTTGTTTGTAAACATTTGGGTAAATGCCCAAAAGTGGGATTGCTGGGTCATAGGGGAGCTCTATGTGGAGTCTTTTGAGGAACCTCCATACTACTTTCCAAAGTGGTTGAACAAGTTTACACTCCCACCAACAATGCAATAAGGTTCCCTTCTATCCACATCCCTTCTAGCATCTGTTGTTATTAGAGTTCTTGATTTTAGTCATTCTAACTGGAGTGAGGTGGTATCTCAATGTTGTTTTGATTTGCATTTCTTTTATGGCTGGGGAGGTTGAGCTTCATGTGTCTATTGGCCATCCTTCTTTCCTCTTCAGAGAAGTTTCTCTTTAAGTCTTTAGCCCACTTGTTTATTGGGCTGTTGTTTCTTTGAAGATTTGTTGTTGGGGGATTTAATTTTTTGAATTCAAGGTATGTTCAAACCCTATTTTTGACTGAAAGACATGATCCAGGATGTAGGGTTGGTCTTGAGGGTTATCACAGTGAGTCTACAACTTATTCTTTTCTTTTGTTTTCTTTAATCATCCAGTAAAAGTGACAACCCCATAGCTGCTTTCATATAATTGTACTATATATGTTGTTATTCACTGAAAAATTTCACTCTTTCTTAGTTCTCAGCCCAAACAATAAAGGATTAATAACTAAAATCTAAACTAAAATGAATATGTCAATCTATTTTTATGTAGTCTATCCTCTTGTTTTAGGGATCAGAAAGTCATCATCTAGATGTCATGGTAAAAGGGAGCTTCTTTCAAACTCTTACCAAGCATAAAAACAATTTTGTGACCAAATTTTAAATGGTTTAAATACAATAAAATAATACCCAAATAAACATACGTAGATAGCAAATACCATAAACATTTTTCAGCATTTGCATTCCACTTGGTTTTGGCTAAAAAACTATCTAAAAAAAATAGTAATTGGACTTGATAAAGGTCCTTGATAAGAAATGTACTCATTACCTTGCCCATGTAATTATAACCCCTCTGTACAATATTTTCACAATTAAAAAAAAAGAAAATGTAAAAAATAAAAATTAAAAATTAAAAAAAATAAAATAAAATAACAGCAAAAAAAGATCCATTCCCTCCAGTGGCGACATTCCTCAATTTGAAGCTTCTTTTGTCAAATCTTTAACTTGCAATTACCTAGACTGGTATGTGCCAAGTTATTTCTATTAAATCCAATGTGCATCCTGCTGCTGATCTGATTTATACAGCAATCAAAATCATGCCATTCAAAAGACTAAATCCTCCCAATTAGCCTATATTCCCAAATTAATTTCTATGGCTTTTATTCTAATTTTGCAAGGTCTTCTTTAACCAACTTCTTCATCTCCTCTGTTGGAAATTCCTCTTCCCTTTTGGACATCCCTACATTCCAGCCTAACTGAATCATCTTCTGCTTCCTCAGATACTTCTTTTACCTTTCCCTGTGTGACTATCATGCTACCCCAAAGCATGATATGGACACATGCCAATTCCAAACAAGTAAGGTCTTGACCATCATGACCATGCTGATGATCAAGTGAGAGGGTAGAATTGGGGAGAACTCAAGGTATGCCAGACATTAGAAAAAAACACTCCCTATTTGTAATTTCTCTTTCATTCCTCTTGACAAGCCCAAGTGGTAAGGTTCTGTTGTTAATAAGAAACTGAGCTCTGGTGATAATTAATCTGTCCAATATGCCGTTTCTTTCTTATTAGTAGCAGAGCCCAGATAACAAATGTTTTATTATTTTCATGAGCTGCTTCCTCATTTTTCAAGTGTTATAAACTCCTTTTATCTGCAAGTGTCGGGCAGAACTCTGACAAAATTTTAGACATCAGTAGTATTTAGTATATGAGCACAAAGCTCTTCACACTCTTGTATTCTGTAAGCATATTTAAATATAGATTGTTTTATCTGCTGTGGGTCCAGTCAACACCAGGCAGGAAAGCTTCACTTTAACACAGCAGGATTCCAGAAGTAAGATTGCATTTGTATCTCCATGCCAGCAAAAATCAACCTCAGTTTTCTTTGTTGCTGATAGAACACAGTGTCTTTTCATTTGAGCCAGGTTAGGAGTTCTGAAAATATGATCCATGAGGCTCTTTGGGAGAATCTGAAAGGACAAAAATATTCTGAAATAATGCTGAATGTATTTTGTTACTCTCCTTGTGATTTATTTTTTCTTTTATTTACACTGATGGTGCAAAGATAGTGGTGAGTATTAGAATCTTAGGTAAATCAAAAGGACACCAAACTGTGCTCAGCCTCAAAATTCCTCTGCCATTGTTTTAACAAGGGCTAAAAAATTATGTAAATATGCTCTTGTTGAGGATGTGCATGTTAGCAGATGTGAGTCAATGGGTTCACTTCTAGCACCAAAAAGAATGTTTTTGCTAAAGTAGTAAGTTTACTAATTTTATTATACCTCAGTCCTTAAGTACATGATTTTAAAAAATTCTGAGTAAGAATGGAACATTTGTACAGTGTTTATGCTGCATACTGAAGTATGGTGTTGTCTTGGAGTCTTAGATGTAACTCAATTACATGATCATGCCTGTGATTGAGTGAATGACTAGAACTCCATTTTTTACTTGAACAAAGTGAAAGACAAAATATGGCTAGCCTCTTTCCCAAAATGAATGAACACAGCCTGTTACGTTAAAGAGAGAAACCAAAAAAATGTTGCCAGTGATAAATTTGAGCTGTCAAGCAAAATTCAAAATTTTGCAAAACTTTCCTTGTCCTCATATTGAGACAATCCAAATATTTATTTTTTATCAGGCTAGTGGTGATATTAGGGATTGATGTTTATGTGGTATAATGAAATGCATAAACTGCTAATGCAGTGTGTTAAGATCTGCACATGTTACTGAGTTGACATTTCCTAATGAGCAATACTTAATATTCCACAAGATCCATCCAAAGTATAAGACATGCCAATGGATTTTAATGGGACATAATACAAAATGTTCATGGATATAGTTTCAGATTCTGAATCGCAACTAATCTTTACTGAAATGCTACTTGGCATATTATGACATAATGGCAAGGGAAAAAATTCCCAATTATCTGCAGAGAATATTACACCAGTTACTCTTCCAACTACAATAAGACAGCTGAGATATGGACTTGCATTTTCTTCACATGCTTCATCCAAACATACCTCCTAAGATTGAAGGTAGACATATGTCAGAATCCAGCTGGCTTCTATTAATCCACTCACTAAAGAGATTTCCAAAAATGTAAAATAATGCTGCTCTTCTCATTTTGATTTAGAACAAAATTATTTTTATAAGTGTTTGTATTTACCGGGTGTTTGTTCCTGTTATTTTTTAATTAACAAACAACTATTTCATGTATTGCTTATTCTTAATTTCATAACTTATGCTCTCTGAAAATTTTTAATACATTTTAAGTATATAGATAGATGATAGGCAGATAGGCAGATAGATAGACAGGCAGATAGATAGATAGATAGATAGATAGATAGATAGATAGATAGATAGATATTCTGAGTAGAAAAAGATTATAATACTGTGATATGTCACTCTAAGGAGAATGTTTACACACCTTCCTGGGATGTTAGGTAATATTCCCAGAAAAAGTGAACATATGTATGAATCACTTAAGCTGACACACATATGTGGATTATCTCTATTTTCACCAGTGAGAGCCTATTTTTACATTCACTGTGGTAATTAGAAAATGCCTAATTCACAAATGAAAATATTTATAAAAGTTACTCTGTTTAGAAGAGCTCAATTGGTCAACTAAGGTGAAGACGAGATCATGTATAGCAAGTGCAACAAAGTTGTTGTTTTTTTCATTAAAACACTGACAATATGTTAAGTTTAAATTCCCCATAAAAATTCAAAATTCATCCACAGAATTACAACTTAACATGTGACAAAAATACTACATCATCTATACTGAACTATTTTATGATAAAATTACAGATACTATAATACTCATCCAGATACTACCTGTCTTTGAATGTCTAACTCATTTACATTCTTCCTTTTAGGAAGTTAGTCATATATTCTTCCATTTCTACATTTAAATCAATTTTGCATTTAGCTTATACTCTATTGTTTTACAAATGCTATCTTATTGCCTATTTAACAGCTACAAAACAGAAGTTCTTCATGATAACTGGACAAATAAGATACTAAGAAACAGATATTTCTAAGTGCTAACAGAAAGCTGAATTGGTGAAAAATATAGTAAATTAACAGGTATTTCAATAATACAGAAAAAAAACAACAACTAGAAGCAGATAAAATATTTGGCCAAATGAAATTAAAGTAACACATTTAAAAAAGTAAAGTCTTAACTGGATATAAAAGTATATCAGTTTAGTAAAAGGGATCATTAATTTTGAATATCAGAGTGTAAAAAAATTACTTAGCTGTTGTCACAACTTCGAAGAAGCAAGTACTTCTCTACAGTGTTCCAGTCAAAAAAGAAAACAACCATAAATAAAGAACAAAAATAATAAGCATCAATAGAAAATATATTTTACATTGAAAGTCAAGCAAACAAATCATAGTACAAAAATCTAAATTTGCTCATTGCTGAGAAGCATTCTTAATAGGATATTCAAACAAGTAAATTTCACAGTTTTATTTTAATTGAATCATTATTAAGTGACACATAAAATAATAGAAAATGTACATACTGACAGGGAACCATGTGATGTTTCCAATTTTATGTTATATGAAAATAGATTATAATGTATACTAAGAAGTTATGGAACTAAATGATGTTAGATGTATATTTTATTTGGCTCTTGTTTTTTTGGGTAGTACTAAGGTTTGAACTCACGGCCTCAAGCTTGCTAGGAATGTGCTCTACTAGTTACACCATGTTCCTAGTCTATTAGAGGCATCTTAAATTTTAAAGCAACTATTTTAACTGAGAGCTGGTGCTCTGTAATCCTAGATATTGTGAAGGCTGAGATCTGAGAATCGAGGCTCGAAACCAGCTCAGACAGAAATATGCATGATACTCTGATTTCCAATTAACCAGTAAAAAGCCAAAAGTAGAAGCATGGCTCAAGTGAGCCTTGACTAAGAGCACAAGGTACACTATTGGCACAAAAATAATAAAGTAAAATAACAAAGAAATGTACAAATTGTTATATTGAAAAATGAACTTTATAACTTTGGACGGGGAGGGGAGCGTGGGGGAGGGGGGAGGGGGGGAGTGGGGAGAGATGGGAAGGGATGGGAAGGGGAAACAAAGGAGGAGGCAACAATGCTTGATAAGAAATGTACTCATTACCTTGCCCATGTAATTGTAACCCCTCTGTACGGTATTTTCACAATTAAAGAAAAGAAGGAAGCATTAAAAAAAATAGTAATAATAATAAAGTAACAGCTACAATTGCAATGATACGATAATCTTTTGTAATATGGAGAACTTTTTTTAAATGCAACATTGACATTATGTATGACATTTATGTATATGAAAGTTAGAATTAATTTATAAATGTATAAGTAAACACTTTGGGGTGGTATACAAATATAACCAATGTATTAACTGAAATATGGTAGATTATAGATAGAGAGGCTAACTCATACTTCAACAAAATAAACACAAGAAAAAAGGAACTCAAAACGGGTGCTCAACATGGCTGAAATCAGGAGAACAACTCCATTCATAATAGTCCCACAAAAAATAAAATACCTAGGAGTTAACTTAACCAAAGAAGTGAAGGACCTCTATGATGAAAACTTTACAAACCTGAAAAAGGACATTAAAACAGAACTAAGGAAGTGGAAAAACCTCCCATACTCCTGGATTGGAGGAATAACAATGAGAAAAAGGCTATCTACAAATTCAGTGTGATACCTATCAATATTCCAACCTCATTCTTCACTGAAACTGAAGAAGCAATCCAAAAATTTATATGGAACAATAAAAGACCCCAAATAGCATAAATGATCCTTAACAGAGAGAGAGAATAGTGCTAGAGAAATATCAATATCAATACCAAATTTCAAACTCTACTACAAAGCCATAGTAATTTCCAAGAGATTCTTTTAGGGAGAAGTGAATACAATGTGGACCCCTGTACTTTAGTCTAAATCACAGAGATCAGGTTGATTTTTAAAACCTTGTATGGAAAAACATTTTCAACTCAGTGAATTATGTCTGGTCAGTTAACTCGCCACACAAGATTTATGATTGTGAATGATTAATCAACAGTGACCATGATTTGTTTTTAAAGAATTTCTCTTTGAAATGTACCTCGATCTTGATATATTATTCAGGTTGATCTATATAGAAAAACTGGAACCAAAAGCTGTAATTGCTTTAAGAGAAGTTTTATGTGATTATTAAATTTCAAAGCCACTAAGGTTGTGCTAATCTTCCATCTAAGAGATCTAAACAAAATCACTTATGAAAATTTCCTTCTTCCTCCAAAGGTTTGTCTCTTACTTACCTTCAATTTTCTCCATAATCATTTAAACAGCATGTATTGATTTTTTAGTTTTCACAATTTGATGTCCATTCATTTGAAGCAATCTACATAATTACAATAAGAAGCATTGGAGAACACAACTGTAAGCCAGAGTGGGACCTATCTCTTTGAAGGATTTTAAAATTAGACTTTCTTACAAAAGTCACATCAGATCTTCAATAAATTTTCCCATAGCATTTGACTATTTCTAGAGAACAGTAAAAGCATATTTTCCTTTGAAGAGCAATGGCATTTATTACATGAAAAACCTGAGTGTTTTAGGTCCAAAAGACTACTGTACATACAGAGGAGGGGGAAAATTATTGCTTTCCTTATTGCTTTAATAAAAGCTGTAGAAATTCTTTATTTTAACATCTGCACAGGCAGAAAAGAGTATATTTTTATGGGAGTTATATGTGTATGTGACTGTGTGTATGTATATGTGAATGTGTGTGCGTGTGTGTGTGTGTGTGTATGTGTGTGTGTGTATCTGTGTGTGTGTAAATGGGAGCTCCAGCTGCTCTTAGGTTGAAGGAATCTCCATGGCAGACAGGAATTATATTTCATTTACCCTTTCGCTATGGTAAAGGAGTCAACAAGATCCAGATGGTTGTTCTGGGTGTTAAAGTGTGTCTGCTTTGTAATCGCTGTCTGAGACCCAAGCCATTGCTTTACAGTGCTTAAATAATTGATTTCACCCAGTCTTCAGTCTGAACTAGAAAACTCCAAATATTTTCCCACTAATCCTTAGAGCAGGGAGCTGTTGATGATATTCAGTAGTTTTAAAATTCCTAGGTTTATGGGAAATCATAGTTTATAAGGAAATGAAAATAAAGTAACAAGAATATTATTAAAATCATAAAATATGTAGGTATATGCTTATGTACAATCAAGATGATTATTTTAGATATATGCTATTTTTTGAAGAAGAACATTTCAAGAATAAATTAGGGATCCAACAAAAACATATAAAGTCATTCACATGTGATAAAACATTAGGACAATTGACCTCAAAGATCAAAAACGCCACAATAAAGAGCTTAAGAGTGAAAAGATAGTCTGATTTTTACCACCAACAAAGTGACATTTAATAAAAATATATTTCTACCAAGAAAACATTCAGGATTTTCTGACTACAATTCTAACCAATTTATTCCCTGATGGACATAAAAATATAGGCATGTTTATTCTTGTTTTTACGTTAGATGATTTGACAATTTGAAAGACTTTAAGGCAGATTAGAAGCTTCAGTATAAAATAAATCATTTAAAGATAGATATGACAGAATTTCCTGAAGGAAATTGGGGAAAAGTGCTCTAAGACATTTGAGTTAAGTAGAATACCATTCTGTGCAGTAAATTTGCTTGTAAGATTTTTGAGAAAGCATCTGGGAGCCAGTGGCTCATTTCTATGCAGCTCACTTGAGCTATAGCATCAGCTCTGAGTGAAAAAATAAAGGAACAATGCCCAGGCCCTGAGTTCAAACCACAGCACCAGCACAAAAACATGTTTTTGATTTTTTGAGCATGCAAAGGATAACAAATGCATTGGATTATATTATGTTTTAGCACTAGAGTGTATTAAAATTCATCTGATATCTTTATTTCTGCTTAAAGAGAAATTGTGTGTGTGTTGCAGATAGCTTAATGGATATCCACAATTGTACACATATAGATGATGTCATATAGATCTTCCTAATAGAAAATACGTAATCACAAAACTGGAGGATTCTGCATGGACACTAATTTGGTTCCTATTATGAATAAGTTGCCTTTTATTTCTTACCATAAAACAGTAAGGACTCCAGTACAATCATTTAGAGTAGGAACTTTGTTGTATTTTATAAAAAGAGAGATTCTTTCTTCACAAGTGAGGTCAATTGAAAGTAGGTAAAAATTCTTTCATCTTTTCTACATGTACCTCGACCTTAAAAAATATTATTTTAATTACTCTTTATCTTTATGACCAGAGGACAAAAGTCAGGGAACTAGTATGAACAGATTTTGAGTCAGGAGAGCCAAGGAAAAATAAGGCAAGGAAAATGGCTGACAGGGATTTAAAGATTCAAGCTTAAAGCTTGTCCATCTACTTTCCTTAAGATTAGGGGTACAAAGTCATTTTAGGGAAAAATAAGGCAAGATAGCCTAAGGAAAATGAGATGTGGAAAATGGCTGCCAGGGAGTCAAAGACTCAAACTTAAAACTTATCCATATACTTTCCTTAAGATTAAGGGACCAAAGTCATTTTGGGGAAATGAAATAGGATAACTTGAAGAAACTGAGCACTGGTGAAGGCAACTCAGAAATATGGTATTTAGAAACATAGAAGTGCCATCTTTGCTTCAAAGAGAGACAAGAGGATGCATTCCTTCCTGAGGGACTCATTCCTCACCCCAAGAATTAACACTTGTATGACAGGATATATGCCTTCCTGGGAAAAATGGTTCCCCAAACTTAAGCCACCTACTCCAAAATGCAGATAGCATGGTGCCTCCTTATCTCAGGGGTAACAATCTGTTTTATGGCAGGATGCACTCTTACCTGGAAGCTCAGAAAGTAACACCAGGTGTGATTAGGGCAAATACAAAGCACTGATCTTTACACAGCTTTTAAGCCAGATTCCCTGTCTTTACCCTACAAATAACACAATAGCCCAAGGAGCTCTGTGTGTGTGTGTGTGTGTGTCTGTTTGTCTGTCTGTCTGTCTGTCTATCTGTGTCTGTGTCTGTGTGTCTGTGTGTGTATGTATCTCCCTATGAAAGCACCCATACTCAGAGTGTGCCACTGACCTTCTGTGTGTTCGTCTGCTTTTTGTCTGTTTGTCTGCTTGCCTGCTTGTCTACTTATTCAAGCTCTGCCAAGTTTTCTTACTATCTTCACTTGTTCAGAAATTCTTACTCTGTGATTGAAGTCAAGGACCCTAAATGAGAGTTCCTAACTTTAAAGAAAACTTCAGCTTGTCTCAGACACATTCTAGTTATTACAAATAAGGGAAACCATGGGACCTAAGATGATGTTAAGTGAAATAAACCCCAAGATAAGGACACAAGTGGCTTTTTCTTTCTTTCTATTGCTTCTAACGTATTTATAAGGTAGCATGTGATTTATTTGTTGCTTTGTATGTCCCTCCTCCACTGTATAACCCCTGTATTTCACTGTATTTCACAGTTTTCACTGTAAAATTTGGGGACCAGAAGGAAAAAAACAAATTGTTTAAACAGGGATACATTGTTGACCAATTGCAACAATAAGATGTATAAGATGCTATGTAGAAAAAAATGAACTTACAATTTAGGGGTGGGGGATAGTCGTGGAGATGGGAGGAGAAAAACAAAGGAGGAGACAACAATGCTTGATAAGAAATGTACTCATTACCTTGCTCGTGTAGCTGTAACCCCTCTTCTGTACAGTATTCTCACAATAAAAATCTTATTAAAAAAAAAGAAAACCACTAAATTTTACTTTTGGGGAAAAGTATTTTTACTTCTAACACTTCTATGATAATTGTACCAGCTAACCTTTCTTTTCATATAATGATAGGCAAGTGTGAACTGTCGGGTCTACCTACTTGTTAGAAACAAATTAGAAAGGCTTTTGCATATTCTGCTGAAGAGATTTATTATCAACACTCCCTAACCCCCATATTAGTTAGGTTTTTGTCAATACTGTGACCAAAATAACAAATATAAAGATTTTAAAGAGTAAGGACTTCTTCTGAATCATAAATGTCCTTGTCCGAACATCATGGCAGTTTGAGACTATTTGCTGGAAGCTGTTCTTCATTCTTAGTGGCCAGGAAGCAGACTGAAGACAAGAAGAGGCCTAGGACCAAATATCTCCAGCCCCGGTTATCTACTTCCTCCAGTGATATGCCATCTATAGCTTCCACCAGAACTTCCCAAAATAGTTCCATCATCTGTGGGGCAGAGCATTGAATAAGCTTGTGTGAGATATTTCATCACAATATGATAACAAGCCTATATTAGATCTATCTTGAATCTGTGAAAGGAATGTGGTCCCCATGGTAGACACGGTAGATCAGAACTTTATGAAAGATTATTTTCCTAACATAGATTCTGACTGCTAAATCTTCCTATCACTTGATGGTCTGAATTATTCATTCACTGCTTTATATTTTAGTTTTACTTTTAAGTTTTATTGATTATTGAAAAAAAGACTATTAATGTTTAAGTTCATGAAAAATAAGAAGAAATATGTTTACTTTGGGCAACACTTTGATAAGAAAAGGCAAAAATATTTGCTCTACTTCTTTCAAGGCTTCTATGTGCAAAGACACATACATTTTAGCAGATGTAACATTGATTTGATTGATTGTTCCATGGTGATGATTGGTTGAAAGAGGAGGAGCAGTCTGTAAAGGAGAAATGAAGTCCAGAGATAATGTCTCCAAATGTCTTCTGGAAGCCACCATTGCTACATAATAATGGCCTGGACTACATAATCCTGAAAAAGAAACAGGGGCAATCATGTTTTCCTTATATTGAAACAATAAAAGGAAGAAAATCCCTAAACTGCACAATCAAGTCTTTAAATAAGATGAAAACTCCTACTGTTGCAGTCGTTATCTGACAATGTTTACTTTTGAAAGAATTACAGAGCTGTCACTTTTCTTCCATTGACAGACAGAAGTGCAGAATAACAGAGAGACATTTGTGATGTGACTGTAAACCATCACAGACATTTGGAGAAAATGAGAGGAAACATATGAATCCTTCTACAGCTGCTTTCTAAGGAGGAAGATGTACTACACACAGAGAAGGTGTGACACAGAGAGCCTATGACTTTGAAAAGTCTCCCAAACGGGGCATTCTGTCATGGGACTCATTCCAAGGAAGCACTCTGGCCTGCCACAGGACCATCTGATGGGCCAATGTGGATAAATGGTAATTTCAACATCCAGGCTTTTGTCTTTAAATGTTTGAGCCTTCAAATTCTTATGTGAACAGTGGAAAGAAATCAATTTTATTGATAAAAATTGCTCAGGAGTACAATATTTGGTACTGGGTATGACCTCTCATTAAGAGTGTCTACTTTACCTGATAAAATGGAGTACACAGATTCCATTTCATGCATTGCTCTACTTATATGTAAGCAGCATCTTCAGAAGAAGCTGAAAGACCCAGACTCAAGTGCACTGATATTTGTTTTTAGTCAGTTTGTTTCTTTGGATAGTTGATAATTTGTTTTAATTTGGGGTGCTTGAGATCAACCCCCAAACTTGCATATAGTAGCTGAGTGCTCTATGACTGATCTACATCTCCAGGCCATTATTGTTGTCTTTATTTTTCTTTACTGAAAAAATTAATATTTTTAAATATAAATTTTAATTTGTTTTAAAATCATTTTTTAAATTATCTGATTTATTAAAGGTATAGGTAATGAGAGATTTTCCTCACACTACGGAGAATTAATACACTGTTGTTACAATATAAACAGTGAGGACCTGCCAAAGGAACAAAGGGTCAAGAAATTGCCAAATAAATCACTCAGTCCAAAGATCCTCTGCTTGTACCTAATAAATTGTTACAATCCAAAGATGTTAGTCATTGGCACAGTTATTTCTCTTCTTGCACTCTATCTCTTTACCTGGCAACACACACACACACACATACACACACACACACACACACACACACACACACACACACACACACACCCCACAGAGCAAATCCTAAATCTATTCCTATGAATGCATGGCTAATTAAAAATGTAATACCCAGAAGCCACATAAAAATTGAAAATGTATGTGAATTTAATAACAAGCAACATGCACTGAGCAGTTGTTAAATCACATGGTAAAAGAGAGAAGAATTAGTAAAAATAGGCAAAGGTCATCATTATTAGCATTGTGTTCAAGGATACACCTTGCCACTATAAAATCAGACTTCTGAGCCATAATAATTGAAGATTAGGAAGAAATGCAAAGGGAAAATGAAAAAGACCAAAAAATGCTTTTCATTCTTCTTATTAAAGAATTACTTTCAAATGAGGGAACTATGGTTTCTTTGTTAACAAATCCTATTTTCTTCTCTATTCAGGAAATAGCATGCATTTGTGCTAGCAGAAACTTGGGGTCAGCCATCAAGATAAAATGATCTCTGCTCTAAACTAAAAGACCATGTGACCAGACATTAAGCAGTGTGATAGCTTTCTCTTTTATCTAAAGAAGAACATATTATTTTACACTTAATTTAAGAGGCTCTGAAGAACTAACACATTGTGTGTGTGTGTGTGTGTGTGTGTGTGTGTGTGTGTGTGTGTGTGTGTGTGTTAGTAAGATAGCTTGAACTCAGGGCCAGAGTTCTGTCCCTTAGCTTTTCCTTCTTTAATTTTATTTTTCTTATATTTAAGTGGTTGTAAAAAGAGGTTAGCATTCTACGAATTAATTTCTAAGTACATTGCATCTTGATCAATATCACCTTTAGCTTTTTTCACTCAGGCTGGTACTGTACCACTTAAGGAAAGTCTCTTCCTGCCTGTACCTTTAAAAATTAAATACTTTAAAAATATGTTTTATTAAATTGATGTGTGTGTTTGGAGGGGGGTTAATGGGGCTTAAACTCAAGAGCCTGAGTGCAGTCCCTTAGCCTATTCCATTCAGAGCTAGTGCTCAACCACTTGATCCACATTTCTCTTTTAGTGGTTCATTGAAAATAAGAGTCTCACTGACTTCTCTGCCCAGGATGGCTTTGAACCTTGGTCCTCAAATCTCAGTCTCCTAGGATTACAATCATAAGCCACTGGCTCCTAGCCAGGAATCAGTGTTGTATATATAAATATTAACATACTTTAAATTGCAGCTCTTGACATGTTTCAGGTTCTATAACATTATCCCTGCAACCGAAAGCTTTCAACTTGAGCTTACTGCCTCTAAAATAATTCATAAAAGAAAAACTGTATCAATAAAATTTTATTATGAGTGTTTCATTGTTCTGAACATATTCAATAAGGAAGACAGTTCAAATGTCAAATCAATACTGCCAAGTCACTGAATATCATTTTCATTATGCTACATTAAGTATCTTCAAATTATTCAATTCATTTCAAAGATTTCCCAAGTGGCATCTTTCTTCTCAAATGCTAAGTAGTTCTAAAGTATTTGCTCTGAACTGAACCTAAAGTTTAACAAAATTTTCATATATAAAAAGATTGTTTTTTGTGTATCCTTAATTTTGAATGTGGGTTGTAAATAATTTTGGTTCCATTACAGTTTATAAAATAAAGAAAACAATGGATTCAAAGAATTTTTGGTTCTATTTCAGTTGCATTTTAAACAGGAAATATTTCCCACACCTTTCTCATTAGTATGCCTCCCTCCTAATAGCCATAGTTTTTTCTTTAGAATTCTGAGATGCCATTGGATCTGGGATTTGCCTTGGTAACTTACTTTGCTAATAAGTAAGCTTGTCAGTGTTGCATGGTTATTGCCAGAAGATACAGAACTACCATATAAGAGACAAGCAAGCAACAAAGCAAATAACCTGAGAAGCTTTTTGTTTTTGTTGTTGCTCAAGATCCTCCAGTCTCCAGGTGATGTGGGGGCCAGGTATCTGGTGACCTTCTGACCTTGCATTGAAAATAACAAACACTGAGCATGAGAGTCCACTGCACTTTCAGGAAGCATGAAACAAGACTGAGGGAGAAGTATGGTACTAAGAAATGGTCTGGGTTAAGACTGCTCAGGGCTTGAATTCTTGGCATAGCCAGCAAGTAAGTGTTAAGGTACTCAGAGCCCATTGAAGATGAGACTCCACTCACTTGGGAGTGAAGACTGATTCAAAGAGTTTCCAAATGAAACTGATTTTAAATCATCTCCTCCTGAAATCTATTCTTTTCTCCCCCTCACATCTGTTGTATTCATGTGCATGTTCTCTCTCTGTCTCTCTCTCTCACACACACACATACACACATGTACATACACCCTACCTTTCATGAAATGTCAAAATAAACTGATAGTGAAAACTTAATAACCCCAACATCACCTAGTTTCAAGTCTATCAGAAATGCTTCAGTAATAATAGTACAAATAAGTTTTCGTTTCTTTGTTTATAAATGAAATACGTATGTATTCGCTATTTCTGAAATGTTATCAGATCTCCTTTAAAACTAAATTGAGGTCATTTCACACTCTCAAAATACCAAAATAACATATTATGATTATAAATTTATGATTATAAATTATATTAAAAAAATAAAAGCTGTTATAGCTTAAAACGTAATGCTGGCTATTCTTCATTTATATCATTCTTGAAATACTTTTTACAACTTAAAAGAAAAATGCAGACAACCACTTTGGAAAGCAGTATGGAGGTTCCTGAAAAGACTTCACATAGAGCTCCCCTATGACCCAGCAATCCCACTTTTGGGCATTTACCCAAATGTTTACAAACAAGACCACACTAAAGCTACCAGCACAACTATGTTTACTGCAGCATTATTTACCATAGCTAAGATATGGAACCAACCCAGATGCCCCTCAGTAGATGAATGGATTAAGAAAATGTGGTATATATACACAATGGAATTCTATGCCTCCATCAGAAAGAATAACATTGCCCCATTTGTTAATAAATGGAAAAACTTGGAAAAACTTATATTAAGTGAAGTAAGCCAGGCCCAAAGAAACATAAGTCCCATGGTTTCCCTTATTTGCAATATCTAGTATATGTATGAGTCAAGCGCAAAAGGTCAGATAATGTAATGTTAAGAAAATGAACCCTTAGATATGTATTTTAATGCTTTTTTATTTCATGCATTTGTTTCTAACGCATTTATAAGATTATCTCTTTGTTGCTTTGTATGTCCCTCCCCCACAATATAACCCCTGCTTTCACTATATTTGATGTCAGTATAACTTGTGAAGGAGATGGGGAAAAACAAGTCGTTTAAGGATACAGGTGGACCTGTTGCAACAATGAGAAGTACAAGGTCATGTCGAAAACGAGCTTTACAACGTTGGGGGGGGGGGAAGGGGGAGGATGGGGGGGGGGTTGGGGGGAGGCTGGGAAGGGATGTGAAAGGTAAACAAAGGAGGAGGCTGCGATGCTTGATAAGAAATGTACGCATTATTCTGCCCATGTAATTGTAACTCCTCTGTACAGTATGTTCACAAAAATATTAAATTAAATTAAAAAAATTAAAAAAGGAAAAATGCAGAATAATGTTACTATAGAATATATGTCTATAAGTTTTCAGATTATAAAATACACATGTTTTCTGTGAAATTTTGAACTAAAATGTTTTCTGGCTCTTGATCTCACATCCCAGCTGGAGCTTTAAAATTCTTGGTATGGACTTAAAAGCATAAAGAAAATTGTAATAAATTTAGTTCAATCTAAGCAAGAAATTATTCATTTCATTCTATCTTACTGTCAGTCTATTGACTTTAGATTGTTCTATTTTATACATATTGTTGCAGGCCAGCTTGCCTTTAAGATATCTTAGAAAAGTGGGATGTATACCGTGGATCATAAAGAATGAACTTGCACCTTCAATGTTAATTTACAACTTTCATTTGCACATAAATGTCCACTGAAGGCTTAAGAGCTTGAGTAATATATTTAACTGGGCATAACTATTATAGGCAAATATTTCCAAAGACTGTAATTGCAGTTAAGTATCGGAAATGTTTGGAAAATAACACAGGCAAGTGTACTACTAACATGCCTCACCCCAATTTTTTTGTTGTTGGTTCAAGAAAGTTAGCTAGTACTACAATGTGGAGCTTGAATGTCTCCAAAGACCCAGTTGTTAAAGGCTTTCTTCTCAGCCTGTGGAGCTCTTAGGAGGTGCTAGAAAATTCAGGAGGTGATTCATGGAGGAAGCAGTTCATTCATCAGGCTTTGTCCTTGTAACGAGACCTTGGGACCCTGTACCCTTCTTATCTTTCTTTCTTTGTCTTCTGGTTACCATGAGCTGGGCGATTTTCTGTATTGCACACTCCCCCCAAAATGTACTGCCCTACCACTGAATCAAAAGCAAAGGGACCAAGTGACTATGGACAGAAACCTCTGAAACTATTAGCAAAAATATGTTTTTCTTGATCTTCTTCATTATAGTTTTACAATAACAGAAAGCTAAGACATATTCTGATACTCAAGTGAGAAAATTAGAATTGAAGAAAATACTTTCTGCTGGGAGCTAGTGGCCCATGATTATAATCCTAGCTACTAGGGAGCCTGAGATCCAGAGAATGGCAGTACCAAGCCAGACTAAGCAGAAAAGTTTTAAACTCCATCTCCAAAATAACTATTAAAGTTTTGGTTCAAGTGGTAGAGCTCTTGAGTCAAGTAGGTAAGTAAGTGCATCTATGACAGAGACTGAGAATTAATAGAATTGTTTTATGTTTAGAAAGTAAGAAATTGCAGTACAGTCAAGTACTGCTGATGATGTCATACATAGAGTGTTAACTTAACTCACCTTAAATGCTCTGCCTTTTAAGGTCTAAGAACATTAAAACCACTATGTTTGCTTTTCATACACCAAGTGTGTGTCTGTGTGTGTCTGTGTCTGTGTGTGTGTGTGCATACGCACATTTGTATGTTCCTAACATGTTTGTTATTCAGCATTTAAAATAAATGCAAAAGAAGTAGTAAGACTCCTGTCAAATACTTAAATATGATTTCCATGATAAAGGAAACAATAACAGAACATAGTAAACTAAATGCACTTAAGATACTTTATGTCTCTACATACAAACTGCACAGGCCTAAATAGGTATGGCAAAGAGATGTGTCCTGGTAATGACAGACTTCTTTGCGTCTCATTAAATAGACAGTACTAAATAACACTAAATAGCAGCCTAGATCCAACTAGCACTGTGTACATGAATACCTGTAACTTACACCACATGCACCATCCCTTGAAACAGTCTGTTAAATGTGTAAAGTTGTTATAGTACAGTCAGGCTTTGTCACCCAGTGACTATATATTTCACCTGGCTTGGGGGTAGGGGCATTTTTTTCTTGTGGGCAGCTATAAACATAATGCTAAAATTTCAGAAGATGGGCTTTCCCTTTAACTTCCACTTGAACTCAAAGGGTTTATCTATCCTGAATTGCTCATTTATCACACTCTCAAGTCTGTGAAGTTTCAGGGAAATCTGCTAAGGGTAGTTTCTTCACACCTATGACCATTAGCCTCCATTGGAAGAACACAGTTGTTTTTGCTTCCATTTGATAAATGGAATTGGCTGTTGGGGACAAATTCCAACTTCCATATGTTTAGCCTTTTATCCTTGACCCTACAGTTGTAATTTTTAGTTGCTTTTTGTTCACAGTTAATGAAACATGAAAAATGAAATAAAAGGCAAACCTGGCCACAAGCACACTATGACATATCTGAGAAAATGAAGAGATAATGAGATTGAAATGAAATAGAAATTGATAGATATGCCAGCACCAGTGGCTCACTCCTATAATCCTAGCCACTCAGGAGGTTGAGATCTGGAGAACCAAGCTTTAATGTTATCCCAGGCACAAAAGTCTATGAAGCAATATCTCCAATTAACTGGGAAATTACCAGACTAAAGCGATGATTCAAATACCAAAGCACCAGCCATGAGCATAAAAGCTAACCTGCGTACATATGAAAGACTCTGAGTTAAAACTCTGATACTGGTCTCATCCATCAGAAAAAAAAATGATATTGTATCATTTACAAAGAAATGGAAAGACTGCAAGAAGAAAATCATATTAAGTAAATTAAATCACATTCTGAGAGGCAAAGAATGAATGTTTTCTTTCATATGTGAAAGTTAGAATTAATTTATAAATATATAAGCAAACACTTTGGGGTGGTATACAAGTATAACCAATGTATTAACTGAAATATGGTAGATTACATGTAGAGATGCTAACTCACACTTCAACAAAATAAGCACAAGGAAAAAGATACTCAAAAAAGGGTTCTCAATGTGGCTAAAATCAGGAAAGCAACTCCTTTTGTAATAGCCACACAAAAAATAAAATACCTAACAGTTAACTTAACTAAAGAAGTGAAGGACCACTATGATGAAAACTTTGAAAACCTGAAAAAGGAAATTAAAGCAGAACTACCGAAGTGGAAAAACTCCCATGCTCTTAGATTGGCAAAATTAACATCATGAAAATGGCAATACTGCCAAAGGCTATCTACAAATTCCATGCAATACCTATAAACATTCCACCCTCATTCTTCAATGAAATGGAAGTAATCCAAAAATTCATATGGAAAAATAAAAGACCCCAAATAGCAAAAACAATCCTTAGCAGAAAAAAAAAACAGTGCTGGAGGAATATCAATACCAATTTCAAACTCTACTACAAAGCCATAGTAATCAAAACAGCTTGGTACTGACACAAGAACAGACCTAAGGATCACTGGAATAGAACTGAAGTCCCAGAAATGAACCCACAGACCTATAGCCACCTAATCTTTGAGAAGGGAGCTAAAAAAATAGAATGGAAGAAAGACAGCCTCTTCAGTAAATGGCATGGGCAAAATTGGTTAAACACCTGTAGAAAATTAAAGCGAAATCCTTATATATCACCCTGCACCAGAATCAACTCCAAATGGATCAAAGACCTTGAACTCAAAGCAGACACCCCGAAGACATTACAGGAAGGAATAGGAGAATTTCTAGAGCTCCTTGGTACAGGCTGAAATTTCCTTAATAAAGATCCAGAAACACAAAATATCAAAGAAAGTTTGAACAAATGGGCTTGCAAAAAAAACTACAGAGCTTCTGCATGGCAAAGGACATAGCAAGCAAGATCAGTAGAAAGCCCACGGATTGGGAAAAGACTTTCACTAGTCATTCAATGGACAACGGTCTCATATCTAAAATAAACTTAGAACTCAAAAAATTGAATCCCCCCAAAACAAATCCTCAAACAAGCAACCACCCTATTAATAAGTGGGCTAACGACTTAAAGAGAGACTTCTCTGAAGAGGAAATAAGAATGACCAATAGACACATGAAGAAATGCTCAATTTCTCTAGACATAAAAGAAATGCAAATAAAAACAACATTGAGATTCCACCTCACCCCAGTTAGAATGGCTATAATCAAGAACTCTAATAATAACTGATGCTGGAGGGGATGTGGCCAAAAGGGAACCCTACTGCATGGTTGGTGGGAGTGTAAACTTGTTCAACCACTCTGGAAAGCAGAATGGTTCCCCAAAAGACTCCACATAGAGCTTGCTATGTCCCAGCAATCCCACTTTTGGGCATTTACTCAATCACAAACAAGGCCATACTAAAAGTACCACCACAACTATGTTTATCACAGCATTATTTACCATAGTTAATCTATGGAACCCAGATGTCCCTCAGTAGATGAATGGATCAAGAAAATATGATTGATATATATATATATATATATATATATATGCACACACACACACACACACACACACACACACACACACACACACACACACGAATTCTATGCCTCCATCAGAAAGAATGACATTGCACCATTTGCTAGGAAATGGAAAGACTTGGAAAAAAATATATTAAACGAAGTAAGCCAGACCCAAAGAAACATAGGTTTCACTGTTTCCCTTATCTGCAATAACTAGTTTATGTCTAGGACAAGCAGAAGAGGTCAAAAGCTACGTACATATGACCATATAAGATGATGCTAAGCAAAATGAATCCCAAGATAGAGACACAAGAGATTTTATCTTGCTTACAGTTCTTGTTAATGTACTTATAATGTACTATGTGATTTTTTTGTTGTTGTTTCTTTGTATGTTCTTCCCCATGTAATATAATAACACCTGTTTTCACTGTATTTGATTCAGGGGTCCTAGATCACATATATACATTTTTCTCATTTGGGGAGGGGAAGAGAAATAACAAAATGCTGAAATAAAGAGACAGGTTGATCCATTGTAACAATGAGATGTACAAGACACTATGTTGTAAAAGAACTTTAAAAATCTGTAAGGGGAGAGTGGGGAGGAGTTGGGGAGGTGGGGAGGAAAGGGATAGTAGGGGAAAAGCAAAGGAGGGGGTAACAGTGCTCAATAGAGAATGAATTCATTACCTTGCTCATGTGACTGTCACCCCTCTGTACAGTATCTTTACAATAAAAAATATATATTTAAAAAAGGGTACTCAAGAGGACACCATAGACAAATGAAGAAAGGACAGGTGGAAATGTAGTTATAAAAATTAAGTACATAACCCACAAAATTAAGAAAATTGAGGGATGGGGGTATTGAGAGGGATGGGGAATAGTGTTGAAAGGGATGACATTTATCCAGATGCATTGTATTCATAAACCACTTTATTAAGAGTTAACTCCTTTGTACAACTACTTCAAGATAATAAAAACATATTTGTAGAATTACATATAAAATTGTTACTGGTAACAATAAAGGAAGAAGGTAAAGAAGAAAAGGAAAGAACGAAGGCAGGGAAGGAGTGGAGAGAGGGAAATAAAGAAAGAGAGAAAGAGAAGGAGGAAGAGAAACATGTTGGATGCTTCAATGGATTGGTATTAAGATTATCTAGAGTAGTGTCATAGCCTTTAATGTTGTAAAGTAAATTATTAGAGAAAGTTAAATTATCAGAGAAGCCATATTTTGAAGGACCAAATCTTGGACTTGTTATTACACAATTAGCAGTCTGTAAGCAGCCAACTACAACAAAGGCCTGCAGCCCATAAATACACTTAACACAGCTAAGAAACAGTCCAGGGAGGAAAGAAAGAACAAAAACAATGCTAAGGTGACTGGAGACAGGATCCAGAATGGAAAAAATGGAGATAGGTGGCATGGCGTAATGACACCTATACTCCCGTGGGCCTAAATAAGGTCAGGACAGGGGGCTGAGTCACAGGAAATTCCTGGCTCCAGGCACTGGACTGACCAGTCCAGCAACCCATCAGCTAAATGCCCACACCTGCCTCCAGTGATTCCAGCAAGCCCATCACCTGGGAGGTGGGATACCACCTTCCCCCAGTATGAAGTCAAGATATCTGACCCTACCATTCACCATGTGGCTAATATGGTGCCAGCTGGACCTGACCTCCCTATTTCATTAGTACAGTACTTTGTTACAGCACCCTTTTAAACTCTAATCTCCTTTTGTAAGTCCTCCATTTTCAAAATAAAACCTTCCTCATTTCCATTCCCTTGACTACCCCTCCCCCCAGCTTATGTGCTGTGACCTCAACCTAAATGTCCTACAACCAGTATTTCTGTCTTCATTCTGTCCTCTTTGTCCTTCTTGTCCACATGCCAAGTTGTGAAGGATTCATGTCACCTAACAGTTCAAAAATGTTTATTTAATAGATTTCATGGATAATGTGAGGGAAAGCATGGATTGATAATAAAGTCTCTGAGTTTCAAGTTCAGTCACACTATTTGAAGACTCTACTTCTTTCCTTCTCCCATCTGCTTGGACCTCCTCAGCCTTTGGGTAGTCTTATAGCAGTAAGGCTGATGGCTGAGCAGCAGTAGCAGTATTTATTTACTGTATTTATTTACCTGGTGAAACTTATTGGAGCCCACATCATTGGCTGGAGCAGCATTTTTGTCATGGTCAAGTTTCAGAAGACTGTATCAAAAGCAAGTTTCCTAATCCTCCTCTGTGAACTTGGACTCCACTGGGTTGGTTTCTCTACTGATAACTATCTTCCCTGATGATCTGCGAACCTCCTGCATCATCTACAAGGTGACTTTCATCGAATTCACTTTTGACCAAAATTCCTGCCCTGCAACTGATAATTCTATATCTCACATATAGAAAATAAAAGTGTTTTCTCTGGAGATCTCTGAATAATACAAATTCCACATATCAGCTTTGATTTTTCCTTCTCTGAAAGTGACAAATCTCTAGAAATAAGAGATATGAAATACTATAATAAACAACCTGGTGAAATAAGGAAGCTGAGCTTAAGTGACTTCTTACAGACATCTTGGTGCCTGTTACTGGGTACTACCCAGTACTGAAAAGCCTAGAGATGAGAGATGCCATTCATTTAATGCTCATGACTAGCTCAGGGTGAGCTACTAGGGCTCTGATTCAGAGAAATGCAGATGTCATAGCCTTAAGAAAACTTTGCATTAAGAATTCTCTGAACCTGCCCTGATTACCTCTCTAAATGGCTTGAATCATCGTCCTCTCAGCATTTAAGATTTCCCTATGTGAAAGTTTGAGTCCTACCTTCCCTAGATGGAAAGTTCTGCTGGTACCTGGGCTTGTACCTGAGTATAAGGTACAAGCTTATACTTACAGACCATATAAGGTCTGGCATTTTGTCTTACTGGTGGAGGAAGGTGAAGCTCCTGTCCCCCAGGTGATGGGAGTAACTGAATCCCTGGAGGCAGGGGTGAGGACTTGGCTGAAAGGTTACCTGTCAGTCTAGTGCCTGGACTGCGAGTTTTCTGTGACTCTTCCCCTGATCTGACCCTATTTAGGCCTGGACCAGCTCAGGCACCATTATGCCATGCCACATGTCTCCATGTTCATGTCAAGTCTCCTGTCTCCTGGCTGTTCTTCAGTCACCATGGCATCTCACTTCAGCTTTCCATTGGGCCTGAATTGGTTTGTTTGTAATGTTTTTGTTCTTTCTTTCCTATCCCACCTTCATGGCTCAATTTCCTAACAGTGTTAGGTATATTTGCTGGCTGCTGGTCTTTGAGACAGGAATCCACCATGCAGTCGCCAGCCTTTTAATAAAGACTCCAAGATTTGACTTCTCAAAATGTGGCTTCTCTTTCTTCTTATAGAATTAGTAAGTTAAGAATTCAAAGGGAAACAGTCAGTTATCCTTTCCCATTATCCATTATGGGTATCCTCTTACTTTTTATAGTTTTCTTTGTGCTGCTATTGAAGAAGGATGTCCTTTGATTTTTTTTTTCAGCAAACCACATAAGTACACGTTTTGTAGACTCTTATTTTTTGAATGAGGGCATTTCAATGTCAGGAAACAAGGACTTTACTTAGATCATCCCACTCAGTAGTGGAGAATGGCAACTAAACTTTTAAAATCTATGCGATTCAAAGAAGGAAGAAGTTCTTAAAGTCAGAATACCAGGAAGAGTATCCGAGAATGTTCGTTCAGTAACTGGCTTAAAGTTGTTCTCCATTATAAAAGAAAGTCATTTGAGAATATACTGGAGCACACAATTACATGTTGCTGGTATTTTTCACTTTTGAGAAATTCATACAGACACAGTCTGGGAAACTCCAAATATTATGCCCAATTTTTCACAAGCACATCTTATTCTGACACAAATGAATGATATTCTTCTGTGGATTATCTCAGAACCTTGGCTTTATCACCAAATCAAATAATAATATGTAGAGAGAAAACAGTATTAACATTACCAGAAGGGATATTAAATTCTTCATATACAAACTATGTGTAAATAATCAGTATTTTATGTTATTTTATGTAAAATAGTTACTTTATTATAATTACTTTATGTCGTTTAACTCTATATTTCAATGAACCTAGAGTCATTGTAACATAAACTTACTCAGAGTTTAGGGAAAAATCCTTTGTCAAGTCTGTTCACTAAGATGCTATACCTAGATAAAGAGTTGGAGAGATATGGAGAGATAAAGAGACAAAAAAAGGAAGAGAGAGACAAAGAAAGAGGGAGAGAGATAAGGAGAAAGAGAGAGGTGTAATACAGGGGGAAATATATTTTGGATTTACATTTTTAATGAGTAAAATTGCCTTTTCATTTAGTTTTTCAGTAATTCCTTGATTTATGGTGTCTTGAAAATCAGATTTTAAACATCATGATGTTTTGAGAAATAAAAGATGGTAGTCATTGCAAAAGAATGCCTCTTATTTCCATTTCAGTAAGAGATATTCAGAACTTAAAACTAAGATTTCCCTTCCATCATAAAATCTTTAAGAAGAGTAGTAAAACAATAAATATTTAGTCAGACAAAACAGGAACTGTAGATGTTATATGAGTAGCAGAGGGGATATGGGCCTCACTTACTAGTTCAGAATTCCCATGCAAAAGCACGTTTGTAGCACATAATTATCATTACAGCACTATATTGTTTTGTGGCACATATGATATTACCAGAAAGAATTTTCTAAAATACTGAGTCAGAAATGTAAATCATAGACAGCTGTTTGATAATGATATTTTGTTTTTATGTGGATGCTTGTTAAAAGTATATGCATTCTGTGAAAGCATAAAAAGAGCTTGTGCTGAATAAGAAAAAAATAGGTCTGAAGGAAAGAGAAATTTTATGTAAATTTGAGTTAACAATTTGTCAATTAATCAGTGATGTTCTCAGTCCATATTCAGTTATAGTCGGTACAATAAATACTAATAATGTAATATTTCCACTCTCTGAGGTGAGAATAATTTAAGCAGCAACAATGACATAATGATTTTACATGTAAAATTACATAATGTTATCAACTTGTATGAGCAGGATGAATTTAGAAAGTACAAATAGTCTTAAATTACTAATATAGAGTTCGATTTTTAAATAACACTAATTCACATTAGTATAACACATACATTATATCTTGTTCAAATTTTCCATGCACTTGTTGAGCAAAAGGTAATGAGTTTGTCTGGAGATGTACCTCTGTGATAAATAGATAGCTTAGCTTATGTAAGGCCCTGAGTTTGATTCCTAGCACTGGAAAAATATACAGAAACTATCATTTTTTGAAAAATAATAAAGTGTTAAAAGATTCTCTGTACACAAAATGTATGGCTTAGTATTTAGTATTTAAAACATTCTCCAAGTTTCTCTGGTTTTCTGTTCATGTTCTAATGCCTTTCTCCCAGACTATCCCACCTAAACCTTCCAGATTTTCTTTCTCCAGACACGTGCAGGATTGGCACCAACACCCATGAATCCATACATATTCTTATCTTGTTACATTTTTCCACTCATACATTTTATTCTCAGTATCACACCCAGAACTTTATGGCAGCTCTGAATTGTTCATTTCTCACTGATATCATGAGCAAACCCACTAATGAATCAAGCTGGCTATTTCCCATATCAGATAATCATAAAATACCCCAATCTCTACTTGAAACCACAGATGAAAGATAGATGAGATAGCAAGAAGATTTTGCACAATTATTTATGTAGCTTACTTGTGCCAGCTGGCTCTGCCTGTGCCTGATTCTTTGGATTCACTTTCCTCTTTTCTCTGTATTACTGCTAGGCTTGCCTGACCTTGCAACTGGGAGGGTCAGCATGACTTTACTCGAGAGAAGTAACATTCTATTTGATGCTTTCTGGGTGATAATTTGTTGTTGCTTCTACGTAGGTCTATTGAATGGGGAAAAAAAAGAGGTTCTTGATCAATTAGGATCATTTTGGTATATAATGTCATCAAATGCAATTGTATTAGTGAAAGATATCCCATCTAGCACAACATACAAGGATACTATCTAGTAAAGTTTATGGAGTTAAGCTGTCATTCTTTGTGGTCTATCATATTTCTATAAAGGCCAGACTGGCCAATTAAAAAGGATATAATGAAGACCACCCTATGTTTTGTGAACATGGCACTTATCTCTGCCACTTACTGCATTTCAAGAGGCAATACTGATTTATTGTCTTAGGTTGGAAGCAGTTTCAAAGGCTTCTAATTGGTCTTCCTCAATGCAATAACTCCTAAACCCAAGGATCACTAAACAATTGAGGGTTCTATCAATTACCAAGTATTCCCATTATACCTTGTTTGGTTTGGAAATACAATGGCCTAATGTTGAGTGGGACTTGAGCCAGGCTTCTATTTATTAACTGGCAGCCATATTGTCTCTTTCTAATAGAACAGTCATGTTAGCACTTTGGATCTCTGAGTGCAAATACTATTTGATTCTGTGTCCAATAATTCTCAAAAATTCTGAGGAATTTCTACTATAATGTCTTTGCTAACAAGAATCTGATCTCTCCCTCATTTAATAAATTATAGGCCAGTCTATAGGCTTAGGTATGTACACTGGATAAGAATCATGACTTTCAATTGGAGTAGCTTCCTAAAGGCTCTTGGTATCCATCTTTAATTTTGTGGCTTTGTCATTTAAATAGCCATTTGTTGAACAACTTTAATTCGCACATTTTCCCAGATGTATGAAACTCCCTTGACTGCTATTCTAATCTCATCACTGATAGAAATACCTGGACATTTCTGGCCTTTATTCTTTTAAGAGCCTATTATTACTGGGTGCCGGTAATTCTAGTTACTCCAGAGGCTAAGATCTGAGGGTCGCAGTTCAAAACCAGCCTAGGCAGGAAAGTCCATGAGACTCTTATTGCCAATCAACTACCAAAAGGCCAAAACTGGAGCTGTGGTTCAAAATTATTCTGCACAGGACTTGAGCACATAAGCTCAAGGACATTGGTTAGGCCCCAAATTCATGCTCCAGAACCACAGACAGAGACAGAGACAGAGAAGAATCTATTATTTTCTGGGAAGGATTCTACTTCTATAACAACCTATCATCAATCCTTACATAAATGAGTGAGGCATATATCATTCTGTGACAGATTCCATTGTTAGAAAGTAAGGACAATTTCTTACCCTGTGTACTTTTCTAATATCCAACCTTACCTCTCCTCCAATGAGTAGCTCAGGAGTAAAGATTTGATAAATCAGACATTTATGGTTTACCCATTAAATAAGACAGTGCAACCAAAGTGGAATAGTCTTTAGGGAAATGGAAATCAGAACTATAGCAGACACTGGTATTGGTGGTTCATCCCTGTCATCCTAAACTACTCAAGAGGCTGAGACTTGAAGGGTCGTGATTTGAATATACCAAATATGGGCAAAAAAGGCTTCAAGACAATATCTCCAAAATAAACAAAAATAATCAAGGGAGGAGGTGTGGCTCAAGTGGTAAAGCAACTACTGAGAGCAACCAAACCAAAAAATAAGTAGAGGCTCTGAGTTCAAGCCTTGGACCAGGCAAAAGAGTTCTCATCCATTTAGAATGGCTATTATCCATAGACTAAGCATGTGCTGGGAAAGAAGTGGAGGAAAATGAACTTTCATACATTCTTTGTAGGAATATACAATTATTATGGAAAAGAATGCAAAAATTTCCCAAAAAATGCTAAAAATACACCTACTATCTCACTCCTGCATCTACAACTGAAAGAAATGAGATGATGATACCGAAGAGATACTTGCAGACCCAAAATTATTCTTCACAAGAGCTCAGAGAGACAGTCAATCTAAATGTACATCAATGGATGAACTAATAAAGAAAATGTGGTATATACACACACAATAGAAAATTATCCAGTCAGAAAGACAAATGAAATCCTATTATTTGCAACAAAATGTATAGAATAAACTAGCAGAGAAAAAATAAGTACCACAGCTTCTCTATAATACCGGAAAGTTAAAATGATAATAAAGCTAACATTATTATAATTATAATAATTACTGAAGAATTTGGAGTTTGAGAAAGAGTGAGTAGAGAAAGCAATTGGATTTTATTAGCACATGACATACCTGTGCGCAAATAGAAATACCAAATTGAACTCTATTAATATAAACAATTAAAATACGTTGATCTTAAAAAACAAAACATTCCAAAGTGTTACCTTTTTGAAGACTGGGGCATAATTCAGTGCTAAAGCATTTGCCTGGCTTTTGTGAGGCCCTCAGCTCCATTTGCTATTAAAAAAAAGCCAAGAATGACTTAATAATATAATATTATAAACCTCCAAACTGATACTTGAAGTACTTGTGTTTGATGACCTGAATAACCATGTAAGAAAACTAATTGCTGTGAAGCTATCACATTATAAGTTAGGGGATATGAGAATTCCACATGTAGATCACAGAAATCCTGAACTGCTAGTTTTCCCAGCTCTGGCAGCAGACATGTGAATGAAAGGGTTTTTATTGAATTTCATTTAACAGCTATACTTCCAGTCTTTGTGTCTTCCCAGCTGAAGGCCCAGAGTACACAGAATAAACTACACTCCATAAGCATGCTAATCATTGTTTAAGCCAGGATAATACCTTATAGAAAAGTAGCAACCAGAACAGAAATTTTGTTCCATAGTAGAATATTATCATAACAAAACCTAAAACATCTTTATGATGACTGAGTAATTGTACCCCCCTCAATAATATATTCTTCAACATTTTGGTAAATGAACCATCCTGTGGGCCCTCCCATGGAACAGAGTTCATCAAGAAATGTTCTAGCTTCACATAAAACATACTTTAGCTTACCCACTTTTAGAGCCATTTAATCAATTTCTCCACTCCCTGCCCCAGAAAGTACTGTACCATTATTCACTTCCAGATAGCCAGGATGCAAGCAAATTTACTTCAGATCTCTGCCAGGCTTTAAGTTCTATATATTATATATCTTCTCTACATTCTCTGACATATATTCCTTTCACATATATTCAACGCTCAGCACCTCATCCTACACAGAGTTTCTTAATATTCTGCAGTGACTAGCCAGATCCTCAAGGTACTTTAGTTCACAAGTACATCATGCCTGTAAGCAGTTTTTCCACTTCCACAGTTGGGCTCTACTGAGATCTGCTCCATATTTTTTTCCCATGGTTTTCAGATGAGAAGAAAAATGTAGAACCTGATTGGGACAAATACTCTCTTATAAGCATTTGTTTCACATGAAGCTTCTTCCTTATCTTTGAGCAAGGTGGATGAACACTGTCTACTAATCAGAGAAAATAAACTAATTCCATATATGAGTGTGTAGGATAGTAAGCAGGGGATGCTTCATGGTATATTGGGAATTCAAGATTCTCAACTCCATCTATGCAGACATTTCCATCCCAAGATTTAGACTTCTCTTATATTCTTGTTAGGGCTAACATTTTAAAATAGGAGTTTGGCCGAGATAACTTCAAACTTCTCCTATGTTCATGTCATGTTTATTAATTGTTCCTCCTAAATTACATGTTCATTTTCCATTTGTATATTCTTATATGACATCACTGTACATGGCTATTTTTATTTCTTCTCTTTGCTTAGACAATTTCCTTGTAGTTTGCACCCCTTCAACTTTTAGGAACGTTTAGAATTTTATACTTGTTATAATCAATGCTGATTAATTTTGTGGCTGTATTTCATTCAGTAACTTATTTTCTCTCTAAGCTATTGGAGTAAATTTTAGATAATACTATCATTGAAAAACATGATAAGATAATCTTACTTTAAATTAATAATTAACTATATTAAAATATTTTCAAACTAATCTGATGGGACAAAAAGTAAAAAGGTATTGGTATTCCAGTCTCTATAGGATGAAAATCAATCATTAGTTCTAATACAAACTATTATGAAACCAAATATTGTAAATATATGTATTTCATGCATCCTATGTTAATTTTAATTACTATTATCTATTAATTTATCTGTATATTTTTTGTCAATTGTGGGGCCTGAACTCTGGGCCTGGACACTGTCCCTCAGCTCTTCAGCTCAAGACTAGCATTCTACCACTGAGCCACAGCGCCACTTCCAACTTTTTCTGCTTATGTGGTTCTGAGGAATCAAACTCAGGGCCTCATGCATGCAAAGCAAGCACTCTACCACTGAGCCACCTTCTTAGTCCCAATTTGTCTGTAATTTTAATTGGTCCTTATACTCAAAATCATTCTATTTTAATGAAACTTTTGATTTTCCTTGGTTTACTGGTGATCTATAGAAAATAAATTTAGGTAATAAATATTGACTAACGGATTAAAGATTGTCTCTTGATTATATAAACATGCAAATAAGAGTGAGATTATACATACTGAGTCATGCCCTTTTCCCTTAGATCTATCTCGAACTCTGGCACAGTATTTTATTTTACTTTAAATCTTATTTGAAGCTGATAGTTTCTTCAGCATTACAAACCATAGGCTTTATTTTAAAATAAACACAATTATAAACATGTGAATTTGTTATTAAACCAACAAATGCAACATATTTCCCTATCTAAAAACCAAGAAAGTCTTGTTTATATATCATGTATTATGCTTAAAAGAGAAAAAAATCTTTTGTATATTTATATCACTTGCCTCTAACAACAATCTATAAGAAAGATATATGTTATATGTGAAAGAAAGAAAGTTATATGTGAAAGAACTTGGAATTGGAATGTAAATTAACAAAAAAGTCACTGCTAATAATAAAAGGGAAAAGTTATGTATTTTGCCACAGTAATAGAAAGCTGCCTATCACAAATGTCTGTGCTCTGTGAATTATATACGGGTGTGCTTAGTATATATACTATATTAAACCATAAACAGTGCTAAAAAGTTCAACATATATTTAAACCACACAAAATTGCTTTGTACTTGTTTGTGTGTATGTATGTGGACTTATGTTTTAGGCTCAGAAAATTATCAGCCAATTTTTCATTGATGTGAATATTCAATGAAGATTTTGAAAGCCAAAAATATTGGCTCAGAGAGTAAATATCATATTCATGACCATCTTGTGCAATGTCTAGAAGCTATCTATTTCATTTCACATATCCTGTATTATTTTACAACCAAAACGTTCATTAAAAATAAACCCTAGCTGGGTGTCGCTGGCTGTAATCCTAGCTACTCAGGAGGCTGAGATTTGAGGATCATGGTTCAAAGCCAGCCCAAGCAGGAAAGTCTGTGAGACTCTTATCTCCAGTTAACCACAAGAAAACTGGAAGTGGCACTTGTGGCTCAAATAGTGGAGTGCTCACTTTGAGCTGAAGAGCTGATGGACAGTGCCCAGGCCCAGAATTCAAGCCCCATTACAGACAGTAAATAAATAATAAACCCTAATGGACTAAGGTAATTCTTCCATCAATTGAGAAAGACTGAAATAGGGTGCCTATGCTGACTACTAGTTAAAGTAAGAGAGCCAAGAGGAACAATTCTAAGTATTCCAAGGTATTTTCTGAACATTTTATCCAAGAAGACTTAACACATTGAAATTTCTGGATTAAAATAAAATAATAAAGTATGGGAGATTATTACTCAGAAACATAGGTTTCCCTTATTTTCAATAACTAGTATATGTCTGAGACAAGCAATAAAGTTGAGATACGTTGATGTTAGGTGAAATGAACCCCAAGATAAGGATTCAAATGTTTTTTTCTTACTGGCGATTGTTTTAACATATTTATAAGATGATTTGTTTGTTGCTTTCTATGTCCCTCCACCACGGTATAACCCCTGCATTCATTGTATTTTATGTTGGTATAATTTGTGGATGGGAAGGGAAAAAAACAAATCATTTAAATAGGGATACAGGTGGACCCAATGCAACAATGAGATGTACAAGTCTTTATGTCTAAAGACGAACTTTACAAATTTGTCCCGGCGGGGCGGAGGGGGGGGGGTGGCGGGGGGGGGGGGGGGGGGGGGGGGCGGGGTGTTGGTGGTGGATGGAAATGGGAAGGGTTGGGAAGGGGAAACAAAGACAGAGGCAACAAGGCTTGATAATAAATGTACTCATTACCTTACCCGTGTAATTATAAACTCTCTGTACGGTATTTTCACAATAAAAAAATGTAGACATGGAAAAATAAATAAATAAATAAACAGAATAAGCAAGCATATTGTCTTCCCATTTTCACTATGTGAAATGCATGTCTTATTTTTTCCATTGCTGGAATGTTACAAAACTTTATGGAGATTCATTTTTCCATTGTACTTCAAGTTCTTGGATTCCCCTGGAGATTTAACAAAATCTGACAGAAGGAAACTGCATCAAGGTAAGAAATGCAGTTTTATGGCAGTAGCTAAAATATTCCTGAAATGAATACACATATGCAAATAACAATGCAAATATCACATACCTCCAGCTTAAGGATGGAGTAAAATTAGTCTTTTTCCTTGAGCACTGCAAGTTAGAACATCATGGGGATTAGAAATTTAAGGAATTGTTTAAATCATCTTTTTACCTTGGTGTCTATTATTGGGTTATGTCAAGTGGGCTATAATATTTGTGTTTGTCCAGGTTTCTGGTGTATAGTTTCAGTACTATGATGGATACAGTGGAGGAGTTCTGAATTATAATATGTCATACATGTGGAACAGTATATTCCTCTCAATCACGGAGCAAATATCTAAGTCAATTCTCTTACAGAGCTTTCTTGTATTCTGTAATTACAAACATGAGTAGAAAATCACTAGAAGCATATATGCATATAGACACATACAAACATTGATGAATACACTTCATTAAGATGTTAATGCATTTATATTCCTAATACAGCATATTTTACATATATATTGAAGGGAGTGTACAACTATTTCAAATGTCACTTACTAATTCAAAAAATTCTAAATTCAATTTCTTAAATTCTACTTAATATATTCTCAAAAATTCGTTTTCTCTTTTAATCTCCCCAAAAATGTATCTAATTATGTTGTGGGTAAATTTAATGTAGTTAGAAACTCCTTCAAAACTGCAATTATAAAGTAAATTAATTCTTAAATAACATATCAAAATGTCTCTGGAGTAGTCTCATAGCTTCTGTACAATCTTGGCACATTAGTTTTAGTGTTTGTGGCAGGTCTGAAGAGCAAGAGTACCCTTGCCATGACTGGTAAGGGCAGTATTTAGCTAGTTGTTCTTCTCCCTGTACCTATGACCATCATAACTACTACTTTCACCCATAGCTGTGAACTACACTGTGTTAGGATCTTCCCTAGAAGCCTAGGTCACTCTATGTCAATCTGGTCACTCTACGTACCCAGGTTCATCTATCAAATCTGTGTAGTAGATATGATTCTTACCCCCTGTCATCCAAACCAGAACATCATTTCTTTTTCTGGGACCATTCCAAACTTTGGCTTAGAATGGGCAGCTTTTCTCCTGCTAGCACGTGTTAATACTATCTCCTTTTGGTGATGATTAATTTTGGCTGTCAACTTGAATGGTTTGAAGGGTGCCTACAAAGTTGGTAAAGCAGACTTCAGGGTGTGTTGGTGAAGGTGTTCACCAAAAAGATTGGCAGGTTGGTCAGTGAATTGAGTGGGAAAGACCTGCCCTGATTGTGCATGTCACCAGCCAAGACATTGGAAGCCCAGGTGGAATGAACATACATCCTCCACCTCTCTTGAGAGGGTGTGGATTTTGCTGCTGATATCACCATGGACATCAAATTCAAATTCCTCCTCCTCTGAATGGCAGCTTACACTAATATCACTCTCTGAGGTTTTTAGGCCATCAACCTGGGCCACAGTTGCATCATTAGTGCCTCTCATTCTGAGACTTCCAGCTCCGTGGACTGACCAGCTATTGTTTTCTCAGGTTTTTCAGCCTCCAAATGGCCATTAGGGGACTATCCAGCTGCTATCTGTGTGAACAAATCTATTAAATCCCTTTTCATCATTATACACGCACACACACACATATGTGCACACACACATAGACACATACACACACATTCTACTGGTTCTGCTCTAGCAAACCCTAACTACTACAGGAGAAAAAACATCTACTTCATATTATGAATTCTTCCCACTTTTTATGGTTATCAATGCCTTACAGTTCTGATTTCTTCAAAGTCTTTATATTTTAGAACAGGAAAAAAATCATTTTATAGTTTTTTCTCTTGAGAGGTAATCTCTTTCATTGAAATTGAAACATTTTTAGCAAATTTTAATTCTCAGGCTAGACTGGCTTTAATTAAATCTCAATCACTCACTAGTTATAAGATCTTAGGCAAGTGATTTAAAAACTCTTGGCACTGTTTCCTTAACACAATAAGACATACCTAACTCAATGATAATACATACCTAGGGTTAGAGGACAAATACACGTGAAATCCTTAAAACTATAATATTGTTAAGTAAAGTATCAATAATAAATAGAATAATTATAATAGTGACTGGAAAAGGGTAGGTGAAATATCTCAGTCCAAGAAACATACCAGAAAGAATGTACTAGTTCATTACAAAATAGTTTTATTGTAGCATTAATTTGCCTCATCTGCTCAGAACATCTTTGTGAAAACAAAAAAAGTTTATTGCATCATGAAAAATGAAAGGAAGGTGATTCTAAAAGATACATTGACATGGTAAATATGTAATACTTGTCATTAATCTGGTGAAATAAAAGTATAAATTCCACCTCTTGCCTTTAAATCACTCTTATAGCAACTAATCTACTAATAAGTAATGGGAACATATATGAGGCTTAAAGGGAAAAAGGGATAATAGTTTTTATAATGTTATATCAAGATGAGTATGGTGAAGCGAGAAAAAGCAGGTAAAGAGAGAAAAAGTGGGTGAATAGAGCCCTAATACTCAATATATATATATATGAAAATGGAGCTAGGTAATGATAGGATGGGTGGGATTAGGAGAGATGGGAGAATAATGGAAGGGGTAACCTTAATCAAGATTCATTGTACTCATAAGTTGATGTGTTGAATTAAAACCCCTCTGGACAACTACTTATGGACAATAATAAAAACTTAAAAATAAGTGTGGGTATGGGCTGGGAAGGTGGCTCAGTGGTAGAGCGCTTGCCTTGCATGCATGAGGCCCTGGGTTCGATTCCTAAGCACCACCTAAGCAAAAAGAAAAAAAGCCAGAAGTGGCGCTGTGGCTCAAGTGGTAGAGTGCTAGCCTTAAGCTGAAGAACTGAGGGACAGCGCCTAGGCCCAGAGTTCAGGCCCCATGACTGGACGCCCCCCCCCAAAAAAAAAAGTATGGGTAAACATTTTGTTTTTTTGAAAAATATTTTCTGAAATTATGATAGATGCCAAGGGTCATCTTAAAATTTAGATATGTGGTTTCTTTTCATTACTCTTCTAAGAGTTTGCAGTATAGACTAGTGAACAGACTTATGAACAATTAATTAACATACTTTATATGGGTTTCAACTATTTTTACATAGGAAAGACATTCAGTTCTGACTTGAAGGAAATCTATCCAGAGGATGGACAATTTGGACAGAGACACAAAAGAATAATATTTAAAAAATCAATGCTGGTGATTTTTTTTTTTTACTTTTGTCACTCATGGGGCTTGAACTCAGTCAGTACTGGTAATTTTTTAACAAAACAACTCTTATTAAAATATATACATTCCAGGAACCTATGGTTCACATCTTTAATTCTACCTATTCAGGAGGTGGAGCCTGGATGATAGTGGTTTCAAGTTAACCTAGACAAAAAAGTTTATGAGACTCATCTCCAAAATAACCAGCAAAAAGCTGGACTGGAAGCATAGCTCAAATGGCAGAGTACCAGCTGAGCAAGCATTCAGTACAAAAGCATTAAGCCCTAAGTTTAAAGCTTAAAGCTGGAAAAAATTATACATGATTTTATATTAAAGTTTTATGATATAAACGTGTGGCACATAATTGAAAAATAATAAAATGAATAATATTTTATTATGATTTTCATATTCTTTCAGATTCTTACAAAATCCTTTCAGTGATTTTTGCTACACTCATTTTATATGTTTTCTGCTACAGGAAATTATACCCAGGTTCTCATATGTACATCTACCAATAAACTACAACATTAGACAATTTTTGCTAAACTCTGATAACTATAGATAACTTTTGTTTGTGATTAATGAATGAGTTACACTTGGCAATATGAATACTAGTTGATATTCTCATTTAGGTCAACATCTGAGATGAAAATAGGAGCCATGTCATATTCATCAAATAGTAATTACAAACATTACATTCTTTGAAATTTAATCCATATTACTTCCATTTTCATCATTTTCTGTATTCTATAGACAATCAGTAAGATGATAAATCAAGCCCTCATTGTTGTCACTTGCTAATATCTATGACAAAATACAGCCACCAGGTCTAACTTCAAGCTACCAAACTACCTTCTTTATGGATGAACATAGAGCCCACTGGGAAAAGATGTACAGTTGCATGAGGATATACTATAGGCATAAGTAACAGCATAGAGAATAGTGAAATGTGCTATAGTATTTAGGAAATGATGGCCTTTGAATATTTTCTTGCCTCTGTATTTTAGATAATGTATTTTAGTTGCAAATTTACTTGTCTTTTCCAATGACTGTCTTAACAACTGTCTTGTAAAATTCCTAAAACTTTACTACTAGACACTTGCAAGTTGTTATGAGTTGTTATGAGATAGTTGCAACCATTCTACTGGATTTGTAGGATATCTGTGTACCTGGATCGCTATCCTAATTCATAGATGAAGAGAGGATCAGTAAGGTTAAGTAATTACCTAAGATCATTCAAGAATTTAGTAGTAATCCAAGTCAGTCAGATTCCAGGGATTCTTGGCAGTTGGGAATTCATGTTTGCCTCCACATCTCTAACCACTGGAAGGTCACCGTAAGGATGTACTTTCCCTATACCATCTCTGACCCACATTGTTTTGATGCCTGTAATTTTCCTTAAAATACATCACAAGACCAAGAGGTCTAACTATGAAGCAATCAGCTATTATAAGAACCTGCATTCCAGAGATGGTCAGCCAGCACTGTTTCTGATGGCAACTTCAGTGAAGGACATCTAGTGAGTGCACTAGAAAATCATACACATTTTTCTATGTGGAATAGTGAATTTCAGAAAGGAGGCTGCATTGGGCATATTAGTGGTTGACTATCACATAGATGTAAGTGATCTCACAACTGAGATTAAGTGGATTAAATAAATGCATTTATGTCTTCTCTCTACCCCTGGGTGAACTTGGTATCAGAATACCCCACTACTCAGGTCTTGCTTCTTAATATTTCTCAAGCAGCCTAATATTTTCTACAGGGTCAATGTTACTTTTATACATGTATGTGTGCACATGTGCACATGTGCTGCACCTGGAGCTTGAACGCAGGGCTTTGAACTCTTGCTTAGCTTTTTTTATTTTGTTTTTTGTTTTTTGAATCAAAGCTGGTGTTCTACCACTTGAGTCACACGTCCACTCTCTAATGGACTGGTTAATTGGAAATAAGAGTCTCATGGACTTTGCTGCCTAATTGGCTTCAAACTGTGAAAATCAAATCTCACCCTTCTGAGTAACTTGTATTAGAGGTGTGAGCCACCAGCAGCCAGTCCAAATGGATCATCAGAGATAATAGTAACATATAGTAAGTTATGTATCTGTAAGGTTAGCTAACTCTAAATCTGGATTAAAGAAAACAAAGTCAATTCAGTTATTTTCAAAGTGTTTTCTTGACTGTTCAGTACATGAGGAATTTATACAAGTCTTCACTGGTGTGTGTGTGTGTGTGTGTGTGTGTGTGTGTGTGTGTGTGTGTGTGTGTGTGTTTCTGTGAGTTTGTTGGCTAGGCACTTCCTTATTGGAGACCTACCAACTCACCTGAGAATCCCTATCATCTATCAAAGTGTGATACTCTTGGTGCTCTGCCATCACACATTTCAAACAGCTGCTTTTTGGTCTATGACTTTGAATTGTTCAGTTCTCAGACAATGATTGCTCTCTGGATCTTGAACAGGATGTCTCTTGAAGGACCCCTTTGTCTAGTACCAGTCTGCATTAATGCTTAGGTAAACAGTCCTTTCCTCTCCCCAACAATCAACTGACAGGTGACTGCAGGGTAGGGTTAACCTTTCCCTCATCTGTTCAGATTTCTTTTCTTAAATGGGCAAATTGACGCCTAAATGAGTCAGAGTTCCTTTTGTGGGACCTCACTGAAGGAGGAATGTGGACTGTAACTGACTTGGAACACTGACAAGTTTGGACTTGATCCTGTGAAGTCCTAGCGAATGCCCTGGAGGGAGAAAGAATCAAAGCAGTTTAAGAAAGGTAATTGTGACACAATGAGGAGTGCCTGGAGGCCTGAAAAAAATTGGGATCAAGGTTATTTAGCAGCTCAGAATTTAAAATGATTGAGGCCTGTACCTGTGTAATAATAATAGAAAACACATACAGTTGAGCCTTATACAGAAGTTGTTGCAGACTGAAAGTGGACTGAATTGGAAGAAACTGTGGGTGGACCAAGGGACAGAGAAATGAGCTCACTTCCATCACACTGAGAGAAGATTCAGTGGAACACATGTATGGAAATGGCTAGCAATGTATGGAAAATCTTGTTCTAGTCTGAAACAGAGATAAACTGAATTGGAGGGAAAGAACTGATCATTTTATAGTGAAATAATCATGCCTTCTTCAGTTGGTGATTAGGAAGGCTTCTGCAGTCATCTATTCCATCTTCAATATATAAGTGAAATAATGCAAACTTTGAAGAGTATATCCTAGAATTAAGGATATATTCACAGAACCATGTCAGAATCATTTACAGAGTAAGAGACCACTAATAATGTTTAGGATCAAAAAACAAATTTTTGCTCTTAATGCTTTGAAAGCAAAACAAGCCTAGTGCAACCATAGATTCAGTTATACTTGATGTACATTTAGTAATTTATATGTAGTCAATGGGAGACTTGAACTCTGGGCCTGAGGGCTGTCCCTGAGCTCTTCAGTTCAAGGCTAGTGCTCTGGCATTTGAGCTACAGAGCTACTTCCAGTTTTCTGGTGATTAATTGGAAATAAAAGTCTCACAGACTTTCCTTCTAGGGCTGGCTTTGAACTGCAAATCTCAGATCTCAGCCTCCTGAGTAGATAGTATTACAAGCATGAGCCACCAGTACCCAGCATCTCCCAATATTTTTCAACTGTCCTCATCACACATTGAAAATACCCAAACTTCTCAGCATTTCACACAAGGTTTACCGAGTCCAGTTTTGTCTACTGCTCTGGCTTCTCCACTCCCAAATTCTACACTCCAGGAAAGGCTGGTATACAAGCAGGAACATTTCCTCTTACTGAACATCAGGCCTTAAGCTGCCTATGATTTTTACTTTTCCACTCAATGGTTTATCTCAAGCTCAAAAGCATATTGAGAGAAAAAAAATGGTATGAAGGAACCAGGCATTAGTGCCTCATGGCTGTAATCCTACCTACTCAAGAGGCTGAGCTCTGAGAATCACTGTTCAGAATTAGCCCAGTCAGAAAGTTTATGATACTCTCATCTTCAATTAACCAGCAAAAGCCAGAAGTAGAAACATGGTTCAGTTGTAAGTTCATAAACCAGAATGGAGTGTGAAGTTATGAATTGAAGTCCAAGAAATGGCATAAAGATAGAAAAGAATTTGAAAGAATAAAGAATAGGAGAAGGAATATTTTAGAAAATTGGAAATAAAGAAGAAATTCAGAAGAAAAGGAAGATCATCTCTGTCATCATTCTCATAGGGTTTTACCTTATATCTGCCCCTCTAGACCCTTCTTGGGGAGAATGAAAACAATTAAAAATAGAATACCAATAATCTTCCTTTGAGATAGCCTCAGAGAATTAAATAACTTTAAATAAATTCGTTTTTATTTGTGTGAAGTCTTTGAGAAGTCACAAATTAGAAACTGTGATAAGTATCAAGACACTGACAATTGGAAAATTACTGATACATATACAGAAATACCATGAAACCCATTAGTTGTTATAAATTTTTTTAAATGATTGAGAAAGTAGTCATTCATATACTTTTGGTATGACTATTGTATAATAACCATTTGAAAATTATAACTGAAGTGTGATAAAGTAAAGTGTATTTTCTGCATTGAATTTCCTATATGCAGATTTCATTTCCTCTTACATACACTTTATTCACCAAAATATTTTTGTTACCAAGAAATGATGCTCAAATTACCAAGTAAATACAAAGTTCCTAGTATTGAAATTAATAAGTAATGTATGAAATTTGATATGGCAAAGCTGGAAGAGAAAAAAATTGTAGCTACCTCTAAATTAAAGTTATTTATGTATATTTCATTTATAATGCCATCTCAGGAGCTAAGGTACATTTAAAGGACAGAGCACTTGCTAACAGGCAGCAGGCCCAGGTTTGTGTGAACACACACACACACACACACACACACACACACACATACACATACCTCCTCATTAAATTCAAGCCACCAATGATGAATCTCATTGCAAAAGTAAGGAAAGAGGCTGGATGATGAGATTACTATGTAAAACAAACAAAGACTCCAAGATAAGATTGCTATTACACTGTACAGCTCAGTTTGAAGACAGTCAATCAATGTAGAAAACATATTGTTTATCCTCTACATAGTTTTACCCTTCAAAAGTGCTTTTTAAACAAGGTTAGCAGAAGGTAGGTAAAGAATGAATCAGGGTTGTGAAACTGAGTAGTAATATTTAGAATAATCTATGACTTTTTCAGCAATTTGTAATTTTCTTTTTTAATAAGTTTTTTATTGTGAAAATACCATACAGAGGGGTAATAAGTACATTTCTTATCAAGCATTGTTGCCTCCTCCTTTGTTTTTCCCATACCATCTCTGCCCTCCCATCTCCATGACTCCCACCGCCAAAGTTATAAAGTTCATTTTTCAATTTTTATACATCTCATTGTTGCAATGGGTCCACCTGTATCCCTATTTAAACAATTTGTTTTTTTTTTCTTCCCCTCCCCAAATTATACCAAAATCGAATACAGTGAAAACAGGGGTTATGCCAGGGGGAGGAACATACAAAGCAACAAAACCTTATAAATATGTTAGAAACAATAGCAAGAAAGAAAAAACCACTTGTGTCATTATCTTGGGGTTCATTTCACCTAACACCTTCTTATCTGACCTTTTTTACTTGTCTCAGACATATACTAATTACTGAAAATAAGGGAAACCATGGGACCTATGTTTCTTTGGGTCTGGCTTACTTCACTTAATATAACTTTATACAAGTCTTTCCATTTCCTAACAAATGGGGCAATGTCATTCTTTCTGATGGAGGCATAGAATTCCATTGTGTATATATACCACATTTTCTTGATCCATTCATTTACTGAGGGGTATCTGGGTTGGTTCCATATCTTAGCTATGGTAAATAATGCTGCAATAAACATCGTCGTGCTGGTAGCTTTAGTATGGTATTGTTTGTGATCAATTGGGTAAATGCCCAAAATTGGGATTGCTGGGTCATAGGAGAGCTCTATGTGGAGTCTTTTGAGGAACCTCCAATCTACTTTCCAAAGTGGTTGAACAAGTTTACACTCCCACCAACAATGCAGTATGATTCCCTTCTGTCCCCTCCAGCATCTGCTGTTATTAGAGTTCTTGATTAGACATTCTAACTGGGGTGAGGTGGTACCTCAGTATTGTTTTGATTTGCATTTCTTTTATGGCTACAGAGGTTGCGCATTTCTTCATGAATCTCAATTTGTAATTTTCTTACATGAGCGTTGCTAAACTCATTTTTCATTTTTTAAAAGTTTTTAAAATTTGTATTATAAAAATGATATACAACTAAACTAATTTTTTCTAAGTTAGTGACTGAGTCTCTCTTTAGGCACTAGTCATGGGACATTAACTTTTATATTGGACCTTATGATATTTTATTCAGACCCCTTTCTTCATATACAAAACCTAATTCTATTTCTCTAGCTTCTGGGACTGAAGTAAGGTCCCAATCTTTAGCTTAGTCTTCTCCAGAAATTGCCTATGCTGAAGCAAGCTATGCCTACTTCCTGATAACACTCTACTTCTAATGTAAGAGATCAACGGTGAGACCCCAAACCATCTCAATTTAGAGTACTCTAGAGTCAGCCCACATTCAGAGTCCTCACAGACTTGGCAGAGGCCTATATGACTGCATGGAGGCCACCATCTCTTCTGCCTCCTGGTGCTTCCTGTCCTTCCTGGACAAGCTCTGGTAAAGCTTCAGCTGCTGACCTCCAGTTCAGAATCTGCATAAGGGCAATCAGGTCTACAATATTCTTTCAATCCAATATCTATCCAATAATTGAACAAAGGAACAGATTTATAGCTCATCTTTCCCAAGATGGAATAAAAAAAAAGATCATTTTCAAAATCATTTAAAAAAGGGAATGACTAGGCTTATTTAATTACATTGAGTATTCCACTGGAGAAAGGCATCAATTTGGCAAGTTGATCAGTTTCACATGCCAAAATAATTTTTTATTAAAAATAAATCCAGCAATATTTTAACATTGTTAGCTAAATTTTTCTAATGGAAAAGAATAAACTAAGTTAGGCCATACAATCTAAACTTTAATATTAAGTCAGTTTTTAAAGATTTTATCAGAAGGAAGAACACATAGAGTTACTAAATCTGTTTTGAAAAAAATGTCTATGGACTCTTGTGCATCAAGTGAGACTCAGATACAAAATACCAGCAGACACCAGCCTCATTGTTAATAGCAACTGATGTTATCACCGAAGAAGAAGAGTTCTCTACTTGAGTTTAAACCTGCCTAATTCCAGGGAGGGTCCTCACTGTGAAGTCTGCTTATGCATATAAACCAGGTGTTTGCTCACTTGTCAAGAATGTCTTCCTTTCCTGGTGCCGCCATGGTGACTGCCAACCCATCCTGCCTTCATTGCTCAAAAATGCAGAAAAGTAAATGAATTTCTTTTATGGCACATTATAATTTACACATTTTTCTAGTTCATGAAGCCAACTCCTATAAAAGAATTGAAACAAAGATATACTACCCTGTTTCAAAATTTCGATTCTATATTCAGTCTTACCTTTTTCTACTTAGATTTCTAAATAATTCTCAGGTACACTACTAGAAGTAGCTGCACATATGAATCAATAACTCATTTCTTGTAAGATAGTTGAATCCAATAAGAGCCTACTGTTTACTTAATATTGCTTTTAAAATTTTGTCTTAAAGCTTTATTTGAAATTCCAAACAATAAAGTGAATTTTCTCCAATATTTGCCATCTTAGAAAAATATACACAAGTTTATAAATTAAAATATGTGTTTACATCATGGAATTAACACTATAAAAGGGCTCTTGTCCAAAACATGTTCACCAACTTTGGAATATTTTTTCTGCTATTAATCTTTAAAGTTGTTTTCATCAACAAGGAATAACAAAACTTAAAGCTTATTCTGTGATTTAAGCTATTCTTAAAAAAAAAATAAAAAAAACTTTTAGAGAATTCTACCCTTACAGCATCAATGAATGCATCCTCTAAGTTTAGAGCCCTCAGGACAGGATCCTTTAGAAATACAAACCTAAGATTACAAATGGTATCAAAAGTCCTCTGCTCTACATTCCAGCATTTCAGTTGATTTCCATGTGGTCACTTCATGACATGTTAAAATGATTTACTTTATTATTTTTTTTCAACAAACAAGTATTTATTGAGTGCTTACTATGAGCCAGGCACTGTTCTACACCCTACCCGCAGAGAAAAAAACAAGACAGAGGCAGGAGAAACAAATTCTGAAAAGAGGCAAAGGAGCAGCTCAGGGACTTGAGAAGCCTGAGATAATGGGGTTCTCTCCCTTAGGCCTCCTTTTCAGCCTCCTCACCGATATCCTCTTCCTCTTCTGCGGTGGCATCCTCTTACTGCTAATACTCAGAGACGAGATCATTCATGCTGCTCTCTGCCTCGGTGAACTCCATCTTGTCCATGCCCTGACCTGTGTTCCAGTGGAGGAAAGCCTTCCTGCGGAGCATGGCAGCAAACTGCTCAGAGATGTGCTTCTAGAGCTCCTGGATGTCTGTGCCAATGAAGGTAACTGCCATCTTGAGGCCATGAGGTGGGATATCACAGACAGCTGTCTTGACATTGTTGGGAATCCATTCCACGAAGTAGCTGCTATTCTTGTTCTGCACATTGAGCATCTGCTCATCTACCTCCTTCATGGACATGCGGCCACAGAAGACAGCAGCCACAGTGAGGGACCGGCCATGGCAGGGGTCACAGGCAGCCATCCTGTTCTTGGCATCGAAAACTTGCTGGGTGAGTTCAGGCAGAGTGAGGGCCTGATACTGCTGGCTTCCATGCTGGTCAGAGGGGCAAAGCCAGGCATAAAGAAGTGGAGACGTAGGAAGGGCACCATGTTAACTGCCAGCTTGCGGAGGTCAGCATTGAGCTGGCCAGGGAAGCGGAGGCAGGTGGTGAGACCTCTCATGGTGGCAGCGATGAGGTGGTTAAGGTCTCCGTAGGTTGGTGTGGTCAGCTTAAGGGTACTGAAGCAGGTGTCATAAAGGGCCTCGTTGTCAGTATTCTCTACCAACTGATGGACAGAGAGGCTGGCATTGTAGGGCTCATCCACAACGTCAGACACTTTGTGTGAAGGTACTACACTGAAGGTGCTCATGATGCGGTCAGGATACTCTTCACAGATCTTGCTGATGAGCAGGGTGCCCATTCCGGAGCCTGTGCCCCCACCCAGGGAGTGGGTCAGCTGGAATCCTTGCAGGCCTTCACAGCTCTCGGTCTCCTTCTGCACCATGTTGAGGACTGAGCCACCCAGCTCAGTATAATGCCCCATGGCACAATTGTTACCTGCCCCAGACTGACCAAAAACAGAGTTGTCTGGTCTGAAGATCTGGCCAAAGGGTCCTGAACGAACAGAGTCTATGGTCCCAGGTTCTAGATCCACCAACGAGGAACATATTTTCCACCTGTGGCTTCATTGTAGTACACAGAGATGTGGTCCAATTGCAGGTCGCTGTCTCTGTGGTAAATCCTGGTAGTGTCTATGCCGGGTTCATCGCTGACAACCTCCCAGAACTTGGCACCGATCTGGTTGCCACACTGAAAGGCCTGGATGTGCACGATTTCCATCATGGTTAAAAATTAATTCTAATTTTCTTTTTGCTCACCTCAAGTTATGTGCAGGGAAAGAAAAAAAAATTGTTTTTTTCCTCTGTGCAAGTCGTGGGCTGAAAGGATGGAACGTGCCACGGAGGCGGGAGCAGCAAGATCCCCACGTGATGGCAGGAAGATTCTGATTTACTTTATTATTAAGTGTGTGTTGGTAAGACTATTTCTAAAGCATTCACAAGTCCTACTGTAAATATGATACGTTAATCAGTTATCTATTGCTGTGACAAAATACCTGAGACAATAAACTAAACAGGAAGAAAGGTTTGTTTTGGTTCTGGGATTAGTGGTTTCAGTCCATGGCCTACATTGACACACCACTGCAGTAGCATATGGAAGAAGAGACTACTCACCTTCTAGTGTCAAGTCAGTAAAAAGAAAAAGCCAAAAGAGTCAAGATTGTAGCATCCCAGTTTAGGCTTTACCTCCAGGGACCTTACTTTCTCATACTAAGCCTCACATCCAAGTTCTTCTGTCTCTTAGTAGTGCAACGGCAGATGATAAAGCCTTCTTTGACGCAGAGGCCTTTGAAGGCCATTTCAGACTTAAAGTATAGCATGTATTACAGAAAGGAACTGACTAAGTATTTGCTATGTGATCTCACCTGAGGAAGAGAAAATTCATCCTTCCCTTCCTACCTTCTCCCCTAGACTTGAATGTCCTTAGTAAATTGCAAATGCTAAACTGAGCAAGTCCCTAAATGTCTGTAATCTCAGCACTTTATTGAAAGACTGAGGCAAAAGAATCTAAAATTCAAGATCAGCCTAGGCAAACCTATCACCAAAGTAAATTAATAATAAATAAATAATCTGACACTAATGCTGTCTGGGTGAACATCCACACAGGAGCTGTGGGAGGAAAAAGTAATTATTTATGTAGTATTTTAAGCAGAGACTTCAAGGTTATGTCAATTCAAAATAAAATTAAATGCCAAAGTAACAGCAATAATAACATTCCAGATATTGTGCTCTAGTGCTTTATATCACTGTCTTTCTATTCCCTTACAATATTCTAACAAAGTCAGTACATTTGCTATTTTGTAAAATAGGAAACCTGTGAAATTTACAAAGGTAAACACAGCCTAAAGTCATATAATTCATAGGGAAAGAATTAGACTCAACTCCAAAATCTGGGAGCTGTTCTATACACTGTCTCCTTCAAAGCAATGGCTTTATGTTTTCCTATCTCAGAAATAACAAGGGTTCTAGGTTACCTTTTAAAGGCACTTCTGTTCTTCATCCTGTTCACATTCTACTACCACCAGAAGAATAATCTTGCACCCTTTGATTTTTTTCCTTGTTGTATCCAGTGCGTTCAATACGTGTAGTTAATTTTTTTTCTTTCTTTTTCTTGTGAAAATAACATACAGAGGGGTTACAGTTACATGAGCAAGGTAATGAGTACATTTTTTATCAAGCATTGTTGCCTCCTCCTTTGTTTTCCCTTACGATCCCTTCCCATCTCCCCCAACTCTCACATTGTTGCAATGGGTCCACCTGTATCCCTATTTAAACAATTTGTTTTTTTCCCTTCTGCTCCACAAATTATACCAACATCAAATACAGTGAAAGCAGGGGTTATACCGTGGGGGAGAGACATACAAAGCAACAAAGAAATATCCTATAAATATGTTAGAAACAATAGCAAGAAATAAAAAAAAACATATGAGTCCTTATCTTGGGGTTCATTTTGCCTAACATCAACTTATCTGACTGTTTCTACTTGTCTCAGATATCTACTAGTTATTGCAAATAAGGTTAATCTTATGGACCTCTATATTTATTTTATTCCCTCTACTTCACAGGTAAATGTATTCACTAGCCTCTACTGTCTTTCAGAAATACCTTTTATTGCTTGATTCTTTCCAAGAACAACCAGTCAAATCCACACTCTAAAATAGTGTCTTCATTTTCTCATCAGACAATTTAAAGTTTGTAGATTGTACCAACAAGTGAAACTAAGAGTCATTGATGATTTCTGACTGGGGATATTAGATCCCTAAGCATTCTTCTACTCCATTTACCTTTCCCAGGAACATCTCAGCAGAACCATAATCTTTGTTCTTTCTCTATATATCTTTTTTCCTGTATTCCCAGGAAAACATTTTTAACAGGAACCTCTCTCATTTCTCACTTTCCCAATATATAGAATAGTCATTCTGCATAATGTAACCTCATAAGACAACACCTTGATCGCATACTTTCCTTTTACCTGCATACATCAAAAGTTCTGGTGGCCTTGGAGTAAGGCTGAAACTCCTACACCTAATCTACAAAGCTGTACAAATATAAAATCTAATCTAAGACACATGTCCATAATTGCACATCTCAACAACACAACTTCTGATGACTCAATAATACCCTTTACTCCTTTCGTTGCAGTTTGGTCCAATTACAGCTTTGTTTTGTGGTTTTGTCATTGTTGCTAACAAACACACACCCATCACCTCCCACACTATTCAGTTCCCTCTGAGAGGCCTAACTTCACATGTCACATTTACTTCTGCAAATTTTTTATCAGTGTTTCTGGATATTTTGTCTCACAAACCAGAGTTAGCTCTTCCTGATAACATGTAGCAAGTGTAGTTCATTTTTTTGTCTCTGTTTCTACCCCACATACAATGCATTTTCTACCATGTGTCATCATTACATATTGGAATAAGTACTCAGTAGCATTTAGTTGTGGTTTCAAACTAATGCAGGAGGAATTGGAAATTATATTTCAGCGCAAAGCTGAAGCAAGTAAATTAAGTTTCTTATTAAAATAGTATTTTTGGATAGTGAGGTTGAATTTGCTCCCACTTCATCATTCCTACCAAATATGGTGTGATTCTTCTTCCTTCATGTGTGCACTTGATCAGGCAATCTTCTTAGACCTTGGTCTATGGTAAACAGTTTATCATAACATGAATAAAAGAAAACAGATTCAAATTGCTAGGAAATTAAGTCCCATCCTATTTCAAGAAAGACTATTCTGGCAGCAACAAATAAATAGTTGAGTACCACACCATTTTTTCCATATAAGCCAACACAAAGGTTACAGTAGTTTGAAAATGAAGTTGAAGAAGACCGTTTCTTTAAAGGCAGGTTAACACTATTATGGGTTTTTCCATTCATTCTTTAAATCATTCTCCATCTCATAGCCCTGACTCTAAATGTTAAAATCATACAAGTCATGTCAAGGCCAACTTAGCATGGTTAGTAGTTAATTTTTTAAATACTTCATTTGGTATGCTTCATTTGAGAGGCTAATTTAGACAGAATTGGGATACAAATCCAGCAACACAGTAATTGAAAAATTATAAGACGATATGAGTATAGTTTCACTAAGTTGCCATAAGACACAAGCATAATTTCGCAAAATGAATTAATTGCAGAAAATAGAAGAATTTTGGATGGGATTCTAGCTTGAAAATAGGCGCTATTTTCTAGAACTTCATCTCTGTAAGATAAAATGAAGTTAGACTTCCTAGAGATCACTTTTAGGTAAGTGTTAAGGAACTTAAAATAGAGTCAAACATTATCACAAATGTGTCAAAAGGAACCATATTTTTCACTTCAATATATTAATAGTGACTAGTACAAAGGAGAAGAAATATTTCTTCATTTAAACAAATAATTTCTATTAATGCTACAAAGTATAGCAAATCTTTGGAGCAACTATTCATATTCTGATATCAATTGGCATGAAATATTAAAAGAATCTTATTAAATTACCAAGCTTAATTACCAACATTAAACATTTTTAGATTTCTACTTCTAGAAAGATGGGGAAAATAAAATGTTCCTATTTCTCTCTCTACACACAGATCATAACCCCAGATATTATTCATAAAACAAATATAAGGTAGCAGGAAGATGTTGGATTGGACTGAAGCCCAGAACAGTAGTGACTAAACTGAGTTATTTGTTTGTCATGTACACTAGAATACACATAGGAAGTACTGGAGATGAGGATGACTTATAAATGCTGATAGAATCCAAGATATACTGTACTCATAAATTGAAATGTTGAGTTAAAATCCCTTTGTGTAACCACTTGTAGATGGTAAAAATAAATTATAAAAAAATCAATAAGTTAAAGGAAGGAAAGATGGGAGGAAACAAAAGGAAGGAAGGAAGAAAGGAGGGAGGGAGGGAAGGAGGAAGGGAGGGAGAGAGAGAGGGAGAGTAAGCAGGAAGGAAGGAAGGAAGGAAGAAAAGAAGGAAGGAAGGAAGGAAGGAAGGAAAGAAGGAAGGAAGGAAGGAAGGAAGGAAGGAAGGAAGGAAGCAAGCAAGGAAGGAAGGAAGGGGAAAGGAAGATGATTATAAAAACTCTGGTTCTGAGGGGGGACCAAGATGGCGACGGGGCAGTAGGGAAACGCCACAGCTCTCTCCAACCAAAAAGAGAGTTCGAGTTCCAACGCTTAATCTCCCCCAGAGACTGACAACAACAAAAAGACGAACACTCAGAGAAAAACCAGAGGTGGAAAATAACAAAAAAAGAAAGAGAGGAAAAGAAGAATTTCAGAACAGAGAAGAGCGAAGACCCCTCCCACAACCTTTACTGGCCGCACAGCAGTGTGCCAAGCAGCCGGCCAGCCTGCCCAGCAGAGGCTGCCGGAGCCCCAGAGACACAAGGGGCTGCTTGCAGATCACCAGGTACCGGACTGCAGAACAGCGGATTGCCAGGAACAGAGAAACCTACCAGCCGGGAGTCTCTACGAGGATCCCACCCCCACCCCTCACTCTCCCCTGGAGCGGAGAGGCTCCATCCTGCCAAAGCCCCCTGGCACCAGCAGCGTGACAAAGGGACCTGTCGGCAGACCACCCGCCCAATCGCGATCGCAACGACCCGGTGGGGGCCCCAACCCAGCCGGCAACCACCCCAACTGAACTCGGATTGCAACAACAACTGACGACCTACACCACACAGTGTATCCCTCAAGGGAGACCAGAGCTGGAGGGAATCCCCAGACCCTGACCTAGACTCCCTACCCCAACACCCGGACCACAGGACCCACTAAAACTGGGAACTGTTCGAGAGCTCCACCAGCCGGTGGAGCACACTCTGCTGGCCAGGCCAGAGCAAGAGTGCCCCTGGAAGGGAGCTTAAATGCCCAAGCCAGGAACAGCGCCCCTGGGTCAAGACTACCAACAGTAGAAGAAATTTGAACTGAGTCCTCCAGGCTGCATAACCTAGGTGGTATACACATCAGCACAGGCCTAACGAGCGCGCTCCAGGCTGGGGCCAGAACCAGGCCCGGGGATCCGGCGCCTGAACAACACAACCAACTCCTCCCAACTGAAGTAAAAAGCTGAGCGTAAGCCTCAACAGAGGGGAGAAAACCAGGAAACAACACTCCCCGGGAAGCATGCCTGTGACAACAAAAGACCTAGAGGCTCAGGACAAGAGAAGCCCAAACCCCACCAAAACTCCACCCATATACCCTAGGCTGGAAATTGGGCAACACAGGCTGCCAGCACCTGATAGTAAGCAGGAGCTCAGGCTGATAAGGCGGCTCAGCAATAGAGTGATAGTCTTGGACGTATGAGGCCCTGGATCTGATTCCTCAGCACCACAAAAGCAAAAAGGGTCAGAAGTGGTGCTGTGGCTCAAATGGTAGGGTGCCAGCCCTGAGCTGAAGAGCTGAGGGACAGCACCCAAACCTAGAGTTCAAGCCCACAACCAGCTCAAAACAAACAAACAAAAACACATCAGGAGCCCATAGCAGACTCCAGTATTTGGGAGAGTGCATCCAGAGCATCTGATCTTCCCAAGAGCACCCGTAGGAGCAAACACAAGCAGTCTAGGCTGCTCAACCCTTCCAAAGGCGGGAATTGCCAGCAATCTACAGCAGAGAGCTGAGAATCCTAAGTAAGTCAGAATAGCAGCTGGAAATAGGCTCCCAACAGAACCCAGATCAGGCACAGACTCTCTCTACCAATACAGAATCAGCAACCAAGCAAAGACAGACACGCCAAAACAAAATTGAAGAGCAGTCTCCTGAACCCCCATGCGAAAATCACAGAGAAAAATCACAAGGTTTACCACCACCCAGGACAGCAAGCTCACCTCAAAAGCCAGCAGCCATCCAGGGGAGAGCCCCAGTGGGAGCAAAGCAGGAATGAGAGACAAAAGCTACATCCAAGGGTTGCTGGAGGCAATGACTCAAGAAATAAAGCAAGAAATGGATCAGAAATTGAAAGAGCACAAGGATGAACTATCAAAAGAGATACAGGATATCAAACAAAAGTTGGATGCAAAAATAGAAGCTGCACAAACCTCAGTAAGAAGTGAGATAAACGCCAAATTAGAGGTAACGCATACTGATCTCACCTCATTGAGAGGTGAGATCAGTACTCTGAGAACCAACATTGAATCCATAAAGGGATCCATTTCCTCCATGCAAATCACAATAGAAGCCACGGTCAACAGAGTGAATGAAATGGAAGGTAGAGTGTCAGATACAGAAGACAGAATACACCAACTGGACCAAAAAGTGACAGATATGGAAAAATCACTCAAATTAAACCAAAGGGAAATTCAAGAGCAAGCAGATAATGCTAAAAAATTTAACCTTCGCATAATCGGAGTGGACGAAGGTGAGGAATTCCAGAGCAAGGGAATGCAACACTTATTTAACAAGATAGTCAATGAAAATTTTCCCCACCTCAAAAACGACCATCTTAACTACATCACAAAAGCTTATCAAACACCCAACAAGCAAGATCCCAGGAGAAACACTTCTAGACGCATTATAGTAAAAATGATGGATCTGAATAATAAGGAAACAATCCTGCATGCAGCAAAAATGAAGAAGGAGCTATACTACAACGGGAAAAAAAATTAGAATCACTGCAGATCTCTCCACACAAACAATGAATGCAAGAAAAGCCTGGGAAAGCACCATACGAGCCCTGAGAGCCAATAACTGCCAACCCAGACTGATATACCCGGCAAAGCTAGCATTCACATTCGATGGAGAACTGAAAACTTTTAATAGCAAAGAAAAACTAAATGAATACATAAACATTAAGCCAGCATTACAAAGAATTCTAAGAGGGGGGACACAACCTGAAGAAAGCAACCAGGAACTGGGACCTGCCCCAAACAGGCATTACACAAAGTCTAACTGAGCAAGCACAGGAGGAAAGGAAAGAAGAAAAACTTAGGAAAACGGAATGGCAGGGACAACAATGCATCTCTCTATACTTTCTCTTAATATAACTGGGCTGAATTCGCCAATTAAAAGAAAATGAAGTGAGGACTATATCAGAAAACAAGACCCATCCATCTGTTGCCTTCAGGAGACCCACCTCTCAGCCAAACATACAAACAAACTCAGAGTGAAGGGGTGGAAAAGGATCTACCAATCAAATGCCCCCAGTAAGAAAGCAGGTGTAGCTATCCTGATATCTGACAAAATAAACTTTTCATTAAAATCAGTACAGAAAGACAAGGACGGACACTACATATTAATAAAGGGAACAATCCAAGAGGAGGATATAACCATCATCAACTTATATGCCCCAAATATCGGTGCACCCAGATATGTCAAACAAATGCTCTCAAACTTACAGAATAAAATAGATCCCAATACGATAATACTAGGAGACTTTAACATGCCACTCTCACCAAAGGACAGGTCTACCAACCAGAGGACTGGCAAAGAAGCTACCGAATTAAGTGAGGCCATACTTCAAGCGGAATTAACTGACATCTACCGAGTATTTCACCCTAAAACAACACAGTACACATTCTTCTCAGCAGCTCATGGAACTTTCTCCAAAATAGACCATATCATAGTTCATGCAAGGAACCTAAGCAAATACAAAGGGATCGACATAATCCCCTGTATCCTATCTGACCACAGTGGAATCAAGCTAGCTCTCAATAACAAAGCATACCGCAGAAATTTCTCTAATACCTGGAAATTGAACAGCACACTCCTTAACAATACCTGGGTAACAGGAGAGATCAGAGAAGAAATAAAGCATTTCCTACAACTCAATGAAAATGAAAACACCTCACAAAGAAACTTGTGGGACACAGCAAAAGCAGTCCTGAGGGGCAAATTTATTGCCCTCAGTGCCCACATCAAGAGAATGGAGACAGACCAAGTAAATAATCTCATGTTGCAACTAAAACAGCTAGAAAAACAAGAAAAAATGGGACCTAAAGCTACTAGACGAAGCCAGATAACCAAATTGAGAGCAGAGATTAACCAATTAGAAAATCAGAAAACCATAACCAAAATAAACCAAACAAAAAGCTGGTTCTTGGAAAAAATAAACAAAATCGATGGCCCGTTGGCAAGATTAATTAAAAAAAGAAGAGAGGAAACCCATATTAATAGGATTAGGGATGCCACATCACAACACATACCCAAGATATCCAAACAATTCTAACAGACTACTTTCAAAAGCTATACTCTCTAAAGGAAGAAAATCTGGCAGAAATGGATGCATTTTTAGAGAAATACAAGTTACCCAAACTGAGCAAAGAAGAAGTTAACGAATTAAATAAGCCAATATCCTATAATGAGATACAGGAAGCTATCAAAAGTCTTCCAACAAAAAAAAGCCCAGGACCAGATGGATTCACAGCAGAATTCTATAAGACCTTTAAACAAGAACTAATACCCATACTCCTCAAGCTCTTCAGAGAAACAGAGAAGGAGGGAGCTATCCCAAACTCATTCTACGAAGCCAATATCACACTCATCCCCAAACCAGGCAAAGACCCAACCAAAAAGGAGAATTACAGGCCGATTTCCTTGATGAACACAGATGCAAAGATCCTTAACAAGATTCTAGCTAACAGAATCCAGAAACACATAAAAAAAATAATACACTATGATCAGGTAGGCTTCATCCCAGAGACACAGGGATGGTTTAACATACGTAAGTCAATAAATGTAATCCAACATATCAACAGAGCCAAGGTCAAGAATCACATGATTATCGCCACAGATGCAGAAAAGGCCTTTGATAAAATTCAACATTCATTCATGCTAAAAGCTCTGGAGAAAATAGGAATAGAAGGAACATTTCTAAAAACAATAAAAGCCATTTATGACAGACCAATAGCCAATATTATACTTAATGGGGAAAAGCTACAACCAATCCTCCTAAAATCAGGAACAAGGCAAGGATGCCCACTGTCTCCACTCCTCTTCAACATAGTCCTAGAACCCTTAGCCAGGGCAATAAGGCAAGAAAAAGACATTAAAGGGATCCGCATAGGGAAAGAAGAAGTTAAACTATCCCTTTTTGCAGACGACATGATACTATACCTCCACGATCCCAAAAACTCCATCCCCAAACTTTTAGAAATCATAAGTCACTTCGGCAAAATAGCAGGATACAAAATAAACCCACAAAAATCAGTTGCCTTCCTATACACTGATAATGCACAGGAAGAGAGGGAAATAAAGGGAGCAACCCCATTCACAATAACCTCCCAAAAAATAAAATATTTAGGAATTAACCTAACCAAAGATGTAAAAGAACTATTTAATGAGAACTATAAAAAGTTAAAGAAAGAAATTGCAGAAGACACTAGGAAATGGAAAGACCTCCCATGCTCCTGGATAGGCCGACTTAATATAGTAAAGATGGTAATACTTCCAAAACTAATATACAAATTCAATGCAATTCCTATTAAAATCCCAATGACGTACATCACTGAAATACAGAAAACAGTTCAAAAATTTATATGGAACAACAAAAGACCTAGAATAGCCAAAACAATTCTAGGGGATAAAGACAATATGGGAGGGCTATCCATGCCGAACTTCAAACTCTACTACAGACCTATAATAACAAAGACAGCATGGTACTGGCACAAAAACAGACCCGAAGACCAATGGAACAGAATAGAAGATCCAGAAATAAATCCACAGACCTACAGCCAGCTGATATTCGACAAAGGAGCCAAAGACATACAATGGAAGAAACACAGCCTCTTCAACCGCTGGTGCTGGGAAAACTGGGCAGCCACATGCAGAAAACTAAAAGTGGACCCCAGCCTATCACCATGCACCAACATCAACTCAAAATGGATTAAAGACCTTAACATTACACCTGAATCTCTGAAACTACTGCAGGACAGAGTAGGAGAGACACTTGAACTAATAGGCACAGGAAGGAACTTCCTGAACAGATTCCCAGGGTCACAACAAGTTGGAGAGAGACTCGACAAATGGGACTACCTTAAAATAAAAAGCTTCTGCACAGCTAAATCTATGGCAACTAAGCTAGAAAGACAACCAACTAATTGGGAAAAAATATTTACCAGCAATATATCAGACAAGGGGTTAACATCCTGTATATACAGGGAACTCAATAAACTAATCCCTCCCAAACCTAACAAACCAATTACTAAATGGGCAAGGGAACTAAAGAGGGACTTCTCAAATGAAGAAATAAAAATGGCAAAGAAACACATGAGGAAATGTTCATCATCCCTGGTGGTGAAGGAAATGCAAATAAAGACAACCCTGAGATACCGCCTTACCCCAGTCAGAATGTCCCACATCCACAAATCAGCCAACGACAAATGCTGGAGGGGATGTGGAGAAAGAGGAACCCTATTACACTGCTGGTGGGAATGTACACTTATACAACCACTTTGGAAAGCAGTCTGGAGGGTCCTTAGAAAGCTAAAGATTGACCTCCCTTACGACCCAGTCATACCACTTCTAGGCATCTACCCTGAACAACAGGAACCAATATACAAGGACACGTGCACCTCCATGTTTATTGCAGCACTGTTCTCAATAGCTAGGATATGGAAACAACCTAGATGCCCCACCACAGATGAATGGATCCAAAAATTGTGGTATCTATACACAATGGAATATTATGCAGCCATTAGAAATGACAAAATAATGGCATTTGCAGGGAAATGGATGGAGCTAGAAGGAATCATGTTAAGCGAGGTAAGCCAAGAACAAAGAGACAAATGGTACATGGTCTCCCTGATAAGTGGAAGCTAAATCCAAAATGTTAGGTGATACGACAAAACTAACAGGACTTAAGAAACAAAGAACTCCCGCTCATCTGGTTGAACCACTACTAAATATCCCCATGCTGCTGATCACAAATATGGTATATAACATGTGAACACTGTTATATATTACAGACTGTGATAGACAATTTGCTCCAGGAAAGTTAGAATGAACTTGTGACTTTGAAATTATGTAATCACTTAATCACAATCAAAAAAAAAAAAAAAAGAACCTCGGGGAAGGGAGGGAGGGAGGGGATGATAGGGGGGAAACAATGGAGGAGGTAACAATGTTCAAGAGGAAGTGTACTCATTACCTCACTCATGTAACTGTAACCCTCTGTATAGTATCTTTACAATAAAAAACAAAACAAAACAAAAAAAAACTCTGGTTCTCTCTCATCCCTGATATCAAAGTCCAAGTAAAAAGCTCAAACTTTTCTCTTTTTAAAGCCATAACAATTTAACTTGCTGTTTCAGATGTGACAGAGAAGCTATAACCAGGAACCTCCACCTTCATACCTATCCAAGATTATAAAACATCCCTTTTTCATTTCAGTAGGGTGGCTTGCAGGATATATACAAAAAAAGCTACTCAAAATATATGTTTTAAAATACTATACAAGCAAGATGTCTGGCTATAAGCCCAGTACTCAGGAGAAATTGAGTTCCAGCTCAGCCCGGGCTGCATAAGAAAACTCTATTTCAAAAAATAAAGTAAATATATAAACAAGAAGTAAACACACAAACCAACAAATGCACCATTAAAAGAAAATTAGCTTATACGAGTGTAGCAAACAGAGCATAAAGGCATGGGATACTTTTCTGTTTTAATTAACAAATTAGCAAGGGACTGGTAGATCATGCCTGTAACCCTAGCCAGGTAATAGGCTAAGATCTGAGGATCATTGTCAAACCCAGCCTAGGCATAAAAGTTCATGAAACTCTTATATCTAATTAACCACTAAAGAAGTGGAACTGTGGCTCAAGTGGTAGTACACTAGCCTGAGTGAAAAAGCTAAAAGATAGAGCCCAGGCTCTGAGTTCAAGGCCCAGTACCAGAATACACAAATATTAGTTTTTATTTCATTTCTAAATGTAATAATCTGCTATATGTAGATAATTTCCTATATATAAACTGGCTAGTGTGAATTTCCTGGTTTGATGTCAAAGAAGAAGTATGTCAGCTCTAATAATTAGAGGAAACTGTGTGAAGGGACATGGGTATCTCTTACCACTTTTATCATTCTAAGAAGCAGTGCTCTCTAGTGCTGCTCAGTCTAACAGAGGAGAAGGGAATAAAAGAGTTCTAGCTCTAAGTAAAGCTTTAGCTTGATTTCAGTAGATTAGATCAACAACATCCATCACTAAGCTCTATTTCTGCCTGTGTTGCCTTCATCCTTGATTTGGTTATGTAATAACTAACTATGGAAGTTTGTTCAACTGCCAGGAATTTGGGTCCATCTTTGGATTTCTGGTTGGTATCCTTCTAAAACAAACTTGAAGAGTTAAATAAGGAAGGGATGCTTCCCAAAATGAATTCGGGGTAGTCTTTCTGGAAAAAAAAAGATGATATTGATTCTCAGATATAAATAACAAAATATACTATGGAGAATAACTGTGATAAAATGTTATGCCACAGAATGGTAACTATTAGAATGTAATACACGCTCTTTACACGTGAGTCAATGATGTGTTTCAAAAAAACACTTCATTTTCTATACTGCTAGTGATCAATATCATCTTTACTAAAAAGCTGACTGACTGATGACTGGCTGGTTGACTTTGTGAAGAAGCGGAAAGGAATAGAATACAAGAAACGAGAAGGAGAAAGGGAATTATGTACAATAATTCATAATTAAATTAAATAAATTTCTATTTTCTTTTTCCATTTTTTCATTTTTGTGTCTAGATTTATAAGACAAAAGAAATGAAAAAATTACTAGAGAGCAGAGAGTTTAACAAGAATATATAACATATTGAAAGCATTCACTTGAAATCCACTGAACACATAACAGTTTGTGAATTAAATACTATGGTTTATGTTAGCAAGTCCCAGAGTATAGTTCATCTGAAGCAATCAATCGGTGGGTACAATGATCATGTGCATAAAGGAAAGTATTTCAAGTATTTTGCCCCTTGAATTTTGCATGCAAATGAAAAGTGCAAGTAGAGAATACATATAAATCTTTGGTCCTTCTTTGGGTCAGTGAACAACCTAATCCCCTTCCGTTCATTTCTTCCCTAGTTAAGTTGGTGAGAAGGGATCCTTTGGCATGCAAGTAAATTCCCCACCTGACATATTGCCTCTGTAGATGCTCACCATCTATGTTGGCTCAGCAACTCAGAGTGCATATGGGCCACTTTGGATGTGTTTTATGTGACTCCTCTTTTGCTCCTAGGAAGGAGAACAAAGACAGCAAATACATTACAAGTATTCCTTCCTAGTCATTATTCAAGGGGATATTTTTGTGTTTACAATAGTATAAACCTCAGCTACCATATTTAAGACAGTGCCCAATGTCTGGCACTGTGATTGAGTATTGTTTTTATAGCCCAGATACGTTAATGCTTGTACTATACAGCAAAATGTTTATATAACCAGTCTTATTCATGGCTTTTCTACTATAAGGAATGCTGCACTTACTTCTTTAAGTGTCATCTAAAAAATGATGGTAAAAGGAATTACAATGAACTTTAAGCAAACATTCAGCTTTATGTTTTCAAAGGAGCAAACATATGCATTAGTGTGATTTTAAGGGGCAAGAACTAAAGAGACTATTTTAAATTAAAGATTAGAGATTTTTATTTCACATTGTGGAAACATGCTTTGACTTAGGTGTATTTAACTCAAGTGTGCTATTTAGTATATAAAGGTGATTTCATACATAATGACAGCGAGGGCTTCCATACCACAAGTTTGAAGAACTACAGAAAAGGCTGAGTGTTGTGTATATGTGATGGCTTTTAATGCATAGTAGAAAAATAATTTGTGTTTTCTAAATTATTTTCTAAATCTCCATCACTAATTTTATTATCCATAGTTCCCTACTCATGCTCACACACACTGGTTCAGTATATCTGCCCTCCTCAAAAACTGCAGTGCACAATCAGATTTGCAGGTGGGCAGCAGACATGAGTTGGTTTCTCTCAGGTAGGAGTAGGGAAGGATTATGTGATCTGAATCTATAGCAGTGGACTCTATTGCACCCCCCATCCATTCCCACAGGTCTTTGTCACTGAAGCTGCCCTGAGGATAATTACTGCAAGCTTGCACATGAGTCATTTCCCTGTGAACCTCCTTTGCTGAGGATAACCACCCTTTCTAAAATGACATCTCCTGTCTGTCCCAGAATGACAAAAGGGAAGCAAAGGAAAAAGCCAGAAGTGGTGCTATAGCTCAAGTAGTAGAGTACTAGCCTTGAACACAGAGAGGCTCAGGGACAGAGCCCAGGCCCTGACTTGAAGCCCCAGGACTAGCCCAAAAAAACAAAAACAAAAAAAATTTCCAACCAACATCTTCAAGACTATGCTATGTATATCTAACTCCTCCTTCATAGGAAGCTAGCTCCAAATTGCTTTTATGTTTTGTAATCAAATAGCTTTATGTGAAGTATCAATTGTAAATAATGATTGGAAAATTCCAACAAAACTCTCTGTAAAGTAAATAATACATTCAGAGATTCAAAATTAGTCCCCATATCAGTGGCTTGGGAAAAAATGTACTAAAAGACAGTCGTTCAGCAACCAGCCCAAAAGGTAAGAAAAAAGAATAGAAAAGGCTAGGCAAGGTGCAATTTTAGAAGTTTCACATATAGATTGACCTCAAAGAGAGTTCTAGAAAAGTATTTCACCTTAGAATTTCCTCTGCTTCAAAGTAAAGAGGCTGTTGTTATTTTTCTTTAAACTTTTATACTAATGACTGTAGATAACTGGTGTGTGTGTGTGTGTGTGTGTGTGTGTGTGTGTGTGTGTGTGTGTGTGTGTGTGTGTCTGTATAGCTGGGATCTGGAGAGATATCTGGCTTTCTGTATGTGTGAAGCAGTCCACTGTCCACAAACTTGCCTCTGAAGGCAAGTGCTAGCCTTCAGCAGCGGAGTAGGAGCTGGAGAAAAAGGTTCATACATCTGATGAAAGGCATCTAAGAACATCTGTATGAGGCATTAAGAGCAGAATGATTCTCAGAATAAGAATGAGCATTCAGGTGTTTGTGTGTGTGTGTGTGTGTGTGTGTGTGTGTGTGTGAATTCACAAGAAATAACTTGATTTGTCTGAGATGGTTTGTTACTTGCAGACTGTTACAAAAAGAAAAAAAGTCTCATTCTCTCTCTTTCTTTCTCTCTTTCTTTCCCTCCTCTGGGGAATTTTGCTATCATGCTGTCATCTTAAGATATCTAAACAGCAATAGCTCAGATATAGGAATTGTGGCTAACAGTCATTGAGGAGCAATGATTTCTGCCAACAGCACAAGAATGAACTTGGAAGTGAATCCATTGGCTAGATTCAGCTCCCAGATTACATGGTCCCACCCTCTATCCTAGCTAAAACTTTACACTGGAACCACCTGCCTATGCAGGACCTAGATTCCTGATGCCCAAAATTTTTCTAAGATAAGTGTTCACAGTTTTATAAGCTAAATATTCTATTTGCTATATAGGAATAGATGAGTATGACCAGCCAGTGTCTTGGATATCTAGCTTTCTTATGAGCGTCAAGATAATCCCTGGGTCATTTATATTCAAACAGAATGAGGCAGAGCTGCAACAATAGACCAAATTGCTGAAAGTGCAATTAAGTGGAGTTCTAAAAGCTGATGATCATATTCAATAACCAGTTTCTCTTGCACCAAGAAATCTGTAGTAGATAATGCTAACAACTAAACACTGTTAGGAAATTATAGGTGACAGTTACCTCACACACTGGTGAATATAAAGAAAAAGAAAACCAATTAAGACCATATATATGTGGGCATTAGCTTGTATGTGAAAGACATTTGGAAAAATGTGGAATTGCTTATGTTAGGTAAAATACACCCCTGAATTCATTAATAACAAACTCATTAATAAGAAATAATGGTGCTTCATTTTGTAACTTCCACTGTTCCTCAGTTGCCTCAGTTGCTATAGAATGAGAAAATGAGTTTACCAGATTTCGGTGATGATAAATTGGGTATTTGTCAACTTGCATCACTATAGTAAACCACCTGACATGGGCTATTTTATGGAGTAATGAGAGGTTTATTTTGACTCATGTTTTTCAAAGTTGGAGTACAAAAAGAACCAGCCCCATTGATATAGAGATCTGATGAGGGCATCACATCAAAGTATTATGGTAGGAGTGTGTGTCAGAGAGAGCAATAACATCCTGAGCCAGGAAGCAGAAAGCAGCAAGAAAGGGGATGGGGAGATAGGATAGGGGAATAAAGTGGGAGAGAGAAGGAAAGGAAGGGAGAGGGATGTGAGAAGTAGAAGGAGGGAGGGGAAAGAAGAGAGAGATACAAAGAATAGAGTGTCCCACAGACCTTTCTGGAGGCATATCTCAATACTTTAAGGACCATCCATGAAGCCCCAACTTCTAAAGGCCTCAATAGGTCCATCTATCCTGGAGACCAGGTCATCAACCCACCCACAAGCTTTGGAAGGCTGTTCCAAACCCAAACTATAAAAGTGTGACAGTGGTTTCCATAGGAGTGAGGAAATTTGGCAAATACAGAGTGGCAATTGTCAGCATGGTTGGTGGGAACTTCTGGCATTTGGCATTTAGTGGGAAGGGCTACAGAAGTTGTTCAGATGTGGATCAGCATAGATCAGTATGGTATATGATTCTATTACATAGTGGGAACAACAGACCTTAATCATATGACCTTACAGTGTTATATATTTTACTTTGAATTGCAAGGGCTTGGAAACCTGATACTAATGCTATCAAAGTTTCCATGAAAATGTATACCAATATGTTTTGAAATTATATATATATATATATATATATATATGAATATATAGAAAGAAGTTTACCAGGGATTGTTTGGCAGTCTGGAACCATGCCTAAAGCCTCCCTCCAAATGGGCGATAGAGAACACCTTCCTCACAGACATGGATCCTAGGTGCAGGTGCAGAGATGGGCCAGCTCATCTTGTTTTCTAGTGGAGTATAATCTCAACATATGCATATTGTTACACATATTAATTTATTTTGCATGCTTTTACCTTTATAGAATTTTAAACTGTTTCCTAGTCTGATCAATTTTAAATTTTTAATTCTTGAAATCATCTTTAAGTAGTTATACAAGGGGATTTCAATCCAACATGTCAATTTATGAAAACAATATATCTTGATCAGTGCATCCATTCCATCATTGTCTCTCCAATCTCTGCTAACCTTATCCATCCCTTCAAATATTTTCAACTATATACACAATATTATTGCTGTATTCATCCACCATTCCTTTCTTCATTCTTCTGCCCCTCTTCCCCTTAAACCCTATTGATTTAAGAAAATATTATTCACATGAGTTGTATTCTCTCTAGGCTTCATGTCAGATATATAAGGAGAATGTAAAGATTCTTTTAGAACAAACTCTTTGGATCTGATGTCATTGAGAAACATTAGTTCTAGAAAAGACATTTGGAAACAAGGAAATCTATGTAAAGAAGGAATTAGTAGCCTATAATCCATTATCTACAGTTCCTACATTGGAAAAACAACTGAAGCCCAAAAGACCTTTTTAAATTTATGTAGCCACAAAAATGACTAGAATGTAGCTTAGAAACATAGTCTAAACAGGAGAGAGAGAGAGAGAGAGAGAGAGAGAGAGAGAATGTATTTATATGTCTATGCTTAATGTTTTACTACATAAGTAATAAAGTACTAGAATCTGGAATACTGTCCCAGATGCTACTCAGAATGTTACAGTGCACAGATGCTCCACTATTTTGTCCTCTAAAATTAAAATATTCTTGATTTGGAACATACTGGCTCCTAATATTTCAGAAATGAGATTTTAGAGTAGTAAGATTACAAAATTTATTGGCCTCACACAGGTAAGGTGTGTTTCTTAAGACAATAGAGACCTGAAATTAACACTAACTTTTAAGCTTTGGCAGGGAATAAGTAGGAAAACTACTTTTAAAAAGTGATCACCTTCAGAAGATAAAATAACATATGTAATTAAAGTCTCACTAAATGAGCATGGACTGGGAATGTCTGATTTTTGTAACTCAATTTGTAAACTCAATAGGATTTCAGACATATTTTTCAATATTTTCCAAATTTTAATTATGTTTCAGGCCCCAAGAGTTGCCCTTGGCAAGAAAGACACATTAATTCCTTTGAAGAAACTCTTTAATAGGAGAAATCTCAGAAGTCAATGATAGGCCTAGAATCTACAGAAGAAAAATTTTAGGTTAATAGACCATGTGCCATGAAAGCATCGAAGAGTAAAAGATCAGTGACTCTTACTAGCCCTTGTTACCTCATTCAGGTAATCCTAGCTATCCAGGAGGCTGTGATTCAAAGCCAACCTGAACAGAATAGTCTGTGAGGCTCAGTCTCTAATTAAACAGCAAAATGCAAGACTGGCAGCATGGCTCAAGTGATAGAGCATCAGCTGAGCAAGCAATCTGAATAAGCACAAAGCCTCTGAGTTTAAGCCTATCTATCTATCTATCTATCTATCTATCTATCTATCTATCTATCTATCTATTTTTCTATTTATCTATTTAGAGAGATGATTATTTTTCAAGAAATCATTCTTATTTTGTGGCATAACCCTTTATTGGCATTTTTAATGCAACCTAGTTAAGCAAATTCCCTGTTCCAGAGACTTTCTATTTTCAGTAGTAGATAGTAATCAGTTGTAATGTTCAAAGCACTTATTTTTCAAATGTGTTCTGAGAATACGAAATGTGTTGGGAAAACCAATCCTTGTGTGCTGGTTTATAGCTTTAACCCCTGTGTTTTGGTCCATGAGTCCACAGCCAAATCCCTCTCACTAGTCAGTAGTCTTAAAATGATTACCTGGAGTTTTAAAGGGCTCATTACTGGTACCATCCTTGTCCCTGCCAATAAGTGTGCATATTTCCTAAATCATGAGTCTGTAGGCATCACGTTTCACTTCAAATTACTCCTATTGTTAAACTTCCATCAGTGGGCATAAATTGCCATGCCTATTTCAGATACAGGTCACTATAGACCAGGTCTCCAGAACACTGTATCATAGGGAGCAATGATGGGTCTCTAGAACATTCTAACAGGTGACCTTATGCCAACATAGCAACTCAAGCTAGTGACAAATAAATTGATAACATAAACTGATCACAGTTATAATCTTAGCCAATCAGGAGGCTGAGATCAACAGAATCATAGTTTAAAGTCTAATCATGCACAAAAGTCTTCAAAACTCTATTGCTCATTAACCAGCAAAGCACCAGACTGGAAGTATGCCTCAAGTGATAGTGTACCAGCCAAACAAACCAAGCAAGTACAAAGCTCTGAGTTCATACCCTATTATATACATGCACATGTGCCCTTACATCCCGCCCCCACACACCAAACTTATTATTATACAGTGCTTATAGTATTTCCTTTAAGTAATCTAATCTTTTAAACAAGCCCCAGCTGTTTAGCTGAGGGCTCTGAGACCTGCTGAAGCTTGGGACTTCTCCAAAGTAACATGGCAGATAACTGGTGTGAATAGGGAATCTCTAACAACAGACCTCAACTCTTAATGCTGTATGTTATTTGTTTAAACCTGTCATAAGAAATATGTTCTTGGGAGTGCCAAAATGGCCATAAGAAATGATTCCATTCATACTTCTCTGAGCCAGATGCTAGAAACTGATTTTATAGACATCATTAGGTATCAGACATAATGTAGCACGCAGCCAGTTGATTTACTCTTGAAAGTAAAGTTAATACACAATATGTTGAACTTAGATTTGAAAACTACTTAGCAGAGGCTCTTTCTGGCTTGAGAACTTTTGTCAAGGGAAAGGAAACAACCTTACTTGTCATTTAGACAGAAAGGAGAAAGGGAAATGAAATATTAGTGATTTAGTTCCCTATGGTACAATAGTTAACTGTTATATATGGAAAATTATTAGTTGTTCCTAATTACAAAGCATGTCTCTTCATTCTGTAGCACAGAGGGGATTAAAAAAAATGGCTAACTGGATCCCAAACTTTAAAAATAGCTTACTTCAGGCCTCTGAATGTACCTACAGGATTTTAGGTAGGATATGAACAGAATACAGGAAACAATGTTAAGTGAAGTAAGAGATTATAACATGAAAAATGCCAAATGAAGAAATCTAGGAACAACAAAATGGTGAGACAAAGGACAAAGGGGGAAACTATGCAACAGTAATACTCACAAGACAATATGTTGGAAATGATCTGTACAACTTGAGGGGGGGTGCTATTGAGGAGAAGGAATGGAAGGAGAAAAATGGGGAGGGGTAACAAGTTTGACAAGAAACGTAATCACTATCTTACTTATGCATCTGTAACCCCTCTGTACTTCCCCTTGACAATAAAAAAAACATAAACAGGAAATCTTGGGCTGGGTGCTGGTGTCTCACACCTGTATTCCTAGTTACTCACGGGGCTGAGACCTTAGGATCATGGTTCAAAGCCACCTGGGCAGTAAAGTCTCTGAGACTGTTATCTCCAATTCACCACCAGAGAACTGAAAGTAGTACTGGGTCTTAAAGTTGTAACACATTACTCTTGAGCAGCTCAGAGACAGCACCCAGGCCCCAAGTTCAAGCCCCACAATCAACAAAAAGAAAATCTTGGATGCAAAATGCCTTACATGCTTGATTATTCTGTGTGTTTGAGCCAAGGCAAAATTGAATCATATTGTTAGTATTTTAATTCATTCAATCAGTTATTCATCTAGTCCACAGCATTTACTAAGTAACATTAAAGTGTCAGGTTCACTGCCAAAATCAGGAACTTGAAAAAATGCAGAATTCTATATTATATTCTTTCCTTCAGAATTTCACAGGGTGTACATTGTGATGTAATACATCTGTGTGTCCATTTCTACATGTATGTGTGGGATTATATGTGTGTGTTTGTGCTTATGTGACTCTAGGTGTTTATGTGGTCAGATTCTACGAAGAAAAAATTACAGTTGCACCAGAATTTTTAAACAGTTCTTAATTTTCACTACTTTTTGTACAAAATACTCAGATTTTCTCAGCATTAAAGGTATAATTTGGGGGAAAAACTTTGGTGGAAGGGGTGACTCATGAGGATGCATTGTACTCATAAATCAAAATGTTGAATTAAAACCCATTTGTACAAATACTTAAAGATAATAATTTTAAATAAAAAATAAAAGTATTAAAAAATAATGCTGCCCTGGGTTTGACCTCCTGCACTACAATACATACATATATACATGTATATATCTGACTTGTGAATGCAAAACTATTCATATTTTTCAATGCAATGTTTCCTTACTAGAGCCTGTTTCTCATTTGGATTAAAACATTATTTTCCGTATTCTCTCTAAGTTTTTTTTAATTCATCTTTATTGAGAAATCAGAGCCATTTAAAGTTTACATAGTTACTCTTTAGTATTATTGGCTAGAGAATGTCTGTCTGCTGCTATAAAAGCTATACAAATACAGAAACAGTCCCTTATATGACATTTACAGAATTATTCTGCTGCCTTCTAGTAGCTCATGCCTGTAACCTTAGCTACTAAGAAGGCTGAGATCTGAGGATAATAGTCCAAAGCCAGAAAACAAGCTATGGATCAATTGGTAGAGCATCAGCCTTCAACAACAATAAAAACAACAGCAAAAACAAGCAAGAGTATAAGTTATTGAGTTTGAGCCTCAATACTGACATAAAAACAAAGAACAGAGAAGGGGAGAGCAGGAAGAAAAGAGAAAGGGAGGAAGGGAGGAAAGGAGGAGGGGAGGAAGGGGGAGGAAGGGAGAGAAGAAAGAAAAAAGAAAAGAAAGAAAACAAAAAGAAAGAAATAGAAAAAGAGAGAAAGAAAGAAAGAAAGAAAGAAAGAAAGAAAGAAAGAAAGAAAGAAAGAAAGAAAGAAAGAAAGAAAGAAAGAAAGAAAGAAGGAAAGAAAGAAAGAAAAAGAGAGAGGAGAAGGAAGGAAGGGAGTAGTGTTTGTAGAGCATTTTGAGAGCTATCCTCTAGGTTTTTCATTGAGTGCTCTGTTCCCTGTTTATTTTGAGTGGAAGTTGAGGTTCTTTTATTTGACACCTTTCTTGTGATTCTACAGCTTTTTCTTCCCATTTGGAAAGGAAAGCAAATCCAATACTACTGCAGAACACAGCTTTAAGACAAAGCCAACTCCGAGTGCTATAGTTGCACCAAGTTTAGAGGTTCAAAATCATAGATCGTAGTCATATGCAGGGCCATATGCATATGTTCACAAACCAATTAACTAAAGTATGGTATTTGCAGGGCAGGATTCCAGTGGTGTATCTCCTTTAAACAATTAACAGACAGTTTATCAAACTGAGAACCAGGAAGCAAAATATGTTTTCTAGAGTAGGGATGAGTTTAAGGGGAGTGGGTACAAATAGAGAGAAGTGAAGAGTGAACAAAAATAGTCATAATACTCAATGTGCACATATGAAAATAGAAAATCATAGAGATGGGTGAGGGTGGGACAAATGTAGAGGGATGGAAGGGGTAAAATTGATGAAGATGAATTGTACTCATAAACTGACATGTTAAATTAAAAGTTCTTTGTATAAATACTTAAAGGTAATAATAGTAACAATAATAAAATTATCACAGGAAAAGCCAGGTCATAGTTAACTTTAAACCCTGATCTTTATATCTCAGCCTACAAAGCAGCTAGGATTATAGGCACTGGTGGCTTATGCTCAACCTGATTGTAGCCTCTCAAGTTTAGGATCTAGAGATTTTAGAATTGATTTGAAGCCAAGACATACAAGAAAGTGCATGAGACTCTTCTCTCCAGTTTATCGACCAAAAAGTTGAAAGTGAAGTTATGGCCCTGGTGGAACCAAAGAGCTCAGAGATAGTGTCCAGGCCCTGATTTCAAGTCCCAGTACTATTGCCAAAGTTTAAGATGAATCATTTCTACAAGAGCAAGCATCTCATTGAGAGTTGTGGGCCATGTGTGTGTTTCTTCCCACTAAATGATAAAGGAAGTAGCTGATAAAGGAAGGCAAGTCATGAGAAGGGAGGAGTAGAGAAAATCATTCCAGACACAATGTGTACCACAAACCGCAGTAGTAAGATAACGCCTTCTATGTGCTGGGCCTTATAGTAGGTGCAGGGCAGTTGGCTATGTGATCAAAGCAAAGTTCTTGCTTCCACAGAACATCCTCCTCTCCTTCAGGAAGCACCAATAAGAGATGATGATATATTCCATAGGACAAAAAAGGTATGACAGGTTAAAGCTAGAAAGATGTTATGACACATAATAAATTGGGTTAAATAAAGAACAATAATGAAAGGGTGATGTACTATAAAAGGGTAAGGAAGGTATTCTTGAGAAGATATTCTTTGAACCAAAACTAGAAGGCAGAGAGAGAAGGCTATGTAGAGTCCAGGAGTGAGACCTGTAGGGAAAGGAAGGGCAACTGGACAGGCCCTGAGCCTTAAGCTTACAACAAAGGGGAGATTGAACTGAAAGATTCCACCTGCAACAGAGTAGTAGATAGTGATGCCAGAGGCCTCTGCTGCTGTGATGTTCTGACTCCTTATGGGCCCAGAACAAAGAGCTCTTTACTGAAACCATGAAGAAAAAAAGTCCCTCTGGGGGTTTTCCCATGTATTTGTTACAGTGACAACATACCCAATTGCTACTGAGAGTAGAAATTTTGCTGTTACTATTCCTGTTGATGTGATTCAGGAGTCTCTGCAAATATATGGTGGGAGGAATTTGAAAATGTTTTTGATGCTGTCTGGAAAAGGCTTGAAATGCTGTAAGTACAGCTTAATGGAGAATTCTGTTGTGCACTCAGGAGCACAATGCTGCTCAGACATGTAGATAGTGAAGAATTTGTATAAAGTCTCCTAGGAGGATGAGGCCTCTATTGGGAATTGGATTAGAGGTCCTACGTGTTACTCTAGTAAAGAGCTTATTGATATATTGTCCAGGTGATAGACTTGTTGATATGACAGGAAATTTCAAGGCAAATTAGCATGTGGGCTATGGCATGGTTTGTGCTAGCTGCTTTTAGCCATATTTATACTGAGCATTATAAGAACAAAACAGAGGCATATGTATGAAACTGGGACTAAGCAATACTGGCTGTTGAGAGATTAATATAATTAAAAGGAAACCAAGTATTCTTCATTAGGACAATAGGAAAGATAGGTTAAGAAAATGTTATGAATGTGTAGAATGCACCAATAGACAAGCTCAAGGCTGAAATCGTTGAATTCATTGACAAGAACACGCTTTCCAAAGAGAGAGACAGAGACAGAGACAAAGGGAGAGAGACAGACAGACAGAGAGACAGAGACAGAGAGGCAGAAGACAGAAAGACAGAGACAGAGAGAGCGCACACTCAGGGGTGCCCTGTTCACAGAAGGCTATTTAAGAAAGTATCTCCCTTGGTTGGCTATCCAGCCAGGCATTCATGGACAGCTAAAGCCATGATCTTTTAGGACCTAGCTACTGCTTAAACTGCAGCAGATCTTGGTATTGGTGCCACACTTCTAGCAATGCAGGCAATTATAATGGAACAGTTAGGACACAAAGGCCTCCACATAGATATCAAAGGAAGAAGCGAGGTCGAACCTGAAGATACAATGGAAAATGCAGAAAGTTGTCTGTCAAGGAGAGCCACAGACAATGAGTGGTATGAGCTGAAGGAAAGGCACACAAAGGCTGCAGCTGGTGAGGCCTTGGGAACAGAGCTTCCTTGAACCCTTGGGACTTCATGAGGCTACCACAGGCTCTGGATGATGTTTATGTAGCCTTTGTATTTAATGATCGCTCTGCCATGTTCTCAATCTTGCCTTGGTTCTATTCTTCCTATATCACAACTCACCACTTTGATGATGGTAATTTTCATGTATTTGTATATTGGAAATACTTAACTTACTTTTTGATTTTTTTCAGGGCCCCACAACTGAGACTTTGCCCCGAGTCTCAGATGAAATTTGGACTTGAACTTTGAGCAGTACTGGAACTGTGAAACTGTATAGACTCTTAATTAGGAACTGAATACATTCTGCATTGAGATAAACATGAGTTTTTGTGGGTCTAGTATAGATGTCTCCTCCAGTTACATGAGATGTGTTTGGATACACAGTTGACAGAATGTGGGCTGTTACGTTTAATCGGGCTAAATTGATTAGATTGAGAAGGTGCTCGGAGACTAGGAAAGCATATTCCTGGGTATGTCTATGAGGTCATTTCCAATGAGAAGTAATGAAGTGGAGGAAAACCTGTCTCAGATGAGGGTGGCACCATCCCATGGGCTGGGGCCCAGAGAAAATCAAAGGAGGAAAAGAGAAGTGTTCCCTTTTCCTCCTTCCCTCCCTCTCCCTTCCCTTCCCTTCCTCTCTTCCTTTTTTAGATATACTTAATATATTTGGGGTCATCTGGGCTGTTTTCCTATCTTGGCTATTGCAAATAGTGCAGCAATGAACATGGATGTGCAGGTGTCTTGATCATATCCTGGCTTGTGATGTTCTGGGTAGGTACTATGGCTGGGTTGTAGCAACTATCTATGTTGAGTTTTTTGAGGAACCTCCAGACTTCTGTCCTGAGTGGTTGCACTAGTTTACAATCCCACCAGCAGTGCCACAGGGTTCATTTCCCCCCACATTTCTGCCAACATTTGTGTTTTTGAATTCACAAAGTTGGCTAAGCTAACTCAGCTGAGATGGATCTCAGAATTGTTTTCTTTTACATTTCCTTTATGGCCACAGATAATGAGCATTTCCTCATGTATTTCTTTGCCATTCTTGCCTTTACTTGTCTTTAGCTTCTTTGCCCATTTAGTGATTGGTTTATTAGTTTGGGTAGTAGGTTTATTAGCTTTGTTGGCTTCCTTTCTAGTTTGGTAACTCTGTCCTTTCCTATGCAGAAGCCTTTTATTCTGATGTAGTTCCACTTGTCAATGCTCTCCTATCTGTCATACCTCTGAGACTCTTTTCAAGAAGCTTCTGCATATGTCTATGAGTTCTAGTGTTTATCCTACTCCCTCTTGCAGTAATTGCAAAGTACTGAGTCTGCCATTGAGGTCTTTGATCCACTTTGAGTTGATATTGGTGGTTTGTGATCAACGGAGATCCACTTTTAATTTCCTACATAAGGATGCCCAGATTTCCCAAATCAGAAGAGGCTGTGTTTTTTCCACTGTGTATCTTTGGCTCAAGTATCAAATTTCAAATACCTTTAAGTACATGATTTCACTTCTAGCTTAGTTTATAGGAGATAACAGGTCTGGGTAATTTGCCTGTCATTTTTGGGTCTATGTCAAAGATGTGAGGAGGTGCAGTGGTTGTAAACTGCATATGAGCCCCAAGTGATGATTGGAGTTCCAAAATGGACACATGGCTATAACCATTAAGGAGGAGGTGAGCAGCTGATGCTGTTCCTCAGAGAGAGGAACTATGTGGGACTGACTTCCACCTCAGAGTGGGAGAGTATAATAAGTTTTATTTCTGGTCAGCAGTACAGTAGAAACTTTGCCAATGATCATCAAAACAGGAGTTCTAGTATATGCTTTGCACAGTGTTCTGTCCATTATGTGGAAACTATGGATGATATGATGCTTCTGAGAATGCCCATATGGGTTTTGCACATGATCCTTGTGGGCAGCTGAAACAGAAGCCCAGTAGATAGATGGTCTCCTGGGGACTTACTCCACCTCCAGTGTTTAGGAACATCTGGTGGCTGTATAGTTTTCAGTGTTGTCAAGGCAGGTGGCCATCTTCAGTGGCAAACACAATGGGGACTTGACATGGGGGGACTTATTTATCAGTAAGCAAGGAGACTGTGTAGATGATCTTCCTTTAAGGCTGATATAAGAGCCCTAGGTGCTCCATCCACTATATAGAGACTCAGAGGAGTGGAATATTGATCAGTAATTCTGGAGGTTGTGTGCAGATGATTGTCCTGGGTGTCCAGAACAAGAACCCCAATAGGGATTTTTTTTTTCCAGCATGCTTCATCCATTCTATGGGGACTTGTAAGTGTTGACTATTTATCAGGAAGTCTGGAGACTCTACACAGTTAATGACCCTGCATGGCAAAAACAGGAGCCCCTGGGCTGGGACTCTGGCTCAGTGGAAGAGTGGTTGTGTAGCATGAATGAAGCCCTGGGTTTGATTCCTCAGTACCACATGAACAGAAAAGGCCAGAAGTGGTGAAAAGGCCAGAAGTGGTGCTGTGGCTCAAGTGATAGAGTGCTAGCCTTGAGCACTGAGAGGCTCATGGACAGTGGCCAGGCCCTGAGTTTAAGACACCAGACTGCAAAAAAAAAAAGAGTCCCAATAGATTTTTTTATATTAATGTCATGTTGAAACGATATTTTTTCCCTATTAGCTAATTAAAACTCATTATTAAATTTAAATCCAATTGATTCTTTTTACATTTTTAACTTGGCTGCTAGAAAATATAAAATTACATCTGTGATTACCAGTCATGATAGACTATATTTTTATTTGATAATACTGACAAGTACCATTTTTATAATAATACAGTATAAGCTGAAGCCTATTTTTTATTATTGTGAAAATACTGTACAGAGGGGTTATAATTACATGGGCAAGATAACGAGTACATTTCTTATCAAGCATTGTTGCCTCCTCCTTTGTTTTCCCCTCCCATACTCAGCCCGCCCGCCGTATCCGATCCTCCCCCACCCCACCAAAGTTGTAAAGTTCGTTTTTCAACATAATGACTTGCACATCTCATTATTGCAATGGGTCCACCTGTATCCCTATTTAAACAATTTGTTTTTCCCCTTCCCCTCCACAAATTATACCAACATCAACTACAGTGAAAGCAGGGGTTATACCATGGGGGAGGGATATACAAAGCAACAAAGAAATCATCTTATAAATATGTTAGAAACAATCCCATGAAAGAAATGACCCATTGCTACAATGGGTCAAACTGTATCCTTATTTCAGCGCTTTGTTATTTCCCTTCCCCTCCCCAAATTAAAAAAATGTATATACTAAATGCAGGGCACCAGAATCAAATACAGTGAAAACAGGGGTTATACTATGGGGGAAGAACATACAGAAGAAAAAAATCACATAGTGTACTATAAGTACATTAAAAACAACAACAAAGGATTCATTTCATAGAGTGTGTATTTTGAAGACTATATGCATTCAATCATAGCCTATATGCTTTTCCAAGCATGTGGATCTGTTTTTCCTTTTTTGCTTTTTTTTTAATATCAATTTTTATTGTGATTAAGTGATTACATAAATTTCACAATACTGTGAGATAGTGATACTTAGTTAAAGTCACAAACACATTCAAACCTTCATGGGGCAAATTGTCTTTATCAAGGATTATAAAGTTTATAAATTCTATGAGTCTTGACAATTCAGTTATTTCTTCCACATCTGATGATATGTATATTTCTTTCCTTTTGCTTAGTGTCAGCTGTTCCCTCTTTCCCACTCATTCCCTCCCTCCCATTGCTGCCATTGAGTTGCTTAGTTTGTTTTAATCAATGTCCAGTGCAGCTGATGGGTCCCCCTGTTTTCACCTGTTTCCCTCTGGTTCTGTGTCCTCCTCCTAGTTTCCCTCTGATATGCACATAGATACCATACATGTGATCAGCAGTATGGGTCATTTAGTAATAATACAACCAGATGAGTGGAGGACCTTTGTTTTTCGAGTCTTGTTTACTTTGTCATATCTCCTTTCATTTTAGATTTATCATTCACTTATCAGGGAGACCATGAGCCATTTGTCTCTTTGCTCTTGGCTTACCTCACTCAACATGATTTTTTCTAGTTCCATCCATTTCCCTGTGAATGCAATTATTTTGTCCTTTCTAGTGGCTGAGTAATAATCAATTGTATATAGGTACCACAAGTTTTGGATCCATTTATTTGTAATGGGGCATCTGGGTTGTTTACATATCTTGGTTGTTGTAAACAGTACTGCAATGAACATGGAGGTGCATGTGTCTTTGTATCCTGGTTCCTGTTGTTCAGGATAGATGCCTAGAAGGGGGATGGCTGGGTCATATGGAAGGTCTATATTTAGCTTTCTGAGGACCCTCCAAACTGCTTTCCAAAGTGGTTGTATAAGTGTACATTCCCACCAGCAGTGCAGTAGGGGTCCTCTTTCTCTGCATCCCCTCCAGTATTTGTCGTTGGCTGAATTTAGGATGTGGGCCATTCTGACTGGGGTAAGGCAGTATCTCAGGGTTTTTTTTTATTTGCATTTCCTTCACAACCAGAGATGGTGAACATTTCCTCATGTGTTTCTTTGCCATTTTTATCTCTTCTTTTAAGAAGTTTCTCTTTAGCTCCCTTGCCCATTTAGTAATCGGTTTGTTAGGTTTGGGAGGGATTAGTTTCTTGAGTTCCCTTTATATACTGGATATTAGCCCCTTGTCTGATATATTACTGGTAGATACTTTTTCCCAATTAGTTGGTTGTCTTTCTATTTTTGTTACTATAACTTTAGCTGTGTAGAAACATTTTATTTTAAGGAAGTCCCATTTGTCAAGTCTCTCTCCAATATGTTGTGACCCTGGGACTCTGTTCAGGAAGTTCCTGCCTGTGCCTATAAGTTCAAGTGTCTTTCCTACTCTGTTCTGCAGTAGTTTCAGAGATACAGGTTTGATGTTAAGGTCTTTAATCCATTTTGAGTTGATGTAAGTGCATGGTGACAGGCTGAAGTCCACTTTTAGTTTTCGGCATGTGGCCGCCCAGTTTTCCCAGCACCAGTAGTTGAAGAGGCTGTGTTTCTTCCACTGTATGTCGTTGGCTCCTTTGTCAAATATCAGCTGACTGTAGGCCTGTGGTTTTATATCTGGATCTTCTATTCTATTCCATTGGTTTTTGAGTCTGTTTTTGTGCCAGTACCAAGCTGTCTTTGTTATTATGGCTCTATAGTAGATTTTGGAGTCCACCATCAAGATCCCTCCCATGTTGTCTTTTTGCCTAGAATTGTTTTGGCTATTCCAGGTCTTTTGTTGTTCCATATGAATTTTTGGACTGTTTTCTGTATTTCAGTAATGAACGTCATTGGGATTTTAAATAGGAATTGCAATGAATTTGTATATCAATTTTGGCAGTGTGGCCATTTTCACTAATATAAGTCTGCCTATCCAAGAACATGGAAGGTCTTTCCATTTCCTGATGTCCTCTATAATTTAAGTTTTTATAATTTTCATTAAATAGTTCTTTTACATCTTTAGTAGGTTAATTTTTAAATATTTTATTTTTTGAAATTATTGTGAATAGGTTTGTTTCCTTGATTTCCCTTTCTGCTTGTACATTGTTGGTGTACAGAAAGACAACTCATTTTTGTGGGTTAATTTTGTATCCCACTACTTTGCTGAAATGGTTTATAAGTTCTAAGAGTTTGGGGGTGGAGTTTTGGGGATCATGGAGATATAGTGTCATGTCATCTGTAAAAAGGGATAGTTTAACATCTTCCTTCCCTATGTGGGTACCTTTAATGTCTTTTTCTTGCCTAATCCTCTGTTTAAGGATTCCAGAACTATATTGAAGAGGAGTGGTGAGAGTGGGCATCCTTGCCTTGTTCCTGATTTGGACATTGGTTGTAGTTTTTCCCCATTGAGTATAATATTGGCTATTGGTCTGTGGTATATGGATTTTGTTGTTTTACAGAATGTTCTTTCTATTCCTATTTTCTCCAGAGCTTTTTATATTGGTACTTTTTTGTTTTTTTTTTTTTTTGGTCGGTCGTGGGGCTTGAACTCTGGGCTTGGGCGCTGTCCCTCAGCTCTTCAGCTCAAGGCAAGCGCTCTACCACTTGAGCTACAGCGCCACTTCCGGTTTTCTGGTGGTTTTATTGGAAATAGGAGTCTCTCGGTCTCTCCTGCCCGGGCTGGCTTTGAACCGCGATCCTCAGATCTCAGCCTCCTGAGCAGCTAGGATTACTGGCGTGAGCCACCAGCGCCCGGCTTATTTTGGTACATTTTTAATTGTAAAAATACTGTACAGAGGGGTTACAGTTACATGAGCAAGGTAATGAGTACATTTCCTATGGAGCATTGTTGCCTCCTCCTTCATGAATGAATGTTGTATCTTATCAAAAGCCTTTTCTGAGTCAATGGAGATAATCACGTGGTTCATGACCTTGGATCTGTTGATGTGATGGATTACACTTATTGATTTACATATGTTAAACCAACCATCCCTACATCTCTGGGATAAAGCCTACTTGCTCATATGATTTTTTTGATATGTTTCTGGATTCTGTTTACTAGAATTTTATTAAGGATCTTTGCATCTGTGTTCATCAAGGAGATTGGTGTGTAGTCCTCTTTTTTGTTGGATCTTTGCCTGGTTTGAGGAATAGTGTGATATTGGCTTTATAGAATGAATTTGGGTTAGCTCCCTCTGTTTCTATTTCTCAGGAGAGTCTGAGAAGTATGGGTATTAGTTCCTCTTTAAAGGTCTTATAGAATTACATAGTGAATCCTTCTGGTCCTGGGATTTTCCTTGTTGGAAGATTTCTGTTTTCTTCCTGTATCTTATTGTAAAATACTGGCTTATTTAATTGATTTATTTCTTCTTGGTTTAGTATGGACAATTTGTATTTCTCTAAAAATTCATGCATTTCCACTAGGCTTTCTTTCTTAATGAGTATAGATTCTGAAAATAGTTCTTTATAATTGTTTCGATGTCTTGAGTATTGTTGTAATTTTTCCTGTGGCATCCCTGATTTTATTGATTTGGTTTTCCTCTCTTCTTTTTTTAGTTAATCTTGCCAAAGGTACATCAATTTTATTGAATTAAAAAAACAGCTTTTTGTTTTATTAATTTTATTTATAGCTTTCATAGTCTCTATCATTAATTTCAACTCTTATTTTGGTTATCTTGCTCCATCTAGTAGCTTTAGGTTCAATTTTTTTTCATGTTTTTCTAGCAGTTTTATTTGCTACATGAGATTATTTACTTGGTCTGTCTCTATTTTCTGGATGTGTGTACTGAGAGCGATAAATTTACTCCTCAGGAATGCTTTTGCTGTGTCCCATAGGTTTCTTTGTGAGGTGTATTCATTTCATTGAGTTGTAGGAACCTTTTAATTTCTTCTTTAATTTCTTCTATTACCCAGGTGTTGCTCAGAAGTGTGCTGTTCAATTTCCATGTATTTGAGTAATTTCTAGGTATGCTTTGTTATTGAGAACTAGCTTGATTCCCATGTGGTCAGATAGAATATAAGGGATTATGTCAATCCCCTTGTATTTGCTTAAATTCCTTGTATGAACTATGATATGGTCTATTCTGGAAAAAGTTCCATGAGCTGCGAAGAAGAACCTGTACTGGGTCCTTTTAGGGTGGAAAACACGGTAGATGTCAATTAGTTCTGCTTGAAATATGGCATCACTGTATTCAGTGGCTTCTTTGCCAAGCCTCTGGTTGGTAGATCCTTTAGTGAGAGTGAGGTATTAAAGTCTCCTAGTACTATTGCATTTGAATCTTTTTTATTCTGTAAGTTTGAGAGTATTTGCCTAACATATTTGGGTGCACCAATGTTTGGATATAAGTTGATGATGGTAATATCCTCTTCTTGGATTGTTCCCTGTATTAATATGTAATGTACTTCTTTGTCTTTTTGTATTGATTTTAATGAAAAGTTTATTTTGTCAGATATCAAGATGGCAACTCCTACTTCCTTGCTGGGAGCATTTGCATGGTAGATCTTTCTCCATCCTTCACTCAGAGTTTGTTTTTATGTTTGGCTGTGAGGTGTGTCTCTTGAAGGCAAAAGATGGATGGGTCTTGTTTTCTGATCCAATCTGAAGTTCTTTTTCTTTTGGTGAATTGATCCCGTTAGTATTTATGATTATTATAGAGAGCTGCATTGTGTTTCCAGTCAATTTCCTGCTTTCATAAGGTTTTCTTCTTTCCTTTCCTCCTGAGCTTACTAGATTGGACTTCTAGTGGTATCTGTCTTGATTGTTTTCTTCAGGTTGTGTTCCCCCTCTTCATATTCTTTGTAGTGCTGGCTTACTGTTTATTAATTCATTTAGTTTTTCTTTATTATTTAAATTTTTAGTCTCTCCATTGAATGTGAGTGCTAGCTTTGCTGGGTATATCAGTCTGGGCTGGCAGTTATTGATTTTCAGGGCTTGAATCATTCTTTCCTAGGCTTCCCTTGCATTCAGTGTCTGTATAGAGAGATCTGCAGTGATTCTGATTTTTTCTCATTATAGTAAAGCTCCTTCTTTGTTTTTGCTGCATGTAAGATTGATTCTTTATTATTCATATATATCATTTTTTACTATAATGTGCCTAGATGTGTTTCTTCTGGGATCCTGCTTGTTTGGTGTTCTATATACGTATGTATATAGGTGTATTTAAGTGTTCTCTTTTAAGATGGGGGAAATTTTCATTGATCATCTTACTGAATAGGTGCTTCATTCTGCTGTTCTGGTATCCCTCACTTTTGTCCACTCCAATTATATGAAGGTTAAATTTCTTGCAATGTTTGCTTGCTCTTGGATTTCCCTTTGGCATAATTTAAGTGATTTTTCCATATCTGTGACTGTGATCTGTGATATGGAGATCACAGGAAGTTCCCACCCTTAGCCAAAAACTAATCAACCTACACTGCTCACGCTTCCTCCTACAGGGGCTCTTGGCAAGACCGGGTGGGCAGGGTGTATTCTCCCAGTTGCTGAAGTCTGCTATGAGTTCCTGACTATAATCAGGTGCTGGTGTCCTGAGCTGTCCAATCCCAAGCCTGGGATATACAGGTCAGGCTCTGGTGGGATTTGGGCTTCTGGTTCTCCCACCCTGGACACATAAGTCTTTTTTCATCACAGGTGCGAATCCCAGGGGGTGCGGTTCCCTGCTTTCCCCTCTCTGCTGAGATGTATGCTCAGGTTCTGACTTCAATCAGAATGGGTGGGTTGTGCAGGTCAGGCATTCAATTCCCAGGCCTGGCCCTGGATCTCAGTCCCCAACCTGGGGCACGCTGGTTGACCTGTGCTGCTGGGTATCCTGCCCAGGGTATGCAGTCTGGGGTACACAGTTCAGATTTCTTCTGCTGTGGCCCATGGGTGCAGTTCCTAGCCTTTATTGTTTAATCCCCCTCCCAGGAATGATCTTGATCAATCCTGGTGGCTGGATGTGCTCCACAGGCTGGTGGAGTGCTTGCACATTTCCCAGTTTTAGTGGGATCTGTAGTCCAAGTGATAGAGGGAGGGGTCTGCGTCAAGCTCTGGGGGTTACCCCCAGCACTGGTCTCCCTTGGGGGAGGAGGCTTTCTCCTGTGGAGTACTCTCCCTGGAGCTAGTTGGGAACTCTCCAGCAGTGCTGTGGCAGGTTGCTGTTTCTGTGTGATGTAGGTCGCTGGTTGCCACTGCACTTTGCATTCAGTTGAGATTCTTGTGGGCTGGGCTGGGTGGTGATGGTAGCTCCAGGTCAGTTTCTCCTAGTTTCTGCCTCTGTTGATGCTGTCCAAGTTGGTGCTGTAGACGTTTTTTGTGCTGGCCACTGGCCAAGGGATGGGGGAGAAGTCTGCACAGATTCTGAGCTCTGAAGTTTCTGTCTCTGTTTGCTCTCTCTGGGTAAGCACCAGCACCTTGGGAGTCTTCTGCACTGGTGTTCTGTGGACGGGTCATTGTAGTTTTGAGGTTCCCCTTTGGCTGTGAGGCCGAGTGGTTTTGGCAGGATAGGGAAGCACCACTGGTGAGAGGTGGAGGAAAGGGTCTTTGTGCAGGTTCCAAGCTCTGAGGTTTCTCTGTTTGCGATTAGCAGGTCCAGCACTGGCACCTTGGACATCTTCTGCACCGGTGTTCTGCAGGCAACCCACTGTGGCTCCAGGGTCTCCTGCAGCCCCGGGCTGGACTGGGCCTGGCCAACTGGTTTGGCATGGAGCTGCACAGCCAGCAAGGATTAGGGGAAGGGTCTTTCGGGTTTTCCGTTCTGAAATTCTTCCTTTCCTTTCTTTTTTTTTCACCTCCTGTTTTTCTCTGGGTGTTCATTTTTTTTTCTGTTGTCGAACTCTTGGAGAAATTAAGAATCGGAACTTGAATTCTATTTGGTTGGAGAGAGCTATGGTGTTTCCCTACTGTCCAGTCACCATCTTGGCTCAGCCTCCCCAGTGACCTTTTGCAGGATACTCTGTCCATACAGGGACTTGGGGCAAGAGGGGAAGGGATTTTCTATTGATCATGTAGTTCAGAGGGTCTGTGAAGATGCTCATCCTGTTTAGCTAAAACAGAAACCCCAATAGACATTTTGTGAGGTATTCCATCCAGTATATAGGACACAGAGGAACAGGAGTTAGATATTTATTAGGAATCATAAAAGATCTGCACAGATGATCCTCCTGGACAGCAGAAACAGGAGCCCCAATGGCCCCCTGGGAGCTCCACATTTAAGATTTGGGAACACAGGGTGGTTGTGTATTGGTCAGTGTCATCAAGCCAGGAGAGCTTGTAATGGTGGCCATCTTCCTTGGAAAAAACAAGGGGTTTTCTACAGCCTTTGTCCTCCACTGTAGAAACACTTGGCATGTTTAGAAATTTGTCAATTACAGGAAGCTTTAAGGGTTTGTGTCCCCATGGGATGTTTCCTCCTTCCTGGGGCCCACAGTACTTGAGTACTTGTGATAGTTCACAGAAAATTACTCTACACAAGGTAGCTTCATGGACTTCAGTTGGAATCACCTTTGTGTATGGCTGGCTGGTGGCAGCTTGAGCTTCTGTTCCTTGCCCATTGTGTTCCACTGCCAAAGACAATGCTCTCTGACCTTTGGGCTGCCACTTCAGGTCCCAGGTCTACGGTGTTGGTCTTATACTCAACTGTTATGACAAAAGCACTCCAAAATTGGCAACCAAATATCCAGTACTGAGCTGTGTCTTAGTTCTAACTCTGGGATCTGGGGCAACTGAAATTTGTGAACAGTCAGACTACCACTCTATGTTGTGAATCTTTAGCCAGCCATGCAGCAGCTCTATGCGCTATAGGTAGGACTGAGGAAAGATGTTGTAATGGATGACTAGGCCTTAGCCATGTGCTCCTTGGTAGTTTTCTGTTGGCTCCCTGAGTGCCAGAATAGGGATATCTGAAGACACTTTTGATTTTAAAGTCTTATCAATTATTGTAAGGGTGCCTAAAAAGAGACCCCCTCACTGGTCAGAGAGAAGAAGGTTCATTAGCAGAAATCAAACCACTAGCCCTCACAAAACAGATGTTCTCAGAGATAACTATGGCAGGGAGAGGGATTATATAGGGGAGAGCGAGGAAGAGGTGTGACTGTGACAGATGTGGAGGTGACCTCAGAGCCTTAGGGGACCTCCCACTGCTCCCAGATGTGCCTGTTGCCTGGATTGTAGCTGCTACCCTGGATAATAACTTCTAAGGAAGCACCTTGTACAGCCATTCTCAGAGAGAGAGAGCAAAGGAAGGGGGCATTCCTCCTGGGCAGACCTAACAGTTATGAGGTTGTCTATGGCTGTCAGAAGGGACCAGATTATCTGCAGTGTGATCTGTCTCTAGATAGTTGTTATTCTTATGTGCTTACAATGTTCTAATACTGGAAGTTGAGAACTTCCTATTTTCTTTAAGTTAATGTTTAAGTGCATTTCTAAGAGGCCCTGAGGAGTAGGAGAGAATATTTAGAGGTGTGTTTGTTAACTCTGTCGTGGCTTTGCCAAGTTGACATACATAGCTTAAGGGAAGGAAAGTGTCATTAAGGCTCATGGTTTCTAGTGCTTCTTTCCAAGGCCACAGAGAGTATGTGACATGAGAGCCACTCACAGAATGGCAGCCAGGAAGCAGAAGACTAAAATGCCAGTGCTCGTAGCAAAGATTTCTTAATCTTACGCTAGCAAGATTAAGGCTCTGAAATAAAATCCTATCACTGTCAAAAGGCACATATACCATCTATTTTATTATACAATATGTAATTTTACATATGTATTTACCTCATAAAGTACCATACCTACATTATGTGATACCTGTAATGTATTCATTTTAGTGTGCTTCCACGGAATTTCCATTCTGTGTGGTCTGTGGAGGAAAGGGCATCACTGACCTTAGTGCTTTTCCTTCCTCACTGATTTCTTCTCTTTTGCTTTTTGATATTGGACTCTGAGACTCTAATTTTTTTGTTTTCCTTCATGTGCTTTTTGGAAATCAGTTGAACTACAAAAAGCTAATACCCTGTTATGTTTATATTTGGATGAGCTTTGAGCTTTGAATATGACTATTATAAAACTGTCACCACAATCCATTTCCATGCATTTCCATTACCTCTAAAAGTTTCTTTGCTCTTCTGCCCTAGGAGATGTAGCCTTCTCTTCACCACCATATTGTATCTTCCTTTACTTCCTTCTTGGGAGGCCTGGTTCTCTCCTGCAGCATGCTGGTGTGTACCAGAGCAAGGCTCTCCTGGGAATTTGGACTCCAAAGGCTCCCACACCCAAGGATTTGCACAGCCATCCTCTCCTCCTCATCTCCCTCTTCCTCCTCTTTCCCCCTGCTCCTGCATCACTTCCTCCTGCTCTCCCCTGTTCTTCCCCTTCTCCTCCCTTCTTCTCCCTCTCCCCATAACTACCTCCTCCCACCCGTGCCCATCTTCCTCCCAGTTTGCTTATTTTCAGTTAATAGTAGAAGCCCCCTCCACATTTCTGTGGTTGCATTGACCAAAATTTCATTTACTTGAACTCAACTGTGATCTGAAAATATCCTTTGGAAAATTCCAGAGGCAAAACAGTTCTAATCTTTTACATTGTATGCTATTCCAAGTAGCATAGGGGAATCTCAGTAGCCACTTCTTACCAGAGTGAAATCACTGCTCCAGTATCCAAGTGTTCATTTGTGTGTCAGTAACCTTTTACTGAAAATGACCCCATGGTGCAAAAGTAATTATGATAGCTATTCAAATATGCCAAAGAAAAGACAGAAAATGCTTCCACTTCAGTCACACTCTCAGCTCTTTTTGCTCTAGTTATTTTTCAGGTGAGGAGCTCCAGTTTTTGCATGGAGCCAGCCTCAGACTGAGATCATTCCAATCTGCCTCCTGAGTAAATGGGATTATCAGGATGAGCCACAACAATTTTTAAATTCAGATTCATGCATTTTAGATGCATTTTTCATTTAGTCTTTACAACAATCTAAGACCTCACTCTATGCATAGACACTGAGGCACAGTTAATATATCTGTGAGTGATCCCTTGGAAATACAAACTCAAGATTATCTCATTCAAAATGTCTGGTTCAGAAGTACTGTATGGCACTTCCTATCTATGGAATGATGGCCTTCAAGATAGAATTCATTCATCTGCAAGATAAGCTTTGCAGCAAGTTTATTTCATGCAAATCTTAGTATGCTCTGTAAAGTTAAATTGACAAAATACCGGTGCATGGAGAACAGAAAAAATGAAATTAAAACCCAGGGCACACAAAGTTTGATAGAATTCATATGTGCCATTAAAAGCAATGTCTGTGGGGACAGGAGGCAAAAGCTGGAAGAGAACGAGGGAAGGGGTGACTTGTCCAAATAGAAATGTACTCTTTACTTGGCTGATATAACTGTAATCCCTCTGTACATCATTTTTATAATAAAAACATTTTTTAAAAGCATTGTCTTAGGTCTCTTCCTTTTTTTTTTTTTTTTTACAATTACATGGGCAAGATAATGAGTATATTTCTTATCGAGCATTGTAGCCTTCTCTGTTTCCCCTTCCCATCCCTTCCCATCCTCCCCCCCAACCCCTCCACCCAATCCTCCCCGCCCCCCACACCCCCCACCAAAGTTGTAAAGTTCGTTTTCGACATAACGACTTGTACATCTCATTGTTGCAATTGGTCCACCTGTATCCCTATTTAAACGATTTGTTTTTCCCCTTCCCCTCCACAAATTATACCAACATCAAATACAGTGAAAGCAGGGGTTATACTGTGGGGGAGGGACATACAAAGCAACAAAGAGATAATTTTATAAATGTGTTAGAAACAATCGCATGAAAGAAAAAAAAAACATTTGAACACATAACTTAGGGTTCATTTCCCTAACATCAACTTAACTGACCTTTTCTGCTTGACTCAGACTTATACTAGATATTGCAAATAAGGGAAACCATGGACCTATGTTTCTTTGGGCCTGGCTTACTTCACTTAATATAAAATTTTCCAAGTCTTTTCATTTCCCAACAAATGGGGAAATGTCATTCTTTCTGATGGAGGCATAGAATTCCATTGTGTATATATACCACATTTTCTTGATCCATTCATCTACTGAGGGGCATCTGGGTTGGTTCCATATTTTAGCTATAGTAAATAATGCTGCAATAAACATAGTCGTGCTGGTAACTTTAGTGTGGTCTTGTTTGTGAACATTTGGGTAAATGCCCAAAAGTGGGATTGCTGGGTCATAGAAATGTACTCTTTACTTGGCTGATATAACTGTAATCCCTCTGTACATCAATTTTATGATAAAACATTTTTAAAAGCATTGTCTTTGGTCTCTTCCTTTTTTAAAAAAATTTTTTACTTAAAATAAATTAACTTCTGTCATTAACTGCCATGTGACTCACACTTATAATCCTAGCTACTTAGGCGGCTGAGATCAGAGGATTGTGGTTTAAAGCAAGCCCTATCAGGATAGTCTGTGAACCTCTCATCTCCAATTAACCACCAGAAAAGTGTAAGTGGCACCATGGCTCAGAGTAGAAGAGCCCTAGCCCCTGAGTCCAAGTCCCTTGACCACCCAACCCCCCCCCCACTTCCCACCCCCGTCTCCCACTTGCCCCGAGAAACACACACACACACACACACACACACACACATACACACAGAGAAATAGTTTGACCATTTTCTCTTCCCTTCATATCCCCCCTTCTCTCTTTTCTTCCCACCTTTTCTCTCCCTCCCTCTTCTTTCCCCTCTCTTCCTCAATCCTTCCCTTAGCTTCTTGACTCTCCTTAAGCTGTTTCACAACAATGAAAAACTCACTAGCACAGATTCATGACTATTCTCTAAAATCTTCTTTTTTTAATATATATTTTTATTGTAAAGATACTGTACAGAGGAGTTACAGTTACATGAGCATGGTATTGAGTCCATTATTTATGGAGCATTGTTGCCCCTCCTTTGTTTTCCCCTAGAATCTTCTTTTGTGACTTGGCCTTGTTACAGTCCTATCCCACATCAAATTCACAGGAAAATCCAATGCCTCAGTCTTCCTAGTGTTCTTTGGTTTGTTACAGTTCCCCACTCCCTCTAGAACCTCAAACATGGTCTCCCTTAGGCTGTTTCTACTTTCACCTTCACCCCATCCCTCCTGCTCCATCCTCTCACATAGCCATTTTCTTGCTCTCAGGATGTTTTTCTTTTCAAAGTTATCATCACAAGTAGGATTTTAATTATTTTATTAATAAAAATTATAAAAACAGCACATCCTACTAGTAAAGACTAGTAATTACAATTGTATTGAAGGTCATTTCGATGTTAGACTAATTTTTTTCTGAAACCTTCAGGGAAAATACAATTGGAAATTTTTAGTTCTTCCATGTTCTTATAAGCATCACAAATAACATATAAAAAATTCTAATGTAAAAAGTAAAGCATTTGGAAGAATGATAATATCTTGTCTGAAATTGTATAGAAACTCATTTCAAATACAAATGAAGTTTTCTAGAACTTTGAAAGATTCTTGTGGTTTGCCATTTTTCAAAATTGTAAAGAATTTTCACTAAAACTAATGTCACAGTTTCTAGATTATTTTAGAAAAATATAATTTAAATATAAAAAATGAATAGAAATAAAAATAAAACATATACATCAAATATAAACAATTATAAATATAAAATAAAAATAAGATATATGATAAATACAAATGAAAACTAAATAATAAATATGAATAGTATAAATATGTTTGAATAATACCATAAATATAAAAACAAAAACTAAAAATAAAGAAAATAAAATTTAACTATAAATAAAATGAAAACTAAAATATTGTAATAAAATATAAAAAGTAAAAAATAAAAATAAATACAATTTTAAATATAAATATATTAAAATGAAAATTACAATGAAATATAAAGAAAAAGAAAAAGTCAGTGAGATATATAAGTAAACAGTAAACTAAATAATATAAATAACAAATATAAAAGTATATAAAAATGTAACTAAAGACAAAAATATACATAATATAAAAATAAATAATACATACATAATGTAATATAAATATAATATTATATATTTTATTAATACATGTATAATATATAATATAATATAATTAATGTAATATATATACATAATATAAATATAAATAATTTTAAATATGAATATTTAATACATAAAATATAAAAGGATACTAATAAAAATATATAATATGAGCAAATAAATAATTTTAAACATCAATTTTAATATAAGCATAAACAAATAAAAATAAAATACAATTTACATGTACATATTTTAATATTAAATATAAATGTAAAAACTAAAAAAGAAAAACAAAACAATATAAATATAAATAAAAATTAAATTTACATTTTAACATAAATAATTTGCTAAAAAATAGAAATGCAAATAAAAGTCAAAAACAAAATATAATGTTAAACAAATTAGTTTAAAGATTTTAGTTAAAAATAAACAAAATGGAAAATTATATTTGGACTTTTTCATCACTAACAATTCTGGAACACATAAAATTAACTATACTTTCCTTTGCAGGAGCATTGCTGCAGCATTGGCTCCTATTCCCAGGCTAGGGTTCACAGCCCCACAAATAACTGGTCCTCAACACTCAGTCTGTCAAGCATGATAAAAATAGACTTGATCAATCATTAGTGGGACTGTAGCTTGACAGGTGTTTGACAAATTTTCCTGATACTGGAAAGAAGAGTAAAGTTAATCTCTCAAATTGTAAAGGAAATTTTCAAATAAAATGTTGAAAAGTTTTCCATTTCCTAAGATGTCCATCAGAGTCTAGTAAAATTCTAGACACTTGAATGGTGTTTTTGTCTGTGAATATGAAATCAATGTTGTCGCGACCGCCTCGACCCACAAGGATGATGCGACAACATGTTCTTCTTTCAAGCGGTTTATTCAGGACCTTGCTACAAGCTTCTTTCTCAGGAAGCCCCGCGTTTAGCCTAATAAAGCCTCTGGACAGCCAATCCTGAGGTGCCAAGTGATTGCCGCGGATAGGTCCAGGTATGCGGAAGCAAGCCAGATACTAAGCCTTAGCCATATAAGGAGTTGTTTACCACAGAGAGCACTCGCCATCGGGAAGGCGGAAGCCGGCGCCATCTTTAAGGTGCGGCTCCACGCAGCTCTCCACAGTTCCCCCTTTTTGTTTAGCGGACACAGATATGAACAGAGGTCTGATCCCTGCTGTGCCAAATTTGGGAGTGCATGCAAGCTCTCCCCAGAGGGTGCCTTCTCCGGGGACAGCTCAGCCTGTCCGACAGGTCCGTTTGCGCAGGGACGGGAAGTGTGGACCATACCCGTATACAATCAAACATATTCACCTTGAAGGCGCAACCTGCACCTCTCAACTGCAGTACTCTGGCTTTGCAATCTGTGTCTATTCCTGTAAGGTGGCAAGCCATGCCTGGGGGTACTGTCCTACCTCAATGGCTGCAAAGGCTTGAATAATCATGGCTGCATTGCGACGCTGGGATCGTCTAATGTGGCAGAGGCACCACAGGCACAACAGGAAGGCAAGGACCAGAAACCCGGCCAACGCTCCCATTCCCACCCATTCCTTTAAGTGGCTGACAGCGGTTGTGATCCATGAGGAAAGGCCTTGTAGAACTTCCACGTCTACCCTTGTTGAGTTGACAACAGTAATGGCGGATCGTAGCTGCCTCATGAGCACATCAAATTCTCCTGTCCATTGTCCTAAAAGATAACTAGATAATTGTTTAGACAAATTGGCAGCACGCATAAAATTGGTATATTGAACATTGGTAACACATAATCCCTCATATTTCCATTGACATCCTAATTGCGCCAACTGCCATAATGTATCCACTTGTTCTTGGACCAAATCAATTCTTTGGTTAACCACCATTAAACCTCCTTTTAGTTGGGCAGTTGTTGCTTGTTGTAACTCCAATGCTTTAGCAGTATTTGCAGAAAGATTATTAAGTGTATGGGCTGTTTGCACAGTATGAGTCATAGCTAAAGCGACGGTGGTGGCTCCAATAGCAGCCACAGAAATAGCAGCGTGGAGCCGCACCTTAAAGATGGCGCTGGCTTCTGCCTTCCGTTCGCCCCCCTCCCTTTTGTGCTAATTGCACCACTGCAGTGGCTAGACCTGCATTGGTTAGGGGCCCTCCAAGCTCAAGACAGATCTTCATCCAGGCCTCTAACCCCCGATTTTTGTAAGGAGTTATGGTGGCCCTGCATTCCTTTGTGCACTGCTCAAACACTAGCTGTTTAATCAGGGGCATTGCAGCATCAGGATCCCCAAAAATTCTTCCGGCTGCCTCAACCAAGCGAGCAACAAAATCCGAGAAGGGCTCTGTGGTCCCCTGCACTATCTTTGTTAAGTTTCCGCTCACCTCTCCTTTATTAGGCAAAGTTTTCCATGCCTTTATCCCGATCTTATTGATCTGCTCATACACTTGCACTGGGTACCCTGTCTGTTGATTGGCAAACCGCCCTATGCCAAGGAGCATGTCCCGGTCCCAGGCTGGGTTTCCGGCTGCCTGATTTGCTGCGGCTTCCTCATTGGCAAAATCTACCAAAAAAGCTTTCCAGTCTAGATACTGGCCTGGGCTCAGGCACGCTCCAGCGAGCCCACTCCAATCACCAGGAGTCATGCAGTGTCTGCTCAACGCTTCCACCTGGGCCACAGTGAAGGAGGCCGTAATGCCGTATGTCCGCATGGACTCAGCAAGGGATTTTATCACCTTAACGTCTAAAGGTTCATGATATCTCTACTGATTGGCGTCCTGGAATATAGGAAAAGCCTGGCGTAACTCATTCCTCGCCGTTCTCCATGCCTCCGGGTTAAAGGACCAGCCCGATGCACCACCTCCTTCATTGTAAGGTGGGGGACCGGCGGGCGCTGTGAGACTCTTAGGAGTCCCACAGCAACACTCTTTACATTCTCCTTGCCTGAATCTCCCCTCCTTCCCTTTCATAGCTATCTTTGTCTGTCCTAACTGCTCTGTGAGGGCCTGCAGTTCCTCCGAGTCTGAGTTTCCAAGGGATTCTAACTCCGTGAGATCAGGATACAGCCTCTGCTTGGGCCTTTTTACGGCACCGCTAGCTGTGCTGCTTCTTTCGGACCTCTCCTCTTGCAGTCTCTCTAGAGCTGCCTGCCCGTTCTCAACCGCTTCACTGCATCGCTGGTCTTCTAGGCAGCTCCATATCAACTTCCAAATAGGCCTCACCCCACTCCTAAGCGTTCCTTGCTCATGCGCAAAATCTAAATCCAGTCCTAACTTCTCCCATGAGGCCACTGTAAGACTCCCTGAAACTGCAAACCACGGTGCTACAGTATCACATTTATCCAAAAATCTCTCTAGGACATGCCCTTTTAATTTTAGATTTTTAGAGTGTAGTAGCTCCTTAAGAGCCAACAAAATTGGGTGCAAGGAAGAAGCGCCCATATTTTCAGGTTTACTTTCCTTTTGTCTCCCCATCTTCCTTTTCGGTTAACCTTGTTGAGCTCCGAGACCCTGCTCTCTCTTTATCTACAGAGATGAGACAAAATCCCTCCCGCTTTTATCGCGGATCCCCTCTTACCTGGGGACTTACCGGTGCACCCCCTGACCGCTGAAAGTTCTGAATCCCGTCGTGCCCCACGTTGGGCGCCACTTGTCGTGACCGCCTCGACCCGCAAGGATGACTCGACAACAGGTTCTTCTTTCAAGCGGTTTATTCAGTACCTTGCTACAAGCTTCTTCCTCGGGAAGCCCCACTTTAGCCTAATAAAGCCTCTGGACAGCCAATCCTGAGGTGCCACGTGATTGCTGCCGATAGGTCCAGGTACGCGGAAGCAAGCCAGATACTAAGCCTTAGCCATATAAGGAGTTGTTTACCACAGAGAGCACTCGCCATCGGGAAGGTGGAAGGCGGAAGCCGGCGCCGTCGCGGCTCCACGCAGCTCTCCACACAATGTTTTACAGCTAAATCATTTTTTCTGAAAAACTTCAAAAGGATGCTCCATGGTAGTAATTCTCCATTATCTTCTAGTGGAATTTATGTGGGTCTCTTCCAGTTCTTCGTTTATGTGTACTTATTGGAAACACATTGGAATTGCTCTTGGCGTCTTCTGGAAGGTTCTTTGTGGTGCTTGGAGCATCTTCTATTGGGTATTGATTATGCCCATATCATTTTTCAGTCTTTTTTCTCTCTCGTGAACATTCTTTTCCTTATTGTTGTTATTGTTTTTCCTCCTTCATTTTCCACTTATGTCTTATCTATCTTGCTTCTAATTAGAATCTTGCTGTTTTCTCTTATCTGTGTTGTCAGAAAAACCTTTATGAATATCTCTGTTGACAGTGGTGGTTTTGTCTTCATCTTCTGATTTGCTCATCTCTCAGGTGGACCTCCACAACCTAAGGCAAGGAAAGTATCATTAAGGGTCACAGTTTCGGGTGTTTGTGTGCAAGGTCTCAGAGAGTATGACACAGGAGAGCCTCTCACAGTAGGGTAGCCAGGAAGCAGAGAGCTAAAATGCCAGTGTTCTTGCCAAAGATTTGTTCATCTTAGCTCTAGCTCTATCAAACCTTATCACTGTTAAAAGTACGTGTATAATTTATTATATAATACATATACACTTATTATTTGTAACATATTTCATAAAAATACAATATCTATACTATGGGATACCTGTAATATACTTATTTTAGTGTACTTCCATGGAATTTCTATTCTCTGCTGTAAATAGAAAAGAGAGTAGCACTGACGTTAGTGTTTTACTTTACTCCCTGCCTCCCTCTCTTTCCTCTTTGTCCTTTGGTGATTCTGGACTTTGAGATATCATTTCATTTTTTTCCTCTTTTCATGCCCCCAAAGCTGTGCAACTTTATGTTTGTAACTGGATGAGCTTTGAGCCTTGAATATGTTTATTATAAAACCCTAATCAAGCCTGGAGCTACTGACTCATGTCTGTAAATCCTAGCTACTCTGGAGGCTGAGAACTGAGCATCAGAGTTCAAAGCCAACCTGAGAAGAAAAGTCTGCAAGAGTCTTTTTTGCTTTGTTTTTTATTTTTGTTTTGTTGCCAGTTTTGGGGCTTGAATTCAGGACCTGTCCCTAAGCTTCTTTTGCTCAAAGCTAGTAATCTACCACCTGAGCCACATAACAACTTTCAGGTTTTTTTTGTTTATGTGGTACTGTGGAATTGATCTTAGGGCTTCATGCATGCTAGGCAAGCACTGTATCAAGAAGCTACATTCCCAGCCCTGTGAGACTCTTCTCTCCAATAAACTACTCAGAAAAAGTTGAAAGTGGCACTGTGGCTCAAGTTGTAGAGTACCAGCCTTGTGCACAAAGAGGCTCAGGGACAGGGCCAAGGCCTAAGTTCAAGAACCAAGACTGTCCCTCCTCCCAAAAAAACCCAAAAATAAAAACAAACAAAAAACCACCCACAATCAAGGTAACACCCATTTTCAGTATCTCTAAAAGTATCCCTCTGTTCTTCTGTCCTTAATATCCATTTTGTATCTCCTGTGTTAACTTCCTTTTTTAGATGTGTGTGTGTGTGTGTGTGTGTGTGCATGTGTGCACATGTGCACATACCCATGTGTTCTGACTCTCTCCCACCACCCTCTGGTGCATACCAGGGCAGTGCTCACCCAGGAATTTGAGAAAGAACCAGCCTGTATCCCAAAGTCTGGCACACACAAGGTCTTCCACAGGTGACTCAAAGCCTGCTTCTCCTCTTCCTACTCCTTCACCTTCCCTATCTTCCCTCCTTCAGTGCCCTCCCTCCTTTTATGGCCCTCCCCTTCCTCCTCATTCCTCCTCTTCCCTTGCCCCTGTTTTTCCTTCTTTTCCTGTTTTCCTCTTCACCCATCCTTCCTCCTCCTTCTCCTTTCCCATACCCTTTTTTCCTCTTCTCCTATCGGGCTTCCTCCTTCTCCTAACCTTCCTCCTCTTTCCACTACTCTTCCTCTAAGATGATTGCCCGTTTTCATTTAATAGCAGTCACCCTCCCTTCTTCCACATACCTGTCGTTTTATTTATCAAAGTTTCAGTTACCTGAAGTCAACAGTGATCTGAAAATATCCCACATGGACAGCTGGTTCCAGAGGTAAACAGTTTGATCTTTCAAATGCTATTCCAAGTAGCATAGGAAAATCTCACACTCTCCTGTTCCTCTTGCCTGGAGTACAGATGATCCCTTTGTCCAATGGATTCACACAGATGAAACCCACCTATTAGTCACTCAGTAGCCTCCTTCTGATCAGGTGACGTTACTGCTCCTGTATCCTAGTGTTAATTTGTGTATAAGTAACTACTTGATAATGGCCTCAAGGTTCAGAAGAGATTATTATAGTTGTTCAAATATGCCAAAGAAAAGACAGAAACTACTTCCACTTGAGTCATACTTCCAGCTGTTTTTCCTTTATTTTTGAGGTGGGCCTCTCAAGTTTTTTTGCATGGGACCAGTCTCAAACCATGGTCCTCTCAATCTGCCTCCTCAGGAATTGGGATTACAAAGGTAAGCCACTGAGCCACTGAGAACAGCTCTAAGCATTGTTTAATTCAAATTCATGCTTTATCAGATGAATTTTCTCACTTAGTCTTTACAACAATGTGGTAAGAATCCACTTTATACATAGACAATGAGGCACCGGGAAGGGAGTGAGGAAAAAAAAATGTGAAATGACCCCTGGGAAATACAAACTCAACTTTGTCTAATTCTAAAATTCCCATTCAAAATTACTGTGTGGTACTGCCTATCAATGAAATGGAGGCCTTCAAGATAGAACTCATTCATGTGCAAGATAAGCTTTCTAACAAGTTCATTTCATGCAAATCTAATATGCTCTGTAAAATTAGTTTAATTGACAAAATACTGGTGGCTGGAGAGAACAGAGTAATTAAAACCCAGAGAGCATACAGTTTGGTAGAGCTCATGTTTGCCGTTAAAAGCAATGTGTGCTGGGTGCTGGTGGCATACACATGAAATTCTAGCTACTCAGGATCCCAGTTCAAAGGCAGCCTGGGCAGGAAAGTGAGAGACTCACATCTCCAGTTAATCAGAGAAAAAGCTGGAAGTGGTGCTGTATCACAAGTGGTAGAGGGCTAGCCTTGAGCAAAAGAGCTTTGGGACAGTGCCCAGGTCCTGAGTTCAAGGCCCAGGACTAGAACAAAAATGAAAGCAATATCTGTGGAGATGGGAGAGAAAAACTGGGAGAGAGCAAGGAAAGGGTTAACATTGTTCAAAAAGAAGTATACTCTTTACCTGACTGATGTAACTGTAACCTCTCTATACTTCACCTTCATAATAATTATAAAACTTTTTAAAAGAAATGTCTTTGGTTGCTGTCTACCTTTTTTTCCCACCTTAAACTTTTTTCAATGTCTTTTTTGAGATGGACTGTCACTGTCACTGTGTTGCCATGACAAATCTCAAACATCTGGACTCTGGTGATCCTCCCACCTCAACCTTCCCTAGAATCTCAGTCTACAAGTGTGCACCACTTTGCTGGGAAAGGTGGCTTTTCTTGTCATTCCTTTCATTGAAGTCTGCACACGAGGAACAGGAGCAAGACTGAGGGAGATGTCCTCTTTTTGTGGTAACCAGCTCCCTAAATGCCAGCTGAATACAAAAAGCATTCCAGTTTCTCCAGAAAGACCTGGCCCCATTCATTGTAGCTGCAGGTATCATGGGAAGGTTAGGAAGTAGCACATGCAGTGATCCCAATGGCTATGGTTGCTAGAGAAGGAAAAGTTGGAGGCAGGCGCAGGGCCTGGGAACCAGAATTCAGCAGGAAAGGAAGACCAAGAGCCTCAAGTGGAATAGCAGCAGCCACAGCCATGGGCAGCCAGGGGCCTATAGGGAGGCAGAAGGCTATGGAGGAGGCTCTGCTTCTCTTTATTGCATGCTAGGGTCCCTAAACCTGCTAATGCCACACTTCCAAGTAGCAGCAGCAATTGCTACTTGGTGCTCAAGGGGGGTCTTCTCTAGAGCATCACATTTAAGGGTAGGAAACTATGTCATCTAATACTTGTTCCATATACTTGGCTGGTATGTGGCAGAGATGCTGGTCTGTACTTAGTGTACAACAGGTTCTGCCAACTGTTGGACTCTCACAGAACAATGTGCTGTCAGAGCAGCTGGCTTGACTTTAAAGACATCGGGGTCATAATATGTCACTTTGACAGGAGCCCTGAAAAATAAAGAAGTCAACCTGAAGAAAAATGAGCTGAAGAGACAACCAGTGGTTGTCCCCAAGTGGTAAACATGGGGACATTATCCATTAGATTGTTATCACTTTCATGGTGCAGAAGAGGTAAGGAAGACTCAGAGAAGTTAAATGAGTGAGCCAGAGGCTAAGCGTTGTAGTGCATGTCTGGAAGTTCAGCACGTGGGAGGCTGAGATGGGAGGATCCCAAATTCAAGGCCAGCCTGACCTCTCTCAAAAAACCAAGGACTGGAGATCAAGCACAAGGCCCATAAACTCTCAGCATGCCAAAAAAAAAAAAAAAGAAATATGTGTTACCAAATCCATATGTGTCTATCTGTCAGACTGCAAAGCCTCTGCTTTTCGCTAAATTGAGATTTTGGGTCAGGGTTTCAAACGTACTGGACAGATGCTTTACCTCCTGAACCATAGCCCCAGCCCCTTGTGCTTATTTTTCAAACCGAGTCTCACCTTCTGTTCCAGGCTATCCCAAGTAGCTAGGGTGACAGATGTGTACCACTATACCCAGCTTTTTATTGGTTTATATGGTGTCTTACAAACTTTTCCCCAGACTAGCATCAAACACTGATTTTCAAGATATGAATCCTGAGTAGTCAGGATTACAGACATGAGCCTCTGAAAAGCATCATTGTGATGAACCAATTCATATTCATATTTCATGACCCTTTTTTAGACTTGGGGTAGGGACGTTGGGCCAGACTCACCCTGTAGGTCAGGCTGGTCTAAAACCAGAGACCGCCCCCCTCCTACCACAGCCTCTATACTGCTCTGGTATTATAGGCAGATACCACCGCACCCAGCTCTTTGCTAACTCTTTAATGTTAGACATCTATCATCTACTTTCTTTTGTTGGTTACGGGGCTTGGACTCTGGGCCTGAGTATTGTTCCACAGCTATTCAGCATAAGGTGAGCACTCTACCACTTGAGCCATATGACACTTTCACTGGTGATTTATTGGAAATATAAGTCTCACAGACTTTCCTGCCCAGGCTAGCTTTGAACTGTGATCCTCAGATCTCAGCCTCCTGAGTAGCTAGTATTATATGCATGAGCCACCGATGTACGGGTTATCATCTCCTATTTCTTGTTGTTGGTCATGGGGCTTGATCTAAGGACCTGGGCACTGACTCTGAGCCTCTTCTGCTCAAGTCAATTGCTCTACCATTTAGCCACAGCACCTCTTTCCTGCTCAGACTGGCTCTGAACCTCAATACTCAGATATCAGTCTCTTTAGTAGCTTAGGATTACAGGTGTGAGCCACCAGCACCTGAGTCATCTCTATCTACCATCTATGAGTAGAACTATTATATATTTCTCATAGTCAGTGTAAACAGTCACAAGTTACTGCTGGCTTTTGTGGAGCTTTGGTTTTTGTTTTGGTTTGGTTTGGTTTGGTTGTCTGGCTTGAACTCAGGGCCTGGACACAGTCCTTGAGCCTCTTTGTGCTCAAGGATACTGCTCTACTACTTGAGCTACAACACCACTTTTGGTTTCTCAGTGCTTAATTGGAGATAAAGAGTCTTACCGGGACTTTTCTCCCCAGGCTGGCTTTGAAACTCTGATCCTCAGATCTCAGCCTCCTGAGTAGCCAGGATTATAGGCATGAGTGACCCAGCACCAGGCCTCTTAGAGTTTTCACAAAAGCTTCTATCTTTGAGTGTTTGAGAGTTTACTTAGGAGGTATCAAGTTGTGTAGCTCTTTTAAATTCTTCAACCTTAGAGCTTTTCTTCTTTTTCTTTTCTTGTAAAAATTTTTTATTGTCAAGGTGTGTACAGAGGGGTAATAATTACATAGGTAAGGTAGTGAGTACAGTTCTTGAACTTATTACCCCCTCCCTCATTTTTCTCCCACATTCTCTCCTCCCACCAAGTTGTACAGTTTATTTCCAACATATTGTCTTGTGAGTATCATTGTTACATTGTAGTGGGTTTTTTTTTTCTGTTTTTGAGGCCTGAACTCAGGGTCTGGGCACTGTCCCCGAGCTTTTGTACTCAAGGCTAATGCTTTACTACTTTGAGCCACAGTTCCATTTCTGGCTTTTTGTAGATTTTGTAGTTGATTGGAGATAAGTATCTCATAAACTTTCCTGCCCAAGCTGGCTTTGCACCATGATCCTCAGATTTCAGCCTCCTGAGTAGCTATGATGACAGGTGTGAGGCACTTGGTATGTTTGGCATCACTATTTCTTCAAATATTCATTCTGCCTCTATTACTCTCAGTCTCTCTCAATTGGGGGGGGGGGGAGGGGCTCATAAGGCTAGAACTCTGGGCCTGGGTGCTGTCCCTCAGCTCTTCAGCTCAAGGCTAGTGCTCTACCACTTGAGCCACAGCGCCACTTCCCGTTCTCTTTTTTAATGCAATTCCCACCGTCAGTTTATTGATACTACTGATAGTATCACACATTTCTCTGAGGCTTCGTTCATTTCACTTGATTATTTTTCCTTTCTAATTCTTTAGGTTTGATTATCTCAAATGATCTATCTTCAAGTCTTCTACCTGCTCGTGTGTGCAGGTGAAGCCCTCTAGTGCATCAGCCCCTGGCATCACAACACCTACATTCCAGGAGCATATTTACTGGAGAGCTTTTGTGTCTTCACAAGCACCTGTTCAGTCTTTAATTTATAGAAGAGCAAAAAAGAGGTTGATTTGCTGAGCTCTGGTGGCTCATACCTGTAATCCCAGACATGCAAGAGTCTGGGGTCAAGGTTCTAAGTCAGCTCAGACAGATTGTGAAACTTTTTTTTTTTTTTTGGGTCCGGTCGTGGGGCCTGAACTCTGGGCCTGGGCGCTATCCCTCAGCTCTTCAACTAAGGCTAGCACTCTACCACTTGAGCCACAGCGCCACTTCCGGCTTTTTTCTTTTTGCTTATGTGGTGCTGAGGAATCGAACCCAGGGCCTCAGGCATGCAAGGCAAGCGCTCTACCACTGAGCCACCTTCCCAGCCCCACGATTGTGAAACTTCTATCTCCATCAAAAAGGCTGGAAGGGAAGGTATGACTCAAGTAATAAAATTCCAGCCTTGAGCAAAAAAACAAAGCAAAAGTCAAGGCCCTGAGTTCAAAGCCTCAATACAACACACACACACACACACACACACACACACACACAAACTAGAAACTATACTCATCCAAAAGATAAGTCTGTGAGAAACTCTGAGAAGTGTTTCATAAAATAAGTACTCAGAGCATTCAGCTGAAGAGAAACTGTACTTAATATATAAGTGGATCAAGAGGATTTCTGAAGTATTATATGATAGTTGCTATCATAACAAATATCTTAAGCCAATGAACAAAAAGTTAGAAAGATTATGGGGATGGTGAAAGAACCTGGGTTCAATCTCTAGCATCAAAATGAAGAAATGAAAAGTAAATTGAAGAACTGGAGACTGGTTTCTATCACCAGGTAATGATTCCCATTCTGGAGAGGCTGGTCAGATGTATTTTCTCATATTCAGCTGATATCTGCTGCCCTATAAATTTCATGTTTTGTTTCTAGAACATGGATTAATACAAAGCATTAACACATCTCTTCTTTCGCTTTCAACTGCCAACCCATTAAACGTTTGAACACAGCTGTTGCTATTTTCTTGGTCTCTTTTGTAAGATCAATCTGTCATTTCTCTTTTTGTAATGTGGCATCCAAAAGCTTCATCATCTCATTTAGGTCCTCCTGAGTTGTCTCAAATTTAATATTAGTTTCTGTGTGTGTGTGTGTGTGTGTGTGTGTGTGTATGTGCACATGCATGCATACACGCATGAGCTAGTACCTAGACTTGACCTCAGGGCCTCTTGCTTGCTCACTTATTGTCTTATGACTGACACTCTACCACTTCAGCCATTCCTTCAGTCTGGCATTTTGCTGCTTAATTGAAGATGAAATCTCAGATTTTTTTTTTTTGGTCATGAGGCTGGGTACTGTTCCTGAGCTCTTTTTGCTCAAGGCTAGTGCTCTACCATTTTAAGCCAAAACACTACTTCCAGTTTCTGAGTGGTTAATTGGAGATAAGAGTCTCATAGGATTTTTCTGCCCAGACTGGATTCAAAGCTCAATCCTCAGACTTCAGCCTCCTGAGTAGCTATAATTACAGGCATGAGCCACTGGTGCCTGCCAAATTTTTCTACCTAGCTGATTTTCAACCATGATCCTCCAGGTCTCAGATTCCTGAGTAGCTAGTATTATAGGCATGGGCCACAGGTGCCTGGCTTATTAGTATCTTAAGGCATAGATAGCATCCATACCAGACACATTCACCTTATGTGTTCTGAGTAGAATAATACACAGGAGCACTGTCACTTCCATCTTTGTTTCCTGTAACCCTCTAACACAGAAACCATATCACAAGTTGGCTCTCATGGATAAGGTACGGCCTAAACTGTCTTTTAAAGGAGAAATCAGGTAGGTGCTGGTGGCTACTCAGGAGACTAAGATGTGAGATCCTCAGTTCAAAGCCATCCTGGAAGTGGAACTGTGGCTCAAAGTGGTAGAGTGCTAGCCTTGAGCTGAAGAGCTGAGGGATAGCACTCAAGCCCAGAGTTCAAGCCCTACGACCGACAAAAAAAAAAAAAAAAAAAAAGCCTGGTGCTAGTGGCTTTCTCCTGTAATCCAAGCTATTCAGGAGGCTGAGATTTCAGGATCACAGACAAAAAGTCTATGAGATTCTTTGGTTCGTGAGACTCTTATCTTTAATTAATCACAGAAAAATCTAGAAGTAGTACTGTGGCTCAAGCAGTAGAGTGCTTGCCTTGAGCAAATGGACTTAGGGACAGCGTCCAAGCCCAGAGTTTCAAGGCCCAGGACAGGCAAGAAAGAAAGAAAGAAAGAAAGAAAGAAAGAAAGAAAGAAAGAAAGAAAGAAAGAAAGAAAGAAAGAAAGAAAGAAAGAAAGAAAGAAAGGAAAGAAAGAAAGAAAGAAAGAAAGAAAGAAAGAAAGAAAGAAAGAAAGAAAGAAAGAAAGAAAGAAAGAAAGGAAAGAAAGAAAGAAAGAAAGAAAGAAAGAAAGAAAGAAAGAAAGAAAGAAAGAAAGAAGGAAAGGAAGGAAGGAAGGAAGGAAATTCATCATTCAAATAAAAAGAAAAAAAACAGCACCTGCAAAGTCATAGAGTCATACGAGTACAATTTACAAATTGCAAAGACCTTTGGTGTTCATTTACAGATCCTTTTTGTTTTAGTGGTGCTGGGAATTAAACTCATGGCCCTATGAATGCTAGGTAAGGGAGATTTCCTTGTAGTTGTGCTAACAATGACATGAGAACTTCTCATGTAAACTTTACCTTCAGCACAATTTGAGGCCAAATGGAGTAACTGATGATCTTCTGAGTACCTACAATGGTTAAAAACATTTGACCTTTTTTAACTGATGCTTTGGGGACATGAGTACACTTTCAGCTTATGAAAGGAGAACAACTTTGTGACACTTAACAAAATTAAATTAGAATTTGTGGAGAATCTCAAGCTACTCTTCGTATATATCAGATATTGCCTTCTGAATTTTGGGGGCTGTGTCAGCTTTTGGATTCTTTTGGAGAGTTTGGTAAAGAATGCAGCATGGGGAACTTTCCAAATTACCCACATCCATAGCAATACTGAGCTCTGCAAATTGTAGAAGAGAAGGGAGTGAGTGGAACAAGCATTTATTCAAATAATTAGTATTGTTACTGATGCCATTTTGCAGTGCTAGCCATTGAACCCAGGACTTTGTGCATATTTGGCAAGCACTCTACCACTCAGCTACAACCCTAAGCCCTGGGTTTCTGAGATAGGATTTTTCTATGTAGCTCAGGCTGGCACCACATTTATAGTTTTCCTGCTTTAGCCTTCCAAATTGCATGTGTGTGATACAAGAATCGGCTACACAGAGGTTTGTAGTAACATTATTCACTGCCAGGTGCAGAAATAATTCAGTGTCCAATGATGAGGGAATTAAAAAATGTTGCAGAACCATACGGTATATACTGAGCCATGGAAAGGAATGAAATACTGGCATGCTGCAACATAGAAAAGTCCTGTAGAAGTAAAAGAAACCAGTCATAAAGCATAACATATTGTATGATTTTTTCTCTATGACATGTCCACAATAGGCAAATTCAGAGATGAGAAGTACATTTGTGATTGTTTAGATACTAGAAGAAGAGTTTAAGGGGAACACAAACTAACTGCTAATTGGTTCAGTGTTCTAGGTTCTTCTAGAGGAGACAAAATGGTTTAAAATTAGATTTTGATAATGCTTGTACAGCTCTGTGAATGTATTACAAAACAATGAATTATAAATTTTAGATGAGTGAGTTGTATGGACAGAAAATCTCAACAAGCCTGTTTTTAAAAAAGGAAAACAAATTGGGTGCTGGTGGCTCATGCCACCAGCTACTCAGAAGGATGAGCTATGAGTATCATAGTTCAAAGCCAGCCTGGGTAAGAAAATATGTGAGACTCCTATCTTCACTAAAATACTCAAAACAGAAAGTGGAAGAGTACTAGCCTTGAGCACAAAAGCTTAAGGACAGTGTTCAGGCCTGCAGTTCAAGCCCCAAGACCCCCACAAAAATAAACAATAAATAAAACAAAAATGGAAGGCAAGATTTGAAATGTTTAAGTGATTAGAAATAATGTAATTATATCCCAGAACAAATTAAAAATAAGAATACAAAACCTCTAGTAACCACTTAGGTAAAATTCACAATGCTTAGTACTCTATTAAAAGCTACCAGTTGGAAGTAGAGCTATAGCGCAAATGGTAGAATCCTAGCTGAGCACAAAGGCTCAGGGACAGCTTCTAGGCCCTGCTTTCAAGCCCCAGAACTGACAAAAAACAAAAACAAAAAAACACAAACAAAACAAAATCCCCAAGTGTGTAAAGAAGTAGAAATTTTTTTCATTTCCGTATGTATTTTTTATTGTAAAAATACTGTACAGAGGAGTTAGTTACATGAGTAGGATAATGAGTACATTTCCTAAGAAACATTGTTACTTCCTCCTTTGTTTTTTCCCTACCATCCCTTCCCTTCCCCACCTCCCAACTCCTCCCTCCCCCCACTCCCCTACCCCCCAGCCCAGAAATTGTAAAGTTTGTTTTCAACATAGTGTGTTGTACATCTCATTGTTATATCCCTTACCCTCTCCAAATTATAAAAAGTATATACCTGAATCAAATACAGTGAAAACAGAGGTCATACCATGGGGGAAGAACATACAAAAGAAACAAAAGTATCACATAATGCATTATATGTACATTAAAAACAATAGCAAGAAAGAAAAAAAAAACTTGTATCCCTCTTTTATGGCTAGAGAAGTTGAGCATTTCTTCATGTGTCCAATGGCCATTCTTATTTCCTCTTCAGAGAAGTCTTGCTTTAAGTCTTTATCCCAGTTATTTATCAAGCGGTTGTTTCTTTGAGGATTTGTTGTTGGGGGATTTAATTTTTTGAGTTCTAAGTATATTTTAGATATGAGACCCTTGTCTGTTGTATGGCTAGTAAAGATCTTCTCCCAATCCGTAGGTTTTCTATTGATCTTTCTAGCTATGTCCTTTGCCATGCAGAAGCTCTGCAGTTACATGCAATTCCATTTGTCCAAGCTTTCTTTGATTTGTTGTGTTTCTGGGTCTCTATTAAGAAAATTTCAGCCAGGTGCCAGTGGCTCACACCTGTAATCCTAACTACTCAGGAGGCTGAGATCTGAGGATCGAGGTTCAAATACAGCTGGGGCAGGAAAGTCAGTGAGTCTCTTATCTCCAATAAACCACTAGAAAACTGGAAGTAGAACTGTGGCTCAAGTGGTAGAGTGCTTGAGGCGAAGAGTGCAAGGACTGCGTCCAAGCCCAGAGTTGAAGCTCCACGACTGCCAAAAAAAAAAAAAGAAAAGAAAAGAAAATTTCAGGCTGTGCTAAGGAGCCCTAGTGTTTCTCCTATTCCTTCCTGTAATGTTTTCTGGGTGTCTGCTTTGACTTTGAGGTCTTTGATCCATTTGGAGTTGCTTCTGGTACATGGTGATAAATACGGATCTAGCTTTAGTTTTCCACAGGTTAACCAATTTTGCCAGCACCATTTACTGAAAAGGCTGTCTTTCTTCCATTTTATTTTTTTTATCTCCATTCTCAAAGATTAGATGGCTATAGGTCTGTGGGTTCATTTCTGGGTCTTCAATCCTATTCCATTGGCCCTGAGGTCTGTTCTTGTGTCAGTAGCAAGCTGTTTTGATTACTATGGCTTTGTAGTAGCATTTGAAATATGGAATTGATATTCCTCCAGCACTGTTCTTTCTGCTAAGGATTGTTTTTATTATTCTGGGTCTTTTATTGTTCCATAGGAATTTTTGGATTGCTTCTTCTATTTCATTGAAGAATGATGTTGGGATATTGATAGGTCTATCTTTGAACTTGTAGATAGCTTTTGGCAGTATTGCCATTTTCATGATGTTAATCCTCCCAATCCAGGAGCATGGGAGGTGGTTCCAAGAAGTGGTAAATTTTGATCCATCAGAAGGATCAATCATTAGAAAGAGACCTAGAAATAATATAAAATTATAGATTAAAAATGTGAAAACAACAATCATGCTGGGCTCTGTTGGTTCACAAGTACAATCCTAGCTACTCAGAAAGCTTAGATATGAGGATTGCAGTTCAAAGCTCTTTGTATGTTCCTCCCCCATGGTATAACCCCTGCTTTCACTGTATTTGATGTCGGTGCCCTGCATCTTGTATATACACTTCTTTAACTTGAGGAGGGGAAGGGAAAAAAACAAAATGCTTAAATAGGAATATAAGTTGACCCATTGTAACAATGAGATGTACAAGACACTATATTGAAAAATGAACTTTACAATTTTGGCAGGGGAGGGGGCAGGAGTGTAGTTGTGGAGGTGGGAAGGAAGGGATGGTAAGGGAAAAACAAAGGAAGAGGTAACAATGCTTGATAGGAAATGTACTCATTTCCTGGCTCATGTAACTTAACCCCTCTGTACAGTATTTTTACAATAAAAATATATTTAAAAATAAATAAAAAATAAACAAAAAAGTCCATAAGAGTCTTATCCCCAATTAACCACCAAAGAGCCACAGGTAGAGCTATGGCTCCAGTAATAGAGCCTTGAGCAAAAAAGCTATGGGACAGAGCTCTAGTACCAACACAAAATAAAATATATTCCACCAGTTCAGGAAAGTAGAGAAAAGATTAAGGCTGTTCAGTAGAAAAAGATACAAAAATATCCCAATTGAGCTGGGCACCTATGGTTCACATCTATAATCCTAGCTACTCAGGGGGTTGAGATCTGAGGATCACAATTGGAAACCATCCTGAGAAGAAAATTCCATGAAAATCTTATCTCCAATAAACTACTGAGAAATATCTAGAAATGGAGCTGTGGTTGAAGTGGAACAGTGGTAGCCTTGAGCAAAAGAAGCTTAGAGACAATGCCCAGGCCCTGAGTTCAAGCCCCAGGACTGTCAGACATACACTCAAATACCCCAATTGAACATGTGTGTGTGAGTGCAGGTGCTTGAACTAAAGACATTTACACTTACTCATTCTTGGTGCTCTACCACTTGAACCATGCCTTTAATCAGTCAGTTGAACTTCTAGAAAGGAAAAGTACAATGTAGGAGATGAAAAATACATGGATGAGATTAGTGTTATTTCAGGGGACAGAGGTCATTGGTAGAGTGTTTGCCTAGTGTGCATGAAGACCTGGGTTCAAGCACCAGCACTAGAAAAACAAGTGCTCAGATAAACAGTATATTTTACATTGCAGAAGAAGAGAGAGAGAAAATAGAATGGAAGAGAACAAAAACACCTCAGGATCTCTTTACAATATCTTGTTTTTGTTGTTGTTGCTTTTGTCAGTCATGAAATCTAGGCTTGGGCATTGTCTGAGCGCTCTAGCACTTGAGCCACAGTGCCACTTCCAGTTTTCTATTGGTTTATTGGAGGTAAGAGTCTCACGGAAAGAAAATGTGGTATATATACACAATGGAATTCTATGCCTCCATCAGAAAGAATGACATTGCCCCATTTGTTAGGAAATGGAAAAACTTGGAAAAAATTATATTAAGTGAAGTAAGCCAGGCCCAAAGAAACATCGGTCCCATGGTTTCCCTTATTTGCAATATCTAGTATATGTATGAGTCAAGCGGAAAAGGTCAGATAATGTGATGTCTGGAAAATGAACCCTTAGATATGTATTTTAATGTTTTTTTCTTTCATGCATGTGTTTCTAACGCATTTATAAGATTATCTCTTTGTTGCTTTGTATGTCCCTCCCCCACAGTATAACCCCTGCTTTCACTATATTTGATGTCAGTATAACTTGTGGAGGAGATGGGGAAAAACCAGTTGTTTAAGGATACAGGTGGACCTGTTGCAACAATGAGAAGTACAAGTTGTCATGTCCAAAACGAGCTTTACAACGTTGGTGCGGGGGGGGGGGGGGGGGGGGGGAAGGGGGGAAGCAGAAGGATTGGGATTGGGGGGGGAGGGGGGAGGCTGGGAAGGGATGTGAAGGGTAAACCAAAGGAGGAGGCTGCAATGCTTGGTAAGAAATGTACGCATTATCCTGCCCATGTAATTGTAACCCCTCTGTACAGTATGTTCACAAATTAAATTAAATTAAATTAAAAAAAAAAAAAAGAGTCTCACGGACTTTCCTGCCCAGGCTGGCTTTGAACCGCCATCCTGAGCTCTCAGCTTCCTGAGTAGCTAAGATTACAGGCATGAGCAACCAACGTCCAGCTTTTGTTTTGTTTTTGTTTTGTTTTTATCCTCATTAGGCAAAGCCTAAGAAGTATACAATCTTGCAAGGTTAAATTTTAGAAATTGCTCTGGATAAATTGGAAATAGATATAAATCCTCCAATCTTCAATATATTTTGGCTACAGAGCAAAGGATCTGTGATTCTCAGAATAAAGCCCTGGGTTCTGTGTTCATTTTTCCTATGGTGTCTTGGTGAGATGACAGGTAGGTACTAACCTGTTGGGTATATAAATGAGGGAAGCCTTCCTGGGCTTCTCTCGGTTAGCTGAGCCTGCAAAGCATGCTTAGAAATAGGACAGATGGGATCTTGATTTCCTCAAAGCACACATGTTTTAAAGGACATAAAAAATAATAAAAGAATAAATAACTTAGAAATGGCTCTTGATGGGGGCTGGGAAGGTGGCTCAGTGGTAGAGTGCTTGCCTTGCATGCATGAGACTCTAGGTTCGATTCCTCACAACACATAAGCAGAAAAAGCTGGAAATGGTGGTGTGTCTCAAGTGGTAGGGCACTAGCCTTGAGCTGAAGAGCTGAGAGACAGCACCCAGGCCCAGAGTTCAGCCTCCACAACCAACAAAAAAAGAAAAAGAAAAAAAAAAGAAATGGCTCTTGACAAAAGTATTTCTGACAGAATGTTATAATTTCCAGTCACCAGAGGGAGATAATCTAAAATGGAAATAGAATAAGCCTTTTACCTATTACCTTGAAAAGTGGGGATCACTTAGGCATGATGGCTCGTGCCTATATTTCTAGCTAACACAAGGCAAAATCAGGAGGATATGACAAGTTAAGCCAGTCCTGGCCAAAAGTTCAGAGGGACCTCCCCCCACCCCCATCTCAACCTATAGCTGGGCATGGAAGTCCACACTTGGTATCCTACAAATAGAAGAATCACAACACAGACTACACTGGTCATAAATGCAAGATCCTATTTGAAAACTCAAAAAAGACCCTGAGCTATTTCACTGAAGGCTAGCACTCTACTACTTTGAGCCACAGCTCCACTTCTAGTGTTCTGGCAGTTAATTGGAGATAAGTCTTATGCACATTCCTGCCCAGGTTGTATTTGAGCCATGATCCTCAGATCACAGCCTCTTGAGTAACTAGGATTGCAGGTGTGAGCCACCGGGGCCCAAATCATTGTTTTAAGGAACAAGAATCTGAGGATCTGTCGTTACTCAAGGCTTCTTCTCGCACAGGAACACACAGGAGCTTGAGGGTTGTGTTCCTGGAGTATAAACATCTATAGCTGTCTTTAATGTTGATTATAATGTTTGGAACACTTGCTTGGTACTGAGGCTTGAACATAGAGCCTCATATTTTTATGCTCTTGGATGGCACTCTACTGCTTAATCCATAATTCATCCAGCCCAGCAATTTGCTGATTGATTTTAGAGACAACCTTATAGAATTTCCTTCCCTGATTGGTTCTGTAATCCTCATCTGAGCCTCATGAAGTGCTTCATTTATAGTCATGATTTCCTGGCAAACAACTTGAAATATTTTAACCACTCTCAAAGTGTTGTCTCCTAAATTAATAGCTGATTTACCTTATTCACAGCATTGTATTACATCTAACTTTTACTCAGGACTCTAGATGTACAGTTGCAATACATAAATGATATTTTACTTGGATTTATAAGAGCTCTGAAATTGAATTAGAGTCGGTGTTAGGATACCACTTCTTACATTCACTTTTCTCCATCCCTGGCCTGATATCTGTCCTGTCTTACAATTTTGCCCAAGATTCGCAACCTTCAGGAAGTTCTAACAAGCTACACCTGACAAGAGGGATGAGGCCAGCACAGGTACATGCTGCTGGTGGGTGGGGATGTCTTCTCATCTGGGAAGACTGCCTAGATAGAAAAGGAAAATCATACACACTGTGAAGGAATGTGTGTCTTCAGGCTCCATTTCCTTGCCTTTGGGTATCTCTGGTCTATGGTGTCCACAGGTCAGGACCTCCTGTGTACCCTTAAGACACAAAGCCCTATGGAAGAAAGGGGCCAGAAGCTAGAGTGGGAGGACAGATAACTCCTGTGGTGGCCAAATTACACCTCTACCTCTGTTCATACAGGTTCCTAATAAGTGGTCAATATACTGGGCATTTCAGTGCAGATCTGCTCTAAGCTGATTCACACAAGTTGATTCCGGAAGCTTACACCACCAGAAGAAGGGTATACTTGCAGTTTTAGCAGACCCAAGTCAAAGGCATGGTCAGGACCCTACGCTGTCATCCAGCTGCTCATAGAGCCATTCTGCTTCCCCCTCCCAATCCAGAGCTAACCAAGTAGGATTCCAGTTCATCTTCTCAGTCTCAAAGAGTTGAGAGCTTTAAAGATTGAGTAGAAAGGAGAGACACACAGAGATAGAGATAGAAAAGCAAGAGAGATAGAGATAGTGGAGAGAGAGGGAGAAAGAGGGACCGAAGGAGCAAGGGAGGGAGGGAGAGAGGGAGGGAAGACAGAGACAGTATAATTCCCTGACCAGAGCTGTGTTTAGCTGCCTTGTCTTTTAGGAGGTTTAACCAGATGAAAAAGTAAAGGAGCCAAAACAAAATGAATGGGGCACAATCCAAAAAGAAGTTTATTCTAAAAGCTAAAAGAGCTCAACTTCTCTGAGGAGAAGAGGCTCCAGGGCCTGGCGACCATTGGTGTGAAGACACTAGTCCCCCTTCTTCCCTGTGGCCCTCCCCCGCTCATTCCCTGTGCAGAACCCCACCTCCCTCGCACAGTTGACAGTTATTGGATGGACTTCAGCCTCCATCTTTCCCAAAGCTACTCGGGAACTTTAAATCTCTCCTAGTAGAGAAGTGGTGAGATTTTAAAGAAAGAAGGAGATGATGGAGCACCTCCCTCCAGAGTGATTCATATAACTACAGAGCACCAGGTTAGACTCTGAGAACTAGTCAAGAGTGAATGAGAATTTGTTGCATGCTGCTTATGGGCATATAGAAAATGGTCATCTGATGGACACTGGTGGTTCACACCTATAATTCTAGATAGATAAGAGCGAAGGATCTTGGTTTAAAATCATTCGAGGCTGATTTATCTCCATTGACCAGCAGAAAGCTGCAAGTAGAACTATAGCTCAAGTGGTAGAGTGCCACCCTTGAGTGGAAAAGCTAAGGGGCAGTGCCAAGTCAATGGGAATTTGGACAGTTTCCTCCTAAATGTGGGATGGATTATGGAACAAGGAATGGACCACAAAATGGATTCATTGACCTCTCAAGAGGGCCAAAGCCTTGGACCATGAGCAGTGAGCACAGAAGAAATGAGAACATTCCTTACCCCCTCTCTACCCCACATGTCCCCACTAAAATTTACCCAAATAACTGCTGGATTTTCTAAGGCAATTCTCTTTTAAACTTTTTTTCTTGCTACTATAAAGGTTACACTTATATATGTCAGGTAATTTGTACATGTTTTCTTTGACAATGCCAGCCCTCTCTTGCTGTCTCCCAGTTTTTCCTTCCCATTGCCACTCACAAGTTGTATAGTTCATTTTCAACCTGGTGTGTTTGGAAGAGAGACTGTGGGAGGTCATTAATCTCACAATTGGACTACAGTAAGCCTGGGTGGGTGGTGGGTGGCCAAATCATGGAAGTCCTTAAAGGTCTGGTTTCAAGTTGTACCAAATAGTCTAGACCATTATCGCTCACTGAGAGCTCTGCAGGGAGCCAGGGACCCAGATCATTGATGGAGATTCCTGAGACTCTGTGTATAAATCAGTAGGGAAACAGAAGTAGGGAGACTGGGGCCTAGGTCTTAGGGACCCAACCCCTCAAAGTAGACAAGGATGTCAATGATACTTCAGTCACAATACCTGCTTAATTGGTAAAATTTAGACCATGAGATGATGGACAACAGTAGAAAACACATAGGCAACTGTTGTATTATGTACAGAGTTTAAAGAGCTCTCAGAGACACAGGCTGGCCACAGAAGGGCACCAGCCAGACTCCAAGGATGGGTGCAAGAGCAGAGAAAACACACCTTCGGTAGGAAAAAGTGCAGACCTGGTGCTTGGATGTGTGTTCTATGGGACTCAGGTGTTTGTTAACTAAGAAGCATGGGAATTTTTGAATATTAAGGTATTATACCTTTTGATTTGGGTTGCATTACAGGATTTTATGTGCACAGTTACATATGTACCTATGTGAAATCCATTAACTTGCACACTTAAAAAATCTATGCTCAATTTTTTTGTGGGTGCCAGTCATAGGGTTTGAACTCAGGGCCTTGACACTGTGCCTAAGTTTGTCTGCTCAAGGTTGCACTCTACCCCTTCAGCCACAGCTCCATTTCCAGCCCACTTTGTGGCTATTGGTAGCTAAAAGTCTCAAGGAGTTTGTTGCCAGGGCTGGTTCTGAACCTGACCTTGGCCTTCCAGGGTAGATAAGATTGCTAATATTGTCTCATGATCAGAATTCAAAATATCCCTTTCCACTTATACATATTGATTCACATTATCATAAAGTCTACAAAGGGAACAATTGTAAGTCAGATCATCACTAGTCAAGAGACCTTTGTAAGTCAGAGACTTATCTGTACACACTTTTAATATCAATTCAGTACAGTGGAATCTCAAACCTATGTATTAAGGGGAAAATATCTAGTTCTAGGGAATTCAGATAGGTGGCTGAAGATTTCCTTTATCCTTCTTTCTCTTTTCTTCTCTCTCTTTTTCTTTATCTCTATCTTTCTATTTATACTCTATCTCTGCCTTTCTATTTATTCCCTCTTATCACTCTTCCTTTTGTCCTTCCTGATCCACACATTAAAAAAAGCAACAACAAAAAACTAGCTGAGTGCTGGTGGTTCTTTCATGCCTGTAATTCTAGCCACACAGGAGGCTGAGATCTGAGGACTGCACTTGGAAGCAAGCTGGTCCAGGAAAGTCCCTAAGTCTCTTATCTCCAATTTGGCTAGATGTGGATCTTTGCTCAAGTGGCAGAGCATCAGGATTAAACAAAACAGTTAAGTGACAGTGCTCAGGCTGTGAATTCAAATCTTAGTCCTGTCACGCACGTACAAAAAATTACTAACATACAATGGTGAAATGATAAATTTTAAAATCATGGCTTTGTAATTATTACTATTTTCAAAATGAACAAAAGCAGACATTCTCTCCAGGTATTTCTTGAGCAAAGTAGTCAAAAAGAATTGAGAAACAGCCTAGCCAATCCATATACACATATGTGTGTTTATCTAATAGCTTATACATTCAAGACAATGATATATTTGCTAAAAGAGGTGACAGAATTGAAAAGGGTGGGGGACAATTACATGAAACATTTGAATGCATAAGTTTGTCACAATACCCTGGGGACACTTGCTCTAGCCCATCTAGCATTTAAGCCTTGATTTGAAGTTAGTTGGGCTTCCTGCTGACATGACCCCTTCTGATTGATGTTGCCTTTTGCTTTTCCATCCATTTCAAAGTGAAACAGGAGAAGCTATTTTTAAAACATAGTACTAAGTCTGCAGAATGTCTTGAGAAGCAGATGTCACCACAGAGAAAGGCTTTGTTTTTAAAAAAGGAAAGCTGAAAGAAGGAAGCAACCTAGAATGACTGACTTTCATAGAAAGGATGCAAACAAATGTCAGGGCATTTTGTGGAAGTCATTGCAGCAACATTTTCCCATCATTAGTCTTTGCGTGTGTGAGTTCTAGTTGTAGCTATTTTCTATTACTAAACCCAACTGTAATATATCAGTCAGTTCCAGGAGTACTGGCACTTTGCCAAAGCTATTGAGAACTGGATCAACTAATCAAATCTAAGATATCCAAATGGGTTTGGAACCAGGCTCCTACCATACTGAAAGGTTCTGTATTGGAAGCCTGTAGGCTAAGAACATAATAAATATGTACTACAGTTCAGCAGCTTTGGAGCATACCAGCATTTTCATTTAAGGAGAGAGTGAGCTAGGGCTGTAGCTCAGAGTTAGAGTATTTCTTTACCATGTGCAGGTTTTTGGGTTCCACCAAGTAGAACAGAAGAAGGCAAAGAAAAAAAAGCAAAAGAAGGGAAAGAGGAAAGCAGAGAAGAGATATGAAAAGGAAGGAAGAGGAATAGAGGAAGAGGTGGGGGAATAGAAGGAAAGGAGGAGGAGGAATTAAAGAAGGAGGAATAGGAGAAAGAGGAGGAGGAGGAGGAAAATGAAGAAGAGGAAGAGAATGAGGAAGAGGAGAAAGCTGAGGAGGAGGTGGAGGTGAGGAAGAAGAGAAGGAATAGAAAAAGGAAAGAAAGAAGAGACAGGAGAGGAGGATGGAATGTAAACATGAACTCATGAGTTTACAGAATTCAATATAATTGTCACTTACAAAATCCATGGATTTGATTATCTCTACAACATTTGTTTTCTTTCCATGATTTGATTGGTGTTCATTGTCTTCTGAAATGAAATACAAAGTTTAATGTTAAAAAATCAATTACAAAATTAATTCTCATCCATGAATTCCATCATTGACAACACTCTCCATCAAAGTGCTATTTTGAGATCCTCCTAGACATCACTGGTCTTTCCATTGTTGTAGGAGTCAAAAGGAAATCTTCTGGGCACTGGAGGCTCATGCATATTTTAAAAAATCCTAGCTACTCAGGAGACTGAGATTTGAGAATTATGGTTCAAAGCCAACCCAGTAAGGAAAGTCCATGAGACTCATCTCCAATTAATCACCAGAAAAGTGGAAGTGGAGCTATGTCTCAAAATGGTATAGCACAAGCCTTGAGAGGAAGAGCTCAAGGATAACACACAGGCTCTAAGTTCAAGCCCCATGACCAACAAAAAAAGAGAAAAAAATATTCCAATATTGTTATTTGACTCTCTCAAAGAATAGTAAAATCTTTATAGTCCAAACACCTAACAACAACAACAAATTCCTGTTGCAGCTTGGTGCAGGTGGCTCATGCCTGTAATCCTAGCTACCCAGGAGGCTGAGATGTGAGGATTATGGTTTGAAGCCCTGGCAGAAAAGTCTGTGAGACTCTTATCTCCAATTAACCACCAAAAAACTACATGTGGAGTTGTAGCTCAAGTGGTACAGCAATAGCCTTGAGCGAAAGAAGCTCAGGGACAGCACTCAAGCCCAGAGTTCAAGCTCTAGGACTGGCAAAATAAAAATCCATTTGTTGTAGAATTATAAGACTTGCTGGCAGACCTATCAATTTACTATGGAAAATGAAAAAAAGAGGAGGAGCTAGGCCACAACATGTGGAAATAGAGAAAAGAGCACTTGATTTCTGACCAGTAATGGTTTTCTTTTTTTTTTTTTAACTGTATTTTTTTTTGTCTTTTCTTTTTTGGTATTGTGGATCGAACCCAGGATGTTGCACTTGCTAGGCAAGCGCTTTGCCACTGAGCTACATCCCAGCCCCAGTAATTGTTTTCTACTTTTCAAAGATTTTGTTTAATTGAGCCAATCCTAATGCTTCTGAATGAAATCAGTTTGAATCTATCTGCTGGCTGATAGGTGGTATGTTCAGAGGATTTGTACTAGAATTTTCTCCAGTATCAGGAAATAACTTGAGTCCTGTTTGTAGGATGTGTATACATCCTGAGTCAGCATGTCTGAATGGCTTCTGCTAATGTGTTATGTAAACTAACTACAATGTCCAGTACATCACTTTGCCTGGTGGCCTCAGGAACCAAGCTTCTACTGTGATCTGCTAGCTTTTGTCTGTTGTGGATCCTTCGGTTATTTCAAGAATTCGTCTTAGCACACTGTGACCTGCTGTCCACAGTCAAAGCAAAACTGAAGGAGTTAATTTTCAGAAAACTCGAAAGATAGTACTATTTGTTCTCAGCACACAAAGTCTTTAAACTTTGATAAGAGAAATCCTCAGATTTGATGCATCTCATCACCAAAATCATGATTGCTAACAGGTGTCAAGAATTTACTTCTTTTCTAAGAAGATCTAGAATATTAAGGTTGAAGTTGTGGTTAAGAGAAAGTCAGCAACTTATCATATACCTTCAATCCCTGGGTCTGCTTGAAGTGCCTGCAAAATGGAATCGTGGCTAGCAGTAGTAACAGTGTTTAGGAGACTTAGCAGTATGTTAAACTCCTTGAATAAATCCACTCAATCATCCCAAAGATCAGAATAGATAGGTGTTGTTATTTCATTACCTATGCCAGGATATTTAGCTGCAGAGAGAATAAGTAACATAAAGAGATTTCTCAAGGTCACCGTGAATGGTGACCAGCCCTTTTTTGTTTCCCTACAGCTCTAGAGACAATTCTGATTTGTGAGGGATTGAAGGAATTCTAAAAAAGCATGTCAGTGGCTTGAATGAATGTATTTGTTTCTAAACAGCCTCTAATCTTCCACTCTATCTCTGCCAATTGAATTTTGCATTATTCCCAAAGCCAAGTGTCCCACCAGATTTTCATTCTTTCCAATCTCAATGACATATGTCTGGTTAGAAAATTGAGGAAAGAAACATCATTTTGAATGCATTTGCTTATTTACTTATTCCTTAACTACTATGTGCCAGAAAGATAATTTGTGCTGTTAAAACTACAAAATATCCATGAGGTATGTTTTCAAATGACTAAAAACATGATCTTCGAAGTGATAGTAATCTTTTATTAATATAACAATATGTTTTTTCAAAATCACAACAGAGCTATTAGCTAATAGAGTTATTATAAGGATTAAAAATATAATTGATCATATATATATATATATATATATATATATATATATATATATATATACACACACACACATAGATTTTGACCTTTTCTACTTGTCCCAGACATATACTAGTTATTGCAAATAAGGGAAACCATGGGACCTATGTTTCTTTGGGCCTGACTTACTTCATTTAGTATAATTTTTTCCAAGTCTTTCCATTTCCTAACAAATGGGGTAATGTCATTCTTTCTGATGGAGGCATAGAATTCCATCATATATATATATATATATATATATATATACCACATTTTCTTGATCCATTCATCTACTGAGGGGCATCTGGGTTGGTTCATATCTTAGTTATGGTAAATAATTCTGCAATAAACATCATTGTGCTGGTGGCTTTGGTATGACCTTGTTTGTGATCATTTGGATAAATGCCCAAAAGAGGGTTTGCTGGGTCATAGGGGAGCTCCATGTGGAGTCTTTTGAGGAACCTTCATACTGCTTTCCAAAGTGGTTGAACACATTTACATTCCCACCAACAATGCTGTAGTGTTCCCTTTTGGCCACATCTCCTCCAGCATCTGTTGTTATTAGAGTTCTTGATTATACCATTCTAACTGGAGGGATGTGAATCTCAGAGTTTTCTTGAAGTGCATTTTTTTATGGCTAGAAAAGTTGAGCATTTTTTCATGTGTCTATTGGTCATTCTTATTTCCTCCAGAAAAGTCTTGCTATAAGTCTTTAGCCCAGTTACTTATCAAGCGGCTGTTTCTTTGAGGATTTGTTGTTGGGGCATTTAATTTTTTGAGTTCCAAGTGTATTTTAGATATGAGACCTTTGTCTGTAGTATAGCTAGTGAAGATCTTCTCCTAGCCCATGGGCTTTCTATGTCCTTTGCCATGTAGAAACTGTACAGTTTCATGCAGTCCCATTTGTCTGAGCTTTCTTTGATTTGTTGTGTTTCTGGGAGTCTATTAAGAAAATTTTGGCCTGTGCCAATGAGCCCTAAGGTTTCTCCTATTCCATCCTGTAATGTCTTCAGGGTGTCTGCTTTGACTCCGATGTCTTTGATCTATTTAGAGTTGATTCTGGTGCAGGGTGATATATAGGATCTAGCTTTAGTTTTCTACAGGTGATTATCCAATTTTACTGGCACCATTTACTGAAGAGGCTGCTTTCTTTCATTCTACTTTTTAGCTCCCTTATCAAATATTAGATGGCTATAAGTCTATGGGTTCATTTCTGGGTTTTCAATTCTATTCCATTGGTCCTGAGGTCTCTTCTTGAGCCAGTACCAAGCTGTTTTGAGTACTATGTCTTTGTAGACCAGATAAGATGAAGTTAACTGAAATGAACCCCAAGATACTGGCACAAGTGGTTTTTTCTTTCTTGCTATTGTTTCTAGGGTATTTATAAGGTACCATGCGATTTTTGTTGCTTTGTATGTTCCTCCCCCATGGTATAACCCCTTTTTTTCACTGTATTTGATGTCGGTATAATTTGGGGACAGGAAGGGAAAAAACAAAATGTTTAAATAGGGATATAGGTAGACCCATTGTAACAATGAGATATACAAGACACTATTTTGAAAAATGAATTTTACAATTTAGATATGGGGAAGGCGGTGGAGGGGAGTATAGTTGTGGAGGTGGGAGGGAAGGGACGATGGGGAAAACAAAGGAGGAGGCAACAATGCCTGTTAAGAAATGTACTCATTACTTTGCTCATATAACTGTAACCCTTCTGTACAGTAGTTTCACAATAAAAGAACTTATTAAAAATATATAATTGAGGTGGGTGCCAGTGGCTCACACCTGTAATCTTAGCTACTCAAGAGGCTGAGATCTCAGGATCACAGTTCAAAGCCAGCCCAGTCAGGAAAGGCTGTGAGACTCTGATTTTAATAAAAACCACTAGAAAACCAGAAGTGGCACTGTGGCTCACGTGGTAGAGGGTTCACCTTGAGCAGAAGAATGCAGGGACAGCGCTCAGGCCCAGAGTTCAAGCCCCACAACCAAAAACTAAAATAAAATAAAATAAAAATTTTATACATATAATTGAGGCAAAGTATATAATACCTAGCAATGACTGGAGTTATCTTTGGTTTCAACCTTAATAACACAACGACGCAATGGATTAGTGAGGGCATGGACTATCATACTCCTATGTGTTAAATGTTAGGATAGCGAGGAGCCAGACAGCTGGGCACTGGTGGCTAACATTCAATCCTAAGATCTCAGCCCCTCAGGAGGCTGAGAGCTTAGAATTGAAGTTTGAAGCCAACCTGTGCAGAAAGTCTCTGAGAATCTTCTCTCCAAATTATCCACCAAAAAGCTGGAAGTGAAGTTGTGTCCCAGGTAGTATAGTGCTCGCTTTGAACAAAAAAGCTCAGAGACAGTTTCCTGGCCCTGAGTACAAGCCCCATGATGAGAGAGAAAGAGAGAGAGAGAGACAGAGAGAGAGACAGAGAGAGGGGGGGAGAGAGAGGGGGAGGGAGGAGGGAAGGGAGGGAGGGGAGGAGGGAGAGAGGGAGGTAGAAGGAGGCAGAGAGGAAGAGAAAGAGGGAGAGAGGAGAAAGAGGGAGAAGGAAAGAAGATAAAGAGGGAGAGAAAGAGGGGAAAGGAGGAGAAGAGAGACAGGTGGGAGAGAGAGAGAGAGAGAGGCCCAAGATTTGTTGTTGTTGTTGTTGGTCATGGGACTTGAATTCTGGGCCTGGGGACTGTCCCTGAGATTCTTTTGCTCAAGGCTAGCACTTTGCCACTTGAGCCACAGCACCACCTCTAGCTTTTTTTGTTTATGTGGTGCTGAGGAACGGAACCCAGGGCCTCATGCATGCAAGGCAGGCTCTCTACCACTGAGCCACCTTCCCAGCCCTAAGCCAACTTCCTAGCCCCCTAGTTTAAGATAAATTATTTTGGGGCTAGGGATGGATCTTAGTAATAGAGTGCCTGCCTAGCATGCATGAAGCCTTTGGTTCAATTCTTAGTACCACATAAACAGAAAAAGACAGAAGTGGCTCTGTGGCTCAAGTGGTAGAGTGCTAGCCTTGAGCAAAACAAGCTCATGGACAGTGCCCAGGCCCTGAGTTCAAGCCCCAGGACTGTAAAAAAAATAATCTTAGAATTTATTTCAATCTTCAATTACATCTTCTATTTTCCTTGTGGCTTTGTTGTTTTCTCAAATCAGGTTGTTTGATCAGGCAGATAAAAGTTCTGCCTTACAAAATTGAAGTCCATCCTCCCAAACTAACTCATTGGGAGAGGGTATCTGCTTTGTGTGTAACTCAGGAAGGAGGTGGCAGTTTTCTGTAGGTTGGAGTTTCTGTAAGTGAGCTTGAGTGTGGGTGGTGTGTGTGGTGTGTCTGGAGTCACTGGCTTTCCCCATTCAGGCTAGCTCCTGAGACTCTCTTTTGGCCCAGCCTGGAGCCACTTTCCACTTTTGGCTTTTACAACCTAACCAGTTTTTTTTTTTTTTTTTTTCAGTGAGATTTTACATACTTTTGGCTTTTGAATTCCTGCAGCTGGCTAAGCTCAAGGCTTAGCTGCTATATCACTGGAATGTCTTTGCTCACTGCAGAGTAGTGGGGCCACCTCTCATTGTGCCACGCCAGGTTAAGTTGTCCTCCCTGAGAGGAGCTTCTTCCTTCTGTGTAAGGCAACCTTCCCTTGGGTGGAGCTGATTCCTTTGCCTTGTTGAAAAATGGTGCTTCTCTGGCCTGATTCAATTGTTCTGGCAGGCTCTATGCCAGTATCAAAGATGGCATTCTTCTTGGGTAGGGGCTGGGCAGGGTAACTTCCAGAAGCTATTCTGTGAGAAGGAATGAGGGTGTCTTTTGTGGACTACTCACACTTTCCCTTCATTTTTCAGACTGTCTATGATCTGTGTCTGTCTGTGGCCAGCAGGATGTGGATTTCCCCTCCTACTCATCTAATTTGTGGTGAACTTGAGTGAAAGGCCATGTATACTTGTCTCTGGTGTCTTTGCTGCAACTATAGTCCCAGCCACCACCGCCACTAGCGTAGGCCCAAATCTCTCTTGCTAAGCAGGCTGCCTGAATTTTTCCTCCCTGGCTAAAATCTCTCTACTCTTATGGCTCACTTGGTCTGACTCTCTAGCCATGGACTTGTTGCTGGGGCTTTCTTGGAGAGAGCTCAGTCAGACCCCCAGTTGCACCTTTGTCATCTTTGTCTCCTCCAATCATAATGCTTTTTAAGCATTAGCTCACCATGACATTTATTACCACTATCACCTTATCAGCAGGCTCAAAGATTTCCTAGTAACAGAATGTTACAAACAAAATTTTAACAGAGGGTAAGATATAAATAAATGACTATATAGTCATGTCTGGGAGTATCATGATGCCATTCAATTAAACTACGCAACTTTACTGACATGATAAAAAAGGTCTACTGTACAATATTAATGCAAAAACCTAATAGGAAGATTACGAACATGATTCCAGACTTCTAAGAGGTAATGGCAAAATATACTAAGAGTGTACCCTACACTCTTCTGGAATTTATATTCAGTGATAGACTTTATACAGGGAGATTCAGGTGCTAGTATCACATATGCATCAATTGTTAAAAAATGAAATCCACATGAAAATTTCACTTAAGTGATTTGAAAGATGTATGTGAACTTTGTGAAACAAATATGAAACTAAATTTAAAGTGAGAAATAGTACAACAGAAATGCAATAAGAAGTTAGAAACCTAAGTAAAGGGTTTTAGGCAAAATTATTTTCCTAGTTATAATATCAGAACGAGGTTGATTCCTCAACCATATGGCTTGGTTTTGTTTTTGTTTTTGTTTTGTTTTTTAGTTTTCTGTTTGTTTGGTTTTTTCCCTTCAAGCATACAGTGAGATTGGTGTTTTTAGAACTCTGGAGGACTGGGGAGGGGAAGCTTCAAAATCTGAACATGTGAAAATCAGATGATCATGGTACTGAAGGGAAGTCTAAAATTGACCAGAGGTTAATGTGCTTAAGTCTTTGTAGCATTCTCTGTCATCTCACCCATAATTCCACCCAAGCAAGTTCTGTTTTCTTTCTGAGTGGTTATCACTGACATATATCTAAGCAACTTAATCCATGAGAATCTTCCTGCAGTTCTGCAAGGAGCCAAATTCACCTTGCGGCAAGCTGGTGCTAAGGAAGCATCCTTGAACTTAAATGGTAAGAGCAGGCAAGCCATTTGCTTGACTCCCAAGGGCACATATTTGCAAAGGCTGCCTTCAGAGCTACTAAAATACAAGTTAACAACTGCAATGCTGATGAAAGAGATAATCTCTCAGTGAAACACAACCCCTCATGCTGTGTGGCCTCTTCCAACAGATTAAGGAGAAAGGGATTTTGCACCAAAGAAAAAGGGCACTTAAGGCAGAACGGAGGACACCCATGAAGGTGCTAAGCTGAGCTAATACATAGAAGTAAGAAGTGAACCACTAGTAGATTTAGTAGCAAGAAGGAGTAGGTGTAGTGCAAAGACACATTTTTCAGAAATAGGGAGTCCCTTGCTGCTGAAAGGGGGAAATATGGGGAAGGTGGACTGGAGGAGGGGCAGAGATAGTGCCAAGTGTAATCAGACACAAGAAAGCATGATTAAGAAACTGATCATTGAAAGACAAAGCTAGCTAAACTGGAAACATGGGGATTGAATACAAAAAAGGCCATCCAGCTCAGCAATGCAACTGACTATATGTACAATGAAGATGGAGAAATATTTTGAAGTTGCTTCCAAATTAAGTGTCTACCTAACCAAGAATTATATGAAAAGATGTATGAGGAAAGGGAAAGGTAAAAGTGCACTCTATTTAACTGGCATAAGTGGAACATTCATTGATGGGGTGTTAAAAAAGAGTTAATGGAGTGCCATATGGATGGTATTTCAAGTCAAAAAGTGCAGAGTTCAAGTCAGAAAAACATAGAAGGAAACAAGAATGGGAAGACAGGAAATTAACATATGAAACAAATGTAATGCTAAGATCATGAAGGACAACCAAGCATTAGAAGGTACTAAGGAGCAAAAGGAGAGTTTTAAGTACTATCAAATATGTTTACTACAGTCTTACAAAATGAAATCATACATTCTTGTTTCTAAGTCAATCAAATTAATATGTATTTGAGAGTTCTGATAAATATTGAGATTATGGTTGACCACAAATATAAGACACACAAACAGGTGGATACCTTTTGATCAGTGCTTCTCAATGTACTTAGAACTTAAATAAGTTTAGAACATAAATGAGTAAAGTTCTAGACGAGAACTATCATTTCAGTTGTCCAGCATAATCCTGACTCCAGTGAGCAATGTACATTCACTAAAGTTCTAAATGTAAGCTTTTGACGAAACTTTTCTCATCTGAAACCCTGCTCTAAAGCTGTAAATGTAAGTACTGGAAGAAACTGCAAAAGATTTATGTTAGTTCACATTTCTCAATGACCCATGAGGTAAAGAGAACAGGAAGTGACATAATCTATGTAACTCTCAAGTTATCATTTTAAAAAAAACCTAGTTAATGAATGGAAGTCTTTATCTGCAAAGTCATTTTTTTTTTTTTATGGTACTTGGGTTTGCATTTAGAATTGTGAACTTGTTAGACTGGTGTGTTACCACTGAGCCATGTCTCCAGTCCTGGTTTTCTCTGGTTATTTTTAGGATAGGATCTTACTTTCAGCATAGGCATGCTCCTGGACCACAGTTGGATTATTTTAGGCTTCCCATAGTTCTTAAAATTACAGGCTTGCACCAGATTCCTTTCATGGGCGTTGAATCTCATGGACTTTTCTGGTTGAAATGGCTTTATGCCTCAATCCCTCTGATCTTAGCCTCCCATTAAATTTGGGATGACAGATATCTTCCACTCTAACTAGTTTATTTGTGTTGAAAGGGGGATTTTTTTGAAATTTTTTTTCTGTAGTTGACCTTAAGCCATGACCCAATGTATCTCAGCCTCCCAAGAAACAAGGACTAAGCATGAGTCATTGTGCCTGACTTCAAAACTCATTTTTAAGTTATACTGATTAACTGGAGCCATAGTGTACATTTCTTAATACTACATACAAATTTGATGAACAAGCTATTAAGAACATAAGAAATTTGGTGGAAATATTTGGGCTGGTGATTCCTAGAATCTTAAAGAATCTGCATCTATAATATTATCTGAATACTCTCAAGATATCAGTTATGGGTAATACACAATTAAATAGCTATAAATCATCTCATTGCCCAAACAATAAATTAAGAAGTCTGTAAAAAAGTAATTTGAGCTTAACTTCTATATTTATTTATGCAAAATTAATTGAGCAGTTCCTAGATATGAAACTTCAGACTGCTTTTTAAGAGTGCTGTAGATGAACTTACTCATGTTGGTGGCTGATGAGAAGAAAGCCTCTCCCTGAAACTTGAGGAGACATACTGTGCTAGAAGGCTCAAGCCATTTTTATTGAAGTGTCTTCAACCCAAAAGTTGATGAGCTGTAATGAACTGCAGGATGATGAGGTGACACATTAGTGACTCTTTGTGTTCTTCATCATGTCTGATAGAAAGAGCAACAATCCGTGGGTAGAAGGTAAAGGATTTCACAATCTGATTTGATCCTAGGATTTGGCTGGGTGCCTAGGGTATAGGTTTTCATAAATGGGTGCTGGGAACACCTTTAGACTAAAAGTGAAGCTTGTTTTATAGGAAGGAGGGCATAAACTTTGTTTACTCAGGAAATGGTGTCATTAAATTTAAAAGCAAATGCAAGTACATGGAGGAAGAGTTTTTATAGACACTAAATAGAAACCTCATCATCCTTTTCAAATGTTTCTTCAAGTCTAAGTGTAATAATAGATAATTATTCAGTCATGCCACATACCCACTTCCTGATTTAATCTCCAGCTAGAAAAATTAATAGTAAAAAGTTTCCACAAAAGTCATCATTGTGAAGTATTTAAGTATCTTTGGATAAAAGACAGTTTGAAAAAAATCACTATGATTTATTACTATGCCAGCTGAGAGGGCAACAAGAGTTATGCCATGTTCACAGCAGTTTCTATACCTTTATTCCTCAAAAGATGACAAAAAACATTGTCAAAATAAAGCTTTTTCGTGATCTAGTAGGATTTTGATTTTGCAGATCAGACACATTAATTAACCCATGTAAGATACATGACAATGATCAAAGCTCATTGGTTGCATTATTGTTTGTCCCAGGAAACTTCTAAAGACAGTCGGTGTGAAATTGATCAAATTAAGCCTTTTCATCACACACATTTTTCTTATTTAGAGTTTCTTTTTACAGTAGTAATACACAGTAGTCCTTAGGCCCCAGGGGTTTTAGAAACTGAGCGTAGAAATAGGTTCAGCCTCTGTCCTTCTGCCTCCGTTTAAATGCTGGCAAAATCACAGATCCATATCACAGTGAAAACACAGCAAATCAAATTTTAGTCAATGAATTATTCATGCAATCCTACTGTACTTGTAGATTTTCCCTCAATGCAGGACCTGTAGCTACTAATCTGTGGACATATTTGAAATTAAGATTATCATGAGATTTGAAAGATAACCACTATTAACATCTGAAATCCAACACCTGTTGCTCACACTTGTAACATTAGCTACTCAGGAGGCTGTGATCCGAGTCTTGGTTTGATGCCAGCCTGGGCAGACAACGCTGAGTCTCCTATTTCTAATTAAACAGTAAAAAGCTGGGAATAGAGGTTAACTCAAGGTGTAGAGTGCCAATTGAGTCAAAAAGCTAAGGAAAATTACAATGTCCTATGTTCAAGCCCCAGTACTGGTAAAAGCATAACAAAACAAAATGAAAAAAGAAAACAAATAAACAACTGAATTAGGAGATAGGAATTTTGATCCTTATCCATCCTAAACACACTGTATGCTCAAAGCATCAGAGGACAGGAAACTATGGAAACTCTGGAAGACGCTTGTCATACTAAGGATGACTTCCATTCGACCACCTTTATAGAAATAGCACTGAGATGCAGTTCTACCAGTTGTACCTATTTGCACTAATATGGTTAACTTAGGAAAGAAGCTGTCCAATGAGGCAGTGTTATCTTTTTTTCCATATAAGTAAGGAGAAGAGAAAGGTTTCTGGGGTGTTTGAGATATGGAAACTGAAGTTGGACCTGATGGCCTCAGATGAAATCATTGCCTCAGGTCTTTGCACTGAGTGATGTCCCCTCTTCCCACTCCAGGAAGAATGGACACATGCCTCTGCCACAGTTAATCTCAATAAAAGATGTTTTCAGAGAGGGTTGAGTAGAATTCCTTTATCAAAGGCGTCTCATTCCTCCAATTATTTTCAAGCTCCTTGCTGAAAAGGAAATAAAAATTAAAGTATATATAATCCTTACACTGTAGCTCTGTTTGGCAAAGAAGCTTTAGAATATTAAAAGTGGTCTAGAATTCTTTCTTCCTACATCAAAGTAAATGGTAGACTGGATATAAATTGTGCACTATGCAAATGATTAAAAAGATAAAGGCAGAAAATATGAAAATAGTTCATGTTAGAAAAAAGAAAAGTGGTGAGGAGGGGAAAAGATTGAGAAAGATATCAAGTCTGAGAAACTAAGATGAGAGAGAGTGAGAGATAGAAAAAGACAGGGAAACAGAAAGAGAGGAGAGAGACATACATACAAAGACAGAGACAAAGAAAGAGAAATAGATACACAGAGACAGGAGAGAGTGAAAGCAAATTTATGAAGAAAAATTTTCTAAATATTTTCTATTATAAAATGGTTTATTAACACAAAAATAAAACATTCCACTAAATATTTATTAGATTTTTCTATGGCTTTCTATTATTAAAAATATTTACCAATTGTAAAGTACATAATATAATTAATGAAGATAAGGTCCATTGTTCATTGTTGAAGATGTGTATTAAGTTGTCAGAGATTATTAACTCTTTTCTTTTAAACAGCAAAGGAACAATTAATGTAATAAAAGCAAGTGCTTAGCAAATGATTTCATGCTTTTTAGTGTTTTCAGTAATATGTTTTCATTACTACTAGGCTTGTTTAGAAAAGTTATACCTTTGTTGATGAATTATTTCCCCAAATATGTGATTTCTTCTGGACCTTTTCAACTTCTTTGTCCCCAAGTTTCAAGTGAAAGTACACACAAAATTCTAGAAACACCTTCAAACAATAATTATGCATTTTCTGTTTCTGTTTCTATAGATTTGTATGTCCTGAATGTTTCACATGCGTGAGAATATTCAGGAAGTCACCTATTTTGAATGCTTTTCTGTTTATTGTGCTGTCAGAGTTCATATGCGCCATGGCATAGTACTTTTTTTCCCTTGACCTAATAGTATTCCATTGCAAGAACATACTACACTGTTTCCATTTTAATTGATGGATATTTAGGTAGTTTCCACATTTTGGCTATGCTGAAAAATGTTACTACGAACGTTTGAGTGTTGAATTTTTGACCCTCTTGGGCATATATTTAGGAGTTGAATTACTGAGTTGTAGTTATCACTGGTTTTTAGTTTTTGAAGAACTGCTGGACTACTTCCCCAAAGTGTCACAGTTTGCAATAGGATTCTAATTTCATATATTCTTACACCTGTGAGTTTTTATGATTGACTTACAAGAATTCTTCATATATTCTCACACAAGACCATATGCTGATATAGGACTTAGAAATGTTTTCTCTAGCAAACAATATACACTTGTAATCCTAGTGATTCAGGACACTGAGACTCAGAAGATCATGATTCAAAGCCAGTCTGGGCAGAAAAGCCCATAACCAGAAAAATGTGAGGATAAACAAGCATAAAGTCCTGAGTTCAAACTCTGGTACCAGGAGAAAGAAAGCAAAAGAAGATGTTTTCCTTCTATGAGTATTTTCTCTTCAATTGGTTGAAATGTAATCTGATCTATGAAACATTATTTTAATTTTCATGATACTCTGTTTACATTTCTGTTTATTTTTTTCCTTGTGCTTTTCGTGCTGTGTCTGAGAATCACTTCTAGGTCATCAAAAATTTATTCTATGTCTTCCTCAAAGTTTCATTTATACTTTTGATTCATTTGGGTTAGTTTTATACGTGGTACAACGAAAAAGTCCACATTCATTCTTTTGCATGTGGATGTTCAGTTGTTCCTGCAGGAAAGCTATTCTCTCTCTCTCTCTTTTTTTTTTTTTTTGTCGGTTGTGGGGCTTGAACTCTGAGCCTGAGCGCTGTCCCTCAGCTCTTCAGCTCAAGGCGAGCACTCTACCGCTTGAGCTACAGCACCACTTCTGGTTTTCTGGTGGCTTATTGGAGTTAAGAGTTTCACAGATTTTCTTTTTTAAAAAAAATATTGTGAAAATACTGTACAGAGGGGTTACAATTACATGGGCAAGATAATGAGTACATTTCTTATCAAGTATTGTAGCCTCCTCCTTTGTTTCCTCTTCCCATCCCATCCTCCCCCAACCTCCCACCCAACAACCCCCCCCCCCCCCCCCCCCCCCCCCCCCCCCCCCCCCCGCCCCGCACCAAAGCTGTATAGTTCGTTTTCGACATAACGACTTGCACATCTCATTGTTGCAATGGGTCCACCTGTATCCCTATTTAAACGATTTGTTTTTTCCCTTCCCCTCCACAAATTATAACAACATCAAATACTGTGAAAGCAGGGGTTATACAGTGAAGGAGGGACATAAAAAGCAACAAAGAAATAATCTTATAAATGTGTTAGAAACAATCGCATGAAAGAAAAAAAAAACATTTGAATACATATCTTAGGATTCATTTCCCTAACATCAACTTATCTGTCCTTTTCTGCTTGACTAGACATATACTAGTTATTGCAAGTAAGGGAAACCATGGGACCTATGTTTCTTTGGGCCTGACTTACTTCACTTAACATAATTTTTTCCAAGTCTTTCCATTTCCTAACAAATGGGGCAATGTCATTCTTTCTGATGGAGGCATAGAATTCCATTTGTGTATTGTTGGTGGGAGTGTAAACTTGTTCAACCACTTTGGAAAGTAGTATGGCGCTTCGACTCCACATAGAGCTCCCCTATGACCTAGCAATCCCACTTTGGGGCATTTACCCAAATGTTCACAAACAAGACTACACTAAAGCTACCAGCACTATGTTTATTGCAGCCTTATTTACCATAGCTAAGATATGGAACCAACCCAGATGCCCCTCAGTAGATGAATGGATCATGGACTTTCTTGCCCGCACTGGCTTTGAACTGTGATCCTCAGATCTCAGTCTCCTGAATAGCTAGGATTACAGGCGTGAGCCACCAGTGCCCGGCAGGATAGCTATTCTTTAACCATTGACTTGTCTGGGTACTCTTGTCAAAAATCAAGTGATGGGAAATGTAGTGTCTATTTCCACTTCTCAATTATATCCTATGTATTTGTGGTCTAATATTATTTTCCTCATCACACTACTATAACTTGAAAGTAAGTGCTGAAGTTGGGAAGTGGGAACCTGCATCTCTATACTACTTTTCCAAAATTTCCTGGCTATACTGGCTTTCTTGCATTTCCAAATGAATATTTAAAAAGAACTTATCAATTTATTTAAAAAAGCCATTTAGAATCATGACTATAACTTAAAATATTTTCAACATTATTTTTAAACTACACATTCCCTACAAAAAGGATAAAGCTCATTGTTAAATTGTCTAAAGTATTTTTTTCTGAATATGACTTATTTTTATTGGTTTAGCAATCAGGAAAGTAACTGGACCAGGAATAGGTGAAAGTTCAAATGCTTCCTTCAAATGTGCACAAAAGGTGTAATTACTCAGGGGGGAAGTGATTCAGATAGGAAAAACAGTATAATTATCATTTCAATAACCCAGAGGAAGTGACTGGAGAAAGTAGAAGAACAAAGTATACATAGCTTAGAAGTCTAGGGTTTGGAGATATTGCTAGATTGCTAGTTTCTGGAAAATATAAATATGCCATAGAGCTATATGTTATATGATTGATTATGTAAAACAAGTCAAAATAGGTAAATGATTAGATAATGAGTCATCTACTACTGATTGCATCATTACAATTGAAGACTTTTATATGTTGAAAATTTAAGTGATATTATATAAGATATAAAAAGCAAACAAATGAATTCATGCATCTCAAATTTAAGGGACACTATAGTCTAAGGTGGACTTCTTAGGGAAATCACTGACTAGAATGTAAAGTCTCAAAGATTATTAAAAAAAGAAAAAAATATGATTTTGCACAATGAGGAATGGGTGTTTTTATATACATGTTCTAGGTGTGTTGGCAGGTACTTCAACAGAACTAGAAGACTGGACTAATTATAGGAACCAGCTTCTATCTACTAAGTCTTGTATTTTATAGCAGATGTTCAGAAACATTTAGAAACTCTGGGATTTTGATGCCATATTAGTATTACACTAATAACTTACTCATTTGTATAGTCATTTCATTTATTCATTGATGCAAATTGTTACTGATCCTCAATTTGATTCAATCTCTAGCCAAGGCAATGGGGGAAGAAGGGTTGATTCATGGAAAGATTCTCAATAGAGCAAGCATCTAATGGAAATCAAAATGAGGGAAGATAATAATAAAACATGACAATGGTCATAACAACCTTTCCTGTGACATGGGGTAAATGGAAAGGAAGAGGAAAACCTTCCAGAGAATGGGGCATTTAGAAAGAAACAAGAGAGGAAGTTATGAGTAGGTAACACCAGAATTTGTACTCCCAGGACAGCAAGGTGTGTACTGCATACAAATGTTCAGCAATACTGCATTCTTAGGAAACCTCAAGAATTCACTGGAGTGATGTTATGTGTGAGGGTGTAAAATGAACAGAAAGTAGTAAACAATGAGATTATGAAGGATTTTGTATGCCATACAAAGATTAAAATGTAATCTCCTGGAGTTCCACTGGGAAACTTCAACTGATGTTACACAATCAGACTTACTTGAAAGGCAGTGCAGAGGGCAGATCAGGCAAGAGTTAGGCCACAAGTCAGGTCTGAATCTCAGTGAAAGGCCAAATTAGAGCTGCAGCTTCAAACATGGGGCAATAGACACAACTACGAGAGTCAAGGAGACCTGATGACCAGTCACAACAGGATGGAAAGTAATTGATTGACTGCAAAGATTGAATGTCTATCCAAATGCTCTAAGGTGAAAACTTTGTTCCAGTATGATGGTATTAGGAAGTGGAACCTGTGGAAGATAAGTCATAAGGATGAAGCCCTCATGAATGGGATCATGGCCCTAAAAAGTAGATCCCAGCAGGCAGCTGAGATCTGAGGATTTTGGTTTGAAGCCAGCCAGGAAAATCAGTGAGACCTTCATCTCTAACCAGTAAAAATCTGGAAGTGGAGGTGTAGCTCAAGTGGTAGAGAATTTAGTCCTGTGCAGAAAAGCTAAGAAACTGCCTGGAAGTAGTACTCACACACACACACACACACACACACACGCACGCACGCACGCACACACACACACACACACACGGTAGAGAAAAGAGCTCTTTCATTCACTTTTCACCATGGGAGGATACAACAACAAAGATAGCAGTCAAGCCTGAAATGAACTTCACCAAACCTGACCATGCTAGAACTTGATCTTAGACTTCCAGCCTCCAGAACAGGGAGAGATAAATTCTTGCTTATAAGCTCCATAGTCTATAGTGCATTGCATTAGCAAGCTCAACCAAGACATCTACTATAATCTCAATTTTCCTACTCCTTATGAAGGTAAAAGGTGTTCATCAGTTTGCTTCATTTCTAATATATGTTTACAATAGATTAATATACCAGAGGAGACAGGATTTTACGTTATCCTTTTTGAGTTAAAGGTATTACATGAACTACAGAACTTGTAGTTTTTAACTTTCCTTAAACCAAATCACAAGTATAAGTGAGTGCACCTGTAAACAGTGGTATTGTGAAAATAAAATACAAAAGCATGATTTTCAGTGTAGGGTTGTCCTTACTTTGTTCTTTGTACATTTCAAAGTATATATAAGGATTATTACATGAAAAGGGGAAAATAGAAATTTGATATAGACAGAAAAATGTAGTCATAAACACTTAGTAAAGGCAAGCACCACCAGGAAAACATTTCTCCCATTCAGGGATAAAGGATGAGCTACATGTGATAAAGACTGTGTGGTCAAGACAATGACATTGCCTGGACTTCTGAGCCATTGGGAACACATACTTTACCAACTCATTGTGTTTGCTCCAAGAAATCAATGTGATGAGATAGCTGAGTAATTGGTCATGAGTCAGGCAGTCCTTATGCTGGTTCCACTTATTCACTTGCAATGGGAGGTAGAATTTCTGTCTTTAGAGAGAAAATGTTACTCTCAACATGTCATAAGAAAACAAAAAGATGAACTTTAAAATTACAAGAGAAAGAAGGTAAGCCTATGCAACTGTTAGAAATACTAAACACTTCAATGGGACATTTACTGTAATGTTTCAGTTTTTACTATACTAGTGACACTTGCAAATGGCCAATGTATTGCATGTCTATTAAGCATAGTTAAGCTATGCTTTTATAAGGCTGAAACAAATCAACAAGGTGGAGAGAATGAGAAAGATCATAAGCTTATTTTTTTTTATTGTTTTGTCATGTGGTAAGAGGATGGGTAGGATTACAGGGTATAACAGGCACAGAAAAAAAAAACAGATCTGGAAGGGCAGTCTGTAGCTAACACCTGGATATGATCATTGGCCATCTCCAGGTACTGAAAATGCCTGTCACCAGGAGATTTACACCTGGAACTGAGAAGCCATGCCTTGAAGGGTGCTATGAAAATTATTCTAATCCATATCAATTATGATTTGTAATCCTTTTAGTGGTTGCTCTTGAAAATAAAAAAAAATAAAGGCCAGAAGTTGATGAGATTTCCTCAATTTCATGTTGTCATGTAATAACTTATTACAAAAGTCACAGGTTACTTTATGACAGGTGCAGTTTAATTAATCAGAAATCATTAAGACCAGTGAAGGAAAGAAAATTACTGTTCCAAAATAATAGGAAGATGTATCAGGCTTGGACTCTAAATAGTTCCTTTTTCTATGGCCTTTTTAATTAATTTGAGTTTTGTATAATAAAAACCTTGGTAACACAAAATTTCAGCATTTTCATTTTCTCAGGATCTAAACATGAGATGAAATGCGCGCGTGTGCATGTGCGGGCGTGCACGCGCGCGCGCACACACACACACACACACACAATTTTTCCCCAAAATAGCCACATTCTTTTATTCAATTATTCAATACATTTTTAATTCAAAGAATCACCACACAACCTAGGCACAATATTATGCATTTTACAAGCAAAGTATTTTACTAATTTTCATGTCAATTGCCAAAGAGTACAATAAGTGAACTAGTTAAAGGATATGCTTCTGTACATAAAAATAATAATGTATTTATACAAGTGTATGGAACAGAGTTCAAAGGTAAGAAAAACCCTAGCATCTCAATAAATAGGATGTGTTCCTATAGCACAACATGCTTTGTTAGGAAGTCGTCCAGTCAATTTTATCAAGTGCTTTAAGTTCTCCTGAGCTAAGTTTCTATTTCCCCCAAGAACAGGTTACATTAATAATGACTAAATCTGAATGTCTACTTTTCATTAATTGCTGTTTATTTGCATCTTGATGGCAGAGATGGAAGAAAGGATAATTTAATCGTTTCCCAAAAATCTTTGTGATTTACCAGTTCTTTTGATTTCCCACTTCCATATTTTAAAAATGTAGATTAGTCTAAGCTCAAGCACCATACAAGAGGAAAAATACATGTTTTTGGCAGAGCAACTATATTTTATATCACCTTTGTCCCTCTGGCTATAACAATTCTGTTTAGAAAATAAACATTGCAAAGCTAAAATAATTGATCTATATTGTCATAAAAAAGAATATTAAATACCTTTGGTAAAAATAGATATATTTCACAAGATTAGAAAAGCCAACAGTTATAATGTCAAAAGAAGAAAATAAAAATGTACACATTAAAACACATGAACCAACTTATGAATAAAATGAAGGTAAGGCTACTCTTCTTTTCTTCGGGTTCTCCTCCTTTGAACCCTAAATGTAGGTCTCTTTTTTCCAAATGGTTGATGTTTGAATAAGAAGTATGGAAAAATCCAGTCTTTCCAATGGCACCAGTTTAAACTGTAGCAACATAGTTCCTCTTCCAAAACTAAGTTTAGAGAACATAGAGTATTCTGGTTTATTTATGCAAATATAAAGGGAAAATTCTAGATTTCCTATAATTTTAGGCCCACAACATTGGGTTTTTGTGTTAAGCAGGGCAAATAAGTCAGATGCTCATTTGTACAGGTTTTTCTTTTACTGACATTAACCTAAGCCACAACAGGATAAAATATAGAATGTAGCTAGTAAAAAAAGAACACAGCAACTCTGTCAGTGGCTAGTGATCGATAGACATTTAGTTTTAATTTTCCTCATGATTTGCAGACTTGTTCTGTAATCCTTTGGGCCTCTTCTCTGAAGTTCTTCTTCACAACTCCTAACTCCACTCCTCTTGAGCAGATGGAAGGTCCTTGAAGCCAACAACTGAGATTAAGGGTGGAGATAATGCCTAAATTCTCTAACAAAGCCAGAAGCTGCCCCTGACAGCTCTGGGTTTAGGATGCTCATTGGGCACAACTACCCTCCTGTGTTCCCTCTACATACACAGTCACATTCCTCATGGTGTTCCAAGGCCACATCAGTGAGTGATTTATGCAGTCCTCTGACTCCAGTCTTTGGTCTCAACTGAAGGACCTATAAGAAAACAGCATAAGCCATCTTAAAAATCTGTTTATATCTGTATGTTTGATTTTATATCTAAGTGTCATTTCAAAGAAAAAACTTGAGGCCCAAGAAGGAAATCTGATTTGTAAAGTTCCAATAGTGAAGGCATCTTGTAAATATTACTCCATCTTCCCAAATCACAGTCTTAGCATCGTTTTATGAAAGCACTTCAAAGTCAACAATTTGAAAGCACACTGTCATTATTTTTCTTCTGTAAATATACTTGAGAAACTTTTACCTCAAGTATTTTGAAACTGTTGATGCACAATTTGTTTTTCTGTTTGTTACCTTCTTCCTCTCATTCCTTTATTCACAGTGAACAAATATTTACACTTGGTGCAATACATTAAATACAGGAATAGTGTGGAGGGAAACATGATCCCCTGCAGCTGAGCTTGCTCAATTATGCCACTCATTAATTTTCTTGGCTACACTTCAAGTCCTCTATAAACTTGATGAGATGGATTAGATGTACTTCATAGACATCAGCAGCCTCAGTCACAGCTAACTTTCGGCAGCTGGATCCCACTGTGTGGAGTTAAAGGAAGTCTAGCAACCAAAACAATAATGCCTCTATTAAAGGAAGTAGCTTACAGTTCAGATTGCTGAGAATTTTTAGTAAGAAATACAGCAAAACAGACACTCAAGCTAAACATATTTCCTTTTAATACTGTTGACAGAAGGATTTAGCTGTATATTCTATTGAGGATTATCTGAAGTATTTGATGTCATTCACTATTCAAGTATAGTGTATTTTATTGCTTACAATAGAAATTATAAAGCTTCAAAAGTTGTGTTATTTGTACTCTGTGAACAAAGGACATTAAAGGACACAAAACCATCCAGCTTCTCTATCTGCTGTGTCTGTGATAACTTCATGCAGCAACCTTGAAACGCTACCACTGCTCTAAGTGTTCATTAATCCACAAAGACACAAGTCAAATCTTATGACTGGTTTTATTTGAAGATTTAAAAGAAGACTAGAGAATGCATACTTCATTTGGTGAATGTGATTCGATCAGACCTTAATTAGCTAACATTTTTTGAATACTTACTGGATACTAGGAACAAAAGTAATGCTTTCATATACTTTAACTCACAAGAATCAAAATGCACAATTATTACCTCTAATTTCTACACAAGTGAACAAAGACTTAGAAAGACTAAGAGACATAGTTGTTATTCTTACCTAGACCAAATATGAATAATTAAAGCAAAAGTGGTAGATCACAATTTTATAAAGATTCAAGATGACCAATCATATATTGTACTCATTTAAATAAGAACTTTTGTTCCCTAATGAGATAAACTTCAAAGTCTTACAATAACTAGCAGAAATAGGAAACTTTCAAAGTAGGCTTTTCCATCTATTATAACTCACAATTCTAAAATCAAAATTATTAAGATATATTACTTTAATGTTAAAATCAGTCTGGTAAATATTGAATATGGTTGTACGTCAGTACTTGTTTTTTGAATGAGAGTGTCATAAAATGAATTAAATTTAATTTAATAGTGGTGATATTCCTTATTACTTCATACCAAATTGTTTCTGGAATGGGGCTGGATAAAATAAAATGCAATATCAGCAGCACAGCCATTGTCTTCAGGACCTGCCTTCATCTGTATAAATTTCTCATTCAACAAGAAGAACATATAGAATGACAGATAAAGTTTGAGAGACCATCATCCTGACAGCCTAAGTGATACCTCTTGCTTGCCCTCACATGCTCTGCCCAGATATGTCTGTTGAAGAAAAGCTTTTTGTATTGGTCTATAATGTTTCCAGAGGTATACAAATACTAGAATTTCAGAATGTTTGATTACCTTTAAAGAGTTGAGTGGGAAATTCTAAATAAAGGAGGGAGATATAATTAATGTTTCATTTTACATTGCAAAAGTGCAAGTTCAACTTTGTAAGACAAAAATAGACTTGGAAAATGATTAGGAGGTCTCTGATATTAAAGAGGGAGGAGGTAGATTATGATACCAGATAAGAAACAAGGTACAGCTCACAAAGCTTAGAATATAATTCAATGGCAAAGTGATTGTCTATCATGAACAAGTCCTTTGTTGTGGTTTTGTTCTAGTTTAAAAACAAAATGTTCTCCATAAGCTCATTGTTAGGAATATGGTCCTCAGATAGTGTGTTTTTTTGACGGTGTTGGAAACCTTTCAAAACCATACCTGGAAGATAACAAGTTCATAATAGGAATCTGAATTAAGAATAGAGTAGAAAAGTTGGAAAAACTCAGAGTATACCCAGAAATGAAGTGTTGAGACTGAGGAAAGTGCAGCTTATGAGGATAAAAGAGACATTAGAGGGGGCTGGGAAGGTGGCTCAGTGGTAGAGCGCTTGCCTTGTATGCATGAGGCCCTGGGTTCGATTCCTCAGCACTACATAAGCAAAAAAAACAAAACAAAACAAAACAAAAAACCAGAAGTGGCGCTGTGGCTCAAGTGGTAGAGTGCTAGCCTTGAGCTGAAGAGCTGAGGGACAGCACCTAGGCCCAGAGTTCAGGCCCCTCAACCAGACCAGAAAAAAAAAAAGAGGGAGAGAGACATTAGAGAAGAGTCAAGTACTTTGCAGAGTTCAGGCCCCTCAACCGGACCAGAAAAAAAAAGAGAGAGAGAGACATTAGAGAAGAGTCAAGTACTTTGCATCAGAATAATAGGAATAATGATTTGGAGATATCTCTGGAATTGGCCATACTCTATTCATACCAACCTGAATGGTGTACATGTTTTACTTATTTTGAGATTTGGATTTAAGAAGAGAGTAACTAGGTGCTCGCTCACACAGAGCTTTCTGGGGATATATTTCTTCAAGTTCAGTCATCCAGGCACTCAGAGGTCAATACGACTGTGTTCTGAGGAAGCCTGGCAATAGCTCAAGTTGTCAGTAGATTGTGGCATCATACACATGATGTTGGGTTTGCAAGCATACATAATTTCTAGAGTTACAGGGCCTTAGAGACTGCTACTGATATTTAAAATGAAGAGCATATGAAGGTCCAGTTTCTTGAAAGCAGTCTTTGAGCAGGCTTACAGAGTGAAGCTAAAGATGCAATGGATCCAAAGAAATGAGGTGCCGAGAAATGAAATACCTCTGGAGGAAAGCTTCACTCACGTATGATGCAAAGCCAGAGCAAAGGAGAAGCTCTATGTGCCACAAATGACAAGCTTTAGGCACAGGACTTCCTGAAACTTTAGGAGTCCACATTCCACCATTATGTATCCCTGATTTGGGACATAAAAAGCTACTGGTTTCCAGGTTGCCATCTAGGGTTTCAATATGACTTTGGTTTGATGTTTGCTATTTTCTTATTCCTACCTTTTAGGATAGGAATGTTTATTTACTCTGTACCATTTTAGATTTGAAGTGTATATCTTTATTTTTATTTTACAAGGGCTCTCAGCTAAGTTTCCCTTGCATCTCAGAGGAGACTTTAAACTTGAAATTTTCAATAAAGTAAGAACTATCTAGCCTTAGACACCATTTGAAATGGAGTAAGTGGATTTTGCATTATAAAATAACCAGGAGCATTTGCAGGCCAGTGGTAGGATGCTATTATTTGAACATAAAATGTCTCCATAGGCTCATGTGTTCAAAGTTTGGTCCCCAGATGGAAATGCTATTTGGGGAGAAAACGTAAACTTAAGGGTCCAGGGTCTCACTGGAAGCAGAAAATCACTGGGGCAGATCCTTGATACTATCTTTCCCTAGCTCCTTTCTCTATTCACATCTCTGCTTCTTGGGTACCATAATATGCTGCTGTGCTCTGCCATACTACTGACACCAAGAGCAAAATAAATCTTTCTTTCTTTTAAGCATGTTAGGCACTCGATAACAGTAATAATTAAGTCAACTAACACCATGAAAGGATCAATCAATCAGTAAATAAAAATAGTTTGAAGAAGCATGTCCCAAGGAAATCCGTGCTTGAGAGTGTGAAAGAGCAACAAACTAAGAGTCACCAAGCACAGAGACTCAGCACATGCAAACCTGAACTTGTTCAGGTCAGTGATTGGGAATGGGATTCCTTTCCAAATTCTGGTACAAACTTTCCCCAATGGATCTAAGGTTAGCAGAGTAAAACTATTTTAAAAAAAGAAGAGCCAGGAGCCAGTCAATCATGTGGGTAATCCTAGCTACTCAGGAGGCTGAGATCTGAGGAAAATGGTTCTCAGCTAGCTTGAGCCGTAAAGTCCATGAGACTTTTATCTCCAATGAACCACCAGAAAACTGGAAGTGGTGCTGTGGCTCAAAGTTGTAGAGAACTAGCCTTGAAGAAAAATCTCAATTAAATCTCTATGACTGAAAAGAAAGAAAAGAAAGAAAGAGAGAGAGAGAGAGAATTAACCATATGAATATATCAACAATATGAATGTCATTTAATTATCATACATTTAGAAGAACAACTATAGTCATATTACCTGTAGGTAAAATATGGCTATAATCATCCTATGCAAAGTTTGGTGATCAATGCTTTTTTGGAAGACAGCTACTGAGTCTGAAAGTTTTGCTGATGGTTTTAAACTAAAGAATTTTTCTGAGGCTTAAAAATAGGTATTATATACTTGGAGCCAAAGTTTTACCTAAAACTAATATTATTTAATAAAGAACTGTAGAAGAATAGGATGGAGGGAATTATTGTTGACCTGGGGCTTGACCTGGAACCACAGCATGATGCATTCTCAGCATATGATAAGCTTGTAATTAAAAAAAACAAACATAGTGTCAAGTCTGGGTTTCTAGGTCTAAGAATGGTGGTCATAAAGTGCTAGACCTAAACCCTAACTCAGGTTCTCAAGTCCACCTACTTCAGCAAATTCAAGGTTGAACAACTTTAGGTGTGAAAACATCACAATCACAGATAAGTTCATATCCTTATCACATCTCTTAGGTTACACCAGGCGACTCTAATACCAGCCCAGCATCTGAGGCACTTCAATTTTAATACTCTCTAAGAGCTAACAACCTAAATTGTTTTTCTTGCTAGTATTTTACCTCAGGGCCTGGTGCTTGTTCAAATTGTACTTTACCACTTGACCTATGCTCCCAGCCCTGCTTTTTTGTTGGTTCATTGGAGATGGACCATTTGAAAAATGATCAAACAGAACTCAGGCTCCTGAATAGCTAGATTATATGTATGAGTCACTGCCATTCACCTATTTTTTTTTTCTTTATTGAGTTCCCACTGGATGGTACAACAGTGAGGCTGGCCAGCAGGAGCTGGGAGACACCAAGTCTGTAACTTCAAACTGGGGCAGAAATTCATTTTCCTGAGGACATTTAGGAGTATTACACGACAGTACATTGTCTGTAATAGTTAACAACCAGTGGCTGATTTTGATCTGTTTTCCAAAAAGATTGTGATTTAGTAACTCTCATGGAACAAGAAAGCCAGGAAAAGCTGAGGTATTAGCCTATTTTATAGAATCCAAGTATACCCCTGCCAGTCACAGTCTTCACAAAGAGAAGTTCTAAACTTGAAAACACCTTGGTAATGTCATAACCCTTGTTTCTCTCTCTCTAAAGAATATGCTACTTCTCTTTTCCAAACACAAATCAATTTTAGATTCACTGTTCCATCCGAAGTCACACATAATAAATGAAGCCACGAACACAGTCATGTACCCACCTCGTGATATTTCTTGGTGACTTTGCTGGGGACACACTGACATTCATTGCAGTTGTGGAGACAGCAGGCACAGTTTCCTCCACAACGTTTCACCAGGAGACAACCTGGCCAGAAAATGGTGTCGGTTCTCTTTAGCTCTTCCCGTATGGACACTGAGAAGTTCCGAGGTGTGCAGCTGTATAATCTTACCTCCTCTTTCAGGAGGTTCAGATCCACAACTAAGACAGAAAAAAAGCAAAGAAACTGTAGATGTTTATGTCTGAATGTGCATTTATTTCATAAAACTCTTTCATAGAGAAAGCAATAACTCTAACAATATCCCTTGTTAGTTGAGTGACATTATAGGGCTCTACACTCACCAACTGGACTTTCTTTTTCCTAGAAAACAAAGCTTCATTATGACTTAGGGATGAACAAAGGGATGCCATTGTGCAATATTAAGATCAGAGCCAACTAAACAGTTGAGAGTTATAAATAGGAAACTTGACAGAGAGGGTGAGGGCTACACCTTTGAACCTTAGTAAAAAAGCAGACAAGGAGAGCTTTGGAATGAAGTCTAGAATGTTAAACTGAATGCTTTGAATAAATAACAAATGCACTTTTTAAAAGGATTAGAGCCTCAGACAAAGACGAGCAATTTTTAATCTTGTCACTAGAATTTTCTATAAACTATATAGCCAAGAAGCTCATCACATACAAAAAGAGAATGGAGGAGGTATCTTTCTGAAGAGAGCTGATTATAAAATGCTGTATTTTAGAAAAGCAGAAGTTGCTAGAAAGAACAAATGTGTTAGGATATGGTCTTTGAAATTTACTAGTTTCCTTCCGATTTTTATCTTCCGCATGCTAAAGAAAGAAGTCTAGTTTTGTTATAACCATTGTCTCTACTCTTGTACCAACTTGGTTAACTATGTTGCATCTTTTTTCTTTTTAAGATTATCTACTTGTAAAGATCAAACAAAATAGCCTTTTATTAGATAGGTGTAGTGAATCCTTAAAGAAACATTGCTATTAAATCAAAATAATAAAGCTTCAGGAAAATCATAGCAAAGTAACATTTTTTAAATCATCTATTCAGACACAGTTCTTTCTGTTTTAGTTTTTTTTAAAAAACTTAGGAATGCTATATAAAATATAATGCATCTAGTTAAATATCTTTAATAGCTCTGGAAACATGATAAACTTGTATGAAAGTATTTTCTAGGTTAAGCATTGTCATTTTAAAAATACAGATGTAAAAATCAACTGCTACTGTTTGTTTTTAATCTTAAAAAATAAAAGTAATTAAGAATCAAATAATTGTTGTTTTAAATTTATTAGAGCTGTCTCCCAAATTGTCAAAGGAAGACAGTTTTAGTGTACCTGAGAACTATATTACAAAAATGTGCATATGTAATGATTCTTTCTAAACATGAGTGGCTGGTTAAAACCTAGGTTAATGCAGGGATGGGAGCTTTACTTGGTACATCATGGGTCCATTTCAACAATTTTAAGCTGAAAATTAATTTTTCCAATTTGATAGACTAAATCACAGTTTTCTTTGAGTCATGATTTTGTAAGCAATCTTTTGACTGCAAACTTTATTTTTTTGTCATTTGTGGGGCTTGAACTCAGGGCCTGGGCATACTCTCTGCTCTTTTGCTCAAAGCTAGCTATCTACCATTTCGAGTCACTGCTCAGCTTTTGATTTTCTAGTGGTTGCTTGAAGATAAAGAGTCTCACAGACTTTCCTACTCAGGCTGGCTTTAAACTGTGATCCTTAGGTCTCAGCCTCCTGAGCAGCCAGGATTACAGACATGAGCCATCCGTGTCTAGTGAATACAAAACTATTAAAAATTTAAAAGCAAATACCTTTTTTTCTCTCAAATACACTGAAAAAAAATCTCTAAGTGAAATGAATGAGATGATTATCTTAAATGACATCACATATTTTCCATTTTGCAGAATTAACCATGGATATGCAAATTTCTATTTTATTATTAAAACTATACATGATCTTATGCAGATCTTTTCTCTAGAAGGTAATATCTAGGTGAGATGAGAGAAAGAATACACAATACAAAAGCTACAATTGTTAGTGGACATTAAGATAAAAAAATTTATCCCTTTTCAGAAGGTGAATGAAGCTTAAAGCTTTCAAAAGATACTGAGGTACTCTAAATTATAGTTTTAAACATGGTATTTGGTGAAACTAGAAAATCAGAGAGCATATGTTCTTAAATGTTTACTTAACCACAATAAAAAGCTAGATATATTTCCCAAATGAACTGAGTCATGATACCTGCTACAATGTGAACATTTAAACACACTTTCAACTTAATTTCCACTCATTCATCACATTTGACACACAAGGTACAGGGTTTTTTGTTTTTTTTTTTGTTTGTTTGTTTTCTGGTTTTTTTAGTCCTAGTGAAGCTAGACTTAGAACTAAGCATCTTATTTTATTCTATTCTGCAGTAACAATAAATGATGACCAGAAAAAGAAATAAAAAGAAAAGAAGCTGAAATATAGGACAGTAGTCCATATTGGGATGGAAAGAATTGAGTATAAATTTGCACATTGTCTTGAAATTCATGCTTCCTGCTCCTGAGTTCTCAAGAAAAACAAACTTTTATATCACGCAACAATAATCTTGTATCAGAAATTCAGAAGAGCATCTAGGCAAAAAGGAAGGAAAGGGAAGTAGAAGATAAGGAAAGAAAGGAAAGGAACAGAAAGTAGAAACATCCTCCCTCAAAGAAAAAATTTGATAGTGCAACTCTAGTAATCTCAAGGCAGTTTGCTTCTAGCAAATAATAAAAAATACTCAGCTTTTAGATCCTGCTTTTCATAACTACTTCCTGAGATAATACACGTATTAGTTTGTCTTTCCAAAGATTTTAAACATTATCACAAAGCAAAATCATGATTTCAAAGCAAATGCCATCACCAGTGTAAGTTTTAGCGGAAGGATAATACTGTCAAAGAAAAATATAGCCGCACTTGGCTTTGTTAGTTCCTTCTTTTAAAATATGCAATCCAAGGATATTGTGTTACCATAATGGAATCTCAGGGTGGTCTTTCCAAGATGAATGTGGTAATGCTGTGATATGTTTATTCTGGGGAAAATCTATTTTGATGTCTAATTAGAAGCTTTTAAAAGTTTTTCTACTGTTCCTTTGTAGAAAGTATCTTAAGCAGGCGGTCCGTTTCGTCTGTATTGCTGTTATCCCACACCTGCATTTTGGTTTATGTAAAGTTCCAAAAATATACACTGCTTTTCTCACACTTACTGTATGATTTAAAAGTTAATAGTTCTGGCAAACTGCAAAAAGTTTCAATTTTGAAGGTGTTCAATGAAAACTTGAAAGATATGGTTGGTTCAGTGTTGGAAGCTTTTAAATACATGCTTGCCTCTGGCCAAAACTTGGAGCTGTAGGTATAAAGGAATGGCTGGAAGGGAGGATTTTTAGGCTGTGATCCAGAAATCAGATGTCAAAAAATTAGACGAGCTTAGAATTCATTTCACTGCCCTGCTTCTTACAGATCCACACGATAATCTACTTCACATTTGCTAACAAGGGTCTTATTCACACCATTTCAGCTACTCTGGCAGACGTGCATCTTCCTGTTCCCAAGTGGGAGGAAGGGAAGAGAAGTGTTGTTGGTAAGTTATCCATCAAGTATTCATCAAGAAGAAATCTTATAAATATGTAACAGTGTTTAGCATCTGGATGGGATTCGGCTGCCCATGCCCTTGAACACTGACTTCATATATTGCCAAAAGGAAACCACTAGCAAAATACCATAGCTGGGCAAGTCTGAACATGACCTGCTGAGACTAAATCTCAGGATCCAAGAGGGCTGCAAATCAGTTCTGGGAAGAGCAGGGATCAGATTTCTTTCTGACAACTTAGAACAAGTCTGGTGCAATCTGCCGTGGGAATGGCTCAAATTAACTGTGCATTGTTCCTTCTATAAATTCTCCAGACTGTCATTTTATTTTAAAAGTGATCCTTGGGTAGATTTCAGTGTTGCTGATAGACCAAAACAGATCCTTGTAAGTGTATTATAATTACAATTATACAGTTATTTCTATTACATTTTTATGTCTGATTTGAACATGTCCCAACTGTACTGTCACTAGAATCCTTTCAGAAAAATCTGTTGACATTTTTTTTCAATTTTTTAATGATGTGGAATTAAATTTATCATTTCACTTTTATAAGGAGATTTATCCATTTCGTCAAAAGTGATCATTTCAAATACAAAGTTACTCAAACACAATTCTCCTGGTAACTTTTCCTTTAGGTCATTGTTTCCTTGCTATGAATTCTGCCTTGGAAACTTCTAACTCTTTTATTTTGGTACATGGTTATTTTCCATACTATTTAGATGTTCTAGGCTTATGAAATATAAACAGATATGGCCTTGAGCTAGGGGAGACAGGGTCATCTTTCATCTTTAGTTTTACAGATATAGTACCCCCATTTTCTAGCCTGAGCCTGAGTGTTGCATCTCTGACCATTTCGCTTGAGTCTTTAAGTTTAAAAACTTCAAAGTAAGGCCATGTACTGGTGGCCCATGCCTGTAATCCTAGCTGTTCAGGAGGCTGAGATATGAGGATCATGATTCCAAGCCAGCCCATGCAGGAAAGTCCATGATACTCTTATCTCCAATAAACTATCCCCAAAAGCTGGAACTGGAGCTGTAGCTCAAGTAGTAGAGCACTAGCCTTGAGCTAGTCCAGGAATTGAAGCCCCAAGAATAGACACACACACACACACACACACACACACACACACACACACACACACACACACACACATATCCAAAGTTAGTTGGAATGGGTTTTTGAAAGACAATGAAGAATATCATCAAAATGGCATTTGGGAAGATAAGAAAAGACAGGATGATAAGTAAAATGAACCCCAAGATATGGACACAGGATGTCTTTCTTTGTCATTTTTGGTTCTAATGTATTATGTAAGGTTTTTTTTTTTTGTTTCCTTTGTATATTCCTCCCCCTATGGTATATCCTCTATAATCACTGTACTTGATTTTGGTACCCTGCATCATGTATATACATTTAACTAATTTGGAGAGGGGAAAGGGAATAATAAAACACTGAAACAAGGACACAGGATGACCAATTGCAACAATGATACCCACAAGACACTATATTGGAAATGAACTTTACAACTTTGGGAGGGAAGGCAGAGGATGGGAGAAGAGTGAGGGAGGGGGGGCAGAAAGGAATAGTGGGAGAAAAACAAGGGAAGGGATAACAATGCTAGACAAGAAATGTATTCATTGCCTTACTCATGTAAATGTAACCCCTCTCTACAGCATCTTTACAATAAAATAAAATAAAAGAATGAAAAAAGGCAGGAATTTTCAACAGAAGTACATCTTTTAATTTTCCAAACTTGATTTACCTTTGATCTCTATTCTCATTATATAAGTCTGTTTAAATGATAAGAAACTGGATTGTTGGAATATGCCCCTGAAGAATATTAAACTTTCCCCACAGAAGAATCTGCAATTGGCTGCTAAGAAAATTAAATGAGGCTCTACTCTGAAGAAGGAGCTTACCTCTGGATTTTCTTCCGAAAACAAAAGCCTTGCCAAGAAGCTGCCACGTTGGCCTATACAGATCTTCTAAGTCCAGCTGCCATCTGTCTGGTTCAAGATAGCGAATAAGATCTTCCAAGGTACTAAAGGCAGTAACCGCATTATTAAGCAGGTCCAGTGGTAAAGCTGAAGGGGGTAACACTGTAGGACTCACAGCTTCTGTGACTTGCTGAAAGTAAAACAATCCTCAGTTAACTTTTAAAAATGACAATGTATGCAGCAGTAGTACACAGTAGACACTATGTTGAAAATAAACTACACAACTAGTGGGTGGGTCTGAAGGGAAAAACTGGGAAAGAGCTAAGGAAGGGGTGGCATTGTCCCATAAGACATGTACTCATTACCATACTCATGAGATGGTAACTGCTCTATACATCCCCTTTATAATAAGAACTAACCATTAATTTAAAAAATGATGATGTATTCCTTCTCTCTTCATGGACCAACTTGCATTGACTAAGGATTAAAATACATGGATAGTGAAACTATGCTCAATCCAACTAAAAAATAATTATTTTGTGAAGAATACATGTGGATTATCTCTGATAGGTGTTGTGAAAAATGAGAACCATATCAATTTCCAATACAATAATTCATGGTGGATGTGTATATCTTTATATATATAAAAATTAAAGACATTTGCATGGTTTAACTAGAGACTCATAATGGAAGAAACAATATGATTTGCCAAAGTTTTCTTCTTTTCATTTTCCTCAGTTTGGAAAATGGCTATGAAAGTTAGTTATGAAATTAGTGTTGGATGAGTTCAAAATTTAGTGTCAGCTACATAAGAGGCAGAGATAGGAAGACCATGATTCACAGCTAGTCCAGATACAAATGTAAGACAATATTTAAAAGTAATTAAGCATAAAGGGCTGTGGGTATGTGTGATTCAAGTGTTAGAACATTTGCCTACCAACCATAAGGTCCTGCCTGAGTTCAAACTCCGGTACTAAAATACATAACTGAATGAATTAATAAATAAAAGAATAGAAAATAACCCATAACAGCTAGAATGAAATGCAAGTAAAAATGTATAACATTATTAGAGAATTTCTTAATTAAGACAGAAAATATCTAAACTACAAGATCAGCCTGATACATTTGTCTATAATATGGTTTGAAAATAAGTTTTTTGTTTTTGGTTTTTGTTGGCCATAGGGCTTGAACTCTGGGCTTGGGCGCTGTCTCTGCACTCTTCAGCTCAAGGCCAGCACTCTACCGCTTGAGCCACAGCACCACTTCTGGTTTTCTGGTGGTTTATTGGAGATCACTGGTTTTCTGGTGGTTAATTGGAGATAAGATTCTCACAGACTTTTCTGCCCCACCTGGCTTTGAACCACAATCCTCAGATCTCAGCCTCCTGAGTAGCTAGGATTACAGGTGTGAGCCACCGATTCCCGGCTTGAAAATAAGCTTTAATAAACAGGATTAAAAGACATGAGAGGCACTGGTAGAGTATTTTGTTAAGCCATATAATTGTCATAAGAGTATTGTCCAGAAAACAGCAAAAAAAAAAAAAAAAACAAAACAAACCTAAAGGGCAAACTCCAAACAAGAAGATGGAATGATCAATGTATAAGAAAATGACCTAAAATTCCTGTACTAAAAACTGGAAGAACAAAGAACCCATTAGTCTTGGGTTGTGCCTACATGAGTGTGAGGCACAGCCATGTCTGCTGCCTTAACTGAATGCACTAGACACAGAAACTTACATGTCTTGTGTCCCTGAAACTAATTTGAGGTCCATATTCTTTTATTTATACACACAGAATTATGTGTAATGTTAGTCATCACAGCTTTGTTTGAAACCAGGAAGCAATTTATATGTTCATACATAGGGGAATGAATTAAAATATCAGGAGACTAAAGGAGAAGCACTGAAGTAAGACAATTATTTCAACAGAGGCGGGAGAGTTTTAATAGACTGTTCAAAGATATTTGAAAATTATCTTTTCTCCTAATTTTGAATGTGAATTAAAGATAGGGAAACAAAGCAGAGATAAAAGTAAAACAATGTTGCCTGTGGCTCACACCTATAATTCCAACTGGGGAGGTTGAGAATAGGAGGATTGAAGTTCAAAGCCATTCCAGCAGAAAAGTTAGCAAGACTCTTTTTCAGCCAACATGGCTCAGAACAATGATGTGTGCCTGTCATACTAAGTAAGCTACATGAGATGTTGAGATTTAGAGAATGTGGTTCCAGGTCAGGCATGACAAAAAAAAGTTCTCAAGACTCTATCTCCAGGGAAGAGAAGCTGAACATGGTGGTGTGCACCTGTGATCCCACCTATAACAGGTGTTGGCTCAGATGACAGCTCATGCAGGAAGTGAGACCCTGTTCCTAAAAGCAACCAGTGAAAATTAGGGCTGGAGATGTGGCTCCATGGAGTCTCATCAAAGAGCAAGGATGATGCTTGCGTTAAACTCCAGTACTGCTAAAGGAAGAAAAAGACAAAAATAAATTTTAAAAAGTAATCTTTTCAGGGGCTGGGAAGGTGGATCAGTGGTAGAGGGCCTGCCTTGCATGCATGAGGCTCTGGGTTCAATTCCTCAGCACCACATAAACAGAAAAAGCCAGAAGTGGTGCTGTGGCTGAAGTGGTAGAGCACTAGCCTTGAGCAAAAGAAACACAGGGACAGTGCCTAGGCCCAGAGTTCAGGCCCCACGATGAACAAATAAGAAATGCACTCGTTATCTTGCCCATGTAATTGTAACTCCTCTGTATGGTATTCTCACAATAAAAAAAAATTTTTTTAAATGTTTTCAATAAAACTGAATCCATATATTCAAATAAATATAGGACAAGAAGTACAGAATAAAACTGTGTGTTAATTGATGTTTATAGCAATATTTAGAATAACAAAAATTGGGGAAATGTGAATTAATAATAACGGAATAGTTTAACAATAAACTATTTGATGCAGTGTAACTCCATCAAAAATGGAACCATGGGCAGCTATTTTAAAAAGCTCATTCCAGGCACTCGTAGCTTACTCCTGTAATCTGAGCTAGTTAGGAAGCTGAAAACTATCAGAGTTCAAAACTAACTCAGGCAGAAAAGTGTGAATGACTTCATCTCAATTAAGTAGCAAAAAGCTAGAAGCAGAGGTGTGGCTCAAGTGTCAAAATGTCAAAGTGCCAGTATTGAACTTAATAATCTCAGTGGAAGTTGGAGGCTCTGAGTTCAAGTCCCAGTATGGCAATACATACATACATACATACATACTTACATACATACATACATACATAAATTTAATTATACAAAAACATCCTTGCCAGGCAGTGGTAGCTCATACTTGTAATCCTAGCTACAGAGAAGGCTGAAATCTGAGGATCATGGTTCAAAGACAGTCTAAGACAGTCCAGGCAGGAAAACTTGTGACATTCTACTCTCCAAAAAGCCAAAAATCCATGAGAGGAGCTCTGGTTCAAATCACTGAACAACAGTCTTGAGCAAAAAAGCCAAGGGACAGCCCCCTGGTTCTGAGTTCAAGCACCAAAACGAGTATAACACACACACACACACACACACACACACACACACACACACACACTCCCTTAAGATAGTGTGATTTCAGCCAGATGCCAGTGGCTCATGCCTGCAATCCTAGCTACTCAGAAGGCTGAGATCTGAGGAGGATCATGGTTTGAAGCGAAACTTTTTTTTAATATGTTTTTTTTATTGTGAAAATACCATACAGAGATAATGAGAACATTTCTTATCAAGCATTGTTGCCTCCTCCTTTGTTTCCCCTTAACCATCCCTGCCCTCTCATCACCCCTCTCCTAACCCTCCCATCTTCGCCAAAGTTGTAAAGTTCGTTTATTGACATAACATTTTGTACATCTCATTGTTGCAATGGGTCAACCTGTATTCCTATTTAAACAATTTGTTTTTTCCCTTCCACTCCCCAAATTATACCAACATCAAATATAGTGAAAAAGGGTTATATCGTGGCGGAGGGACACACAAAGCAACAAAGAAATCATCTTATAAATATGTTAGAAACAATAGCAAGAAAGAAAAGCCACTTTAGTCCTTTTCTTGGGGTTCATTTCATCTAACATCATCTTATTTGACCTTTTCTGCTTGTCTCAGACATATACTAGTTATTGCAAATAAGGGAAACCATGGGACCTATGCTTCTTTGGGCCTGGCTTACTTCACTTAATATAATTTTTTCCAAGCCTTTCCATTTCCTAACAAATGGGGCAGGAAACTTTTTTTATTTCTTTTTTTTCTTTATTTTTATTGTGAAAATACTGTACAGAGGGGTTACAATTACATGGGCAAGACAATGAGTACATTGCTCATCAAGCATTGTAGCCTCCTCCTTTGTTTCCACTTCCCATCCCATACTCTCCCCATCTCTCCACCCAACCCTCCCCCCACCAACTTTTATCTCCAACAAACTACTCCCAAAAGCCACGAGTGGTATTGTGTCTCAAGTATTCACCTTGGGCAAAAGAAGCTCAAGGACAGTTCTGTGTGTGTGTGTGTGTGTGTGTGTGTGTGTGTGTATACTGTGATTTTAATAGGCATATATTGAAACAAAAATCAAGTGTATAGTTTAGCAATAAGAACAGTGAATTTTATTCTTTTCATCACACAAATCCATGCTATCATCATTTTTTAATAACCATTAACTGCTTGAGAAAGTTAAAAAATAAAACTTATCCTAAAACGATCCTATCAGCTCTTCCTTCTCATTCTCATTACTTGGCTCCTGAACCAGAGACTTAAATATGTGTACTATACATATCAACTTGGAACCTGGTCTTGCTGCCTTCTCTCTTTACTCCTTTTATTCTATGTTGGATAACTCTGGGTTAATCTGTTAAAATAAGATATCACTGATCCTGTGATGCATTTGGACAAATGCCTATAAGCTTTCTCATCGGGAGGATAAAATCCAAATTCCTCACCCAGCATCCTGGCCCCCACGACCTCACCTCTGTTGGCCTTCCCATCTAATCCCCTCGTCAGCACACTCATGCACATTCTGTTCCTATCAATCTGTTCTCTTCATTAAATACCACACATGTCAGGTTCATCTCCAACTTTGTGCCACTATCCATGCTAAATGATGCCCTTATCCTCCACAGGCAAAACCCTCCCTTCTTGCTGATCCACATTATAAATCTTTAACCAATTATAATGGCCTTTTTACAGACTCAATTTATCCAAGATGACTTCCACCACAGTAGGGCCAATTATTATCTCATAGACTGCAGCTTGCAGTCACATGAAAGCAAGTGTTCTGCCTAGTGGGCACCTGACTTCAGAAGCAAAACCTGCACTGTAAACTTCAAAAAAAAGAAAAGAAAAGAAAACAAGTCTCTACTTCTGGAAACTCTCAACACTTGTTAGGATCCAGTGTTTTGTGGGTACAGTTACAGTTAAGGTTGTTTATAGAACCATCAGCAGAAATGTGTGTAGCATTCTTGAGACTACAGACACTTCTGAGACACTTCATTCATTTTTCTTTTTTTAAAATATTTTCCCATGCTGGTCCAGGGGCTTGAACTCAGGGACTGAGTACTATCTCTGGTCTTTTGTACTCAAAGCCAGCACTCTACCACTTAAGCCCACAGCTCCACCATCTTTTTGGTGGTTAACTGAAGATAAGTCTCATGACTTTTCTGCCAGGATGGCTTGGAACTCCGATCCTCAGATCTTACTCTTATGAATAGCTAGGATTACAAGCAAGAACCCTTGGTGCCCAGCTATATTTCTTTCTATTTTTGAGATCTAATTTCAATAATGCCAGGATCTGGCTACAAAAGCAGGGTTAAGATTTTTTTCAATCACTATTCTTTGGTATTTTTTCTCAACTAGTTATATTTAGATTGTAGAACTTTGCAGAGTCTAAGCTAAATCTAATACATTTTTCTCATTCAGTGATTTTTTTTTGTAATTGTTCATGGCATACTATAGATCTTGTAGCTAGGACTAGCTACTCAGGAATCTGAGATCTGAGGACTGAGGTTTAAAACCAGCTGGGGCAGACAAATCTGAGAGATTCTTCTGTAATTAACCAGAAGGAACTAGAGGCATGGTTCAAGAGGCAGAACACCAGCTAAGAGCAAAGAAGCTGAAGGGAAGCATGAACTTAGACCCAGTATCAGCATACACACACAAAAAGCAAAAATGATTGTTAACTATATTATAGTTACAATCAATTACATTTCAAAAGTTTGTGTTTTTAATTTAAGCAAATGCCTTATATTTGTTAGATACGGAATGTCTAAAGATTAATGCAAGCTAATTGCAAATTTCAAACATAGAAGCTAAAATATATCTATTTTTATGACATAAAAATTAAGAGGTCAGTAATCCTTGATAGTAACTGAGCATTCTTCATGACTGTGATGATATAAAACAAATCAAGTTTTATAATCTGCACACTGAAAGTAAATTGTTGCTAAAAGTCATACTATAAATATATATATATGATTTATTAAAGTATCAGAGTGCAGATGTACATTTTAAGTGTAATATAAAATTGTTACTTAAGCCATTTTCAGTTAAACTACAATGGATTAAAACATAATGAATTCACTTATTTTGCCACCAAGTTTGAGGGAGACGCCTGAGTAGCTATTCCCTTTGGAACAATACAACACTACAATTAAATCAGTATTTCTGAGATAAAGTACACATCACTCATATAAGAGAAGGCAACATAAAATCAGCCTCTAATACTGGATAAACAAAATGGGGCCAATGTCCTATCAGCATGACAAAAGCAGGAGGAAGAGCTACTGCATGTATAGATTGATGGGTATGAAAAATTTTAAAAATCTCCATGTTTGTAATATTTAGATTAAAATAATACAAATTTAAAAAGATGCCTCTCACCAATTTTTCCACCTCCCATCTAGTAAAAGCAAACAAATAATCAGTAAAACAAAAAACAGAAAGTAACATTAAGTGTACTTTCTTAGAATTGACAGAACCTGACTCAGGGAAGGGAAGAAGTTGTATCTCTCTGTGTGGGTGTCCTTCCAACTGTTATCTATGCAACAGGCTCAAGGAACTGTCAAGCCACTCTCCAACTCCAGCCTTTCTAAGTTAGTGACAGGGACTCCAGTAGGGGAGAAGCAATTGAATAAAAAGTTAAAGGAAAAAAACATACCTTGTAACTTTTTTATGCTTATATTTTCTTGTGTCATTTTGTCACTGTTTAGTACAGATAAATGGCTTTTCCTCCCATGGTTAGTGTGTACACAATTCTAACAAAATCTTTGAGAATTAAAGGAACTTATGTTTTGGTTGTTCAATTACTTAGGATATGATGACGGTATCTTAAATGGGACTTACCTATTACTTATGTAATTTACTTTTATGAAAGTATATGCATGTACATTATGGGTTGCCTAAGACAATTTCCCACAGATAGAAATGAGAAGCAGAATTTCTTCATGTTTTGTAATGTGAACAACTGAATGAATGCTGAATCTCAGCAAGCTGAACAGAGATTCCCTTATTCCAGACCTCAGACCTTGAAAGGGCCTACGCTCCTTCAAATGCCTTCCTTTGTCAGGAGACATTGTGAAAGAAAAGATACCTAAAATATTATCTGACAATGTGTCCTGTCAACCAATGCTTTTCTCTAGTGTCAAGGGTCTATCCTGGACAGAAGGAGGTCCTTTATAGTCTATGGAGCAAAGTGTTTGTGTTAGAAGGCCAGGAGCCTGTGCTATTCACAGTTAGGGAAAAGATGGGCAAACATGGTAACCTCAAAGTATCTCGGTTTCCTTCTCTAAAATAAGTCAGCTCAACTAAGCAAACTCCAGTTTCAAGCCAGATTTCAAATGTGGAATTTCTACTGTGTCAGATGAATAGGGTTCGATGCATCTTCAACAGAATGATCTTGAAAGCTTCAAATATACTGGACCCACACTATCTCTTTTCAGTCTTCCTTGTTGCTCTAGATTATTAATGAGTTTTGGAAAACACTGTCCCAGAATATAGATAACCTTCACATAGACATGTGGACCTTTTTAATCCTGAGAGTACATGCAAGTTAATTCTGCCCTTCAAAAAGTCAAATATCTTAGAAAGGTATTTCTGCTTTGTGAATACAAAGGATGAGGTCCGAAGAATCAGAAGGAAACTGGTCCATGATTAGAGAATATAAAAAACACTCATATATATCAGCATGTGCTATGTTTTGGGCTGAATTGTGTCCATATAAAAGTCTTATGTTTATATCCCACCTCCAATATCTCAGAATGTGTCTGTATTTGAAGATAAGTTCTTAAAAGAAAAAAAATGGAAGGATCATAGTATAGGCCCAAATCCAACATGAGTAAGCCTTTTATAAAAAGACATTTGGCCTGGAGAGATAGGACAGTGATAGAGTATTCCCTTTCACATAGGGTACCACATCCAAGTGAAGACATACCCACCAATGAGTGAGGCCTAAGCAGAAAGTGAACCTGACTACCCGCACTTGGAGAAACAAATTCTTCACTAGCTGCTCTAGCTCCTCAGTTTTCATACACTTGTTAAGACAGCCCTAGAGAATACCTTCACGTCGGTTTCTTTTTAACTATGATCCATCATATTAACAAACAAAAGCTACTGTGATAATGAAAGATACTATGATTTGTCCTTGGATCATCTAACAAACATCTCTTTAAACACTTGTGAGGTAAGCACTGGGAACAAAAGATTCCAAAAGTCCTTTTTAAGGCAAGCATCTCGAGTCCTACCAGATTCTCCTCTTGCCCAAGCACAACCAAACTGAGAATTAGCTATAATGAATCACAAGTAACCAAACAAGTATCACACAAATCCTGATGAGTACATAGAACATAAAAATTTGGTGTGAAAAGAATTTGACATTTCCATTTTGATTATGGAGAAGTAACTGGAAACCCATGAGATCAAGTAATAGTCACATGAACTGAATCAATATTAGGGCATCATGAAAGTCAGCATTTGACTGATTTGTCATTTATTACAGGCGATTTTAAGTTTTTTATGTATCTATTATCATCTTTCCTCCTAGAAAAGGAAAAGCTGACATACTATTTGGAATAGTATGATCTGAACTACTTGTCCTTTCAAACAAAAAAAAAGGAGTTACTGAGCTTTGGAAACCTGTTGCTTGTCATTTTATTAGGAATTTTGTGGCAAGTGTAATTTAAAAATTATAGCATTTACAACTAAGCTTCTTTGGACAAACACACACACACACACACACACACAGATGTTTACCTTGAGTAGCCTAGCAACTGGTGCAAAACGTTAAGGGCCATGAGAGATTTATGTTACAGCTTTCTCAGTCATACAGCATATTTCAAACTGATTCATACCTAATACAGGGTTAGGAATGCAGATTAGGCTTAATTGTCACAATTAAAAAAATAAAGCAATAGTCAGGCATTGGAGAGGAAAGAAAATAAATGCACAAAGCCAGTCTCTATAATCCCAATTTGATGTCTGGTTGGATATGACATCAGCGAACAGGAAGGATTAGAAAAGTTGAGTCTTAGCTGAGTGCTGTGGTTTACACCTATAATACTTGTTACTTAAATGGTTGACACTTGGAGGATTGCAGTTTGAAGCCAGCATTGGTAGAAAAGATTCTATCTCCAATTAACCAGCAAAATGCCAGACAGAAGGTGTGGCTCAAGTGGCAGAGTGACACTGAACAAAAACATAAGGGTTTCAGTTTAAGTCCTAGTACCAGGACTGACAAACAAACAAAAACCCCACCAAAAATCCACAATACAGCTGACTCTTATGTAGCTGCCACTTCAGAAAGGTGTCTGCATTCTCATTTATATAATGTTAGGCTGATGCATGGAACCTAATTCTGACTTTAAGAGCTTAAGCAGCAGACAAAACTGCCTGCCAGGAACAACTGACAGGCGGACAAGAATGCCCTGGAACAATTCATTTAAACACACTTCTTTGTGTTTCTCTTCTTCTTATCTCAATTCATCCCAAAATGTTATCTGAGTTTTGTTTTAAAATTATTTTTAAGCCAGCAAAGAAAAGCAAATGCTTGCATTCCTATTCAGGAACAGATGTTTTAATACTGTGTGGGTAATGGAGATTATATATTTAAGTGAGAAATCTTAGGGAAGGCAGCCAAGTGTGCTCATACAGAAAGGGCCTTCCTACCAGTGCCTGGCAAGCCAAACTAACCTGATATATCCTTCTCACCAGGCCCCGTCACTTGCAGGCTTGCCTAGTACTTAAAAGCAGTGAATTTAAGGCTCAACTCTGAAACTAACCTTCAAAGGCCATGAGTTTCATGGTTTCAGAAAAATCCTGAAAGCAGCAGGATTCTGCCTGGGCAGAAAATGGAAAATGAGATGACTTCTTTGGCCAAAAATGTTGTCTTAAATAAAAGTACTGCTTACATTCCTAAAATCAGCGTTGATGGATACAACAACTGCTCTTGGCTCAATTTTCCTGTCAGCATAAATTTGAGAATCCCTGGGATCTGACTATGTTTATAAATGAAGATGCTGTGGTCCTCAAATCCTCCTCTCTCAAAGTGTTAGAGGCACAGGATAAGAAAGCTTGACTGCTATGAAGGGGAGTTCATGCTAAACCAGGCACAGGCAGCCTCATTGTTGGCTGGTGAATCAGGATTGACACAGCTTTCCACTTGTTAAGGTGATAGTGCGCAGAACACATATTAGTCTATGATGATAATTAGAACTTCATGGGGTGACTAGATAACCTAGTCCCCAGAACAGATTCCATAATGGTATCTGGGGAAAGCCAAAATCCAGTTTTATTTATTTTTTACTTTTTCTGATAAGCATTGAACAGTTATTCTTCTGAATTAAAAAAAGCAAGGTGACAGGCCATGAAAAACCAAAGAAGGTTGAGCAGCTGCAAGTGCATGACAGTACAGTATTGTATGACTACTTTTCTGATAGTATTATATTGAATGCCCATGGATTTGTTTCTTTACATGTCCAGAAAAATGCCAATTAGTATGCAGAATTAAATGAAAAGAGAATGCAAACTAAGTACTGCTAGAAGAAAAGCATGCCTTCACTAAAAATCTTGACATAATGTCTACCACCAACAGTATTTACAAATGTTACTTTCTTACAGATATGTCTTCTATGACATAGTATAGGGCATCATGCAGGAGGCATTAAGGGAAAGCTGTGAAATTCTCCATGGGAATCTTGCACAGAAATGGTCACTGGATATACTCTATCAGTGCTATGTGTCATTGAGACCTAAGTTTGGATAAGACACAATGTCTCTTTTTCAATTTCTATGGGACATGAAGAGTGGGCTTTATTTGGGGTGTCAGAAATATATACAATTACTTATTTTAAATGGCTTAACATCACTGAGAGTGTAAATCATAGAAACTGATAGAATAAATGAAAACATTTTTCAGGGACTGGGCAATAGAAGGGATTAAAATATAAATAAATGCCACCAATGACTCCCCACATGGCAGAATGTAATGGTCCACTTTCCAGTCATCACCCTGGGTGACCAGAAATATCAATTCCAGTTTGGGCCATCCTTTGCTCCACTCTTTTGCTTACATCCAACATCCTATAGCAGATCATCCTGTCTTTTCTACCCTCTGATGCACAGCTAAAACCTAATCATATCTTATTACCCTACTTTCAATCAAGGCCATCACCTGAAATGGTCTTGTAACTAATTTTTCTTTTGTTTTGATTGCCTGAAAGAAGACTATCACAAACAGTATATGGGCATTGGTAAAAGTACTAATCATTTTTATTTTTGTAGAAAAGAATCTAGGCCTTCTTGGTGAAATATGACCACCATATATTTCCACATATGTAAGAGTGATTTGCTATCTCTTGATATAACAAGATATGACTTTGAAGACAAGGGTAGATAATCAGTGCTGTCATTTAACAAATTGTTATATTTCCATTATGTACTCATACTACAACGATAAAGATGAATAACAGGCCATGTTCCAGTGGGTCATGCCTATAATCCTAGCTATTCAGGAGGCTGAGATGTGAAGATCATGATTGAAAGCCAGCCTGGGAAGAAAAGTCCCTGTGAGACCCTATCTCCAATTATCTACCAGAAAAACCACAGTGGAACTGTGGCTCACAGTGGCAGTGCTAACCTTGAGCAAAAAGAGCTCAGGGACAGCACCCAGGCCCTGAGTTCAAGGCCCATTACCAGCAAAAAAAGAAAAAAAGATGAATAGCAAGAGATTGCTCTGACTTTTGAAGAAAGAGCCTATGTGTTATGACTGTCACCACAGTCTATGAAGCCCTTAAGGGAGAGGGAGAACTACAATGGAGAAGTAAGCTTTCAACTATAGCTTTCTACTGTATGACATCATATACTGTATAGATTGGAAGGGGAAAAATACTTCATATATTTGCGAGTTCTTGAGATGGGCAAAATAAAGGTGCTGGAGAAAGAATGAGAGAAGAGGCTGCAAAAATAACCAAAGTATAGACTATGGAAATGATGAAAAAGCTGACAACACATTCCAAAGACATTTAGCAAAGTAAGACTCAACAGTGTATGCTTTGGTGATGTGTATCTATTCCATGTGAAGAAGAGTTCAAGGTGGAAGAAGCAAGGTTCTGGTGGAAACTCAACATTTATATGAATATCTGCTTGTGTACTCACCCTCTGTCAGTAGTGAATTTATCCCTCATCCACAAAGTGAATCATCACCCATCTATGAAGTCTGATCAGCACCTCACTCTTAGTTAACTGACCTTTCAGATCCCCTATTATTCCATTCTCAGGGGCAGCACCATGTTAAATCAAAATAATTGTCACTTCTTCCTCCCACTTACATGCAACTCTTTCATATCTTCTAGACAAGTTTTGAAACAGAAAAAAAAAACTTTTGGGTATCCAGCAGTGAAATATCAATGAACTACTGAATTCCAGAGTACTTTAGAGAAGCACATCCAAAATTTTGTGTGTTTTATATATCTGACATTGTCACCACTTAGGGAAAAGATGTGAAAAGAAAGTGTCCAAGTACAATACTGTGACAAAAATAATAGAAATGATAGATCATAGGGTAGAGAATAAGGAGAGAAAAAAATGTTCATGGTATTAAATGTTTCTAGCTGAGTTTAGGAGCAGACAGTCAGAAACTTTCCCAACACACATGCAATTAGTGAAAAAATGTAAGAAGGGTGAAGTTTATGAAAGGAAGTTTAGGCATAGGGTATTGGTATGTCTGATGGTCAAGTGCAAATATTTCTATAATAGTAAATATAGAGGGCTAGCTAGAGATAGAGATTGACAGACATTCTGTAAAAGGTTAATAAGGATTAAGAATACAATATTTAAGTATTTTTACCTTGGCCCCTTGTTAATAAAGATTAAGAATAAAATATTTAACTATCACTTTTACCTTGGCCCATTCTTGCTCTCTCTAAAAGTCCTTCTTAGACAAGTTATACAGAAAGATACTGTAAAATTAATTATTGGTACCCTATAAATAAGTAGGTACGTTCAGAACCACACTCATAAGCTCTTCACTATCCTGGGTTGTGACATGATATACATTCATCAGACTATTCAGAAAATTCACACTGGGTGCCTAATAGGGGCCAGGAACTATTCAAGTTATTGAAGATGGAGCACAAGACAAAGAAAATAAACATTTTTCCTTTATGAGGTATGTATATTATGACATTAACCAGGCCACTCACAAGATAAAATATGAAGAATGTTAGATGATGCATTATAGAATAAAAGCAAGCAGGGAAGGGTAAGAAAGATAGAGATGGCTGCCAGGAGAAGTTGGCATTCAAGCAAAGGTCAAACGAGTTGACAAGTAAGACATGCAATCCCTTGGGGAAACTCATTGCAGGTGTGATGAACAGCAGGGAAATTCTCTAAGGCAGGATGTGTGCCTTGTAAATTCAAGATAAGGAGGGGACCCTGCAGCTGGATCAAAGGTTAGAGACAACAGGGACCACATTACCTAGGAACACTGTTGGCTACAATAAGAATCAAGAACATACTCTGGGAACAATGTTGAGTGCAGTTCCCAAATAAAATATAGGATATCAGATACATCTGGATTTAGTTAAGCAGTAAATTATTTTCTTCTTAATAAGTATGGACAAAAAAGTATAAGCATGAATATACAACCTGCATTGCTTAAGTGAAATTGACGAATGAAATGAGATTCCCCGTATTTTCATTTGCTGAGAAATTCTTTGCAAGGTGCATGGGAAGTTTCAAGAGAAGAAGAGGCAGAAGAAGGCCATGCCAGAGAGATGGGAGTATAGGGGCACTCTGAGTAGAAGAAAGATAAGAGAGATGGAGTAAGGCATCACCTAAAAGTCAACAGAGCTCACAGGAAGGAAAGTCAGCTTGGATACATGAATCAGGTGGATAAAGAGCAAAAAGAACATAAAAAGAGCTTGGTTAAGTTTTGACTGCTAATGTGCTTTGTGGAAGCAGGAAGCAAAATTGCCATCTGAGGGAGAGAAAGGGAGGAATGGTGACAGATAGGTTGAAGAATGGGGAAAACATGCAAAAATGATAGTCTTGGAAAGTTATGAGAGAGAAATGAATGAAGATGGTGGGGCAGTTTGGAGAAAGGAAGAATTTAAATGATCACAAAAGAGATACTTTGAAACCACAGCATATAGGAAAGAATATGGAATTTGGGTCAGAAAATCTGGGCATGGATGCTGGATTCATCTCTTGTAAAATTTTAGTGTGATTATTGGTAAGTCACTTATTTTCTCTGTTGTCTTCATCTATAAGTGAAGTAAAATAATGTGTAACAATCAACTTACTTGATGGCTTTGAATCTCAAATAAAATGATGTGCATAGTACATTTCATAAGGTAATAAGCAATTTACTATTAATAGTGGAGAAAATAGTAAAAAAAATAATGGAATGTAGTTCTTCAAGAAATACCTTAGAATCAGAAAGAGGGATTTGATAGAAGAAAGATTTTTTTGCTTGGTATAGAAAAGGTTTCTAAACTTAATGCTGATTACAAATAGAGTGGCCTCCAGACTTTAGAGACAAAGAATCTAAAACTTTTGTGCCCAAGCCATTTTTTGTTTTCATACAAAAGGAGATTGTGAAGCATATGGAAAATATGCACAAATAATTTGTAAATTTCATGCAGTTTTGAAATTTTATGAACTTGGGTAGAGTAAAAGTATTCAACAAGACTTTACAATTAACAGGCCAAGAGAATACTGGATTGGCAATCCTAAAAGAATCTTCCCCATTCACACTGCCTGTCAGGATCTTTCATACACAACCCATCCTGAACTTTTTAAGGAAAAGTATTAACTTCACTAATAAATACAGGTATTCATACTGATTATTTACTGAGATTCTTCCATCGTAATTTCCCATTAAACATGTTAGTTCCTGTGAAAGTATTATGCAAGTTGAAAGGCATGAATCAAACTTAGCTAGGCTAGTATGATATTATCTTGAACACTAGGTTATCTAATAAATTAACTTTCTTCTCAAAGTTTGGACATTTTTATTATTTCGTAAGCTCTGAAATATGTCTGTCTCATTAAAAAAATTTAGACCTTACATTGCATCAGTTTCATGTCTTTAAAAAAAATCCATGATTTTTTATGCAAACCACTAAGGGTTTTTTCCTTAGTATTACCATTCTCCCTGGTCAAAGGGCTTTATTCTGGCTTTGGCCTTCAAAGACTGAATTTCCCACAATATACTGCAAAAGCTGGCACTGTTCCAGGCAGTGATGCCTAATGATGTATGCCACTAGCCATCACTGGAGCATTTGTCTCTGCCACTAGAACCCCATGCAAGATGAATTTAGTATTAATTCCTTCACTTAAAATTTTAGAGCACTTGCTTTGTGCTAGGTACTCTGTTAGGATGTGGAAAAACAATAATAAGTAAACAGTCTCTGATATCAAAGCTTTTAGATAAGTTGGGATCATTTCTGAAAAGGAATGTTTAGTAATATTATTTATGGTCAATTTATCAAACATATATTAGGAGCTTAGAAAGTGATAGGGGCATCATTCAAACCAGTGCAAAGCCATGAGTTCAAACTGCAGTGCCACCAAAACAAGGAAAGAAAATGAGGGTCTTAAATTGACCTTGCTGAGTTTGACAAGACTTTAAATGTCTACCTTAAGAGGCTTTGACAATGCATTTTCTTTTCATTGAGAATGTAGTAGCAACAGCTTCAAGGCATGAAAAAATACAGGAAAGAACTGTAATGAATATTCCACAATGATCTAATTAAGAAGAGTCTTATGAAACAAAGCTTGAAATCCCCCCCAAATGCTTACACGATAACAATGAAAATTAAATAAAAGAGAAGCAAGACAATCAAGCTTCAGCTTTCAAATTCCACATGTTTATTTAGCTTTCTACATGCTATTTAGTTTTAATTATTTAGAATTAGTGGAATTGCTCCCAAAGTAATAACATGCTAACTTTACACAGACATAATACTAACACAAGTCGAAAAATAATGAAAGTAGGTACTCATTGAGCCCCATGAATACATGGATGGTAATAACGTACTATTGGCTAGTTTTGTCTAGTATTGGATTAAAGATTAATATCCATATGGACATGAACTTTTAACTGTATTTTGGAGATGCTTGCAAACTTGGGTATTCCTAATGAAATCCTCCTGTTTATTAGAGAGATTAAGGGAACATGTGAAAAGCAGTTTCACCATATTTAACCTCTTTGAAACTTTTCTCTCCAACACAAGGGTCCCAGGAAAATACCTAGTATCTTTGCTTAAAACCAATGTGACAACAAACTAAACTTTTTGGTGGTCTCTAAAGTACAACTTTAGGTATGGATAGGTGGGTACCAAAAAATTAAGTGAGTATTTTTATTTGAATGATTTACAATTTGTGGAAAAGACAAACTAAAGATTCCATTAAAACTGAAATCCAAATATAGGAAGAAAAAAATACATCTGTCTTAATAGAAATAGTCACATTCTATGAAGAGACAGAAGACATTTAAAAACAAAAACATACATGTCAAAATCAGGAATCAGAAGAGCAGAGATGCAGGTGAGTACGTACGAGAGTAGAAATGCTTTTGAATTCCAGCTTCTCTCAAGGAAAATGTCTCAGATGAATGACATGTTATTTTCACCAAAAAAATGTATTATCTGCAGGCAGAAAATGCCATGAATACATAGAGGAAATACCAGTAAATGTCCCATTCCATCTAGTGTGCATAAGAAGCTTACAGACCTGCCCAAACAATGAAAAACTGGTTTCCAAACACTCTATTCTGTGTTTCCAATTATACCATGAGAACAAATGTCACACTCTGCAATTTATAAGCACTAGAAATAAGTAGCTATCCAAAGTCCTAGTTCTGGCCTCTGATCTTAGTTCAGAGCTGACTTAAAGAGAGCCGAAAGATACACAGGAATCCTTTCCTTCACCCATGCCTGTCGCCGCTGGCACCCAACAGTGATAGAGGACAGGTGGACACAGGACTGCTGAACTTCTCACTAATTGAACACTGAATTCCTCAACCAAAAGATTGATGGGGTCTTCAAAAGAAGTAGGAAAGCAAATTAAACCCTAGCGTATCATGGTATCACCATGGCAAACTTTTACAAAGCAACCATCCAAGGCAAGTTTTGAAAGGAGTTAAGTCAGAATAGCTGTCAGTGGAAACCTTACATTTTCTATGATCCACTTTAGGTTTTGTAGGTTAGGATGGGAAATATTTTAATGTCAACTTTAGGGATTGTTGGTGGAATTTTATATGTTTAGTGTAGGATGATTATTTCTCAGAAAGACAAGTTGCCTTAAGCATCTTACGCACTTGGTCGAATATTCAATCCAGTTCCAGAAAATACACTTCAAATAATACACTTTTACAGTCAGAGTCTGATTTTTTTTTATTTAGACTTAAGTTGTGACATATTTAGTAGACTGAGAAATCATTTTAAGGCATCATGACCAGTATTCACATATTTTATTACTATTATTAATACTGTTACTATTATTATTGTGCCAGTAGTGGGGCGTTGAACTTAGGGCTTGAGTGCTGTCCCTTAGGTTTTGCACTCTAAGTTGGATTCTAGCACTTGAGCTACTGTTCCATTTTTGTCTTTATTTGGTAGTTAATTGGAGATAAAATTCTGATAGACTTTCCTTCCTGGGCTCACTTGGAACCATAATCCTCCTATCTCAGCCTCCTGAGTAGCTAGGATTCTAGGTATGAGCCACTGGTTCCCAGTTAGATTTCTTTTAAAAGTATCTTTGTGTTCTATAATATGTATAGGAAATATGACAGAATACCAGTCATCAAAATTGTGCATCCAAACAGAAGTTTCTTGGCCTTATAAGAAGAAATTTGAAATTAAAATATTTTCCAATATGTATATTATTTTTACAATTCTCTAATTTAACTACTCAAATCAACCAATGAACAGATAAATAATCCATTGGTGTACCTGAACTAGCATTCCACTGAATGCTAAAAGTAAAAAACTCTTGAAAATATCATGTCTTTTGCTTAGAAATAATTTGCCTTTTAGATATTACAGCTGTATTTAATATTTATATATTACCACATACCATGCCTATTGAAGCCAAGTCATATAAATTTTTCATGGGAATAAATTTAGTAGCACCAAAGTCATCAATCTATTCCAGAGAAGTGAAAGGGGTTTTAAGCAATCACTTCTGAATCTTGACATTAGTTTAAAGCTATAGATTATATCTTGAGCTCTTAGCATCCTAAAATTTCATTAATCTCTGTCTTAGAAGCAGCAAAGCCTTACTCATGGATTTATTTATAGCTACTATTTACATTTCACACATTGACTTTGAATCTCACATCAAGAGGAGTGATTTGTAGTTATTTTTTACTTTGTAATCATTAATCAATCTGTGATACATGTTAGAGACTAAACTGCATGGCTCTCCACTACTCTGTAGAGTTTTAGGTAGAATGTATTAGAATATCACCTAATTTACAACAAAGTTTCCCTTGTGACTCAAATTAATATTCTGAATCCATTTAGGGTTCAAAAATATATACTGTTGCTTTAAATCAAGCCACTTTTAAAACAAAGGTCAGTTTTCAAACTGTGTTATACATTTACTAGGTTCATCTCCTCATAAGCCATTGGTGAGATTCTAATTAGAAAATGAGGGAGGTGAGGAAGGTAAGGGATAATGAGAGAATAACTAGGGAAGGGGTAACAATGTAAGGACAAGAAATGAACTCATTGCCTTACTCATGTAACTGTAACCCTTCTGTACAGCATCTTTAAAATAAGATATTTTTTTTAAAAAATGGAAGAATATGAGTCCAGTCCATCTAGCTTGCAAAACCCCTGCTCAACAGCATTGTGGAACACCATGAAGCACTGTCTGTTTCCAGACTTGCGGAAGGGAAGGATCGCCTGGGAGCTCTGACGGCAATCTCTGCCCAGCATCAAAACAAAATTCTTCCTACCAATTGCATCATTTATGTGGGAAGCAATCAAAATCAAAGTGCAGTTCCTAATGAATGTCCATTGTTTTCCACCATTAGAAAGCTGAAAATCACTGGGGTGCTGGCAGCTCTGGTAGCTCATGCCTGCAAATCTAGCTACTCAGAAAGCTGACATCTGAGATCTGGCTGAGGTCAGTCCAAAGCCAGCCTAGGCAGAAAAGGCCATAAGCCTCTTATCTCCATTTAATCACCAGAAAACTGGAAGTGGCACTGTGGCTCCAAGTGGTAGAGCTCTAGCCCTGAGCAAAAGAACTCAGGAACAGCACTCAGGCCATGAGTTCAAGCCCTGACTGACTAAAACAAAAAAACAAAAAAAAAGTAAAACAGAGGCTAAAAATCATGAAGCTAAACTTTTTAAGTTTAGACTATGTTCGTATACCTAAAATGTTTTTATTGTATCTGCATTTTTATTATTTCTTACAAATAGTTGCTAATTTACAAAAATAACCCCATAACATTTTAAACATTTCTTACTGACCAAAGTTGATTGAAAGATATTGTACTATGGTTGGAATCAGGGACTTTATTGTATTTTCTCACATTCATTTTTCTATTCTCTCTGAATCTGCTTCTTCCTAGGTAAAAATGTTGATAAATTTCCATATGGTCATTTTTACAGTTAAATGAAACAATGTACAGTAAGAACTCAATAAAACAATTATGGTTTAAGAAATGGTGTAGACATTGGATACTGGTAACTCATGCTTGTAATTCTGGCTACTCAAGGGGTGGAGATCTGAAGGATCAAGGCTCAAAGACCAGCTTGGACAGAAAAGTCTGTTAGATTCTATTTTCAAAATAGCCTGCAAAATGCAAGGCTGGAGGCAGGGCTCAAGTGAAAAAGTGTCTGCTTAGCAAGTGTGAGGCAGGAAGTTCATGCCCCTAATACGAATCCCAGTACTGCCCCCACCTCCCTAAAAAGGAAAGAAATGATACAGGACTGGGGGCCAGGAGATAGGGGGAGGGGAAGTGTGGCTTAGTGATAAAATTCTTGCCTAACATGTAATATATCCTGGATTCCATTCTCACATCAAAAATTACATTAATATATAAGTATAAATAAATAAGTTGTGCACAAGTTCCTTCATTATTCATATAAGTAGACTATAATTTTTGAGCTACATAAAATTCATTAACATGGAATGATATCATGGTCTTAACTTTAAACAAAGATTGAGGCAAGGCAAGAAAATAGGAAATGGCAAGTAAAGCCCCTGAAATGTAATTAGGAATTCTATTATATATGAAACCATAAACTGTAAAGTAAAAATCATGATCTTAAGACTAGGAAACGAGGTGAAGTTTCAAGTAAGAATGCACACCTTCCAAATTTACTTTGTTTTAACTATAAACTTTAATAGCATGATATGTAATCATAAGGTATTCTGAAAGATGTCTGGGAACAGAACATACAAGCATTGAAGTCAGCGATAAGTCTGTTCCCTGCAGAATTTTAAGCCTGAAAGGGTTCCCTCTGACTTCAAAATGAAACAAAACACTGTAAGCCCTGGTAGACTTGTGAGTCTTTGTATTACTTTTATCAGTAAAGGGATTAGCATACCTGGGGGGCATTCTCATTCATCATGTTCCATAACGAAAGGAAAATATTTGTGTCAAAACGTTTGAGATGACTTCTGAAGAATCTCATTCAGAGGATGTGTCATATATCTTAATACCTCCTCATTCAGATATTATGGGTCAAGTCTTGGCTTGCAGCGTGTAACACTTCAGTAATCTTGCATATTTCTTTTGTTAAAACAACCAATTACACTTAATGCTATTTCATTAATTTAAACCTAGCAGGAAAGTGTCTTTAAAAGAAATCTACTAGAATGTTATTTGACTGGAAAGAGACATTTCCTCTTTAGAGATGCTGTAAAAATTTAACAGTCTAATTTCAAAAAAGCGATTTGAAAATGTATTGGTTGATGTACAGCCTCACTCATTTATTTCCAATTCCTATCCAACTTCTAGTTTACTTTAGAGTCTCAAATAATTGTTACTTCCATATCTTTCCTATTATTCTTCCATAAGGAAAAAAAAAAAAAGAGATTTTAGCATAAGCCCTACCTTTCTTATGCAACTTGCCATGGAAAAACTAAAGATAATTCACATAGAATTTTAAGGCAAGGGATGACAATCTGTATCTCTCACCTAAAAAACTTACAGCGGAGAAGCACAAAGAAATGAACTAGCCAGGTTCTCCCATTGGGGCTTTTATTCAGTCTTAAAGAATACATAGCTTATAAAAGTGGTAGCACCTTATGTATAGACAAGATCTATGCCTGGGGCCATGACACCAAACATTCTGGTACCACAAATCTTCCCCTGGGCTTTCTGGAGCCCTTGGTGAGTCTCTGGGCAGCTGTTCTACCACCAGATGCAAAATGAGGTTTCACACATATTAAAGCTGAGATTTGTGTTTCCTCTTCATTCATCCTAAATAATTACTGAGTGCCTATTAGAAATTAGACATGGAACAAATTGTCTCATTTCAAACAAAAATGTTACAGAATTTGTGTTATTGTTGGTTTCTGTTTTATTTTCCAGAGTAATATATTCAGTAGTTGTTCAATAGGATATTTTTCTGTTCACCACAGACACTTGCTATTCCAGTTCAACTTTTTGTTTCCTTCTGTAAATTTTGGCTTTCAAAAATCTCTCAAAACCTCTCAAATTCTGAAAATGTTGTTATTGACAAGCAAGACTGCTGGATGCTCACACCAGGAAATAGTTTTTTGTTTTGTTTTGTTTTGTTAAATAGCGATTGTGTGACACACATAGGCAACAGTTTGCCTCATTTTCATATTTTTTACATTTGTTTAGATGGTAAATGGCTTTAAAAGACCTCTGTCTTATTTAACTTCACCTTTTAAAAGGTACTGTGTACAGAGCATAAAATTTAGCCCTGTTATTTGTCACTTACTCAAAAAAAGGAAGAAAAAGCCAATAATATTGCAAAGGTAAATTGCAGCAAAGTTTGCCAAATCCACAAATTTTTCATAATCAACAGAAATACAGTGGAGGCTTTAGTAGGAAAACAAAAATAGTGAAAACTTTTAAACTATCTTTCCTTCCTTAGTGATTTCCTTCAAGTTTCCTAAATCTATCCAAAAACAGCTTGATTTTAAGTGGAAATAGGGACAGCCTAATACTTACTGAATGCTCTAAATATGTGACCTTCTTCAAGGCTTAATCTCAACAGCATAAAAACACTCACCACCAGATTTAGTGTTAGTTCTATCTTCTCTTCTGCCTAACTCTACCACTGACACTATTGACTCAAAGTAAGGTTATAAACTCAAAGACATCTGGAAATACTTCAGATGAAGAAAATGTTTTTAAGGCTCTGAACTTTCTGAATATCTCAGCTTATACACATGGGACACGGTGAGTCCTCAGTTGTTTCTTCTCTGACTCCCTGGTTGTCCCTGTGGCCACCACAAGTATCAGAAGAGCATTGTGTTCAATATTGTGCTTTAAGACAAGGAAAGGAATGTGGATGGCTTTGGCACCACTAGACAAGTTGAAAACAAATTATCTGTCAAGCCATGGAATATGGAGGACCACCTTCATTTAAAAGTACTTCTTTTCCAAGAGCTTACAATACACTTGGTTTTAAAAATCAACCTCTTCTGAAATACGTAGCACCAATTGTACCATTTAGATTGGTTCCAGAACTATCAAAAGATTTAAAATTTGAGTGATAAATAAAATCAGATTCATTTTAAAGGAATCAGTACAGTAATATTACTTGACTGGACAAATATTTGTTAAATACAGGTTAGTACGGTCTTTTCCAAATGTATGGATCATTTTACCTACCATCCATGAGCAACCAATTATAGTTATTGTTTTAGTGCATTTGACGAGAAAGCAGGAATCAATTAACGAAGTTATAAAGCTTGTTAGGGTTATTTTGCTGGAAAATACTATACACACTACCAGAGACCAGCTAAAAACCATCCATCCTTTGGATATGCATAGATAGAAATAGCTGCTACAAGGACCTTTAGGTAATACAACCTCACAATTCTCCAGTTCTATAACTCATCCCCCAGGACCTGTGAAAAGTGAAAATGGCCATCTAAGCCTGCACATGAGAACCTAAACCCATACTATCACTACTCTTCTTATAAATTCTTCTTATAAATTCCTTCACTAATAATCCATTGTGTAAGACCAATGTGACCTAAACCATTATCTCACTAGGCACAGTGACCCACATCTATAATCTAAGCCCTCAAAAGGAAAAAGGGGGAATGAGAGTTACAGACCTGTCTAGGCTATATAACAAGACTGCCTCAAAAAGCTCCTAATACCAACATCAAATAAAAAATAGCAGTAAAATGCCTACTATCTTCTTGAGAGTAGACCTTCAAGTAAAACCTTTCTTTTAGAAAAGATTTAGTGCCAGAGTATTAATTTCAATATGCATCAGGCAGCAAACCTTTGTTTGGTATCACTAGTGTGTAGAACTAGACATACAATAATATTAAGAGTTCAAAGTATCTTAGAGTGATTCCCAAATCGTCTTTCCTATAAGATGTTCTCCTCTGATTAATTTCACTGGCATAAAAAGTTAATAGAGAGATGTTCTTCTAGTTATAGAACGAGGACAACTACAATAAGGAATTTTCAATGTATCTGTGCAGAGTTTCTAAATATTTTGTTAAACAAGTAAAAAAGTAATCTTTAATAAGGATATTTACATATAAATTATATAAATAAAGACCAAAGGAATAAAAATATGTTGTTATCTCCTGGAATTATTTATCTCAAGGTAATTTTGTAATTCACAATCTCTTAAGGAAGAAGATTGGTAAGGAACTAATGGCAATAGGATTTTGGACACAGCAAAACAGGTGGATGTGGTCACTGGGCTGGTGGACTTAACAAAGCATGGAAAGAGACGAAAGCAAGAAACGATATCTAATACATGACAGAACACCCCCAAAAGCTCAGGATTCAGTGGCATTTCTATATATAGGCCCAAATGAGAATGTAGTAGAAGTTAAAAACATAAGATTCATTGTAAATCTGCCAATGAATCTGTCAGACACCCCAAGTCAACTTCCCCTCTTGGCAAAAGACTGACTTATTCCTAGTTTAGATTACTTTAGTTTCCTGAACAGAAAACTGAAAATTTGTGGGCTGGTAAATGCATCAGAGTTGAGAGTGGTGATATGATTCTTGCTAGCGGGAATAAAACTAGAGTTGAAATATTATATTTAATACTTAATATTTAAGACATTACTCTTAATTCATTCAGTTCCCACTTCACAACAAGGCAACCAATATTTAGGTTCCTAGAAAATGTGTTAGAAAATCTACATTTTTATTATTTATTTATTTATTTTTGTTTCCATTTATTTGTTGTTTTTGTTTCTGTGTTTTAAAAATAATTGGTGGAGCCAATGAACAACCAGAAAAGATCATAGTGGTTCTATTTCCACACAGAAAATGCCAGTTACATTTCTAAGTGGCCAATTTGAATTTTAGATGTTTACATCCATTCAGTGTCTCAAAAAATTTTATCCCTAATGTTTGATTCTTTTTGTAAATTCAAGGAGGCTTAATCCTCCTTCCTCCTCCCCCAACAATGAAGCAAATTAAAAGGACAACAAAGATCCAGTAGGTCAAAACAAGAATTTAACAAAGGCCCATTCTAACTGGGGTGAGGTGGAATCTCAATGTTATTTTGATTTGCATTTCTTTTATGGCTAAAGAATTGACAAGCATTTCTTCACTTGTCTATTGGCCATTCTTATTTCCTTTTCAGAGAAGTTTCTCTTTAAGTCACTAACCCACTTATTTATTGGGCAGTTTTTTCTTTGAGGATTTGTTGTTGGGGGATTTAATTTTTTGAGTTCTAAGTATATTTTAGATATGAGACCCTTGTCTGTTTTATGGCTAGTGAAGATCTTCTCCCAATCCATGGGCCTTTTTATTTATCTTGCTTTCTATGTCCTTTGCCATGCAGAAGTTCTACAGTTTCATGCAATCCCATTTGTCCAACTTGTCTTTGATTTGTTGTGTTTCTGGGTCTCTATTAAGAAAATTTCAGCCTTTGCCAAGGAGACCTAGAGTTTCTCCTATTCCTTCCTTAATGTTTTCTGGGTGTCTGCTTTTACTTCCAGGTCTTTGATCCATTTGGAGTTGATTCTGGTGCAGGGTGATATATAAGAATCTAGCTTTAGTTTTCTATAGGTGTTTAACCAATTTTGCCAACACCATTTACTGAAGAGGCTGTCCTTCTTCCATTTTATTTTTTTAACTCCCTTATTGAAGATTAGGTGCCTATAGGTCTGTGGTTTCATTTCTGGGTCTTTGGTTCGATTCTATTGGTCCTCATGTCTGTAGAATGTCTATAATCAAGAACTCTAATAATAACAGATACTGGAGGTGATGTGCCCAAAAGGGAACCCTACTACATTGTTGGTTGGAGTGTAAACTTGTTCAATCTCTTTGGAAAGTAGTATGGAGGTTCCTCAAAAGACTCCACATAGAGCACCCCTATGACCCAGTAATCCCACTTTTGGGCATTTACCCAAATGTTCACAAACAAGACCACACTAAAGTTACCAGCAGGACTATGTTTATTGCAGCATTATTTACCATAGCTAAGATATGGAACCAACCCAGATGCCCCTCAGTAGATGAATGGATCAAGAAAATGTGGTATATATACACAATGGTATTCTATGCCTCCATCAGAAAGAATGACATTGCCCCATTTGTTAGGAAATGGAAAGACTTGGAAAAAATTATATTAAGTAATCCAGGCCCAAAGAAACAAAGATCCCATGGTTTCCCTTATTTGCAATATCTAGTATATGTATGAGTCAAGTGGAAAAGGTCAGATAATGTGATGTTAAGGAAATGAACTCTAAGATATGTATTCAAAAGTTTTTTTTCTTTCATGCAATTGTTTCTAACACATTTATAAGATGATTTCTTTGTTGCTTTGCATGTCCCTCCCCCACGGTATAACCCCTGATTTCACTGTATTTGATGTTGTTATAATTTGTGGAGGGGAAGGGAAAAAACAAATCGTTTAACTAGGGATACAGGTGGACCCATTGCAACAATGGGATGTACAAGTCGTTATGTCGAAAAACGAACTTTACAACTTTGGTGGAGGGTGGGGAGGAGGATTGGGTGGGGGGAGGGGAGGATGGGATGGGAAGGGGAAACAAAGGAGGAGGCTACAATGCATGATAAGAAATGTACTCATTATGTTGCCCATGTAATTGTAACCCCTCTGTACAGTATTTTCACAATAAAAAAAGTAAAAACTTCATCTTCTAGTGTTTAAAGTCAATAGACTTTTTTCCATTAAAAAATTCTTTTTTTTATATTTTTATGGCAAATGTGATCTCCAGAAGGTTACAGTTACATAAATCAGGAAATAAGTACAATTCTTTTTGGACATTGTTACCTCCTCCTTTGTTTCTTAACACTAAAGAATCAAGAAGCAGAATGAAAAGCATGTTGCAGGGAGCTGTACAGGTAATTCTTGAAAGAATCAGCTCAAAGAAGTAGAAGTACTTGCCTGCAAGGAGCAGAAAGAGTTATTCAGGGAAAAGATGGGATGAACTGCTCTTTTGGAATGAAAAAAAGATATCTGTTCTAAAAAGGCTGGGTTGCATGCTGGAACTATGCCATCTGTGAATCACTAGACAAGTTTACTGTTGATTAGAAAAGAAGTAGAGCATAATCCATCACAGCTCCCAGGTAACTGATATTGAGAGCTGACAAATTGATAGTCTTCAATATATAGCTTAGAAAACTGGATTATACATCCATGTGTGACAAAGTAAAATACAACTATCTGATTCTACAAAATAATAGCTCCACTCTTTAAGCCTGAAAAATAAGAGTTGAGGCAGTAAACATGATTTGTTAGCCATTAAAAATGTATGCACTTATCAATCTGTTCAACAAAATATTCACATTTGTTAAAATATGAAACACTTCTCTAAGATCTCGGTAAAACTATATCATGCTCAATTTATTTTTTGGAGAAATTCTCTGCTTTCCTCATGTAGTATGAAAAATTGTGCTTAAATCTGTAAACTTGTCTAATGGAAAGGCGAATGAGTGGGTACTACCCAAGAATAAAAGAAACACTATCTCAGAACATGTGACAGTTAATATGTTTTGATTTTTTCAGATACCTTATAGAAATTTATATGGGATAACTCAGGATTTTTTTGTTTATTTGTTTAGATTTTCTTTAAAGACAAGACATTCCTCTCTTCTCAACAATCACACTTGTTCTTTCCAAACCACTTGTCTGAGACTTACTCCCATTAGTGAGCAAGTGCTTACATTGATACATATTTTATCTCTAAACCAAGTTAAGTCACTGGAGACACAGTGTGATGTCATATACATATCTGACTTTTCTGAACAAAAGTACTTAATCAGAAATCACGCACAAAATGCATATTAAAAGGATCAATAAGAGCATGTATTGGGGTATTGAAGAAAAATTGATTAACCTACAATTTAATTTTCATTAAACTAACTTTTAGAGAACAACTCTCTCCATTTGGTTTTAGGTTGCTATATTAACTCCAAGCTATTAAAATCTTTGTGACCTTATACATAAAATATTAATAATCAAATCTCAAGCTTTCAATTGGTCTAACTTTTCATTTATAATGCACTTATAAGTAATTTAAACAGTCTTTCTGACTTTCACACTCTTAAGGGTGTGCTCATTTACAAATTTTGAAAAATTTCTAAACACAAATCATACCAACTGTGAAATGCTTTCTTATGTAATAAGAATTAACTGAAACAAAAGGATCAATAGAAATACAACATAGATAGAACAATCTTTATATGAAAGACAGCATCATGCCCATGGGGAACAAACTGGGTTGAAAATGGCTTTCAGCCAACTATCTATTCTCTAAAGCAGTTGCATAATTGCTTTGGTGCTATAAAACATTATCTTTTAACTCCTTGCAGAAATACACAAGCACAATATATATATGAATAAAAATCAAATCATTCAATCATGCATTAGACCACAGTAGGTACAGCACTGGAAATACCCATTTAATTCTCTTAATAATACAAAAAAGTTCTAAGGTAAAGACTTTCTCTTAATTTTCTATGGAAATCAAAATTTGTTTTGAGAGCAACACTTTTACATAACATAGAAATGCAGTGGAATTATTAAGAAGGTTCATAAGATATACTTTAAAAAATTCAAGCATATACTTCCACAGAATTTTTTCTCAGTGATACTTCCCTATGCAATTTTATTCTATGCATGCTTATTTTTTTCTAAAATAAGAAAGTCAACACTGAATTTGAAGCTTTCTTGGAGATTTGGATGGAATTTTTCTGAACTTGAACATAAAAGCAAATTTGGCTTTTTGTTAAGATTTTTCTTTATAAGACTTTCACAGTGCAATAATTTGGCATATGCCAGAGGGATAAGAAACCCCCTCCCTCTCCTCTTTCCAACTTCAGTGTTCACTGGGCTGCTTTGTTCTCTGCATCCTGCATAATTAATAACTACTTTGGCAATCAGTCATGCATTCCTCAATGGCACCTCAGGCACCAAGTGTCCTTCTCACCCTCTCTAGAAAAAACATGTACAAGGGCCAGCCCACTGACTTAACTCTAGACAAGTCATTTACAAAGTCATCATGAGGGAAAACACATAGTTAGGGTGACAATGGGGCTAACAACCCAATAGTGTCCTGATATCACAGAAAACTCTACAATAACAATCTATACTATTAGTTCATCTGTCCATAAAATCTTTTTTTTTTTCTTGAACTCTGGGCCTACGCACTTGTTCCTGAGCTCTTCGTCAAGGCTAGCACTCTACCACTTGTGCCACAGAGCCACTTCCGGCTTTTGCTGTTCATGTGGTGCTCAGGAATCGAACCCAGGGCCTTATGCGTTCAAGGCAAGTGCTCTACCACTGAGCCATCTTCCCAGACCCTCTCCATGAATTCTTAAGCACACAAATAAGAACTCCACTATTTAAACAAGTTTAACTGATTATGCATCTCCTAAAAAGCAATAAGACAAATTTAGTAGGAAGATAAAGCTACTGTCTCACTGGATGGTACAGTAAAAGTATTCTGCTGACTCCTCAGACCTCAGCTAACCACCTTTTCAGGTAGTAGTTAAACCCTGATAATAAGTACTACAATGGATGATACCCAATTCTTTTAATGTAAGCCTATACTTTCACTACATGGACAGAAGAGTAAATAAGTTATTATAAATACTATCTTACTATTTATCTCAAAAACTTTAAAACATCATATTTAATCAAATCATTTAAGAAATTAATGTGTGTTTTTCAAGATAATGCTCACCAGATTTGAAAAAAATATAGAAAATCCCTACATTTCAAAAGTATCTAAAGTAACACATCAAGCATAATATTATATTACTTAGTTCTCTAAGAACTAAGAAAAAATAAATAAGAAATAATGAAGAAAAATTACTGAAATAAGACTAGAATTAATGATACTAAGATAAGGTTTAGATTAATAAAATAGAGTTCGAATTTTGTATTTTATTTAAAAGACACATGGGGCCAGGAGGTGGCTCAGTGGTAAAGTGCTTGCCTTGCATGCATGAGGCTCTGGGTTTGATTCCTCAGCAGCACATACGCAGAAAAAGTTGAAAGTGGCACTATGGCTCAAGTGGCAGGGTACTAGCCTTAAGTTGAAGAGCTGAGGGACAGCACCCAGGCCCAGAGTTCAAGCCCCACAACCGACAAAAAATAAATAAAAAATAAAAGACACATATGGTTTATTTGAAGTTTTTTCACAAAAATATATACAAGGTTTTGATATTTCAGGCTGAGAAATAAAACTTTTTATAAAGTCTTTTGATCCTGGAGTAAAAGATCCTTATGTTTTAATCTTTGCAGGTCTTTTAACATTTTAAATAATGGTGCTTATACTACACTACACAGAGTAAAACATATATAATCTAATATAAATGACTCCAAAATTAAACAAGAAATTTTCTCTTCTATCTAAAAGGTCTGAAGTATGCTCTTGGTTCTCTCTGTGTGTGGCCTCCAAACAGAAATGAGCTAGCACTGTTTTATTTCAGTTTTGCTTCATTTCTTCTCAAACAATCTCTCTCTGATAATCTACAAGTTCTATTTTTTCCCTTTCTTTTGGCACGAAAGAAAAAAGTTAAGACATTTTTAATTCCATATGCACAATCATAAAAGTAGAATGAATATCATTTATCCTTATCATTTGCACAGATTTATTTTTCATTATTACTGGAGCATAACTGGGAAATAATATATCCAAAAATAATTGTGTGAATTAGCATTGAAATGTCAAAGATTTAAATGGATGTGGTTCAACTAGTATTACAGATATTTTTTAAAAGCTACAACTGCCACAGCTACAGGCTAGGATTTCATGTTGGCATTTTTAAAACTAAAATGGAGAGATAAATTTTATTTACATCTCAGTCTAAGTTATTTGGGAATCAAAAATTATAGTAAGATTGCAACACTTCCAATCAAAGAGATGTATTTATAAGACAGAGGTGTTGAAAAATTCAATCAGCAACACTTCATTAAAAAATAAGGTATCATTCATTATTTAGCGGGATGGCCTATTATTTATTAACTAATGGACAGTCATCTTACAAGGGTGGGCATAGTTTTTAATAACAATCTATGTGTCAAAAGCTACTAGTGAGAATATTATCCTATATTTACAACTGTTCATTTAAGACACAGGGTAATCCAATCCTGAGGGCACTAAAGGTGGAATAGAATCAGACATCCATTCATGCTCACAAAGAGGTATCTCTTTACTTACAAAGTATAAGGAATTTAAAAACAATTTTTCTGTAATTTTCCCTGGAAATAAAATGTGCTTTGACTTAAGTTTTCCATTTATAAATAGGTGTAAAATGTTGTTTAGCTGTGGGGCCCCAGGTAACTCATGCCTATATTTTTAGGTACTCAGGAGGCTGAGATTTGAGGATCTCAGCAGAAAGCCAGCCTGGTAAGGGAAGATTGTGAAACTCTTATCTCCAATCATGGAAAAACTGGAAGTGAAGGTGTGGCTCAAAGTGGTACAGTGTTGGGTGGCCTTGAGCAAAAGAGTTCTGGGTCACCACCCAGGAACTGAGTATAAGCCCCATAAACAATTCAAAAAACATGTTTAAGTTGATTATTGAAGATAAGTAAAACATTATACATATTAATAACAAGAAAATGATAAATATGTGTTATGTTCTTCAATTCTGGTGGATGTGTCATTACCCATCCCTCCTCACTGTAAACAAAGAATCCCTTGCCATGTTCCTACAGTAGGGACAGATTCAGTCCTCAGTGAGATAGCACACTGAGTCATGAGCAGGAGAATATGTGATGTAATTCTATGCTTCTAGTTATGTATGATCTTAATGATGCAGAAGTAGCACAAGCGACTTATCTCATATGAGGAGCAGTTGCTGTTCAGCAACTCTAAGGGAAATGGCTGAATATCTATGAAATCCTAAACCGAAGCTGCAATGGGTCTGGTATTGAGTCAGGCACTCATATCATACTCATTTCGGAAAGTTCACAGTCTACAAAGGACTTTTGAATCATATTTTGTCATTTCAAAGTGAAGGAGCCATTGTGGTAGCAGCATCAAGGGGCATATTGTAGCAGTGGGTTTGCAGTATTTCAAACCACAACCTCTGGGGCACAGTATTTGCTAATATGAAGTACTCAGCCGAGAAAGAGGAAAAAACAAAATATCAGAGATGATACAGGGGATTGCAGGGGCACTTGCCCCTGAGCAAATGCCATAAGAACCATTAAGCCTATTCTCTAAGAGGGAAACCTTCTTCCTTCAGGCTTTCATTTATGTGATGCAAAGATAAGACTGATTCATTGCTGCCTAGCTAGTGTGCAGAGGTGCATGGGGCATGGGGAGATGTCACTTAGCTATACAAGGATAACTCAAAACATTCTGCAAAGCTTAACAGTATAATCACCTATCCATTTCTCACTCATCAAGCCTTCCCCTTTGCAGGCAATTATTAAGAGTAGAATGAATGTGTCTACAAGTGAGGAGAAAGGTGAATTAGAATACAAGAGACAGGAGGAAATAGCAGGCAAACTGTCAAAGCAAATTTAAAGAAGAGCCAATTTGTGACAATGGAAAAATTATACAACACACACATACAAATTAACTTCTTCAGGGGGTAGTATTTATTAAAAATCATCAAATGTATACTTATTTGACAATGTAAGACCTTCCCTACCTTCAAACTCTATTATTTTCTCCAGCCCAAGATCAACTATTCTCTCAATATGGTCAGATTAGTTGCAATGCCCCTGCAAGCCATCATTCATGTACGTATAGTCCAGGTAGGTCACTTTAGAAAGAAGGACTCAAAAACACTGTGAGACTTAATGTCAGTCCATCAAAGGCTATATTTATGATTAATCAAAATGTCCTAGTAACTATTTACAAAGGTACTGAATTGAATGATGGTTCACACTTGATCCAAGGCTTCTCAGTTGTCCTGCATGGTCTCAGGTGACAGGGGTTTTCTTTGGCAATGGAATGAATGGTAATATCTATAATCCATAAATGTCTATCAGTATATCTATACATGTCTGTCAGATTCATATAAAGTTGATGAATCTGGTAGACAGAGATATGCAGTGCATTTGTCAGCAAACCCTCTGTTAGTTCAGCTAGGGTGACAGGTATGTAATCATTTCAACATTTAAGTATTGACAGATCATAATAGGCTCCTTGAACTGGGTGCTATAAACATTCTGTGCTCCTGTCTTGAGATATTTAATTTAATCCACATACTTCAGATAATATAGTCATAAAAATCATAAAAAGATAACCCTTACTGTTGGCATACATCCAGATCAGCTTTTGAGTTTTCTTTTGTAGCAGAAACATTAGATTAGCATAATGTGAAGAGAAGAGTCACACCCTTTCTTTTCTTTCTTTTTCCCTTCCTTCCTTCCTTCCTTTTCTTCCTTCCTTCCTTTCTTCCTTCCTTCCTTCCTTCCTTCTTTTCCTCCTTCCTTCCTTTCTTTCTTTTGTTGTTGGGGCTTGAACTCTGGGCCTGGGCACTATCCCTGAGTTCTTCAGCTCAAGGTTAGTGCTCTACCACTTGAGCCAGAGGGCCACTTCTGGCTTTTTCTGTTTATAAAGTGCTGAGGAATCGAACCCAGGGCCTCATCCATGAGAGGCAAGCCCTCTACCACTGACTCACCTTCCCAGACCTCTTTTTTCATTTACTATTTACTTTTATCCTAGGATGGGAATGTGTAAGTACCTACTAATATACATATGTGTGTATTCACACACATACATTAAAAAAAAAATTTGTCCCAGTCCTGGGGCTTAAACTCAGGACTTGGGTGCTGTTCCTGAGACACTTGAACAACAGATCCATTTCCACCTTTTTGGTGGTTAATTGCAGAAAAGGATCTCAAGGACTTTCCTGCCCAGGCTGAGTTCAAATTGTGATCCTCAGATCTTAGCCTACTGAGTAGCTAGGATTACAGGAAGGAGCCACTGGTGAATGGCAAAATAATAAATTCTATAAGGCAGGAGTCAAAGAATAATTCTTAGTGGCTTTAATCAAACAAAAAAATCACAGTACTAAAATAGTGCATATCAACAATATTTTTTAAATGTATGGACTTCTGTACCTGAAATAACTTTCATTTCTAGTTCAAATTGTTAAATTCTATTAAATCCTAAAATCTCAAATGCAAATTATTAAATTAAGACATTTTCAAAAGTAAAGAAAATGTTAGAATCTCTGATCTCAAAATGTATTTCAGAACGGGATAGAAATATAGACATGTAAAATAAACTATGTAAGAATTTGATTAAGAGTCACAAACAAATTTCTATTTTAGAGATACCATCAATTTGTGCAATAAAGTATTACAATTAACTAAAAGTATACAATTAACTGAAAAAATTATCATTTTCAAATTTAGATAGCATTTTATTGTTTTTGAGCTACATTTATACTTAAAATTACGACATTAAATGTTGGCTCCATAATTTTTATATTTTCTTTGCATTATTGCTTGTGTAATTGCTTTTCTGCTCAATAAGAACTTACGCTGTCAAAAAAAGTATCCTTCATCATATTGTGTTCTACTTGCTTCTGTTAAATTTGTTAAATATACCAGCTGTTAAATCCTTTTTAACTGTGATACTATTGGTTAAATTTCAAAGTCATACTATAAAACACCAACATAAGAACTGCTAGATTATGAACAGAATGTAATAAAAAACAGCAACATATTTTTCAGCATTTTTGAGATCTAGTAGCAGATAGGGATGTTTGAAATAATACATAAAATACAAAAAGAAAATAATTATGTTGCAAAGTATAATTATAATTAGACAAAATTGAAATATTCCTTAAACTCTAGTAAGAGTGAAAAATTCTTGAGTATCAGGGTCATGAATATTATTAAAGCAGTATAAATCTTAAATAGGAGAACAGAGGTAACTAACTTTTAAAATACATTTGATATATTGATCTAAAAGAACTCTGATAAGTTTGCCTTTCTTTAGGAAAAGAAAAGTTGTTAGGTATATATTTATAAACAGTATATCTAAAGTTAGTTTTTGGAGAAATATGAGTAGAAATGATCCCACTTTAATGGAAAAAGGTAAAATGAATAAAACATGAATATTTAAGTCACAACAAATACAAATTCAGTCAACAAATTCAGTCAAAATGGTATTAATCTCAAATAGCACTAGATTCTAGCTCTGCAATGTATTAATTCCAAAAGGAATTAGAAAATAAGGATAGCAGGTTCTGAATAACAAGAGTTAGTAAGATTAAAAAGTAATCCTTTTTTTTGTTGTTGATGGTCATGGGGCCTGAACTCTGGGCCTGGGCGCTGTCCCTCAGCTCTTCAGCTCAAGGCTAGCGCTCTACCACCTGAGCCACAGCGCCACTTCCGGCTTTTTTCTTTTTGCTTATGTGGTGCTGAGGAATTGAACACAGGGCCTCATGCATGTAAGGCAAGCACTCTACCACTGAGCTACCTTCCCAGCCCCAACAAAGTCCATTTTTTAATGTTTTATTTTCCTTTTGATGGTATTGGGGTTTGAACTCACAGCCTAATCACTTGCTAGGCAGTTAGTTGCTTTACCACTTCAGCCATACCTCTAGTCCTAAAAGTCCAATTTTTATGGTGTTTACTAGATAATAAAAGAGTTATACATACATTAACAAAAAATTTCTTTGTGATTTCCCAACAAAGCTGAAAAACCAAACAGCTATGAATGGCTAAAGAAAGGCTTTGGTATATTCTACAAATGTAAAAGCACATATTTCATTAATTATTTTGACTAGACATTAAATATTTCTAAGGATCTAAAGTGATGGCATTTAGGTTGTGGGAAAAACTCAAATCAGTGAAAGGTCTTTGGTTTTCTGATTCCTATTTTAAAAGGAAGAAATCAAGTAGACAAACAGTAGGTTCACTGGAAGTCTAGAATCTCCAAGTGATACTTACTGGAGCCACAATGTTGTAGTGGATGCAGAATCCTGGTTCAGAAGGAAAATACTCATCAGATACAAATCTTATCCTGATTTGATTTCCTTTAGAAATTTGTTTCCCTGGTACAGCGCCAGAACCACACCAGCGCCCTAACACAGTTCCATCGCTGGGTTCTTCAACTTCTACAAAATCATACCTACAAGAAGATACAGGGAAAAGAGAACAAATCATGATCTCTTATTTTGGCAGATCAAATTCCATATCTTCAGATTCAGTGAACACTCAGACCATAGCAACTATTAATCTAACATTTTACTGGATGGAGATAATTCAATATTCAGAAGAAGAAACAATGGAAAGAAAATCATAATTGAAGAAATCCTGAGTCTTATTTTTGATGTTCTCCAGTTTTGTTATTAAAAAATGCCAAATTTACTAAATAGCCATCTTAGAACTAAAATATTTTGTATGAAGTAACTCTATCTGACATTCAATTCATGAGTTGTTCAATGCTTTTACCATATGGAGGTAACAGTCTTTCTACAGTCTTAATTGCTTTTAGCACTGACCATTGTTTTCTGAAAGTAATTTATCATAGCTATGGTCTTGGCTTCCTTTTCACAGCTGAGAGGAGAACTATATTGGAGCCATCTCTTTACAAATCCTCCACCTCCACTTTGTTTAGTACTAATTCTGCAGTCTTCCTGTGGATTCTCAGCTCACTGACATCTTTCACATATATGTATGTGTGTGTACGTGACCCACCTTTCTTAGACTACTAAATTCTTGAAAAAAAGAGTTAGTTTTGCCTTTCTCGGTTTTACACCACCTATTGAGTCTTGACCATAAGTTTTTTTGTGTGTGGGGGGTCTGGTCGGGGACCTGAACTCTGGGCCTGGGCGCTGTCCCTAAGCTCTTCAGCTCAATACTAGCACTCTACCACTTGAGCCACAGCGCCACTTCTGGCCTTTTTCTTTTTGCTTATGTGGTGCTGAGGAATCGAATCCAGGGCCTCATGCATGCAAGGCAAGCGTTCTATCACTGAGCCACCTTCCCAACCTATGAATGTCTGTTTTAAACATGCTAAATTTGCTTGGGAAGATTTAGATCCGAGGAAGTTGCAGCAGTATTGTCTCACAAGATAATATTTCAAAAATATGTAGAAACATTTTCAGTGAGGTGAAGGACTGACCACTATAAGGGAACTATTGAAATGGAGTGAGCAATGTCTGAGAACACTTAACATTGGAAAGTTTTGGACACAAATATTTGTCTCATAACCCCCATGTCTGTCAAATATTCCACTGGACATTTAGTGCAGGTGAAATTTCTGCTCTTGATTTTCCATGTTCAGAATTAGACATTATCACATGTATAAACATAGTTATGTTTATACTATTTTAGTTTGAGCTAAATTTTCCAGAAATAGACATTCAACAATCCAACAAAGTAAGCCAAATTTTATACCTTGTTTAGCACATTGCTATAGTTGCCCTATGCTCCAGAAAAATAAATCATAAAAAGAAACTTTTGATACACTATTTACATAAGTAATAATAAGTATACATACATCTATACCTACGGCTATCGCACTCACAATAAGTCTGCTTAAAAGATGCAAACATATTACCAACTTCTTTTACTCTAATTACTAATGTACATTTACAACATTATAATAGAAATTAATATTATGTCAGCGTTTTATTTTCAGTAATGGGGATCAAACTCAGGGCTTTGTGAGGAGCTGAGCAAGTACTCCACTTGTGAGCTAAACCCCAGCCTTTATTTTAACTTTCTATCATATGTGGGCCTTTCATTTAATTCTTGAGCAACTACACATATAACTAGACAATTGGAAAATAGCTAAACCCCAGCCTTTATTTTAACTTTCTATCATATGTGGGCCTTTCATTTAATTCTTGAGCAACTACACATATAATTAGAAGATTGGAAGATAGCTTCTTTAAATTGTACTTTAGAATACTAAATAGGATACTGCAAAAATTTTGTTAAAAAAATAAGTCCGATGTGGTTGGAAAACTGATTTTTGTTGTTGTTGTTGTTTTTCCAAGTCCCAAGGCTTGAATGCAGGGCATGGGCACTGTCCCTGAACTTCTTTTGCTAAAGGCTAGCACTCTACCACTTGAGCTATAGCTCTAGTTCTGGCTTATTTTGTAGTTTACTGGAGTTAAGAGTCTCACGGAGTTTCCTGCCTAGGCTGGCCTGAACTGTGATCCTCAGATCTCAGCCTCCTGAGTAGCTATGACAAAAAATAAAATTTTATGTTGTATTGATATTCAAGAAGAAAAACTTGTTGAAATAAGACAAAATGTAAGACAAAATGTAACTAAGTATCTTTATAAGTTTTCTCTCTAAGAAATTATTCATAAGTCAATTACAGCATGCAGCTCAACCTATTTTCCCTCATCTATAAATTGAGGCTATTGACCTCAATCTCACAGAGGTAAATTAAAGTGGAACAGTACATATACTATCCTTAAACATTCTAGATATAGACTTTCCACTCTCTAAAGTGTTCCCCATTTCTAGTCTGTACCTTTTCATACCCGGATAGCTACTATTTAAGATAAACTGAAGGCTTTGAAATCAATAAAAGAAGAAAAGTCTAAAACACAAGGAAAAATTGAGTCATAGATTAGGACTGCATAAACCAGACATACTTATTTCAGAACATGGTGTGTGTGTGTGTGTGTGTGTGTGTGTGTGTGTGTGTGTGTGTAGAGAAATGGAAGTGGGAGGTAAACAGTTCAAATATAAATCATTCAAATGTCAGCAATTATCATTTTCATCAAATGGTAATTTTCACAAGCTTATCTACACGGTAAACAAAGCTTCTCTTCAGAGATTCTCAGTTGGTTCTGTGCTTGGGAGGTAAAACAACATCGGACAAGATTTTCTGTATTCATTTCATAAGTGTTTATGAGCAATGACTCATAAATTCATATACTGATGTGCTGGAGCCTAAGGAAACAAAGATGAAACTATAGCTTCTTTGGGATCAAGGTCCATAAAGCACATCAGCATGAACTCTACCAAGAGAGAACTCTGACAAACTGGAAAAATAAGAGTCACTTTACATTGGGAGATTAGGATCACTTTACTGACTATTTGACGTCTGGGCTGTCAGTGAGTATTGACTGACCGGGGTGAAAAGGCAGGGACATGGAAATGCATTCTAGCAAGAAGTACAATACACAAGAGGTAATTTTAGAATGAAGGGGCCAGGCATGGTCAATCATGAATAGAGGATGAGACACAAAGAAAGGGATGCAAAATCAAGCAGGAAAAAGAGGCAGAGGTGGGGGAGCCTTGCTATTGCAGACTAAGCTGTTAGAACCTTATTTTTTTATTTTTAGGCCAATGTTGTAAACAGGGGTGAACACAGTTTTAAATTTTGTCAATACATTAAAAGAAAAAAACCTGAATCTTGTGCAAAAAAAATCTGTATTTCTCAGTTTATGTTTGAAGAACTGGCAATATTGAATAGTTCTGAGTCTTACCACCTTTACTATGACTCTATAAATGCTCATCTTCCAGAGCTGATGTGAGTCCCAGGACAGGAAAGGTTCTTGTTTACTTTAGTTTTTTCTGCAGCACTTGCATGCCCAGCTCACAGTAAACAGCTGAACGTGAGCAGTGATAAAAAGAGCACTTGTTTTCACAGCTACTGAAGTTAGAGTTAAGTAAAAAAGACTACATGAGCTATATCCTTTTTGGGTTGAGAATTTGCTACTTACTTGCTAACTTTTTTCTTTAACACCTAGATCTCTTCACTTATTTATTTATATTATTTGCCCTATAATCATTAGCGTGGGACAGCTCTGTAGCATAGGAAGCCCTTGGAGGTTTCAAAGAAGGCAGTAACAAAATCATCAAATACTTAAGGCATCCTAGGAAATATTTCACGTGTGAGTCATGAGGCAAGATGCTTTAACAAAGACACACAAAGAGCAGTCAGTAAAAGGAGGAGCATTCCAGATGTAAGGGAAGAGGGAAATTGAGGGGTGGGTTTCCTATCACAGCAGATATGACCTATAGCAACAAATGCTATAGGAAGATTAGAAAAGAGAAAACAAGCACCCCCAGCAGATCTGGCAATTATGAGATCATTTGCAATTAACAGGTTGGGAAGAAAGAATACTTGTGTCTAAATGTTTCTTGAGATCATTATCAAAATAGCTATCATAAGTGAAATATAGGAAGCATCCCCAGAAAAAAGAACATCATGTTCTGTAAATCTAAAATGATAACTTATATTATTACTTGAGTTTACATAATTTTCTGTTCATAGATGCTTATCTGATTTGTGACTTTTTTAAATAAAAAATGTTTTTGCTGGGTGTCAGTCACTCATACCTATAATTCTAGTTATTCAGGATGCTTGAAGTCAGCGTGGGCAGGAAAGTCCATGAAATTCTTATCTCCAACCAACTCCCAAAAAGCCAGAAGTGGAGTTGTAGCTCAAGTGGTAGAGTGCTAGCCATGAGCAAAAAAGCTCAGGGATAGTGCCCAAGCCCTGAGTTTGAGCCCCAGAACTGTAACATACACACACAAAAATATATTTTAAATGGTTTTTAATCTTTTTTTTAATTGTGAAAATACTGTACAGAGGAGTTACAATTACATGGGCAAGATAACAAGTACATTTCTTATCAAGCATTGTTGCCTTCTGTTTGTTTCTCCTTCCCATCCCTTCCCATACTCCCCCACATCTCTCCCCATCTGATCCTCCCCCCTTAAATGGTTTTTAAATTCAGAAATATCTTGAGTAAAACTCTTAAAAGGTTATTAATTGGTCCCGGCAGTGGTGGCTCACGCCTGTGTCTAGTTACTCAGCAGGCTGAGATCTGAGGATCATGATTCAATTCCAGCCCAGGAAGCAAAGTCTATCAGACTCTTATTTCCAGTTAGTCATCCCAAAAGCCAGAAGTAGAGCTGTGAAAAAAGTGGTAGAATTATAGCGTTAAGCAAAAGGAGTTCAAGGACAGCACCCAGGCCCTGATTTCAAGCCTCAGGACACAAAAACAAACAAACATATAAGTTAGGTTGGGAACTACAGACACACAGATACATAGTAGCTTGTTTAGCACACGTGTGAGGCCCCGAGTTCAATGTCTGACATTGAAAAACAAACAAACAAACAAAAATGATTGTCCACTCCTATTTATTTCAAGAAGACTTTTGCCACTGAATTTGGTACCATTTTAAAACAATCATATTATTTTCAAGGTTTATAGCTAAATAACTCATGATTATTTCTTGCATGTTGATGTAAGCCTGAAGCATACATTGATCATGTTGATTTAATAATCTATATGGTATTGTATTCCATGATGGTTAAATGAACCTACCATCTACAAAGAGTACCACCCTCTTTGTTTAAAGAACAGTAAAACTTTTTTTTTTAATTTTTATTTTTTGTGAACACACTGTACAGAGGGGTTACAATTACATGGGCAGGTTAATGCATACACTTCTTATCAAGCATTGCAGCCTCCTCCTTTGTTTACCCTTCACATTCCTTCCCACCCAATCCTCCCCGCCTCCCCCCCCCCCCACCCGCACCAACATTGTAAAGCTCGTTTTCGACATGACAACTTGTACTTCTCATTGTTGTAACAGGTCCACCTGTATCCTTAAACGACTTGTTTTTCCCCATCTCCTCTACAAGTTATACTGACATCAAATATAGTGAAAGCAGGGGTTAAACTGTGGGGGAGGGACATACAAAGCTACAAAGAGATAATCTTATAAATGCGTTAGAAACAAATGCATGAAAGAAAAAAAACATTAAAATACATATCTAAGGGCTCATTTTCCTAACATCACATTATCTGACCTTTTCCGCTTGACTCATACATATACTAGATATTGCAAATAAGGGAAACCATGGGACCTATGTTTCTTTGGGCCTGGCTTACTTCACTTAATATAATTTTTTCCAAGTTTTTCCATTTCCTAACAAATGGGGCAATGTCATTCTTTCTGATGGAGGCATAGAATTCCATTTTTTATATACCACATTTTCTTGATCCATTCGTCTACTGAGGGGCATCTGGGCTGATTCCATATCTTAGCTATGGTAAATAATGCTGCAATAAACATAGTTGTGCTGGTAGCTTTAGTGTGGTCTTGTTTTAAATATTTGAGTAAATGCCCAAAAGTGGGATTGCTGGGTCATAGGGGAGTTCTATGTGAAGTCTTTTGAGGAACCTCCATACTGCTTTCCAAAGTGGTTGATGCTTCTCATGATTTATAATAAATTAACCAAAGTTATTTTTCAAGAGCTATTATATAATAATACAACTCTAAAAATTATCCATCTATTTTATATTGGTTTTTATTGTTATATCTAAAAATTGTTACGATACCTACAGTATGTAGAACTATTAATAAAACAATTATTTCTTAAGGCTTAAATATCCTCTTATTAAGAACTACAAATCTGGGCTGGGAATGTGGCTTAGTGTTATCGTGCTTGCCTAGCATATATGAAGCCCTGGGTTCCATTCTCAGTACCACATAAATATAAAAAGCCAGAAATGATATAATGGCTCTAGTAGTAGAGTGCTAGCCTTGAGCACAAGAAGCTCAGGGACAGTGCCCAGGCCTAGAGTTCAAGCCCCAGGACTGGCCAAAAAAAAAAAAAAAAAAAAGAAAAAGAAAAGCAGGGGTCGGGGTGGGGGTCAGCGAGAGAAAGAAAGAACTGCAAATCTTCCCTGGGAAAGGATTTAATTACAAAAATAACTTTAAAAAAATTGCATTGACGATGATGTGAAACAGATCAGGTCTGAGAACATGCTCTGAACTTGCTCTGGCTTCAATCTCCAGTATCACAAAAATAAGATTTGTATTTAAATTTGTACTTAAAATATAAATATCATCAGGTAAAACAGATCAAACGAAGACCTACCTTGTTTGAGCCCCATGCCTACCTGTTGATATTTTGTTCTAAAAATTACAAAAAGAAAAAAAAAATACCAAGACTATCTGATTCAATATTTTTTCCATCTCATTGAGGTTGTAGAATGAAGATGGAAAAGAACAATGCATTAAATCCAATGATCTGCTCTAATTCTTTGAATAAAATGCCATTTACAGAATAAGATTCATAGAAAAGTTGGTAGTCATCAGAGAAGATGGTTGGCTGATATACTTTAATATAGCTCAAAGTATCAAGAAGAAAATAGAGAAAGCAATGAAAAACCTTTAATGTAGACCATAACTAATAAAGGGGAAATGATTCAAAGAAGCAACATTGAAACATAAATCACATTCTCTCTTAAATTCAGAAATCAAATCTATAGATACCTGGGTGACTGTCCTGGAGACATGGTAATGGTTATATGTAACATAGCCTCAGGTATTACTTTTCAAGGTGCACAATTGTTCACATCAGTATTTAAAGGATTTACTAAGCCTATTTTATGAGCCAATCAGACATCTCTTTCTCACGGTAACATGATACAGCATACAGAGGGCTAAGTGGTTTATAATGATCACTCCTATTCTCTAACCTACCCCTGGGGACCCATGGAGGATTTATGTTCTTTTATGTTGAACAAACAAGTCTGGTGTTGTAGACAAAATTTTTCATTCTCATGTGGGAATTTAAAAATTGAGGATGTGGGGGCTGTTCTCTTACTCCTTGAAGTTCTAAGGAGTATACCAAAGATATAAATTCATTGGTAAACATAATTGTCAGACATCTAGCTTCCTTCAACAAAAATAAACCAGCCCTTCAAAGCAGGCTGTTTCTAGTTGATACGAAGTAAAATCCTGTCAATTAAATCTGGTCCATGAATTATCAAGCCTGACAGTGGTGTGAAATCCTGCCAACAAGTGGATGTGGATTACAGAGAGGCCTGGCTCTGCAAGTGTCAACTGAGCTCCTTGAGAAAGGTAATAAAATTATAAGGGGACAATTTATTCTACTTCAGACAATTATTCTATTTCAGTTAAGCGAAGTGCAACTCCCTAACAGAAATAGAAGATTTTATACTCCTATTTGGAAATCAAAATTATTGTCTGTGCTTTAATTTATACTGAAAATAATTTTTTGCATAATAATCACAAGGTCTATGTGGCAGGCACTTTTTAGGTGCTTTTATTTTCATTCATTCATTCATTTGTTCATTCATTTTTGAGTGTGCTTGAACTCAGGGAGAGTTGTCCCTGAGATTTTGGTTCAAGGCTGGTGCTTTATAACTTGAGCCACACTTCCACTTCTGGGTTTTTCAGAGTTAATTGAAGATAAGAGTCTGATGGACTTTCCTGGCTTCAAACTGCTGTCCTCTGATCTCACCATCCTGATTTGCAATCTAGGATTGCAAATGTGAGCCACCTGTGCTTTTACTATTGTAATTAATTTAATTCTCACAACAAACAAAGGTTGACATCGTTATTATTGTCATCATTTGGTTACAAAAGAGAAAAAAAAAGCTATTCTAAGTTTACACACCAACTACAAACCCGAATTTTCAACTTCAAGGGTAAAACTCCAGAGCCCAAGCTCCAAGTGCTAAGCCATACTACTTCTATTTAAAATTTTCCCATATAAATACATTTGCTTTATTCTGAGGAGTAATTGCCAATAATTTGTGTAGCTCTGTTCAAATTAACCAAATGGTTATATTGAAGGGCTTAAAATAATACTAGGCTACTACAAATGAAACTGATCACTAAATTTGCTAATTTGGACATCCAAATTTTGATTTTTTGTATGTATTTTATAATATTCAATCATTCTAAATTCAAGAAGAATTTTAAACCTAACTTGGAAGTAAAAGAAGCTTTTTTGTTTCTTGGGACTAACAAGACATACATACTGAAACAATGCTGAAAATATGAGAGTTCTAGCTATTAAAAATTGGTTAAATTGTTCCATTGCTGGTGGCTGATGCCTGCAATCTAAGCTATTCAGGTAGCTTAGATCTAAGGATCATCATTTAAAGCCAGCCAAGGCAAGAAAGTCCATGAGGCTCTTATCACCAATTAGCCAACACAAGGCTGGTAGAAGAGCTATGGCTCAATAGTAGAGTGCTAGTTTTGAGCCAATAAATAAAAAAATAGTTCAGGGATAACATCCAGGCTCTGAATTCAAGTCCCAGGACTAGAACATAGAACAAAAACAAAAAAGAAAAACAAATAAAAAGGAAATAAAGAAATGAAAATAATCAGTGGGAAATTAATTAAATTAGTTTTATCTAATTAGTAAGTAAAAATATAAGCAACCATGCATTCAACGTTCAAACTTGTTGTATAAAAGAAAACAAGACAAAAGAGATAAGTAATGAAAAAAATTTATAAGCTATAACCAAAAATAAAATTTTGAATTCTGTCTATATTATCTATCTGTCTATCTGTCTGTCTATCTATCTCTATCTATCTATCTGTCATTCATAGGGAGAGAAAGAGTAAAAAAAATTTATAAACTTAGCAAGAAGACAGAAAAATAGATGAAAATCCATTTAATATTTAAGAGTGTATTTCATACAACTATATATAAACAATTATAAGAATTGAAAATAGCACCCATTCTCCTAACTGCATATAAAAAAAGCTAGCCTAAATTTTGTACCGAAAATCTTTGAAATAGAAATATTTAACATTAAAATAGAAATATCTACCATTAAAAATTTCACTCATAAAAAGGGAAGTGCACACAGATCCCGATGGCATAGTATGCATGAAAGGCCTCTTCTAAGACAAAGCGGCATGGGGCAACAAGTCCTGAAGAAGGTTGTCACTATTGTTTCCAATAAAGCCTTCTCAGTTAAGTCACTGGCCTATACCTCTAACTTTTATTTCATGCCTCTCTAGGCAGAGTGGGAAAAATTAGAGTTACAGGGAAACATATTCAGGTACAGTGAGAGCTGGTCTTTTTCAGGAGATGGGAATACATGTGCTCTCACCCCTGCTAGGGCTCATGTTTGGTGACATTGTAGGAGACTTTTGCTTGAGGTTGTCTGTTCAAATAGAGCAGAACATGCACTTTGGTTCATCACCCCTGGCATTTCAAAAACCAAAGCTCTCTTTAACAAAGGAGCCACAAAAATAGGTCCTCAACCCAGGTGGGTCATCTGATCTCCAGGTTTACATTGATGCCTTTTGGTCCAAGGAGGACTTTCTGATAAATTGAAGACTAGGAAATCAAATAGACACTAAAATTAAAAAATGGAATCAATTATGTCTACAATTAAGGCCCAGTAGCAAGATGGCATGGGAAAATCAAATGGCTTCTGATATGATTCCTGGTTGGGGTCAAAGACTGTACCTTTACTAGCCTGCTAGAAAATAGAAGGGAGTAAGGGGGTGTTGACTAAAATTCTTAATGTCCCTTATTGTTGTTACAAGGAAAATCGCTTTAGTTGGTTTTTGTGGGACTAATTCATAGGGAAACTAATTCATAAATTAAGAGACTGCACTGTCCAAATGTCCTTATCATACTAATTGTTAAATACAGCTGAGATAGAGGGTAAAATAATGTTAAAAGAATTTGAAGGAAAGAATAGAAAGTAAGAAGGGGGGAGGTAATTGTGAGAAAAGCTGTCTTTTTTATCAAAGTAGGTTGCTTAAAAGCTCCTACTTTGGCTTGGTGACCTGGCTCTTGTCGATTATTCTGCTAAAATAGTATGAGCAAGTAAAGAAGAGAGGAAATGATTTTGGATAAGAAAGGATTTATTCTTGATAGATTGCTCAAAAAGATTGCCTGTGTAGGTTTAATCTTAGCTCTAAGTCTTTTAGAGGTTACTTTAAGAAATACATCCTACTCTCTTCAAACTAGCCAATCCAGAGCAGACTCTGAAGCTCTGGCAATGCTCAGCCAATTTGAGGAGAAGGGCGGGGCCTGCCTGCTCTGAGAGTTTGGTTGCCAGGTTTTGGGCTGGTGGCACACCCTTCTACAGAAGTGAACTTTGCCTTGCCAAGTGTCTTTTGAAAAAAAATAAAAGGAAAGTGCAAACGTTCCAAATGTAATTAATGCATTTACAGACTAATACTAAATGTATGAATTTTGTTCATAGATAAGAATATAAAAATGAACCTGAAAAATACTAAAAAGAGAAAAAACTATGATCATATTAATAAACGCTAAAATAACTTGGTCTAATCAACTATTAATAAACAGTAGGAAACATGAAAATTATGAAGAAAAAAGCTTTAACAGAAATGGACGATCCAAATGATCCCTGGCTTGGTGATTTGATTCTTTTTCCTTTTTTGAGAGTAGATTGTAGTGGAATAAGCAACAGGCTAGAAGAGGATGGTTATAATTCAGAGGAGGATAACACGGCTTGAAGTTCAGGCTGAGAGATGGGGCTTATAATGTTGAACTTATTGTAAACATTAAGGCAGATTTGACAAGAGGTAGTATAAGCTCTGACACAAAAAGAGAGAAATCAAAACTGACTCTAAAACTTTAGCTTTAAAAATGATCTGAAACTAAGAAGAGAATTTGATAAAGTTATTGAATATAGAATTGATATACAAAATCATTAGTTTTTCTTTGTAACAGAAAAAAAACCTAGAAATTACCAAGGGAATAATGATACAGTAGGAGCTAAAATTTTCATACCTATAAATTTAACCAATAATGTATAATTACATACTGTAAGAGGGCACATACAATTGTGCTGAATGACAAAAATGTCATGACCCCCTTTTAATCAAACTCTCAACAAAGGGCTAAAAGGTGTGGTTTAATTGGCAGTGCTCTCTAAGCAAACACCAAAGCCCAGAGTTTAAACCCCAGTATCATCACCACCAAAACCAACCAACCAGTCAAAGAAAGAAAATACCTAAGAAGGCTTCTAAAATATTTGTTTAGAAGAGTACACATCTTAATAGAACAAATATTATATGGGACTTGTGAAAAACCAAATACTTCATAAACATTAACCTATCTAGCTATTCTTATTATGTCCATTTTGGAGTACAAGGAATTTATACAACAAGGCAAAAATTATACAGGCAAGAGTAAGAAAGCTAGGGTAATTGGGACAAGATTTTCACTAGCCATACAATGGTCTCATATCTAAAATATACCTGGAACTTAAAAAATTAAATCCCCAACAACAAATCCTCAAAGATACCACTGCCCAATAAATAAGTGGGCTAAAGACTTAAAGAGAAACTTCTCTGAAGAGGAAATAAGAATGGCCAATAGACAAGTGAAGAAATGCTTGACTTCTTTAGCCATAAAAGAAATGCAAATCAAAACAACATTGAGATTCCAACTCACCCCAGTTAAAATGACTATAATCAAGAACTCTAAAAACAACAGATGTTGGAGGGGATGTGGACAGAAGAGAACCTTACTGCATTGTTGGTAGGAGTGTAAACTTGTTCATCCATTTTGGAAAGTAGTATGGAGGTTCCTCAAAAGACTCCACATAGAGCTCCCCTATGACCCAGCAATCCCACTTTTGGGCATTTACCCAAATGATCACAAACAAGGCCATACTACAGCTACCAGCACAACTATGTTTATTGCAGCATTATTTACCATAGCTAAGATATGGAACCAACCCAGATGCCCCTCAGTAGATGAATGGATCAAGAAAATGTGGTATATATAAACAATGGAATTCTATGCCTCCATCAGAAAGAATGACATTTCCCCATTTGTTAGGAAATGGAAAGGCTTGGAAAAAATTATATTAAGTGAAGTAAGCCAGGCCCAAAGAAACATAGGTCCCATGGTTTCCCTTATTTGCAATATCTAGTATAGGTATGAGTCAAGCGGAAAAAGTCAGAGAAGGTGATGTTAGGAAAACGAAACCTCAAATATGTATTTTAATGTTTTTGTTTCTTTCATGCATGTGTTTCTAACGCATTTATAAGATTATTTCTTGGTTGCTTTGTATGTCCCTCCCCCACAGTGTAACCCCTGCTTTCACTATATTTGATGTCAGTATAACATGTGGAGGAGATGGGGACAAACAAGTCGTTTAAGGATTCAGGTGGACCTGTTGCAACAATGAGAAGTACAAAATGTCATGTCAAAACCAGCTTTACAATGTCGGAGGGGGGGAGGGGGGGTATGATTGGGTGGGGGGGGAGGGGGGAGGCTGGGAAGGGAGGTGAAGGGTAAACAAAGGAGGAGGCTGCAATGCTTGGTAAGAAATGTATGCATTATCCTGACCATGTAATTGTAACCCCTCTGTACAGTATGTTCTCAAATAAAATAAAATAAAATTTAAAAAAAAAAAAAAAAAAGAAATATCCTAATCCCAAAGAGGCATATAAAACTACTTCCCTGGGAAGTATGTATCTTCTTCTCCCCCATTACCTGTGGACTCAACCAAAGCAGTGCCTGCTGATAGTACACAGCTCTTTTGTAGAAAAGTACCCTTTGGAATACATTGGATATTTCCCCTGTCTCATTCTCCTGAGAAGAATAGTGCCAATCACGTAAAGAAGATGTTAACTAATGTAAGATTTTGCTAGCTAATGAAGTTGTATTAATAATTTAGACTTCCAGTTTTTCACTCAACTCAGCAGTTTAAATCACAAGAATGAGTTGAACAGCCAACAAGAAATTTGATTGCTTGTTTACTTGCTTTTTACCACTTTTCTTCAGTGATCACTGTATAAAATATACATATTTGTGCATTTTGTGCACATATATATATATACACATACATATATATGTACAAAAAGAATCATGCATATGTCTGTGTGTAGCTAAGATATGGAGATGAAAGGTATAGGTAAAACTACTCACATTAAGTCCATTTTTATATTGCCTACGAAGCTAACCTATGATTCCTAAGGAACTCATGATCAATCTTGAAAATAATCTCTTGGAATACTTAAATCATCATAAAAATACATATATTCCATAAGTAGAATTAGGTAAAAATGGTATATTTTTAATGAAGTTTACTAAGCAATTTAAAGATAATCTAGCAGGGTGGAAACATGGTTCAAGTGGTAGAGTACCTGCCTAATAAGCACAAGCCATGAGTCCAAATCCCACCACTGACAAATAAATACAATCCATCTTCACTGGGGAATGAGATTCTATGGAAGATAAAACATTTCAGGAAAATTTTGCAAAGTATACCTAATTACCAGCATTTTCTGTGAACTCAAATAATGACAAAAGAAAAAAAATCTTTTTAGTGAGAAGTTTAGAGTTTTAGAAAAATAGGTAAACAATTTATCCTAATCAAATTATGTGTTGAAAATACAAAACAACTCTTCAATCCTTGTATTTTTCTAAGATCACTGATTGCCTCTATTCTAATGGCAAATTATGGTATGTACGGAATTACAATTTTCACAGACATTGATGACTAATAAGGAGTTACTAACAAAAGATTGTCTTTCACAAGTAACAAAAAAGGCAAACATCTTTGCAAAAGGTTACATTCCAGATTATCAAATGATTATATCAATGTAATAAGTACCGCTGCTGTGACTATTCCATGCTTCACTGCCTAAGAAGGAAAACAAGAAACATAGGATTTGGACCTTTTTGGCTAAATCCACATTCCAAGTAAGATCGCTAAGCAGAGATTATCTGACTCTGGGTTTACTTTGTTTTTCCTCTTCTTACTTAAAATACTTCCTCTTACCCTCTCTTTCTAGATCTTCTTAAAAATAAAACATCTTGCTTCAAGATGTTTTAATATCCAAGATGCCAGACATATTCTTTTTTAAAAAACACATCATAAAGGTGATATACAGAGGAATTACAGTTGCATATGTAAGATAAAGAGTACATTTCTTGCTGAACATTGTTACCCTTTCCCTCATTTTTCTCCCACTTTCCCCCACCCAAGTTGTAAAGTTCACTCCCAACGTAAGTGTTTCGAGTACCACTGTTGCATAGGTTCACCCTTTGTCCTTTGTATCGCCATTTTGTTGTTCCCCTTCCCTTCCCCAAATCAGATAAACCTTATATACAAGACATGGGGTGCCAAAATAACAAACAGTGACAACAGGGGTTATACCAAAGGAAAAAAAAAAGAAAAAGAAATAATTTCACATAGTACATTAAAAACAACAAGAAAAAAAAAACTCTTTTTCCATATCTTGGAGTTCATTTTAATTAGCATCATTTTATATGGTCTTATGTACATAGCTATTGAGCTCTTGTGATCTTCTGTTAGGACTACCCTAGATATGTACTAATTATTACTAATTATTACAAAAAGAAGCAATCTAAAATTCATATGGAATAATAGAAGACCCTGAATAGCAAAAACTATCTTTATCAGGAAAACAGTGCTGGAGGAATATCAATACCAAACTTCAAACTCTATTATAAAGCTGTAGTTATAAACAAACAAACAGATTGGTACTGGCACATGAACAGGCCTAAGGACCAATGAATAGAATTGAAGACCCAGACATGATCCCACAGACCTATGAACACCTAATCTTTGATAAGGGCGCCAAATTTTATTATAGATGGAAGAAAGACAGTTTCTTCAACAAATGGTGCTGGCAGAATTGGCTATCCACATGTAGGAAAGTGAAGTTAGATCCTTATATATCACCCTGCACCAGAATCAACTCCAAATGGATCAATGACCAGGAGATAGCAGTAGATACCCTCAAAATATTACAGGAAAGGATAGGGGATACAGTAGGTATACTTGGGACAGGCCAAAACTTTCTAAATAAAGATCTACAAACACAACAAATCAAAGAGGGGCTGGATAAGTGGGATTACATTTAACTGCAGAACTTCTGCATGGTCAAAGACATAGCAAGGTAAATAGAAATCCCACAGATTGGGAGAAGATCTTCACTAGCTATATAACAGATAAGGGCATCATATCAAAATATACCTAGTGCTCAAAAAATTATCCTCCAATAAAAAAATCCTCAAAATAAAAACCACTCCATTAATAAGGGGGCAAAAGAATTTACAAAAAGGCTTCTTTGGGGAGGAAATAAGAATGGCAAATAGACACATGAAGAAATTTTCAACATTTCTGGCCATAAAAGAAATGTAAATCAAAACCACATTAAGTCAAGCAGAAAAGGTCAGATAAGGTGATGTTAGGAAAATGAACCCTAAGATATCTATTTAAATGTTTTTTTCTTTCATGCATTTGTTTCTAATGCATTTATAAGATTATTTCTTTGTTGCTTTGTATGTCCCTCCCTCCCCCACTGTATAACCCCTGCTTCCACTGTATTTGATGTCAGTATAATTTGTGGAGGGGAAGGGGAAAAACAAGTCGTTTAAATAAGACTACAGGTGGACCCGTTGCAACAATGAGAAGTACAAGTTGTCATGTCGAAAGCGAATCATGTCGAAAGCGAACTTTACAACTTTGGTGAGGGTTGGGGAGGGGGGAGAAGATTAGGTGGGGATGGGGGGAGGCTGGTAAGGGATGGGAAGGGTAAACAAAGGAGGAGGCTACAATGCTTGATAAGAAATGTACTCATTATCTTGCCCATGTAATTGTAAACCCTCTGTACAGTATTTTCACAATAAAAAAAAACACACACACACATTAAGTTTCTACCTCACCCCAGGTAGAATAGCCAATCATTATCAAGAAAACAAATAATAGTACAGTTAAGGGTATGTGGCCAAAAGGGAACACTACTATACTGTTGGTGGGAATGTAAAGTGGCTCAACCACTATGGAAAGCAGTATGGAGGTTCCTCCAAAGTCTAAAGATGGAGCTACCCTGTGATTCAGCAATCCCACTCCTGGGCATTTACCCAAATGATCACAAACAAGTTCACACTAAAGCAACATCACAACTATTATTTACCATAGCTAAGATATGGAACCAACTTAGATGACCCTCAGTAGATGAATGGATCAAGGAAATGTGATACACACACACACACACACACACACACACACTGGAATTCTCTGCTACCATCAGAAAGAATGACACTGCCCCATTTGTAAGGATATGGAAATACTTGGGGAAAAAATCCTATTTTTTTTTTTACGTTGTTTTTGTTTTCCTTGTTTTGCACTGATAGTGGGGATTGAACTTGAGGCTTCCTGTTTGCTCTCCATTAGTTTTACTGCTCATAGCCAGTGTTCCACCATTTTAGTGACATTTCAGTATAGAATTTTGCTGGCTAATTGAAGACGGAGTCTTGAATAATTTTCTGTCCAGTATGTGGTTCAATCTTGATATTTGAGGTCTCAGCCTCTTATTAACCAGGATTACAAGTATGAGTCACTGGCACCTGGCTCCTGCCATATCCTGTCACAGTTTCTGTGCTGTCAGAAAATTCAGTAATTTTTAATAATTTCAAATCCATCACTCACTTCATTTCCTCTTTTGCTTTTGATGTTTATTTATCAGATAACTTTCTTCTTGACAGAAGAGTCCAGACTTTTGTAAATAAAGCCATTGGTATCACCTGACTTTTATTTAATCACCAATTCTTTATCTACTTACACCACTGAGCCTTAATTTCATCTTGAAATACCAAGAATCAGTCATGCATTTCATTTCTTAAATCCATGAATTCTATAAACAAGTTAAAATAAGTAGAAGTCACAAATTATTTGGTAGTGTAAGAACCTTCCCATTAATAACATGTCAGTGTTACTAACACCAAATAGAAATTAAAACCCATCAATTCAGAAATGTATTTGAAATGTTATGCTAATTATCCTGTATTCAGAAAAAAACTGAAATTTTAGAATTGGCCATTTGTAGGAATGTATATACTCTGATTCTGATTAGTAAGCAGCTGTACAATTTCATTTAAAAGATGAAAATTCCAATTCTTAAAAATGTTAGATAGCAAAGATAATTAGAAAAATAGTTAGAACATAAGGTTTTTGATGGTTTTATCTTCATGTCCCCCAGGATATATGAATCTCTGGCATGAGCATGACACAATCCATGTGGTTGATAGGAGAACCAAAGAACTTTATACTAAGAAGGAAAATACAAACAGAAGCACAGTGCATCCACTCCTTGTTCTGGCACACCAGTTCAGGATTCTGATGACATGCTGTAGACTTCTCATTTGACACTTGGGACACTGGTCAATTGAGTAATGGTGGGCTACTGAGGGCTTTAGTCACTATGAACCTCATCATGGGTGAGACAGCATATTTCACCCAATGGCAAAATATGATCACATCTTTTGGTGCAGCAAGTCCAGCAATAATAGCCTTTTCATAGGTTAAGAATGTACTTTACATCACCAAGTTATGACTCAGGAGCTCAAAGCACATACAGTGGTACATTTCACTGGACACATAGAGGAAACTGCCTAAAGATAACCTTTGAAGGATGTCATGCTCAATATTTTAATTGACTGACCACATACCAATAATAAGAATCTTTGCTATGTTCATACTGTTATTCTTCAGACCTCACCAAGATGTGATCTTCTCTATGAAGCCCACTAGCAAAAGCTGTGAAATCTTTGCAGCATGGTCTTTCCCATATCCATGGCAACCTTGACTTTGTGAAAGCTGAACAGAGATACATCTAATAACTTTGTGTCCCATATGTTTAGCAGGATGTTTGGTCTATACATAGCATAGACTAAATAACTGTTGAGTGATAATTCACACACGTATCATATGTCGACATGTTTTATATAAATATATGTAGGCAGCCAAGCAGTCATGATTACACCTGTTATACATGCGTCTTTTTATATAGTTAACACTTATACTATTGAACATTTTCCTTCCTAGTCTAATGTTATTATTCATATTAAATATGAATCTCACGGATTTTCTCAAAAAAAAAAAACCTGCAGTGCCTTTGTCAAATCAGCACATTAGACTTTATTCAGTACCACAAATTAGAGGATAATGTTGTAGAAATTCTTTATAATGAAAATCCATCCATCATTTTTTTCCACTTCTCATTGTTGCCATAATGACCACCTTGATTTATTGTACACATGTGACAACAGTGTAATTCTGGCTATGTAATCCCTGTATATCTGTGGTTTAGGCATTGCACTGTTTTTCGTTTCAACTGATTTCCAGATAGAGACATTATCAGACCGCAGTCCAACTCAGCTAACTGATGGTATATCTGATGATCACCTAAATCCCATTCTTCATAAAGGTTAACAGACAAGGAAAATGACATTAATTATATATTCACAAATAAAATAAAAATCTCTTATGTCTATAATTAATCATTCCTTTCAGGAAATATTTCATTCTTTCCTAGGAAGTAATAAGATGGACCAAAGAAATGTTTTTCTTCCTCTTTTCATTTGTTTTCAAGTAGTAAATTAAGTGATGCGTGAAAACCTTCCCCCATTTCCCAGCCTATATTCTTCAAATAGTTTTGCCGATTTGGAAATGTTTGTCTATTTCCTCTCTTTGCACTTAAAACACATTATTCCAGGCCCTCAGTACATGAATCCAAATTATTCTACAGGACTCTCAGAGTCTTCCATTGTCCTCCAAAGTCTTTATCCTTCCTCCACCCTATGCCCCACCTTCCCCCATTACCTCAGTTTACCTTCCTTTAAAACAAGCCTTATCTTATCCTTCTAGTCTTTCTTAGCAGGGTTTGTTAAGGAAGCCACATTTACTTCAAAGAAATTTAATGGTTATTTTCTTTCCTTCCAAATCAGGACCTTTAATAATAATTAGGGTTGAGATTGTTGAGAGCTCAGTTCCTATGAATTTGTTATTGAAAACCTGATCAGTATCCAGTGGGTGGTTCAAATCAGATTTTGAGTCATCTCAGCTAAAGGCCACTTCTAATGGCGAATTGATGATGGCAAACAACGTCTGAAAAGTTTTGGCAGCCAGCTTCCTGATGACCTCATACAGGGCTGTGCACTTCAGTGCAGACTACTGCATCACATTAGTCAGATTTCCATCTCTACTGGAAAATGTCAGAAAAATCTCACAAAAAGAACATGACTCCTAGTTTTGGAGGTTTGCTGAGTTTTGGGGCTATGGTAAAAAGATATGGTTGAGTTATACAACATGGGCATCATGAAGCCTTGAAAACCTCTGTCTTAATAGTTCCAACACCTCCTAACAGTACTAATCTGAGCAACAAGCCTTCAACATATAGGACTTAGGGCATACAGACATTAAACATCCAAACCATAGTATATACCTTACAAGTACAGTCTACATTTTACAAGATATGGCCTTGTTTCTGCTTCAGTTTCACAAGCCCAGGTATCTCTGGCATTGTTAAATGTTCCTGGATTGAAGGATTGAAGGAATGCTTATGTTCTGCTCTATAGACTTTGTACACATAGAAGATATTCACTGAGCGAGTTAGTGTCTGTGAATTTGGATTCCAATAGTGTGAACTCTCACATTGTCTACCTCAAGTACAAACCAGAGCAAAGTGGAGTTTGCACTCACTTTAAAGATCTGAGGGACCATAAATTCTTAAGAACAAGCATTTTGAGGACAGAGCTATAGGCTGTAAACCAGGATCACCTTTATTGTCTTCACTGTCAATAGGAAGTCACTTGCAATTACAATTGCATTCTACTCCTTAGCAGAGTATTTGTTTCATTTACTTCTATGATGAATAGGAATGAGAGATTTTTTTTTATTTTGGCCTAGCAAATAATGTAACTGTGAATAATAAGGAGAGTGATACATTTTAATTCTCTATAACAACACAGCTCAGGACAAAGGAATACAAGACCTGTATACTAACTGCAAACTTGGAGAGTTTCTATCTCCCCTTTTAGTCTGTATACTCCCTTGTAAATCAGATATTAACAGTACTTCATATATCACTCCTATGTGGAATCTATATGATCCCCTAGAGAGAAGAACAGTGGCTACCAGAGCCTGGGAAGGGAATAGGAGACAAGGAAGAAAAGAGCTTAGTTAGTAGATACCAAGGTACACACAGGTTCTATTAAATAGCGGGACGCATATAGTTTCCAATCATACAAAATATATTTTTTCTAGGAGCATACACTATTTTATCAGAATATACTAATTTTACTTATGACATTTTCATATATGTGGTTTAATAATGTAGTTGGCTTATATCAATTCTTCTTTCTTTTCTCAATTTTATTTTTACCTTTAAGTAGTTGTAGAAAGGAATAGACATTCAACAAAGTAGCATATCAGTATAATAAATATTGGTCAATGTCATTCCTTTCCAGGAAATGAGGTTTGAATTGTCCCTCCTCCAGGAAATAATGAGTTCTTGGAGAGGGATATGCAAGTACCCTGATTTCATCATTATGCAATGCATGTATGAATGGAAGTAGTTCACTGAACTCTCTCTATAGGTATTATTATTAAATATCAGTTAGCAATAATAATGACAGTCAGGTGCTGGTGGCTCATATCTGCAATTCTAATAATCAGGAGGCTGAGACCTGAGGATTGCAGATCAAACTCAGCTGGGGCAAGAAAGCCCATAATTATCTCCAATTAACCACCAAAAAGCCAAAAGTGGAGCTGTGGCTCAAGTGGTAGAGTGCTAACCTGAACCAAAAAGCTCAGGGACAGAGCTCAGGCCCTGAGTGCCAGCAAGAAAGAATAGTTATGTAAACTAGAATTAAAAACTGTTAAAAGTTTAGTTTTACGCAGGACTTGGCAAACAACAGATGTCTGACAACTCTAAGGACTTTTCTATAGTAGCACCCACTGGATTAAGTTCTTCACTTACACTGCCAGAAACTGCAAGGTATGTGAGTATATGTGTACATGTGTATGTGTGTGCACATGCACACATGCATGCACGCATGTGCTACTACTGGAACATGAAATCAGACCTGGGCCCTATCTCTGAACCTTTACTTCTACCACTTGAACCATAACTCAATCTCAGGCTTTTTGGTGGTTAGTTGGAGATGAAAATCTTTTGGTCTTTCCTGTGTGGACTGGCTTCAAACTATAATCCTCTGTTTTCAGCCAGAGTAGCTAGGATTACATGTGTGAGCCACTGCCTCTGGTTTTTTTTGTTTGTTTGTTTATTTGTTTGTTTCAGTATAAGTGTTTGAACTCAGAGACACTTGTACTAAGAGATAGAGTCTTCCTTCTTGGGCACATAATTGTACTCAATTCCTTATTCTTTTTGCCTCCCACCATAGTTGTGGTGACAATACACACCAACCTATCTAGCCTCTTCCACTGAGATGGAATCTTGTGGATTTTTCTTCCAGGGCTGACTAGGAAGGTAGTCCTCTTTATTTCAGTCTCCCAAACAGCTAGAATTGCATAGGCCTGTGCCTGTGTACCTGTAACCAGCTATTGGTTGAAAAAGGGTCTTTTATTTGGTCTGGCTTGGCTGATCTTCTCAATCTCAGCTTCCCAGTATCTAGGACTACGAACATAAGCCACTGGCTTCTGATGTCTCTACTTTCTTTTTTTCTTTTCTTCTTTGTATGATGCATGGGCAACTCAAGAGTAGATTCCCCAATTCAGATTTTGAGTTAGACACACAAGTATATCTGAATGTTGCCAAGCTTAGAGAGAAGGTAAGCTTGCTGTCAAACCATTACAGTCATTTTATTCCCCAAAGTTTTAAATCTACGTAGATTGTAGGTAAACTATAATTAGAGTTTTTTTTCACTCAAAATATGTTGTAATAACAGCATGTAGGCCTCATTTTCAGTGATATTAACCTCAAGGCCTCAGCAAAAACAGTATCTACCACAATCCCATGATGTAATTTTAGAAGTAAAATAAATTATGACTGATGCCATTTACACAAATATTTTGATATCATGAACTGGCTTGCTTATTCACACTGGCCAACTGAGATGTAGAGTTACTGGTAGGAAGGTCAAGAAGTAGAAGATGGTCTCTAAAGTTGGGTAGAGGAGGCTTCTGTGTGAAGAGAGCAGGGGATTAAGCCAGCCACTCTATGTAAAAACAATGTGTTCACAGCTTGAGACCTGAAAACCTGACATTTTCCAAGTACTTATAACAACTAATATAGAATAACTTCTGTGGGAAATATCTTTGGGCAAAGAATTTTCAAAGTGTGCTGTGGGTGATAGCCAGGTTCTTTATTATTATATAAAAAGAGGCAGAGCCGAGCGCCAGTGGCTCACGCCTGTAATCCTAGCTATTCAGGAGGCTGAAATCTGAGGACTGCGGTTCAAAGCCAGCCCGGGCAGGAAAGTCCATGAAACTCTTATCTCCAATTAACCACCAGAAAACGGGAAGTGGCGCTGTAGCTCAAGTGGCAGAGCACTAGCCTTGAGCTGAAGAGCTGAGAGACAGCGCTCAGGCCCAGAGTTCAAGAGGCAGAATATGAATCAAAATAATTTCCTGGGATCTACTTACACAATTAGAAATTTGCATGGTTGTAAGAGTTTAAAATGGAAGAAACAACTGAATATATTAATAGATTTCTAAGAAATAAAATTTGTCATGTTAAATCATTTAAAGTTTCACAGTTTGAAAGACAAATACCATGTTTTTGTTCATATGTGGAAGGTAGAATCAGTAAATATACATATTCATACCCATAAATACATGTGTTTATCTAATATGAATACATAAATATATTTCTAACATCATATGCATACATACATATATTCTCTCAGTATTTATGAACTGATCATATGTATTTGTCCTTAATGTATTGATTGTAGTATTACATTTGTTGACTTTATTTATTGACTTGTTTAGGTTCAATATTCCTTGCATCCCTGAGATTAACTTCCATGTGCTTTACTTCCAATTGGTTACAAATAATTCAGATAAGAAATATTTTGTTGTGAATTTCTGTATATATGTTCAACAAAATTACTGGATGTGTGTGTGTGTGTGTGTGTGTGTGTGTGTGTGTGTGTGTGTCCTGGGTACTGGTCCTGAGATTTGAACTAAGGACCTGGTCACTGTCTTAAGCTTTTAGGCTCAAAGATAGCACTCTACCATTTGAGCCACATCATCTGGTTTCTTGGTGGTTAATTTGAAATAAGAGTCTCTCATGGACTTCCTGTCCAGGCTAGCTTTGAATAGTGATTCTTAGATCTCAGCCTCCTGAGTAGTTCATATTATAAGCAAAAGCCACTGACATCTAAGCATGCTTTGTTGATGTTGATTAGTTTTGAAATAACTAATAACTAATATTAGTTATTCTTTAAATGTAATTCTGTAGTGAAGCCATGAGGTTTAGGCTTTTGTTTATTGGGAGACTTATTGATTAATAACAAGCTATGTGTAGCTTGTTATTGGTCAGCCCAGGTTCAATTTGGAAAAATGATAGTTTTCCAGAACATTCTCTCTTCTAAATTCACTTTTTTTTGATGTATACTATATATCATTTGTATTCATGTTACATCAGTTGTAATGTCTCTTTATTCATCTAATATTATTTTCTGTGTCCCTCCCACCACTTTATTTGGTTATCATGACTAAAAGTTGGATGACTTATTAAAAAAAGTCCTTTATCTTTTTTTAATTCTATTTCAATTATTTCTGCTCTGATCTGTGGTATTTATTTTCTTCTGCCTATATTGGATTTGGTTTTTTCTTGCTTTTCTAGTTCTATGGGATGCCCCATCAGGTTATTTTGAAATCTTTTCTCTTCATTTGATACAGGCTTTCATTACTACTTTTATTGTAACCTAAGCTTTGATATGGTATATTTCCCTTTTGTTCTTTTTTAGAGTTTTTAAAATTTTCCTTTGAAATTCTTTGTTGATTCATAGGATGACAAGAACATGTTCCTCAATTTCCACATCTTTGTACAACTTCTAAACTTCTTCTGATTTTGCATATGTGATATATTAAAAGATTTCTTTTTCTTAACATATTTTTGACTTACATTGTGTAATTTTCTGGAGAATATTCCATGTGTTGATGGGAAGATTGTGTGCTCTGCAAAAAAACAAACTCTAATGGGAGTTGTACAATGGGGACATGAAACTCAGTGACCTGTCCTCAGGCCTCTCTGGGGAACCTCCATTGTTGGCAGAGGATCTCTAGCAGAAAAAGAGATGGCATCAGGGTCACAGAGTCGTCTTCAGTACCCATAACATCAATCATAATAGGGACTTCAAGCAGTAACAGGGTCACAGCTGGACAGCAGATGATGAGAAATGTATCCCACAGCCTTGTGTGGACAAAGTAGAGACCACTATACAGGTCTATGGTCCCTACACAGGCAAACACTGCTGAAAGCAAGAGCTAAGGGGTGGCGCCTCCCTAGTTCCCACAATCCTGTATGATGATGTTGGAAGCAATATAAGTATGAGGGGCAGGTAACTTAAGAAGTATGCCCTGTGACCAGTGGTGGCAGCTGATCACATGAAGGGTGGAAGGGCGGGCTGTAGGTTCCAGATCTTGAGTGTAGACCACTGCTGTGCTGGACACTTGTCACCTCAGTGAAGGTTGCTGCATGGGCCACAGCTACACAGCGGTGTTAGCTGGATTTGGGAGGTCATGGCCAGATATTTTTTGAGCCTTCATGATGGGCATATGCACAGCTCTCTGTTCTCTAGGGCAGTGTGGACACCAACTGTAGCTCTATTCTCAAAATGGCACAATGAAGAAGCCTCAGTTCTTGGAAGAGAGAAGAAATGTAAGTCCCTTCTGTGAAGGAAGGGTCCAGGGCAGACTCTCAGAAGCTCCCCTAGTTGGCCTGTAAGCCAGCGATACCTGTACAACATTCTATGGCAGACATTACAGGTGTGGCATCTAGAGCACTGGTGTCTGCTATGATGCTCAAAGTTCTTTGTTTCCTTGCCCAATTAGACCTTGGCCAAAGATCCAGGGGCTGGGCTCATTGTCAGGTTACTTTCTTACTGTACAAGCTGCTACAGCTGGACTCCCTGTTTAACCTGGCTCCTGTCTTCCCTATCTGAATAGTACCTGGCTTTTTCCCCAGCCACTCATTTCAAAGTAGTTATTCATTTGTTATGTTGACTCTGTGGATAGGTTGAGAGCAAGTTCAGAGTCCTTGTCTGCCATCCTGGAATTGGCTCTCATGTTTCTTTCTTCTCTCACCAATCTTCAGTGAGTGCTACTAGTTGTCTCTGATTTCACAGAATTGGTATATTGGGGCTCACAGTTTAGGATGCCTTAGCTGAAGTAAACACTGACCAGGAGATAGTATTCACTTTCTTGCTTCTACTGAAAATGTATGTGTAAATTGCACTAACATTTCCAGTGAAGTGGGGAAGGAGACCTTATTCCATGCTCCTTCCAAGACAATCAGATGTACTAAGGTTAATCTTAACTCAAAATAGTTTTGCTAAGTATGTTCATTTAACTCTTGTTAATTACAGAGCAAAACAAGCATCCTCTTATAATAGTTACATTTTTATTAAGTCATTCCAGCATAAATCTTAGAGAAGAAAACCAAATAATAATTCACCACAAATTCATCCATGAATAAGAATAAATATCAAGTCAGCATCTGCTCATATAAAAACAAAGGTAGAAGAGAAACTCTACTGAAATACTAAATTCTTTAAATAGGAGGCTTAATTAGCTAGAACTTAAAATTTCCTTACTAGGTACAGGAAAGTGATCTCTGAGAAAATCAAGCAAGGGAATTGTGAAAAGAAAGGCAAAGAAGATAGAAGGCCACTGAAAGGAAAAGAAAAAAGATTTAGGAAGAAGATAAGGGCTGGTAGGAGACAGACACTGTTGTGAGCCAGACAGGAGTTGGGGGAGTTACAGAAGACATTTTTTTTCTATACTTGGAATGTTGATTTTGAACATTTCAAACACCCCAAACCAAAACATCTCATTAGCTGAAAGCACAGTCCCTTGATCTCAGACTTGGTCAGATCCCTGCCCTACATTTTAAGTCCTCTTGGGAATGACTTTTTTTTTTCCAAGCACAAAAAAGTAAATTTTACAGAGGTTAAAGAAAAACAAAGCTATAAATTATGCCACTGGGCTAACTATGCTCAAAAGACTTGCTGGAAAAGGTACTGTAAAATCTACACTCCAAAGAAAACTTTATTCTGTGGCCAGTGCACAGGTAGAAAACAGTAACAGTAAGTTTGAAAGCTGCATGTCAACTTCTGCCTGTTCTAAACACCATTCCAGAAAATGTAACTTCTGAATCTTAGCAACTCTTCCTCCTTTGGATGGAACAGTCAGGTTTACTACCTGGAATCATGACTCTGTGAAGCCCAATCATCACACACATATTGGCTCTTAGATGGGCCAATAACATGAACATTGCCAATCACAGCAACAAAGGCTTCAAGTTCTAGCTATATTAAACTGGCTGAGCAATGTCTACACAAACCAACTCAATCAAAAATTTTCCTAGAACATAGGTGAAGTTACAGTCTCCGTGACTCTTTCTGCCACCTCAGAAAGACAGTGCATAGAGAATGAAGTCAAACCTATAGAGGCAAAAGAAGAGGCTTAATTTCAGAGCCAAGATACAACTTTCAGTTACACTACACAAACTTTTCCTTTTCAAACTCACTAAAACCACTAGCTAACTCTTTGTGGTCCTTTGAAAATAAGTCTTAAAACAGCATTTCCTTTCATGAATTTCACTACCTTTCAACTTATGCCACTACCTATTAGGGAAAACTATTTTGGTATGGCACAATTCTAGCAGAATTATAATATTCCAAGACAAAATACAATATTGGTCTATGGTTTTCTCTGGATTCATGTAAAATTCCCTTGTCCAGTTTTAGAAAAGAAAAAGACCAAGTTTGTCCATGATACTACATGGCACACTAAGTTACTCCATGGTTTGTTTTTAATATAAATATGTCTCATGGAAGAAACGCTACTACTAGCCATTTTCTTCCTCACAGTTATTCTAAGGCAAAAGAGAATTTAGATTTGAAATAGGAAACACTGGGATTCTGCAGTTTGATTTTGTACAGAAGTACATGGATATCCTCACCATGCACACAAGATACAATAAAGAAGAGGGTATCTAACAAGATTGAAAAAGCTTTTTCTTCTTGAAGCAATATGTAAAAATAAACAAAATAAAACACCAATATGGGCAAGATGAAAGGCTGAAAGATTATCGACCTGTAAAATTTGGTGGTTGAGAAATAAAGAAGTTCCTTCAAATGTTCCAACAGCCTTCAATCTCCTCTGACACATTTTATAGATAGATATACTTCTCTCAGAATTGTCTTCTTAAAATATGCAACAATATATGACCTCGTTCTGTAACAAAACCCTTAGCTTCCAAATGACTTATAATTTGCCACACCTCCAAGGCATCTATCTCATGCTACCATTCTCAAACAATTGCCCATATTTTCCAGCTCCAGTCTAATTCTGCCTGGAGTTATTATGTCTCTACAATGTACCAATTCTTTTATTGAATATTATCTCTATAATCTATCAATTCTTTTACTGAGCACAGATTAGTTGTAAGTCTACTGCTAAAGTCTTACTCAATATGCACTATATTTTCATACTTTCCTGAACTCATCTTTCTATACTTGAAGACACAAATCACTTGTTATTTATGTCATATCACTGTATAAACACTACAGGTATCTCTCTCGTCTTTCCTTAAATAGCAATGACTTACTTAAGTGACTTCTATGATCAAAATTCCTATTTTAACTCCCAAGGACAGTACTAAGATATAGCATCTTGATAGATGATGAAGACAGGAGTAAAATTTAAATATCATAAGAAAATAAAGCCGGGCTCCGGTGGCTCACGCCTGTAATCCTAGCTACTCAGGAGGCTGAGATCTGAGGATCATGGATCAAAGCCAGCCCTGGTAGGAAACTCCATGAAACTCCTATCTCCAATAAACCATCAGAAAACTGGAAGTGGCACTGTAGCTCAAGTGACAGAGCGCTAGCCTTGAGCTGAAGAGCTGAGGGACAGTGCTCAGGCCCAGAGTTCAAGCCCCATGACAAAGAAAGAAAGAAAGAAAGAAAGAAAGAAAGAAAGAAAGAAAGAAAGAAAGAAAGAAAGAAAGAAAGAAAGAAAGAAAGAAAGAAAGAAAGAAAGAAAGAAAGAAAGAAAGAAAGAAAGAAAGAAAGAAAGAAAGAAAGAGAAAGAAAGAGAGAAAGAAAGAAAGAAAATAAAGCCCTCCTTCTAATGTGTGAAGACATGGCAGGAAGACAATGCTTATGAACAAGGAAGTTCCTCTCAGATGCTGAATCTATTTCCTCCTCAATCCTGGACTTTCTAATCTCTAGAACTACAAGAAATAGAATGCTGCTGTTAATAAAAATTCATGAAATGTTGTTATGAAGAGATAAAAAAAAGGTGAAACAAGTTAACTAATACAGTGGCCAACACATACATAGTGCAGCAAGTAAGTAGAGAGTGGTAATGATGAAGCCAACCTTCCCACCTTGTTGACACAGGCATGCCAGTGAGTTACCTGTTCTATCCACACCACTATGCAAACAAGAGACTGTGGTCCTGCAGCAGAGGGCCACAGCAAACCTTAAAAAGGTTCTGCTTTGTTGTTGAACTTCCTTTTACTTGCTGTCACAAAGATGAAATTCTGAGTAACAGTTCAAAAACAAGTTACTTATTCTCCAGCCCAGGTTTGCAAATTTTAGGTAGAAAGAGGCATTTAGAAGGGCTCACAGGACACCTCAGCATCTCTAAAATTTGAGATCGCTTATGCCATATATAGACTAACTGTAGTGCCTTTTCTTTTCCTCTGTCCTTTCAAGAAGCTCATGAACACATTTTGTTTGGGAAATAAAAATCATACAATGTACTTAGTGTTCTCCACATTCATTGTCAGCTAAATAAACAGTGTCACCTTATTTCAGCCAAACAGCCATTCAAGTAAGGGAATTTTATACTGCATTCACAAAATAATATTTCCACAAATTGTTGTCACAAACAACTTGCAATGGCATTGTTTGGCTGTTGTAGGAAATCTATAATGTTATTGATACTTATATCAGAATTAAACATAGAAAATGAAAATTTGAGATTTGGGGACCTCAGGGCAAGACTAACCTATCCACTCCCATGCCAACAAAATTAGTAACAGCTGGGGCTAGGAAGGTGGCTCAGTGGTGGAGTGCTGGCCTTGCATGCCTGAGGCCCTGGGTTCGATTCCTCAGCACCACATAAGCAAAAAGAAAAAAGCCGGAAGTGGCGCTGTGGTTCAAGTGGTAGAGTGCTAGCCTTGAGCTGAAGAGCTGAGGGACAGCGCCCAGGCCCAGAGTTCAGGCCCCACGACTGGACCCAAAAAAAAAAATAGTAACAGTTAGAAAATGGTCAAGAAAATAATATAACATTAATAATCCTAGGACTAGAGACCAGGACAGTGTACTAAGCCCTGAGTTCAAGCCCTAGTATGGGTGCATGCATGTATTCTCTCGTATTCTATGATTACCATATGCTGAGATGGAGGCTATCTTATCACTATTATATATATTTATTTGTCAATTCCTTTACTTAGACAATGGATTGCTTAAAGAAAAAAATCCCCTATGACATCACTGCTGCTATCTCAGGAACTAACACAGTGCTCTGCTAAAGTGTGTTGAATATATGAGTGAATAAATGTGCAAATCATAAGGATACATTATTCCATTATAAACAGGAAAAAGAAAATAAAATGTCTGAAAAGAGTTTAAAGGAATTTTAAAGAAACATTAATAAATTTTGATCATCTTATATAGTCCAAATATGTGTTTTACTTAGCAGACTCAGATACCCTATAACCCACTGACTTATTTTTCTTTTTTGTCCCACATGCTATAGCTATACAGTATTCTTTCCAAAACCAGCCCTGAAGTTACGGCAAAGAAGAGGCACTATGTTCAACTGTACCGCTTGATTAAAGTATCCATTTCCAAATGCTGTCATATTTTCTTTCCAAATGCAGTTTTGTCATCTCTAATTAACAAACAAAAGACTGGAAGTAGAAGAATGGCACAAGTGGTAGAGCATCAGTGTTGAGAAAAGAGGCCAGGACAGTGTACTAAGCCCTGAGTTCATGCCCTAGTTTGGGTGCATGCATGTATTCTCTTGTGCACACGCACGCGCGCGCACTCACACACACACATCAGAAGAGACACAATCAGTAAATAGTGCATGAGTAACAATGATATAAACACTAAAGTGCACTGATATATTCACCTGTGACATAGTTATACCAACCACATTCAAATAGTTCAAAATACGGGTTGGAGTAGTTGCCTTCCTATTTCTCTTATCCTAGTACTCCCTAGTTCCCCACCTCATTGCTTGCATCTTGAGGTTAAGCTGTCAAAGTAATTAAATATAATTTGTATTTAACTTCTTTTGCTTTTTTGTGATAATATAAATATAAATCTTCAATAGCATAATCACACAATTTTTCCTATCTTTTTCTTCCTAAAGATGACTTGAAAAGAGCAGTAGCTACTTGGGGAAATCAATTCACCTGAGTCCTTTTTTAAAGACAAAAGTAAATTAGTGATTTTTTTCCTATTTTTTCAAACCAGTTATACACTTGAACTTCACAGTAGTAGGTACTGTTAGAAAACAATGTATTTTTCTTGACAACCATTTACATTCCAACTATATGACAAATGAAGTTAAATGGAAAATACATCTGTCTTTGTGTCTTACCCGTAAACTGGTAGGTCTATGAGAGCAAAGCATTGCTTTCCATACAATACTGATGGTCAGAAAAGTTGGCAATCTTTCTGGAGATTTCTATGAGGCATTTCCACAGGCTTTGGAGCCCGGAAGAACCAATTGAGGAATGTCTAAAAGGGAACTAGGGAGTCACAGAAACAGCAGGAGAATCCTGCGGTGGAAGATAGCCAATATCTTCCCTTTCACCTCTGCAGCCCACACAAATCTGTGTGCATAAACCATAGGACAGCATTTTCACAGCTAGATCATCAGTTAATCTGTAGGCAGATGTCACAATTGCTGGAAGACAGTGGAATGGTATCTTCAGAAGACTGAGCAAAACACAAAACATAACTCTATATCCAATCTAACATCTAATAATGAAAGAAAAAAAAAGGCATTTACAAATATACAATACCTGAATATTGACTATCCTTGTCCATTGTATGGCTAGTGAAGATCTACTCCCAATCCGTGGGCTTTCTATTGATATTGCTAGCTATGTCCTTTGCCATGCAGAAGCTCTGCAATTTTATGGAATCCCATTTGTCCAACCTTTTTTTGATTTGTTGTGTTTCTGGATCTCTATTAAGAAAATTTCTGCCTGTGCCAAGGAGACCTAGGGTTTCTCCTATTCTATCATGTAATGTCTTCAGAGTGTCTGCTTTGACTCCGAGGTCTTTGATCCATTTGGAGTTGATTCTGGTGCAGGGTGATATATAAGGATCTAGCTTTAGCTTTCTACAAGTAGTTAGCCAATTTTGCCAGCACCATTTACTGAAGAGGCTGTCTTTCATTCTATTCTTTTAGCTCCCTTATGGAAGATTAGATGGCTATAGGTCTGTAGGTTCATTTCTGGGTTTTCAATTCTATTCCATTGGTCCTGGGGTCTGTTCTTGTGCCATTACCAAGCTGTTTTGATAAATACCCAACAACAAATCTTCAAAGAAACAACTGCCCAATAAATAAGTGGGCTAAAGACTTAAAGAGAAACTTCTCTGAAGAAGAAAGAAGGATGGCCAATAGACACATGAAGAAATGCTCAACCTCTCTAGCCATAAAAGAAATGTAAATCAAAACAACACTGAGATACCACCTCACCCCAGTTAGAATGGCTATAATCAAGAACTCTAATAACAACAGATGCTGGAGGGGATGTGGACAGAAGGGAACTTTACTACATTGTTGGTGGGAGTGTAAACTTGTTCAACCACTTTGGAAAGCAGTATGGAGGTTCCTCAAAAGATTCTACATAGAGCTCCCCTATGACCCAGCATTCCCACTTTTGGGCATTTACCCAAATGATCACAAACAAGACAATACTAAAGCTACCAGCACGACTATGTTTATTGCAGTATTATTTACCATAGCTAAGATATGGAACCAACCCAGATGCCTGGACAACAATAACCCAGGCCCAAAGAAACATAGGTCCCATGGTTTCCCTTATTTGCAGTAACTAGTATATGTCTGAGTCAAGCAGAAAAGGTCAGATAAGGTGATGTTAGGGAAATGAACCCCAAGATAAGTATTCAAATTATTTTTTCTTTCATGCGATTGTTTCTAACATATTTATAAGATTATTTGTTTGTTGCTTTGTATATTCCTCCCCCATGGTATAACCCCTGCTTTCACTGTATTTGATGTTGTTATAATTTGTGGAGGGGAAGGGAAAAAACAAATCGTTTAACTAGAGATACAGGTGGACCCATTGCAACAATGGGATGTACAAGTCGTTATGTCGAAAAACGAACTTTACAACTTTGGTCGGGGGTAGGGGGGAAGGGAGAGGACTGGGTAGGGGGTTCGGGGGAATGGGAAGGGATGGGAAGGAGGAGGAGGCAACAATGCTTGATAAGAAATGTACTCATTATCTTGCCCATGTAATTGTAACCCCTCTGAACAGTAGTTTCACAATTAAAAAAAATTTAAAAAATAAACTTATCAGATACACCCATATTAGTATTAGGTATAATATGCTTTACAGTAAACCTAAAGTATTAATAAAGATAAACAAGGTTATATCTCTAAACCTATATTCATTAACTAACATAATCTTATATTATCAGAAAGAAAGGAAATAAGATTAAGGAGGAAAATCTTTGTTGAAGAACTCTAGATTAAAAGAAAAGCATTTTAGATTGCACACTCTCTCTCTCTCTGTCTCTCTCTCTCTCTCTCTCTCTCGCACACACGCACACACGCACACACGCACACACACACACACACACACACACACACACACACACACACACACACACACACACTTCTCCTCCAGGAGGTAAAGCTTAATCAGTGTTTCCTTGAGAGCAGGTTGGACTTAGTTATGAAACTCCAAACACTATTTTCCCAAATACAAAAGGAAGATTCTATTTTGTCAGAGAAGATACCTAGCATATTACAACATACCTAGGTGATCAAAGTCAGCATCTTTACCAACATGGAAGCTGGATAGCACTTATAGGTAGGGCCGCAGAGTCTATGACCTTTAAGATTCCTTCTTAAACCCATCACACTTAAGTTTAAACATGAGAAAACACATGCAATTCTAAACTACTGACATTCTACAAAACTCGTGCTTCATCAAAATTGTCAAGTTAAAAGAACTACAAAAAGCCAACTGTTTCTGATATTTGAGATGGAAATATTCCAACTAAGTGTAACATACATTCTGAAAAAGACAAAGGAAACACAGCTGATATCATCCCACTTAAGTGTGAAACTGAGTTAATAATATCTTATGGATGTAAATTTCATAGTAATGCAAATGTATCACTTTGTTCTGCAATATAGAGTGATATAGCAGGCTCCAGGCTCACCATATATAGGAACTTCCTGTAACTCCAAAATTACTCCAAATGTTAAACTATTTGTAAAAAGGTAAACTCTAAAGTAAGAGAGATGAAAAAGGTTTCATCAATACTATCAACAACCTAATCAGAACTAGAAATGACAGAGTAAAATAATTAAAAGGATGAAAAAAATCTTGATTTTTATAAACCATGACACCTTTTCATAAGTTCCAACTAACTTTCAGAGCAATGATCAAAATGAATGCATTTGGCTGGGTATTGGTGGCTCTCACCTGTAATCCTTGCTGCTCAGGAGGCTGAGATCCCAGGATCATGGTTTGAAGCCAGCTCAGACAAAAAAGTCCATGAGATTCTTATCTACAATAAACTACCCAGAGAGGGCTGGAAATGTGGCTTAGCGGTAGGGTGCTTGCAGAGCATGCATGAAGCCCTGGTTTCGATTCCTCAGTACCACATACACAGAAAAAAGCCAGAAGTGGTGTTGTGGTTTAAGTGGTAGAGCACCAGCCTTGAGTATAAAGGAGCTCAGGGACAGTGTGCAGGCCCTAAGTTAAGCCCCAGGAGTGGCAAAAAAAAAAAATACAAATAAAAAACAAACAATGAACAAAGAAAAAAACTACCCAGAAAAAGCTAGAAGTGACAGTGGCTCAAGTGGTAGAACACTAACCTTGAGCACAAAGAGGCTTAAGGACAGCTCTTAGGCTCTGATTAAAGTCCCAGGACCAGCAAATAATAATAATAATAATAGAGTTTCAGAAATTTGCAGACAAAAGATTAACACTAAACTTGTTTACATTTCTATACACTGGCAATATACAATTATAGAATGTAGTTTTCAAAACCATGTTTAATAATAACTATAAAGGTTCTAAAAATAAATCTAAAAATAATAGGTAGATATTATCTTTATGAAGAAACCTCCAAACTGGGCATAGTAGCTCCAGCCTATAATCTTAGAAAGGCTAAGAATAATCACAGTTCCAGGAGAGTGCAGAAAAACCATCTTTGTCAGACTCATCTCCATAGAAATGAGCTATACAACTTGGAAAGGAAGGGAAGTTGGGAGGAAAAAAATGGAGAAAATGTCAGAGTGGGTGACACTTACTTAAAAAAGTAATGTACTCATTACCTGATTTATGTAACTGTAACCCCTTTGTGAATCACTTTTACGTTGTCCTATGTGCTCAGCACATCCTAACATCTGTAGAAAGTGTAAAATAAGAGGATTCAAATCTAAGTTCAGGCCTGGGTAGAAAATTACATCTTAAGTCAAAATACCCAGTGTGAAGAAGGTTTCATGGCTTTCTTTTTGCATTAATTTTTTGTAAAGATGATGTCCAGAGAGGTTACAGTTAATAAGTCAGATAAAGAATACACTTTTTTTTTTTAATCAATGTCAGCCCTTCCCTTGCTCTATCCCAGTTTTCCCTCCTGTCCCCACCCATATATAGCTTACACCTGCATTTGTTCACACTTTGTCCCACCATTTCTGTGCTTCCTTTTACCTTCCCAAAGACAGATAAACAAACAAACAAGATGAGGAAAAGAAAACAAAAATATCAACAAAGAAAAAAAACCTTGTTTACATTTCCTGGATTCATTTTAATAAATACTATCTTATATGATCACATGCACATAACTATTGTGTCTTTGTGATCCTCTTCTGAGGACATCCTTCTTTGGTCTCACTCTGGGTGAGGCATTTTTCAGAGGTGAGGCACCTAAATAGCAACATACAGCTCTGAGTTCAAACCCCCGTTTCTAAAAAGAAAGAAAGAAAGAAAAACAATTTCTATTATGGTATAGATATAAAAGAGAATCTCAATGAAAGAGAAAATGTAATGATCTTAAGAATAAGAAATCATTTAATGATTTATTATAATGATGCTAGTTATCTTCAAAGCTATTTGACTTAAAAAAGGAACAATTTTCCAGAAACTTTACAGCTTAATTCTAAAGTTTAGATTCAACAGACAAATAGCTCCAGTGTTCCTAAAGGAAAAGAAAATGAGGTGAAACGTCTCTAACAGTAACTTCTGTAATATGGAAAAAGTAATTAAGACAGTGACATTCCATTAAGAGACACAATTGATTAAAAGAACAGTAACCCATCTGACATGATCAGAAATGCAACTGCAAGTTAACTGCCTTGGAAAGGGAAAAATATCTCTTCAATAGAAATGGGATACCAAATCCTCAAAGAAACAACTGCCCAATAAATAAGTGGGCTAAAGACTTAAAGAGAAACTTCTCTGAAGAAGAAAGGTGGATGGCCAATAGACACATGAAGAAATGCTCAACCTCTCTAGCCATAAAAGAAATGTAAATCAAAACAACACTGAGATACCACCTCACCCCAGTTAGAATGACTATAATCAAGAACTCTAATATCAACAGATGCTGGAGGGAATGTGGACAGAAGGGAACCCTACTGCATTGTTGGTGGGAATGTAAACTTGTTCAACCACTTTGGAAAGCAGTATGGAGGTTCCTCAAAAGACTCCACATAGAGCTCCCCTATGACCCAGCAATCCCACTTTTGGGCATTTACCCAAATGATCACAAACAAGACAATACTAAAGCTACCAGCACGACTATGTTTATTGCAGTATTATTTACCATAGCTAAGATATGGAACCAACCCAGATGCCCCTCAGTAGACAAATCAGTCAAGAAAATGTGGTATATACACAATGGAATTCTATGCCTCCATCAGAAAGAATGACATTGCCCCATTTCTTAGAAAATGGAAAGACTTGGAAAAAATTATATTAAGTGAAGTAAGCCAGGCCCAAAGAAACATAGGTCCCATGGTTTCCCTTATTTGCAATAACTAGTATATGTCTGAGACAAGCAGAAAAGGTCAGATAAGTTGATGTTAGGCGAAATGAACCCCAAGATAAGGATTCAAATGTTTTTTTTTCTTTCTTGCGATTGTTTATAACGTATTTATAAGATGATTTCTTTGTTGCTTTGTATGCTCCTTCCCCACGGTATAACCGTGCTTTCACTGTATTTAATGTTGGTATAATTAGTGGAGGGAAGGGAAAAAACAAACCATTTAAATAGGGATACAGGTGGACCCATTGCAACAATGAGATGTACAAGATGTTATGTAGAAAAACGAACTTTACAACTTTGGCTGGGGCAGGGGGGGTGGGGAGGGGGTGTTGGGGGGAGGGCGCAGAGCAGGGTGGATGGGAAGGGATAAGAAGGGGAAACAAAGGAGGAGGCAACAATGCTTGATAAGAAATGTACTCATTACCTTGCCCATGTCATTTTCACAATAAAAAATAAAATAAAATAAATCTCATTTGAAAGAAATTAAAAAAAAAGAAATGGGACGCCACAACTAAATACCCTAATGACAAATCTCAGAGACACAGAAAACAAATTTCAGTGGATCAAAGGCTTAAATAATAAAGGCAAAATTCAAATAGTCAAAGACAAGATGGAAGATGTTAATAAACAAGTTAGTAATGAACATGAAAATATCCCAACCTCACTAATAATTAGAAAAACAAACTCAAATGAACAAAGTATAATTTCATAGCACTCTAACACACGGAATCAAAGCTTGTCAGGGTGCAAAAGAACTGAGAAAAGCCAATATACATTGAGAAGGTGAGGCAAAAAGTTGACTAGAAACTGGATGTCTTACACTGTGTTGGAGCACTTTCTTAGCACACGCATTATACAATGGAGCATTGGAAATGAAAGAACAAAGGATCTAAGCTATCTGCATCATCTTTGATTGATTATTGATTGATTGATTGCCTGTTCTGGGGTTTAAACTCAGTCTCCCACTCACAAGGCTGACTGTACTAAGTCAGCCCTGCAGCCTCACTTTCCATTGGTCATTTTTGAGATAGTTCACTTTCATTATGCACAGCTGGACTATAATCCATTTGGCTTTAAGTTTCACCTTATTGGGAAGCTTCTCCCCATTGACAGTGAGTTTCAAGAACTTTTCTTCCCATGCTGACCGGGAACCAGATTCTCCAAAGCTTAGCTTTCCCTGTAGCTTAGGATACTTGTCAAGTGGTTTGAGAAGAAATCTCTCAAACCTTCTGCCCAGTATAGTCTCAAATCACAATCCCATTGTCAGGTGCCCAGGTAACTAGAATTACAGGCTCAAACCTTGCAACCCACAACATAAACTTTTGAACATATAACACTATTGGATTTTGCTTATTTGAAATAAACCTTAAGTCTCAGAAGAAAACAAAAGTTAAAACACTGATACATATTTTAAACAGGAAAACTACACTAATATCAGTAGGATAGTCATAGAGAAAGAAGTGACAGAAAACTACAGGTGTAGTTAAGAGGACAACTTCAAAAACTCAAGATAATAATTAGATTTGCAGAAATGAGGTATAATCAGGGATGAACTGGAAAGCAGTTAAACACAGTTGAAAAAGTCACTTTCCTAAAGTTAAGTCACATGCTATCATTCATTATGACAGTTTAACTTTACCATTAACTGAGATATATATTGCACATACATACATATGGATGTGAATATATGTATACAGATGCACATATCTTCTCTCTTCTGGAGCATAGTACATTAGGTATGCAGATGATACACAAGCTCTCCTACTACTGCCTGCAGACAAACAGTCACAGTGTAAAGGTACAAAAGTGCTAAGATTCTAGCTACTGCTCTTGTTATAATAAAGTCATTTTTCAACAAGGCATAGGTGTCTTACATCTGTAATCCTAGCTACTCAGGAAACTCAATGAAACTGAAGCAAGCCTAGGCAGAAGTCTGTGAGATTCCATCTCCAATTAACTAGCAGAAATCTATACTGCAGGTGTGGCTTTAGTGATAAGGTGCCAGTTGTGAGTAAATAAGCCATATTTCACAAGGCCCTCCATTCAGACTCTGGTACTGCCAGATAGATACGAGAGAGAGACAGACAGACAGACAGACAGACAGACAGACAGAGACAGAGACAAAGACGAGAAATGATAAAGTCCTTCTATTACTCAAAAAACTATCAACATTCATGAAACTTGTTCCTTTGTAAAGTTGATAAATCTTAGACCTTTTGCATTTTCCTACAAGAATAGTGAATTTTGTTCATAAAAGAAGAGGTATAGTACAGTATGGTGAAAATCTTCTTAAGTAAGGGTTAGAAAAAATGAGTGTTTCCATGTTTCAGTACAAAATATAAATGTTATTCACTCCACTTCTTGAGTCCCTTAAGAATTGAATAGCACAGGGCTGGGAAGGTGGCCCAGTGGTAGAGTGCTTGCCTTGCATGCTTGAGGCCCTAGGTTCAATTCCTTTGCACCACATAAGCAAAAAGAAAAAAGCTGGAAGTGGCGCTGTGGCTCAAGTGGTAGAGTGCTAGCCTTGAGCTGAAGAGCTGAGGGACAGTGCCCAGGCCCAGAGTTCAGGCCCCACGACTGGACCCCCCCTCCCCGAAAAAAAAGAATTGAAAAGCACAGTCTTCTAAAGAGAGCTAGAATAGTGCCTATTTCTGTAGGTCTGAAATAATAAATATTGTGAAAAAGAAACCTGAGGCTAAGTACATAGATACTAAAGAGAAAACCCAATGACAGCAAGTTCAAAGTTTATTTAATCTGTACTAAAATATTTATCTGTAATCAAGGACAAAATAAAAATTCTCTTTCAACTTGTGTATCAAAGAGAAAGTACAGAATCTTGTGAAGAAATTTACATAAAATACTTTCATAATACACAAGTATCCCTGGAATGAGAAATCTTCAAAAAGACCGCCCAACCTTGACAACTGTATTCCCCCAGGAATTGAGGGTACTGTTTATATGACATCCAGTAGGTGGTCTTGTGTGTGGGTGAAATATTCTAGCTGGCTTTGGATTCCCACCTGGAGGGGCAGATTTGACTCTGGTCTCAGCACTGAATTTCTTTTTCTTTTTTTGTCTTTTGTTTTTTTTTTTTAACTTTTTAATTAATTTTTTGTCAAGGTAATATACAAAGGTGTTTCAGTTACATAAGTAAGGTAATGCATACATTTCTTATCATAGTCAAACATTTTGGTCCTCTGTGTGGATATGCTTCCATATCTCCAGCTATGTAATACACATAGTTATAGATACACACAGATTTCTAAAAATTCCTTATTAATCATCTTAATGATTTGGCTGGCATGAAGCACAAGTGTATAATTTTTAGCACTAAGGTAACATATTTACAGCCCCAACTACATTCCTTTGTTTAACTTTTCAATATTCTATTTCTTGTTTAAATGGTATTACTTACTCTATCTGCACTTCTTACCAAAATTTTCTCAGAAAATTTTAGAAGACAGAAAGTAAAGATCACATATGAATGTGTATTTATCTTATGATTTAAGATAAAACAAAATATTTAGTAAAAATATTATGTGTCCTGGTTGTTTGGGCAGTAGTGGAATATTAACTCAATAATTTTGTTATTAAGTTGAGAATCTACTACTTGAGCCATATATCCAACAAAGCTTTCACATAGTTATATTAGGGAGTCTCATGGACTTTCTGCCTGGACTGACCTTATTGCAATTCTCCACATCTCAGCCTTCTGAGTAGCTAAGGTTATAGGTTTGAGCCACTGGCACCCAGCTATCTTCTAGGTTAAAAGGAAGACAATATAAGCTATAAGCTTCTATAGATTCATAAACTATCTTGCATTATCAAAGAAACAAAGTATCATGTTTATAATTACATTAATGAAGCAACTTGAAAGACAACAGGAGCTTTATCCTTGGTTCGATAACTTACTTGCAAATATCATCTTCTGGGTCTTCTAATCCAAACCGTTCATCAAATGTAAGCTGTATCCACATGTTCTCAGCTGTCACTAATCTCCATACCAGGACCATATTTCTTGGATATGTGTGAGGAAACCTTGGGCTGTGAATACTCCCATTTGAAGACACAGTAATAACCCTCTCATGCTGGGGATCTTGAACACCTAAAGCAAAAATAGACACACCAGAACAGTTTCAGAACACACATTTCAAAATTTACACATTTAAAGTAAGTATATTTCATATTTCATATTTACCCCAAATAAGTAGATCAATAGCATAATCAACCAAGCACACTGTTGTCAAAATTTAAACAAAAACTTATATATATTTATACTTGAAAGAATACAGGAAAAATTGTATTTTTAAGTCCAACACTGAATTATGAATAACCAACTCCTCTGGATATCTAATAATTTTTTTATTTTATTTTTAAAAATACAAGTAATGACTTAAATTTCCTAATCATAAAAACTAATTAATGATCTAAATGATTCCACTAATTTCATGTGACAATAGCTGAGAGAGCTGAAGAAAAAGAAATGAGGATAAAAGGAGCAGCAGTGGAATAATACAAGAGAAGGTTATCAACTCAAATTCATTAAATTTGAAATGTCAATCATCATTTTTAGCTTTGTATCTTTTTATTCTTAATACTTTAGAAACTAGGTGAATAAGACAATCCACAGCTTCTCATGTGGACACACAATTCAATTTTGTATTAAGTTATATTTGATACAAGCTCTAAGTTTTACATAAATTCCAATTTTATTATTAAATGACCTCAAATCTTACAAGACTTAAAAAAGTAAAGTGAGACCAAAGCCATGGTCTTAATTTCTTGTTTTATGGCTACTGAAAATTTTCAGGTCTTCTCAGTGCCTTATTATGTTAATATGAATTCTGAATATGCCAAGGGAAAATACAGTACAAAACAGCTTAAAATGGATTGCTTAAAATGGAATTTACTTATTTATTTACTGGTATACTTTATTTGCTTGGACTCACGGTCTCCTGTTCCTTCAACTTGCTTGCTTAGTTGGAATGTCACCCCTTCAGCCATGACTCCAGCCCATTTTTTGGTGGCTATTTTGGATACAGTCTCATAGGAGTTTTTTCTAGGGCTGATTTTCCAACCATAATCTCCAGATCTCAGCATCTGGAGTAGGAAAGATTACAGGCTCTGCCACTCACTAGAATGGAATATTTTAGCATCTGTAAAATGAGGTATTTTTATACCTGTTAAGATAAGTCCTTAATAATACCTATCTCTTTTGAATAGAATATTGGGCAAATAACAGAAGAAAAAGGTGAATGCATATTGCTGTGAAAACAGTCTTCTTACCCAGTCAACCTACCCAGTTGAAAGTTAATGAGAGGAAATGTCATCATTCATCTGCTCTAGAGACACTAAGAACTAAGACTGTTCCAGTCTTTACCCCAGGGAATTCCATTTAAACAAGATAAACTCCAATAAAATGAAAAATTGTTTTAACCAACCATCATTCAATTTATAAGAAATTTTCAAAAGCCTCAAACTGCACCCTGAACCCATGAAGCAAGGTCCACATTAGGAATTAATACTTTTGTGCAACTTCTACATCCTAATAACAGTTTCATCCAGAACAGCTCCTAATTCTGAGAGATCCCACATGACACTGAGCCCTGTGTTTGTGGCAAGATTAAAGAATAGCAAGAATAATATTATAAACACCTTTCATTTGCTCCTTTCTCAACATACTTAGGCATAGTCTTTCACTAAGACAAATTTCATTTTATGCGCTCCTTCTGGATATGTCCATGAAACCTATACAATGCAGACTTAATTATCAAGGCCTACTAATCACCACATTTTAGAATTAAGTTCACATTTCTCTTCTCTTCTTTTTTCTATTAAAGTTGTCTACCATTTCCTCTTTTCTATTTATTTCATTCACCATACGCTAATTGCTTTTTGCTTATTTCCTGATGTTAATCCGCTCTGCTTGCACACAATTGAGCTTAATCGCTCTGTGGTAGGAAGGAGTATAAGATGACTCTCAGTGTCCTTAACCTTGTGCATCCTTAAACTTATCCCTTGTACGTGTGATATTATTGCTTCATAAACAGATTGGTAGATTCTGGTTAATTAGTTAAGGTGAACCTGGCTGAATCAATCAGGCCCATGAAATAATTTCAGGGCACCTTAAACTCACAGAAATCACAAAATGAGAAGTATTCAACAGGACATAGATTGTTACTGACTTGAAAAATGCAGGAGGCACAGGTCAGAGGATTCAAAAACTTCAGAAACTAAGATTATACTATTTCATCACTCTGCTAGCAGTGGAGAGATGGGGAGGGGGGGGCTACATCCTAAACCTGGAAGCCTGAAGGAACTCAGAGTTAGATTCCCCCACCACCCCTGGTCTCCAAAGAGACCATGTCTAGTCTGGTTGATTGATGTTAGCCTCCTGAAACGCTATGCAAGATCCCTGTCATAGGAGGATGGACTTCCAAAATGTAGAAGTGAGAATGAATAAAAGGTATTCTAAATGGCTAATTTTGTGCTGGTTTCTTATGTAATATTAGAAGATAAAGACATATTTTATGTATACAAAGCGAATTATATTGCAGGAATTTATTTTGCCCCAAGTTTTTGCTAGTAATTATAGTATATAAGCAGCACATTTTCTTTTAGTGTTTGTGTTAATCAAAATATGTTAACATTCCTTTATCCTTAAACTATCCAAAATAAATCTTACAGTTGTATTTGAGACTTTTTAAATAAATAATTTAGTGACTGCTTCCTTCTTAGTGTCTAAACTCTTTTTCAGCTGTAAGTAAACCTATACCTAGGTTTTATCTTCCTGAACTATATGGGTAGAATTCACTTGAACTGACAGATCCTTTTATGGTCTTAGAAGATATACTTGTACTAAATTATGTATAGACAAAAAAGAAGACTTTGTGTGCATACGTGTGTGTGTGTGTATATATGTGTTTGTGTGTGTGTGTGTGTGTGTGTGTGTGTGTGTGTGTGTGTGTGTGTGTGTATGTGTGTGTGTTGTTTTCAGAATCCAGGACCTGCACATGCTGGATAAGGACCCTGCAACTGAACTGTATCTCACCTTTGATTATTTTATATGTCAATAATTAATGTTAAAATAATATTGTTAACATAGAAGTTAACAAATGGTATATCAATATTTGAATAAGTGAATCTTCTAAAGAGGATTCATGAGCACTAAGCCTTAGTCCTGGTATGTCTTACAACACTTGCCTTGGACCAGGGCACGCCATAGTAACAGAGACTTACTGTTATGTCCAACCCAGGAATTTACATAACTATTGGAAGACACACATTCTATTTTTGTATCTACTTAAAGAGGTCATACCTAAAATAACATACTTAAATCATGTTCCTTTATAATTCACAACTTCATTAGACTATAATTAAATATAATTTTAAAGACTGAAAATCTAAGGTCCATTTGTGGTAAAAGAATTGTAAATTTTCTTTCAAGTGAAAATTGTTGTTCTCGAAAAAGTCACTTCAAAATATAATGATCTCTGCCACAAAACAAACAAGATTTTCAGATGACAGTTTTAGGTAAATATCAAACAACTAGGCCTATACTCAAGAAAAAGAAAGAAAAAGCAATAAACATTAAGTTCTACCAAAGTAAAAGACCCTGTTGTTACAGTACTGTTGTTTATGGTTATCTTCTACACTTACTAGCTGAAGAATGAAAAAAGTAGGTAGCACTTTCTCACTGTTTAATAAAAGTTTGCTTTTCTTGTATCCAATAAAGAGTACTCAAAGTTCTAGTTAAATCTTTTTTAATCATATCACTAAGCTAATAACACCATGATACTGCAATGTACAATTAAACAATTAGATAACAGAAAGAAAAATATATATGTAAATATAAGAATTTTAAAGTTATAATTTTACACAGTGTCATATTATATTGCCCAATCCTTCTTAAGGTAAGAGTATTAAAAACCAAAATGAAGTTAAACAGGAAAAAAGAAGGTTGACCATGTACACACGTGTGTAAAATGCCAGTATGAACATTTCATATCTGCATGCATTAAATCAATGAGTGTGGATATCACTGTCATATTTTCCCATATGTTATATTGTTGGTATTGTTAAGGCAACTTCATTATGGTTGAAAGAGAACAGTAGTAAGACAAGTCATAAAAAGAAAATTATAATACTTCGAAACGCTATATTATTTATAAGTAACATTTAAAAGTATACCTATGATATGTAGCTCATGAATTAAGATAAAATCGCTAATGTCCTTCTCTAGGCCAATATTTTATTCTCAAAGAATTGTGACAATGAGAATTAGCTAAGAAGGAATGAAGATCCAATATTGGTTTCATTTGAGAGCATTAAAGACTTCTTGCTTGACAAAGTTAAGGCCTTTTGTAGCAGCAAGTTACAATGTGCAAGCTGAGTCGACTTCACAGATGTCTCATGAGAAGTTTTCTGTGTTCACAGTGTATTAAAACATGTTAAAACAAAAAGTACTTCTTCTTTAAGAGTGTACATCTATTGCTAATCCTTACTTGCTAAGTATGCATATTCAATGGTCTTTTTTTTGCTTTGCTCTGTTCATTTGATTTTTTTTTTCTGCCTATAATAACTCTTCCTTATCCTAATCTTACTAGTTTGTTTACAGAGCTAATTAATGAAATTATTATCTCATTAATGATTTATTTTAGCCTTAGTTAATATCATGCCACATACACAAATACATTCATAGATCTTCACTCACCCCATACACAAATGCCTTTTTTTTATTTTTGGTCAGTCGTGGGGCTTGAACTCTGGACCTGGGCACTGTCCCCCAGCTCTTCAGCTCAAGGCTAGCACTCTACCACTTGAGCCATAGCGCCACTTCCGGTCTTCTAAGTGGTTCATTAGAGATAAGAGTCTCACTACCTTTTCTTGCCCGGGCTGGCTTTGAACTGTGATCCTCAGATCTCAGCCTCCTGAGTAGCTAGGATTACAAGCATGAGCCACCGGTGCCCTGCTACAAATGCCTTTTTACACCTAGAAAAGCCAGAGTAATTTTATCTTGGCTTTGATTTTGCAAAGTTACACTTAAATCCCATAGTGCTAACAAGTATTTCTCAGTTTAACTTATACACAAGTGGCCGGCCCACTGGCATGCTTCATATTTTGAATTTTGAATATTACTATAAACATATGATAATATGTTAAACAGAAAACCTGAATTCCAGTTCTTTGTATCATCAGAGGTTTAATCTATTACTTCTCCTATCTTTAACAAAACAGCAAAATAAGACAAAGATGACCAGTAAACTTAGTGTTGTAATCAATTTTTTTCCAAGTTAGGAAAGAAAATATTCTCTAAGGGAAAGAAAAAGAAGGGATTTGCTGCACTAAGTAATATAGTTACTTAAGATATGTCCAGTAGGTTCTTGAATATATTCTTGAAGATAATTCTTTCTTACTTCAAGGTATGAACACTCAAACAGTTCGATGAGGACAAGCAGGAAAGGTCAAAAGCTATGTACATATGACCATATAAAATGATGTTAAGTTAAATGAACCCCAAGATAGGGACACAATTTGTTTTTTCTTTCTTGTTATTGTTTTTAATGAATCTAAAATGTACTATGTGATTTTTTTTGTTTCTTTTGTATGTTCTTCTGCCACGGTATAATCCCTGTTTTTACTGTATTTGATGTTGGTGCCCTGCATCTTGTATATACATTTTTCTAATTTGGGGAGGGGAAGGGATATAACAAAATGCTGAAACAAGGATACAGGATGACCCATTGTAACACTGAGATGTATAAGACACTATGTAGAAAATGAATTTTACAACCTGGGGAGGGAGGGAGAGTTGGAGAGGGGGGAGGGAGGGAAAGGATAGTAGGGGAAAAACAAAGGAGGAGGTAACAATGCTCCATAGGAAATTTACTCATTACCTTACTCATGTAACTGTAACCCCTCTGTACACTATTTTTACAAAATAAAAAAATTCAAAATATAGTTCTATGATAAGAACCTGTCATGTCAGCTGCTGTCAGAAATGAAAAAGTCCTGTTCTCTTACTGTAGTAACTTCTAGGTCTGTAATTTATCTTCATTCCTACACAAAGTATATTAGTAAAGCAATATTTAGCTAACAAAAACAGTGCACAAGTGATCTTTTAGAACCCAACCAATGATTCCCACCATATGTACTTTAGGACTACCTATTTAAAGCAAATATATGTTTTCATAGTTTTTCTCTTCTACTACACACTGATCACAAGATGACAAATTATTTTTATTCAAATCCACACCAATTATATGGCTTTGTGCCTGGAATATAATGCTACTTAATACACTTGGATGGCTTAAGGAATTAATTTCTGGAATATGTAGGAAGGAGTTCTACACATTATTTTATTCCTAAATTTTGAGAGGCTATATATAAAAATAAAAGAGCGTACCAAAGGATAGCCTCTCTCAATTAAAATCCTTTCATGTATATTTGATTATCACATATTAATTATACAATGGCATAAATTTACATACACATTTCCATATATAAATATTACATACTTTGATCACATTCTCCTTCTCTATTACTTTGCCTTATGCCCTTTCCTCTCTTTTTATGTTTCTTCAAAGTTTTATCATAATAATCTACATATACATGAGCTGAAGGAGATAGATCATACAGTGCTTCTTCCAGCTGCATTCCATTTTATTAATACGGCCACTTATTTTCAATAATATGACATGGTTTATGATTTTACCACACTGTGAGAATGCTACAATTATACTCATTACATTATTAAGCTCTGAAACATACATTAAGTGATAATAAAAATCTGTTATTTTTAGGCAAGTCACTTGATATCTAATTTGATATTTTATAACCTGGGTTTGATCACAGACTGAAAGTTCATATATGATTTAAATAAATAATAACGAAGTAGCTCATATGTGAAGATGAAACACTGCCTATCATAGTTACTCTAACTCAAATAGAATAGTAAAGAAAATTAGCCAAACCCCAAGTTTCCTGATGTCAGTAAATAAGAGACTTTTACATACAGCCCAGTGCAATATTGATCAGATGTATAAAATCTCCAACTTCACAAACAACAACTTGATTAAGCAAGAAGCAGTGGGTTTAGGCAATGATAGTTCTGATTCCCTTCTCCAGGTTGATTAAAGGGGGAAAGGAGGAAAAGAAGCTCCATTTGAGAAATTTTTATCATTTCCCGATGCTATCATTATAAAGTTTGAAATTCTCTTAGAAAAAAGAATCCAGTAACTAGTCTTTTGTCAAACTCTGGCAGTAGTTGTAACTAGATGCTTGTGTTCAGAAAGAACTTATACCTGCAAGAGTAGAAATAAAGAGGGAGAAACCTGCTAGTATCCCATCATTATTACATTTTTCAGCCATTGAGAGAAGGTTGGACTGACCTTGCCCAGAGCATGCTGGGAAATCAATAAAAGAAAATTTCCTTTGTCCTTTGTGATGCTAATGGACCATTTGAGGAAAACCCAATTGAACACATTAAGAAACCAGACAGGGCTGGGGAGGTGGCTCAGTGGTAGAGCTCTTGCCTTGCATGCATGAGGCCCCGGTTCGATTCCTCAGCACCACATAAGCAAAAAGAAAAAAGCTGGAAGTGGCACTGTGGCTCAAGCGCTAGAGCGCTAGCCTCGAGCTGAAGAGCTGAGGGACAGTGCCCAGGCCCAGAGTTCAGGCCCCACGACCGGACCCCCTCCCACCCCCCAAAAAAAGAAACCAAACAATTTTAGAACAGATCTGAGTTCTAGATGTACTGAAACCATTTAGGTATGACAGAGGAATCCAGCCTGAGGAATCAATGCACAAAATAAAGATAAATAATAGTATAGAAAAATAGAGCTAAGTCCTCCTCAAATTATCAGTAAACCCAACCCATCCAGGCTTCCTACTTACTCGAATAAATAAATAACTTCTTTCTGGCCAACTAAATTTGAATGTTGCATAACTGTCACCAAAGTCATTCTCTAGTATACAAACTGTTTGGGTTTACCAAAAAAAGCACTGGTTAAGTTTGTTATCTTGGAGTGATTATGCCTAGAGTCCCCATTTGCCTTCTAAAATGACAAACTTAGACCATAAAAGCCCCAGCAAATAAGATTTACAAATTTCTTCTCCTATTGTGGTATATGGTTCACAACTGGGAAAGATTTTGACAACATAGTATTTTAGCCCTCTGGTGAAAAAAAATGGGGTTATTTTGGCTTTATACTGTCAGATAAAATACTTTTAAATGAAGGCTCAATTATGAAATATAAGCAGGCAATAATCTTACCTAATTATGACACAGGATAAATAGCCATGTATATAAACACAGTCACTTTAAAGCCTTTTGCATGCTAATTATTAATGAATATAATTACATACATATACAATTTTACACCCTAATACCGTGCAGCATATTTAGACAATGCTGTTATTGTTTATTCTGTTAAGTGGAACATTTCTTTAGGCATTCAAAGAAGTCAAAACTAATGTAAAGTGATAAATCCAAAATAATTTATATTACAGAAGAAACATTCAGTTTAATGATTACCATATCAACTCTCTTCTTGAATACAGCTATTTTCCTTATAGAAAATTTAAATAAACTATTAGGAGCCCTAAAAAAAGTTTAAGTGAATAATACATTGCACTCAATTTTACTGCTATAGAAAAAAATTGACTAACAAGGTAAACACAAATTTGCATCAGGTACATTTAAACTATTTGAGGAAATAAATATTCACTACAGAACATCTATCTGTTTTAGAGACTTGGCATGGATCAATTTGTATCTGCCTTGGACATAAAATTTCAACTTTCAAATTAGAATTCACCAGCAATTTAGAAATTGGGAAGAAGGTACCTTACATTTATGTAAAATATTGACATTTAGATGGATTGATGTTTATAATGTATCAATGAAGATAGTAATAAAATGGTAGTCGGGAGAATTAGAAAAAAATGCAAGTAGGTCTATTAGTTTATGTTGCTAATGGATAGTTTAAATGAATGTTTAATATATTCTTTTAGGTGACACTTGGCATAATGTAAAATAACTGAATCTGACAAAACTATTAGATAACAATAAGATTATAATATTATAATGAGCAATTATAATGTAATTAGAATATAAATATAATCTTATTATGTATAACAACAATAATAAACATGATGATTTATTCCTTCCTATTTATATTTAATATTTTATGTCCAAATGTGAATGTAGCTGGCTACTGGTGGCTCATGCCTTCTCAGGCAGCTTAACTACTCAGGAGATTTGAGAATCAGGACTTGAAGCCAGTCCAGACAGGAATGTCTATAAGTCTCTTGTCTCCAATAAATCACCAAAAAGCCAGATGTCAAGCTGAAGCTCAAGTAGCAGACCACTAACCTTGGGCAGAAAAGTTTAAGGATAGTACTTATGCTCTGTGTTTAACATCCAGTACAGGTACATGAAAATAAAAACAAAAACCAAGGAATATACACTATACTTGTATCATGAACCTAGAGTTGAGACTGAAAAGACAGAAGAAAATATTAAATCCAGTCACTTGCAAACAAATATGAGCTTTATGTTTTATATATTACTCAGTGCTGCCAATAAGTGATAAAATATGCAATTTATAAGACATATTTATAAATTATGACAGTGGCACTACTTTTGTTTCACCAATAATTCCATGCAAGAATAAATAAAAGAATTACACTGGGAAATGACTGCCTCTCATAGATTTGAAATTTAAGTAAATTTCAAATTCATGCCCTGATCAGTTTACCCTCTGCTGCCTCCATATACCTCACTCTCCCCTTAACTCTCACTCATTCTAAAGTGATGCAAAAACTTGTAAAGTATAAGTATGGTGTTATTTACAGAATGAAATCCATAAATTAATAATAAAACACACAATGCAGTTGAAAAATCAGTTACTTAAATTTCATTTCTGAAAACATATAGTTTTAATCATGAAGAGGGTTAACAGTCATGCCAAGCTATTCTGTGCCAGCTTATACCTTCTTCTTTTTTTAATCAATTAGAGGGTCTCTAACAAAACAAATGAGCATAAACAAAGATTTCTAGTAGTCTTTATTTTAGAGTTGGTTTGAATATATTCATTAGCAGGATTCTAGTTGTGACAAGCATTTCCAAATAAAGCCAAAGATCAAGGGCCAACAAGTTGTTTTTTTTTAGAAAAGAGTTAAACTAGAGAAAGGAATATATTAAAGAAGATATATACATTTACAGAAAATAGTAATTGAATTAGATTTACATTGTATCAAGCCTACCAGCACTGCCAATTGTGAGCTGAGATTTTTTTCTTCAACACTCCTGTATCACTATGCCATTCAAAACTATCTGAAAATACCTATCCCCTTGTCTTCTATTCTCAGGGAAAACTGTAAGGACATACTGTCAGACTAAACATTAGCAGATGCCACTAGAAGATGTAACAATATTTTTTTTCCTGACATTAGGCTTGTTTATGTTTCTTCTAATCTACCAGCAAACAATTTCACCAGCTGCAATCATGACTTCCCAGAAAGCAAACAGACTATTTAAAACCAAAATTTCCTTGAAAAATTCATGTCCCTGAGATCTAATTTTTGAATTCAAAATTCTCTACGTTCCTCACAAATTGGTCCATTCTTCTTATGAACATTACACACACACACACACACACACACACACACACACACACACACACACAAGGATATGAGTGAATGTGGAGCTGGTGAGGAAAAGGCAGAAGAAAGCAAAGAGGGAAACTGTATAAATTATACTTAACCCAGTTGCTGTGACTATAAAGGTGGTCATCATCTTGACAAATGGCTAGTACATTTTCAAGTTCATACAGGGCTTTTTGAAGAGAGATATATATAACATAAGCTTTGAAAGCAACTATGTTAATTATGTAAGGTACTTAAATTACTGACAAATCCATTGCTGCACAACAAAAAAAAAACTACAACAGTGTCAATTTATAGCTGCTATAATAATAAAGTATGATCATAATGTCATGATCTCTTTAACAGCAGACCAACATAATTTCAAAAGTTCTCATGGGGTAAATCAAAATCCTAAATTCTAAATAAAATACACTGACTCATGAATCATGAATCATGCTTATGCCTGTAATACTAGGCAGGAAGCTAAGACCAGAAGGATCTAGGTGAGAAACCAAGAAAGGCAGAAAACTCTGTTTTGGTGAGACTATCTCCAATTAATCCGCAAAATGCCTGCTCAAGTGTTAGAATGCTAGCTGTGAGCATAAAAGATGTATGAGTAGGAGGCCCTGAGTTCAAGTCCTGGTACCAGCACAAAAAGGACTGGTTCATGAATTAACACAACAACAAAAACGTTTTATTTAAAACTGTCAAACAAGTCTGGTGCTGGCTGCTCAAGCTCATAATCCTAGATACTCAGGTGGTTAAGACCTGAGGATCATGGTTCAAAGCCAACCCAAGCAGAAAATTCTATAAGACTCTTATTTCCAATAAGCTTCCAAAACAAAATCCAGAACTGGATTTTTAGTAATAGGACATAAGCCTTGAGTACAGAGGCTCAGGAACAGTGCCCAAGTCCTGAGATCAAGCCCTGGGACTGGCATACAATAAAAGGCAAAAAGCCCACAAACAGTTAAACAAAAACATTTATTAATGAGAGATAGAAAAGTAGGTAAAAATAGAACAATAAATTACACTTTGGTAATCTAACATTTACTCTCAAAATCTTAAGTTAAAACGATTACTGGTGCGATCATCTTTAACATGTAAGAGAATGTACAGAAATGAGAATGTAGATGATTTTGTAAGCATGCTTCAGTTTGAAGATTATTATTCTTCATATGAAAATTACACTTGAGCATTGAAATGACTGGAGAGATATTTGGAGATGTAAAGACAGAAGAGACTGCTACTATGAAAATAAGGCATGCTAGTCCACACTTGCCCATGTCAAAGAATCAAGCCAGGCTATTACATTACCTAATCAACTTCTTGTTTTCCAACTTTCATTAGATGAACCTTCAGTAGGTATGATTTTACAAAGTGCAAAAATGCAGAGTAGATAAAAATATACAGTTTGCTTACCTTTTAAATGTTCTTTCTCCTCTTTTCTATGCCAGTGCAGAGGCTTGGGTATAGTTCCTACCTGCCAGTAGATGGAGATAGTAAAATTGAGTCTTGGTGACCTCATATTCTAACTTAGGTCTTTCAGAGTCTTCAATGTCAGACTTTGGAAGGTTAAAAAATGATTGAAAAGACAAATAAAGTTCATTAAAAAGATCTGAATTAGTCTTTTATTGTTGGTCGTTTGGACTGAATGACTAACAATAAAAATGTTTCAGGACTGGGTCTTGGCTGGCATAGAAAAAAACTGAAAGAAAGAGCATCAGTTAGAAGCTACTGGAAACTCCTGGCTTCTTGGACTACCATATCTTGCTCATTTCCCCAGCTAATATGAACTCAGCATCCATTTAGAATTAGAGTTACCAGCCAGATCCTTTCATATATATTACTCATTTTAAGGTTTTTGCTAACTCCATATAGTCATTACTATCCCCTCCACCGTGACCCAGAATTTGAAAATTTTCAACTTCTTATGGTAAGCTGATTCCTATATGCCAAGTTCCTGTGGTCCTCCTGATGGTCCAGTAATGGCTTCTCAGATTCAGCAGTTACTTTCTGTTCCATTCTGTCAAAGGGACCCTAAAGTGGGAATCTTATTTGTCAGTATAAAAACTGATTTTGTTTTATTTTGTTTCAAATAAACAGAAGTCTTCCAACAGCCTTTAAGAAAGAAATTTATAAAGGTGAAATTCAGTCATAGTCCAGGGATCCTCTGAAATAGTCTAGAAGTAAAAATGAACACCAGTGAAAACATTTAATTTGAAGACTGCTTAGATGAGATCAGATTTGTAGGAAAAATTACTAAAATTTAAGGTTGTTGGAAATGACTTATGAAAACAATAGAATTGTGGTCATTTTTCGAAAGCTAGTAGAAGCACCTATAAGTACTTTGAAGATAAGAAAGAAGTCAGCAATGCTGTTGTCTAGGGGCTCACACCTGCAATCATAGCCTCTCAGAAGGATGAGATTTGAGGATCTTGGTTTGAAGCCAATCTGGGCAGGAAAGTCTAAATTACTACCAATTAACAACAACAACAACAAAGGCCAGAAGTGGAATTACAGTGCAAGTGGTAAACAAGTGGTAAAGGATTAGCCATCTGCTACAAATGCCAACTGAGAGATGAGACCCAATACTGGCTTAAAAAGAAAAAAAGAAAAAAATACCGGAGAAATTAAAAACTGAACAGAGTATTGATAAAGTTCAAAATAATTGGTCCAATTTTACTCCCTTAATATAATAAACTAAAATTATATGTGAATCACATTTCTTTCTTTTGTTGTTTTTGTTTTGTTTGTTGTTTGTTTGGTCAATATTGAGGTTTGAATTTAGGGCCTAGGCAATCCTAGGCAGACATTACCACTGAGTTATGACTCTCTTGGCTTATTCTTTGTCCTGATTATATTCTAGGCCATATTACTACTTGTGTGCGTGATTTCAATACATCAGTCTTGGAGAAGATAGACATAATTCAACTAATCAACAAGAGCAATATGAAATTGTTCAAGAATTACATAAGTAAAATAAAAGTATTTTTTTTCAAGTTTCCTATTTATAACTTTCAAGTGAATACACAAATAATTAATGTAGCATTATAGTTCTTATAATGAGTTTTTTGGATTACAAAACTACTCTTTATTTAATACTCTTTCCAGCTTTCACAACAACCTTAAGATGTAAATGTACCATGCACAATTTGTTCCCTATGAAAATAGACTTATATCTCACTTAAGTCCATAGACTTACATGCCATACAATTTCTAGTTCAAAACAATTTTTTAAGAATGAAAAAGGTGGTAGTATTCACTGTGTCAGACCCACAAATACATAGCATGATTTTTCCCAGAAAACTTGAGCATATGGTTATTTTAATGTCAAAAAGGCAGCAAGAATTAGCCTTCAAGCCAGATCTCTCAAGTCTAATTGCAACCCATTTTCTTCGACATGTGATACCACTCCAGGAAATCCTTCAACTGGAAGTCTGTGTAATTTATTCATAAGCATATGTTATCCTATTTGGATCTTGTTTAAATGAGCCTTCTAAATGTAACTTTTTGTTTCTTTTAATAAGCTTGGTAATATCTAAGAAACAGTATTTTATGCATCAAAGGTGACAACAGAAAACAATCATACTGATAAATTTTCAGTTTAATTACTATTTATTTCATTCTTGTAGCAAAATTTTACCAATTATGTTGGTTTGTTAGCTGCTGGCTCTTTTCCAGTGCTTGATCATTAGAGTTCACAATGAATTACTTCTAAAAGTAAACAGGGATTTGGTACATCTTAAAAAGTGATCACCTCAAAACTGATTTAGAGAAGACAAGAAATCATATATTTAATAATTAAGGTTAAAAGTACAGACAATTAAATCTATATTAAAGAAAAACTGTGATTCACAAAAAATGCCTTATTTAGTTTTTAAAGCATTAGTAACAAATTCTAAAGCATCATTCCTTTTGCACAGATTTTCTGTTCTCTTTTTGCTGTTTTGTAAATTGTTGTTTACTACTGTATCATGCAAAGTAGACACTCAATGAATGTTTATTGAGTGAATGGTCGGCCTAAGCAAACTTCACCTGAAAAGGCACTTAAAAGAAAATTGATTAAAGAGAATGGCATATAGATTGATTCATGGACTTTCATTTCTTTCTGAAAGTTAATTTCAATCATGGATATTTTATCCTGGCTTCAATAAAACTGATGAAGATCCATCACATTAAATATGAAAAGTTACCAAGAAACTATTTTGATGACATAAAATGCATTCCTATGGAACAGAGTTATACTAAATTTATGTTTGGAATTAGTTCATTATGATCTCCAAGATCCCTAAAATAGAAAACTTCAAACAGCTACAAAATTTCACTCCAATAAGCTTCAAAAATACACTGGAACATTATAAATTACACAGGTCTCTAGGCATTCACAGAGTGTGAGACCAAAGGAGGATATTCCTAGGAGAGGAACACAAAGGTGCACTAACTCTGTGATCACATATATCATATTTATTATATATAATACTATTTATCAAAATAAACTCCAGGAAATGGAAACAAGGGGTTCCTTTTTGTTGCTGGTTTTATATTTCTTTTCCTTTTATCTCGTTTATCTGTTTGGGGGAAGTTAAGGAGGTCACAGACATGGTGGGATAAAGTGTGAACAAATGCAGCAGTGGTACTCACTAGACACTATGTTGAAAATGAACTATACCACTTGTGAGCAAGGATGGGAAGGAAAAACAGAGAGAGAGAGGGAGAGAAAGAGAGAGAGGGAAGGGTGACATTGCTCAAAAAGAAATGTACTTTTTATCTGACTTATATAACTGTAACCTCTCTATATATCATCTTTACAAGAACATTAAAAATGCAAAAATAAAAACTGTCACATTGAGGAAAGTATTTTTTTCTGAAATCCAAAGCAAAGCATTTATTTCATATATAAATACACGATTTTCTTAGGCCTGGGAGATATGTGTGTGTGTGTGTGTGTGTGTGTGTGTGTGTGTGTGTGTGTGTGTGTGTGTGTGTGTGTGTGTGTGTGTGTGTGTGTGTGTGTGGTGTGTGTGTGTGTATGGCCAATAAGAATTTTACATCAAGAATATCTTCTTTGTATAATTCCAAAGATCAAAATTGTTTGACATGGCTGGACGCTTTTGTTTTTCAGTGCCAGACATGAATAATAAGAGTAATGTTTAGAATTAATTCTAAAGAATTAAGGCAGTGGCTCATGTCTGTAATCCCAGCCCTTCAGAAGATAGAGATCAAGAAGATTGTGGTTTGAGGGCACCCATGCAAAATCTGTAAGATCCTATTTGAAAAATAACTAAACCAAACAGTGCTAGGACTCAAGGGGTCATAGCAATTGCTGTGCAAGTACATGGGCCTGAGGTCAAACCAAGCAGAGCAAAAAGGAAGAAAAAAGGAAAGAAGAAAAGGAAGGAAGGAAGGAAGGAAGGAGGGAGAGAGGGAGGGAGGGAGGGAAGGAAGGAAGGAAGGAAGGAAGGAAGGAAGGAAGGAAGGAAGGAAGGAAGGAAGGAGGGAAGGAAGGAAGAAGGAGGGAAGGAAGGAAAGAAGGCAGGAAGAAAGACTGATTTTAAATATTACATAGATGGCACATGGAGGGATAGTACAGTTGAAATATTATGGTAAAGAGCATGCCAGCTACATGACCCAGACAGAAAAACATTATGATGTGGAAAGCTTTAGAGATGAAAACAAACCTTCACATCATTTGCTAAATAATGTCTATAATCCTCTGTTCCTTTATAATTGCTGTAATTATAAAACTGGCCTTCAAAATTCCTAAGTATGTTAAACGTTTGAACCAAGTGTTTAAAAACAGAAACTTTTTTATCCTTTTAAACCAATGTCTCAAGAAAATTTTGAGACTCATATGAAATTCATGGAACACTCATACAAGAAAGTAATAGATATAAATATACACTCCTACAGCAGCATATAATTTCAAAGTATCCACCAAGCCTCTCAGAGGCCATCTATCTACCCTTTTGTCTTTGAAATCAATGTAAGAACATTTTCCCTAAAAACAATATTGTACATTAGGTACATTCATGCTGCTTCGTTAATCTGGAGCCTCCGACATAGCAAGATGCTTGGCTCCTCATTTATTGTTCTATATTCCAACCCTAAGTTACAACCAAACACACACACACACACACACACACACACACACACACACACACACACACACACACACACACACACACACACACAGAGTGCATTAAATAAATAAATAATGATAACATTTTACATATTCCTAATGCAATTATGTAAGCATATTTCCTAATGCAATTATGTAAGCATATTTAACATACTGTCTTGGAAAATGTATCTCCAACACACAATTTAGAACAATATAACAATATTTATAGTCACTAATTAAAAGTATTTAAGCTGGATGTATGTAAATTCAGTAGTAAAGCATTTGTTTAGGCTCTGGTACATTTCTGTGGTTACAAGGTTCAGGGTACCATTCTCAGCAATCCATATACCTCATAGACAAGAAAAATATATTTCAGAAGAAAATATTTGTTATTTAAAAATGCTCATCCAAAAGACCATAATGGAGAGCTCAGTGATAGCCCTATATTTCAATAAGATTTATTTAAACTAACTACAAAAATTTGTGGAATGCTACTTTTTCTTTATTACCACTACAAAAGTCAACAATGTACATTTACAGGGACTGATTATACAATTCTTTCAAATCAATGACCGCTAGTACTCAAGCATAATAGTCACTAGCTGACCTTTTAAAGGCTTTATTGATTGTGTTGTATGATGTCACTTTCTACTTTCTTTCCAATTGTGGAAAGAATTGCCAGTCCTTATATCTAGAGTTGGTTCTTCTCTAAAATTCTGTTCGTGGTCATTTCTCTATCATCTCAAATGATAGATGATGATCTTAAGTACTTCTTTGATTTAAATAAATATCTTTCATGAGCACAAACTCCTTAAATCTACATTAGAAGCTCTTAACTCTTTCCAAGTCACAAAATCACATTTCTAAGTGTCTGACTACCCTTTCCAATTCAATATATCTGGCTCCAAACTCATGTACAATTTATGAGCTCTACTTATATTTTCTAATTCCTCAAAAATAAAATCAGACTTGACTTTTGACTTCTGTTGAAGATAGTATTGTCAATTTCATATGACTGTGATTAGTATTTATTGAGATATGTCTAACTATGTGGCTAGTGCTCCATACATTTTAGTTTCCGTTGCTTTGTAATTGTCTTTGACACAAATTATTTAACTTGCTCATATAGTAACTTTCTTCAATAAAGCTTCAGTTTTCATATCCTCCAACTCAACCCAACCCAGCAACATTATTTCCATGCTACTTGGTCATAGGTCTAGTAAAATAAAAGTCTGTTAAAACAAAGAGATAATTTCATGCTTCCTGAAATAAAAAAATTATAAAGAAAAAATACCATCCCAAATATTCCTAATCAGTTTTTACTAAATTTGTAATTGACTAAAACTTAAGATTAAAGGTAATACTAAGGTGGACTTTATCCTATAAAACTTTCAGGTAGAGAGTGAAGAATGGGGTGAAACTGTCCAAAAGGAAATGTATTCTTTACCTCATATGTGAAACTGTAACCCATCTGCACATCACCTTTATAATAATAATTTAACAATAAAGATAGAAACTGTATAATGTTTCTGTCACACATATACAATATTACAATTATTGCTGTGTATAATTTAAGAAAAAAATACCTTGGATAATCTCAAAAGATATTCTTCTACATTTCACCTCTTATTGTTAAGAAAATATTTATGGTATGAGCTTTGCTCAATTAATTTGCTAATATGGAAAATAAATATTCTAAGTATTGCTTTAGAATATTGTTGGACTTTCCTCATCCTGGCCTCTGTTAGTTTTCTATACACCAATCATAGTGTTTAAATATAATAAGCCTTAATGCTTAGGTTAGCAATAACTTCATGTTTTTGTTATTATTGTTATTGTTTCCTGTGAGGCCGGTGATTGAACCCAAGACCTCACCCAACCACTCATCACTGTCAGGCCTTTTACTAATCTACATCAGCTTATAGATCTGATGATCAAGTTCCATGAAGCACTGTAAAAATTTCATTATAATTGTTTACTTTATATAATTATTTGGGAAGATTTTACCTATCTCTGTTTTGAAATTCTACCACTAGTCTACATGATATTTTTCTGTCCATTCATTTATACTTTTTACATATACTATTTATTAATACTATTGGGAAAACTCCTAAAACAGTTACTGAAAATAAAAGGGCCCAGCATAGACCTCCAAAACAGTAAATGAGCCAACGGTAACCCAGTGGGCCCATCAACTGGTTGAGGTCTATGCCTGATTTAGAACAATATCCAAAAGCCAAGTCCAAGGGTCCAGAAGAAAAACAGATTAACTGGAAAGTGGTCACTACTATTATCACTCAAAAAATCTCATTTTAAAATTTTCTAAATACTGGTGATATTTGCTCCAACTTAAAAGACAGTAACTATGTTGAAAATGAACTATAGGAGTAGTGGGGGACGGTATCAGGAGGGAAACAACTAGGAGAAAAAAAGGGAAGAGGTGACACTGGTCAAAAAGAAATGTAGTTGTTACCTGACTTATGTAACTGCAACCCCTCTCTACATCACCTTTACAATAAAAATAAATACCAAGTAAAAAAAATATATACATATACACTTAGTTTAAGTCACATTCACCCTCTTAACATAATTTTTTTTGGGGGGGGTCAGTCATAGGGTCTGAACTCTGGGCCTGGGCACTGTCCTTCAGTTCTTCAGCTCAAGGCTAGTGCCCTACCATTTGAGCCACAGTGCCACTTCCAGCTTTTTCTGCTTATGTGGTGCTGAGGAATCGAACCCAGGGCCTCATGCATGAGAGGCAAGCACTGTACCACTAAGCAAACTTCCCAGCCTCCTCTTACATAATTTTAATAATTAGCACAAAGATATTATTATGCTTTAAAAATTTTAGCATTTTTTGTAGTAGTTCTGAATGAGATCTTTCCTTTTTCATTATACCCCCCACCCCCATGGGGTTCTTCATCCAACACAGTCAGCTGTTGCTTAGTACTGATTCCTCTCTGAACTTATTCATAAGATAAACAGATGAACTTCCTCATCCTCTCCTTTCTAAAAGAGGAATCCCTTGAACACAGGGGGGATCCCATCTGTCTTGGTTCTTGCCAATTCTCTGGCAACTAGAGGACTATATTGCCCTGAAGGAGCACACAATACGTAGTTGTTGAATCTATGAATTCATATTAATCAAATACAAGGTTTAAATATAAGTATACCAACAGCCAAACTTTGCCAGAAGAGCTTCATAAGTTTGTAATCCTCTTGTCTATTAAGAGAAAAAAACCAAGCCAAACTGGTAGTTCATGCCTATAATCCTAGGTATTCAGGAGGCGGAGATCTGAGAATTGGAGCTCAAAGCCAGCCCAGGAACCAAGGCAGAAAAGTCCGTGAGATTCTTATCTCCATTTAAATCACAAAAAGCAAGAAGTGGAGCTGTGGTTCAAGTGCTGGAGCACCATCCTTGAACAAAAAAAGCCAAGTGAAAGCACAGGCCCAGAGTTCAAGCTAGACAATGGGAACACAGAAGTAGAGGGAAGGAATAAAGGAGGGAGGGAGAAGGAGAAAGGATGGGAAGGAGGAAGGGGAAGAGAGATTGAGACAAAAAGACAGAGAGAGAGAGAGAGAGAGAGAGAGAGAGAGAGAGAGAGAGGGGGAATAATTAATAAAACTGAAAACTGAGGTTGCAGACCGGAACCAGTAATAGAACAAGAAAATCTACCAAAATAATTGGCTTTCTACCATTTCTATGTCTGACTATTTCCTTCTTCCACCTTTTTCTATATATGTATTACTCTTCTCAATAAATCTATTTAAATTAATATTATCTTATTAAGATTTTCTTCTTCCTTTCCTTCAATCTATTATCCATTTATGTTATCCAAGGGAATTTTTTTGATAAATACAGCCTCAAATATCTCAGAAAAGACAATGTCCTAGTGTTTTAAAACCACAAGGCATACAAAAATATTTTTGTTTCAAGTCTTAAACATAAGCACCAAACAGAGTCTTTTCTTCTACTTTTGAAGTTTCCTTTCAGAGTACAGTTTCTATGGAATTATCTCTTCTCTATAATCTTCCTTAAAAAGTATCTCACCCAGTTGGACTCCCATGACTTTATCTTCCCTACCTACAGATAAATTGATGTTAGAAACTTGCTTCCACAAAGTGAATTAACCCCTTTGTTTTTGAAAATGAAATATGGAATGAGTTCTTCAAAAATATGCTTTGTCTTAAGCAGCTGATATAGAATCAACTTTCACCACAGCCATAGGAAACATGTTCTTATGGGTAAAAGGAGCCCTCACCATTCATGTCCTCCCATTTGTCCAAGTTGAACACAAATGTGTTTAACATAATGTGTTCATGTCTCATGTCTCATTATACTTATAAGACCAGTAATGTTTTTATTTTTTATTGTGAAAATACTGTACAGAGGGGTTACAATTATATGGCCAAGATAATGAGTACATTTCTTATCAAGCATTGTTGCTTCCTCCTTTGTTTCCCTTTCCCATCCCATCCCATCTCCCACCCTCCCCAATTCGCGCCCTCCTCCCCCGGAACCACATGGTTATCTCAATGGATGCAGAAAAAGCATTTGACAAGATCCAACACCCCTTTATGATGAAGGTTCTGGAAAAATCAGGAATGCATGGAACATTCCTCAATACAATAAAGCCTGTATATGACAAACCAGTAATGTTTTTAAAATGCTTAGAACGTTCAAAGCATTGCATAAAAGTGTAAAGGTGACAAGATCATAAGAAACATTGAATGCTGAGTGGCTCAAAAAGCTAATGTGAAGAGAAATAGCAGAGGCAAACAAAATGAGTACTCATGTGAAGGAGCTCACCCATGGATAAATTGCTTCTGAGGATGGAGCCTGTGCATGCACAGAGATGTTCTGTATACTGAGCTCCTCTGTGGCTACAGCTTTATCTGTGGATGGAGCTTGGCTGGAGATGAAGCTTTTCTGTTTTGCGCCTGTCTCTGGATGTAGACTGGAAAAAAATGCAGGCAAGAACCTTCTCTGTGTGCCTTCATGTTAGTTCATTTTGTTGGAGCAACTGCTACAATAGATGCCAATATAGGGGTTTTAGCCAGTTCATAATAAGAAGTGAATACAGCAAACTGACAAATATTAGCAGTGAAATATTTTCTTGGAATACACTGTTAGTCAAGAAAATAAACCAATAATCATAAGAAACCACAGCTTAATTTAAAAAAACCATAAAAATCAGTTAATGTGTCCTTCAGAGTATGGGTTCTCAAATTTGACTGAAGGTAAGAAAGGAAAATGAAATTTAAAAAATCAAAATGAACAAAGAAATTTATCACAGCTAAATGTGCCATATGGAAGAGATCTCCTTTCTTATTACTCTCAATTATTTTAATACATTTGATCATTTTACTCAAAATGTGCATATTATGTTATATATAAACTAAAGTGAGTCTAAAATACTTTTTAATTCAAATGTAAATTAGTTAAGATAGGCTCCATAAAAATGATTTGTTAAGAGAAATGCTTTAGGCTTGAGCTTGAATCAAAATAATTTCTAAGTGATTTATGAGTTATGTTTAATTTAGCATTCTATGTTTAATATTCATATAAGCAAATAGAATACCAGACAAGCATGTACAATGAAATGTAGCCTGAGGATGTGCTAATGGTACATGTATAATTTTGTAACTACTGTTCTACAAATCTAGGAGCTATTTTTGTTTCATTTTCTAAAGAATCCATACATTAAATTCCTAAGAATTCAAGAATATTAAAAAGTTAAACAACAAAAAACTTAACCCAAGGTTAAAAAAAATAAATTTAAGATCAGAAATAACATTTACCATTTATTGTAAGATTTATTATATGATCACTAAAACCTTGAATTTATCTCTATGAATAAATAATCTCTATGGATAAATATCTCTATGGATAAATAATAATCTTCCTCTTTCTGATTAAACCACAAGTTTCAGTTGTTCCGACTTACTGTGATTGCCATTTGGTCATCAGATGATGTCCTCAAATCCATAAAGAGACACATATAGTAATATATCTAAATTTCAAAGATCATAGCTCAGGATAGATTTCTGGGAACCAAAGCCACGAGGTTGGGGCAAGGAAGAAATGCAAACAGGATGATACTGGGTGATTGTGCTTAATTTCCACAGCATGTCTGTGACTACTTTTTCTTCTATCAATGTAGACAATGTAAGTCACTCCATAGGGTGTTTCATGATAACAGACTCTCAAAAATGACTACCTTTTTCTCATTATCATTTCTTCTGGAGGTTTCTTTATTGCTCCTTGTAAATCACAAAACATTTTGACCTGTAAAATATCTGTGTCTGGAACTCACATTAAGGAATGCTGGATGTGCAGAAGCAATGTTACTATCTTCAGAGGTGTTTTTGGAACACCTTACTTCCACATGTGTAGAAAACAAAGTGAGCAACCAACAGGTGAAATCAATCATCCAATCCCAGACAGCAAAAACAGAAGCAGCAAGGCCAGCTCGAGATGGCAAAACATTGAATTTTTGGTGCTTTTCTTAAGTTCTTAGTTCATGGGATCCCTCTGGTGAATAAGAAACCTACCCATGACAATGATGGCAATGCTTAGTAATCTAAGGCACAAAAAAATCCCAGGCAATTGAGTATCACTAGCTACTGGAATATGTTAATACAAAGGACAATAAACGGGACACTGACTCTAAGGGTTCTAAAACATGGTTATGGGCATTTCTTAGCTACGGCATAAAACATGGAATTTTTACTGTTTAGAATGTTCAGTAAAAATATGTCACTTTTTCTTTCCCAAAGCACATCTTTCCAAGTCCTCCAGTAATCAGCAAAGAGAAATAACCAATTACTTTTGTGCTCATACATTATCAGGCATCATTCACTACTTTTTCAGGATGAATTATTATATCTAAAGTAGTAATGCAAGCAATGTAAGTCTTGTATCCTGCTGTTTCATGATAGGAAAAGAGAAAAAAGCCACAGTGAAGAAAAATCAGATTGGGCAGTTTTTCTTTCCTGTGATCCCAGTTCCTCAAAGAGTTAGAGACCTGCAAATTCATAATTTGGTTGGAAATGAGCATTGGCAAAAATTTAGTGAGACCCCCATCTTAAAAAAAAACAACCCAAGTGTCATATGTGTAATGATCATATCTGTAATCTTGTTACTAAGGAAGCAGAGATGGAAAAGATCATAGTTTGAAATTAGCCCAGGTAAGAAGCTAGTGAAAACTCCCACCTTAAGCTACAAGCTAGACATGTTTGTACAGCCCAACTATCTGAGCTGCTATTGGTAGGAGGACCAACATCCATGATGGGCCCAGCAAAAATATGACATCCTGTCCCCAAAATAATAAAGCAAAAAAGATTTGGAGTGTGGTTTGAGTGGTATAAAGTACCCGCTTAGCAAGTGTAAGGCTCCGAGTTCAAACAACATACCCTCCCATAAAAGAAAATCTTAGTTGAAATTACTAATGTAAATTTGTAATGTAGTAAATTTGTAATGTAGACAATTTTTCTTAGGCACTATACTGACTATTGATTTTATACTGTCTTCCAAGTTCATGTGTTTCATGAGAAACTGAATACCTCTGTAGCCCTGGTGATGAATTATGATTACAGAATAATATGAAATCATGACTAAAACAATTACTTCAGTTGCCCTTTGGCTAGTGACTATTCTAGGTAGGATCATAAGATCCAAATCTGATCAGTGATGGGGAAGCTGCTTTAAAAAGAGATTCCAGAGGGCTGGGATATATCTCAGTGGCAAAGCGCTTGCCTAGCAAGTGCAACGTCCTGGGTTCAATCCCCAGTACCAAAAAAGAAAAGACAAAAAAATACAGTTTAAAAAAAAACAAACAAACAAAAAGAGATTCCAGGACACGGACACAAGAGGTTTTTCTTTGTCATTGTTGTTCTCAATGTACTATGTGATTTCTCTGTGTGTGTGTGTGTGTGTGTGTGTGTGTGTGTGTGTGTGTGTGTTTTCCCCCTATGGTGTATACCCTGTTGTCACTACACTCAACAAGAGATTTTTCTTTGTCATTGTTGTTCTCAATGTACTACGTGATTTCTGTGTGTGTTGTGTGTGTTTGTGTGTGTGTGTGTGTGTGTGTGTGTGTGTGTGTGTGTGTGTTCCCCTATGGTGTATACCCTGTTGTCACTACACTCAATTTTGGTACCCTGGATATTTTATATATGTTTATCAAAGTAGGAAAGGGAAGGGGAATAACCAAATAGTGAGACAAAGGACAAAGGAGGAACCTCCTATGTAACAGTGATACTCACAGCACATGTTGGAAATGATCTATACAACTTGAAGGGGGACAGAGATTGGGGTGATAGGAAAAGAGGGACAGAAACAAGGGAAGGGGTAACAAGTTAGACAAGAAATGTAATCACTACCTTACTTTTATGTAACTGAACCCCCTTAACGAGATGCTTGTGGAAAAGCTTCCCAGTCAACGTGTTGCCATAGATAGCTGTGTGCATAGGTAATGCAAGGACAAGCCTGGGGCTCAAAGTCAATGGACTAAAAATGATTTTTTAAATAAAAGGATTTCAAGAATGTGGAGATGATGTCACTAAGCTCATGAAATAACTCACTCTTACACAGCCCTAGATGAGACAACACTTAACATTCAAGTCTAATTTGGCTTGGGAAGTTGAGAGGAGTTGAGAGAGATGGGAGAGAACGATAGAAGGAATGAAACTGAACAAGAGACATTGTTCTCATAAATTTAAAGACTGAGTTGAAACTCTTTAATACAACTATTTAAACATAAATTGTATGAGTGAACAAATGTAGCAGTGGTACTCACTAGACACTATGTTGAAAATGAACTATACACTTGGTGTGTGGGGACAGGAAGGAAAAAGTGGGACAGAGCAAAGGAAGGGGTGATATTGTACAAAAAGAAATATACTCATTACCTGAGTTATGTAACTATATCCTTTCTGTATATCACCTTTATAATAACAATAAAAGAGAAAATATTTTAATATCTAATTTAGGCCTTCTATTACCTGCCACTGGAAGTATTGTTATAGTATGTATGTACACATACAGAAAATGCATCCTAAAGCAAGGTGATATGGCTTACTTTTAAGAAAATAATGTCTACACTTAAATATCATTAGATCACCTATTCATTAAGATCACCATGCATATTTAGTAGTGCCAAAGCCTAGGATAGGTGTGAGAATCTGATTTAGATTCATGAGTGATAGGTTAACTGTTACCTGGAAAAAACAAATGTAAGGCAAAGAACATTGGGAATTACTCTTTGCCATGATATTCTGCCCTTCTCATTAATAAACTTCTTTCCTTGTTAAGACTAAAAACAGGTATGTGTATAATTAAATATGAATGTTAGTCTATTCTACCTAAAGTCACCTATATCATTTTCATTCTTTATTACTAATGGGTAAAATGATAATGAGTATATTAACATTTTCCGAAGAACAGAAAACATTCAATTTTTTTAAATTCAAAGGTACATGTTAATATCAGGAGAAAAATTGGCAATCCTATAATTCAAAAGCTTTCCAATAGAGATCTCCCTTTATAAAGTATGCATTATTTTAATGTTACTGGAGTCTGAACTGTTTGCTTGGATGGTGCTCGAACACTTGAACCCTGCTTCTACACAGCTCTTGCCACTTGAACCAAGTCCCTCTTGATCTTAGTCTCCTGTGGCTAAGATTAGAGGTGTGAACCAATAGGATCTAAATAGCAACTCACCTTTAGAAAATATTTTCTAATAAATCTCAAAAGAAAACTCACATATGATCAGTGACTAAGAAACTGCAGTTCCAACCAATATAAAGGGATGTAATAGTTTATCTTTATATCAGATTTTGAAGAAGGCCCACAACAGAAGTCCTTGAGGAAGTCCTTGGTTGTTTCCAAGCAAAGAGTGTAACAATCAAAGGCAGCCAAGCTCCATTACACAAGCAGTATACTCTTGTCTTCATCTAAATAATTCTAATAAAATTTAGTTTGACATAACCCTTAAGGAAACAATACCTATTAACATTAAACAGACACAAAATTGGATGAGATAAAACTATTCTATGAAGAGAAGCTCCCATCATTTATCATGGGGGGTTTATTTATTTGATTCGGTTTGATTTTGCTCTGTACTGCTGGTGATAGAACCCAAGGCCTTTTGCATGCAGGGCAAGATCTCTCCCACTGACATAGATCCCTAGAGTCACTCCATGTTCTGTTTTGTTTTCTTGCTCCTTCACCTAGAAATTTCTCTTCATAGTCTTTTTTGTGTAAAGGTACCTCACATGTTTAGCAATTATTTTTACCTATTATTTTATGTTCCTCTCACTTCTCTGGGTCTTCTTTAATCTTTGTTATAGTAGTTCACATCATTTTCACTTCGTCTGTCATTTATATTTCTCCCATGCACTTGTTCACATATATATACATATAATTGTATATTTATTTCTGATCATTTTTGCATTTTTACCAGTTAGTGTATGTGCTTAATGTAATTCAATCCACAAAGCATTCATGAGTACAGGAAAGATGGTTTACCCTCAAACTACATGGTGGAGGGGGAAAAAATGAAGCCTTTTTAGAGTCAGTTAAGTGCCTTGAATTACTCATTGGGAGTATGCTAATATTTAACTTCAAAAGTATGAAGGATTATTCTGTGAGCTGCCTTCAGAACTTTGAAAGAACAAACTATGTGTCCATGAGTAGGAAAGGAAGGACGCAGACACCATTATTCTAGATGATTACAAAGCTCTCATCTTTCAACTCAAAGCTATTATCTTCACAAATCCAGTTTTCATGTCCAGGCAGTAACCTTGCCACCACAGCTATGCTTTCCTAACACTATCCATGGTTATTATTTGTTCTCAATTTTTTCATCCACCCAAGTAGGAAGTCCATTATAACTAGAAAGGGGGAAAGTGGGAGAAAACGAGGGAGGGGATAATCCTATTCAAGAAGAAATGTTACTATATAACACCTTTACAATAAAATTAAATTAAATTTAAAAAAAACTTCCATAAGTCTAAAAAAACCTTCCATAAATCTAACAGTCACACTAAACATTATTTCTTCACCTTAATCCCAACTTTAATTGTAATTTTATGCTTCTCCAGATGCATATACCTCATTGTGTCCCTGTGTAACTGACCGAGATAAGGAATTTCTGTTGTGCACATGCAAAAAGACTTAGAGAAAAGCTACTTACGTTCATGGTCAAACTGAGTTCCAACTTGGGAACTACCTAAATTGATATAATGCCTCCAGACTTTCACCATTACCTGTCTATATGTCTATGGTTATAATGTTATAACGAGAGGTTCACATCCAAAACTTGAGCTATTCCCCCTCATTAACATTAAACTTAGGCCTAAGGATTTCCAAACTATTCAACTTCAACAATACAGAAATCTGTCAAACTAAAAGGAGATCTGAGGCCTACAGATATGGTTCTGTAATTCAGCTTTCACTATATAAAGAATTAAGGAATCACATATGTGTGAATGTTAACTTTGCAACTTGGATTCATAAAGGTTTAATCATAGCTAAGCCCACACGCATTTTAGCTATTTTAGAATGTTGAATGGTTCTAGTGCTGGATTATCACAAGGAAAATTGTAATAGCTAGAGACAGATCTGTAAAATTTCTTTGTAATTTAATTTTTGAACTTTTTTTTTGTACTTATCTTCTCTAAGCAGGTCATCTGAATCAACATGTGTCACCTGTCTCATGAGTTAATACTTGCTAAGTGCTTATATTTTGCTGGCTTCTGGTGCTGGAGAGGGGATGGGCAATGTTTTAGAACATCCATGTGTCAGATGAGGTGACAGGAGCATATCGGAAGATTGGTTAGCTGGAAGTAGTGACCTATGAGAGGCACAGAAAAGTAACAGGGAAAAAGCTACCCTGAATCTACCTGCAGTGCAAAAAGATCAGGTTGGCAAGAAAAAAGCTGATTCTTCATTGGCCACTGAGTATGGCCAGTTCAAAGGTGATGATCCACCTCTTGAACTCATCACTTTGACTGAGCCAAATGAATGCCCACTGCCTAAATCCAGATCATGCAGCTTCATCACTGACCCACGCTGGGACCTCTGTTCCCAGTACCCTTTGACACCTGACCAGTTCCACCCACCCTTCTCCATTCAGGTGAGGATTTCTGGTAAGTCATTCTACAACAGTCCCTGAGGCACTCAATACCTGGATTCTTAACTTCCTGAAGTCTAAGGATTCTTTGCTTTCAAGCATATGCAGCCTTTTGGTTCACTTTCTTTGTCACCAGAGATCTAGAAGCAGGAGCAAGTTTTCTCAGCAATCTTTACCAGCTCACACATCAACAGATGCTCATTAATTGCTCACTAAAATTCCAAGATAAAAAGCAAATCCCTTAATAAACTGGGTAACATTATGTTTATCTACTGTTAAGGTAACACAAGAATAAATAGAGTGTAAGGAATTCATTACAAAGATCCAATATTTCTTAATGCATATATTATTTGAGTGTGGTAATATTTCCTAATTGTTATTTTTCAATATATTAAAATTTACTGAAGATACCCTCCTATGTACTGTGTGTGTGTGTGTGTGTGTGTGTGTGTGTGTGTTCTTCCATTCCCTTCAGTGAGGGATATGAGAAGAGATTAACAAGGTTCTGTACATGGTTAGGGCTAGTCTCAAATGCTAGTCCTACCAACATTTACAATACTAGATATAAAATGTAAAGAGGAACTGTTGTGGGAGAAGCCACTAGGTGAGGGGAAGGTCAAAGGTGAGGGTTAGGGGATGAATATGATCAAAATAATATACACATGTAAAAACAGAACAATATGACCTATTAAAACTGCAAAAGAAAAGTAGAGAAATAAGAAACCAATAGATGATTTGACCAATGCATATTAAATGCATGTATGGAAATAAGGTAATGAAACTTCTTTGTATAATTAATATACTTTTTTTTTGTCAGTCATGGGGCCTGAACTCTGGGCTTGGGCACTGTCCCTCAGCTCTTCAGCTCAAGGTTAGCGCTCTACCACTTGAACCACAGCACCACTTCCAGCTTTTTTTTGCTTATGTGGTGCTAAGGGATCAAACCCAGGGCCCATTGCATCTATCTATCATTGAGCCACCTTCCTAGGCCTACAATTAATATGCTTTTATCTGTTTTGTGTAGTACCAGGGCTTGAACTCACAGATTTATGCTTTTTCAGATTTTCTTGTTCAGCTCTACCACTTAAACAATGTCTCCAGCCCAGATTTTGCTGGTTAATTAGAGGTGTATTTTCATGAACTTTTTTGCCCTGGCTGTAGTCCTCCAGATCTCAGACTCATGACTAAGTAGGATTACAGGTATGAGTCACTAGTACCCAGCTTAATACATAATAATTTTTTGTAATAATTTTTTTATTGTGAAAATACTCTACAGAGGGGTTACAATTACATGGGCAAGATAATGAGTACATTTCTTATCAAGCATTGTAGCTTCCTCCTTTGTTTCCCCTTCCCATCCCTTCCTATCCTCCCCCCCCCCGGCCCCCCCCACGTAGCCCTGCCCCCCCCCCCCCCCCCCCCCCCCCCCCCCCCGCGCCAAAGTTGTAAAGTTCGTTTTCGACATAATGACTTGTACATCTCATTGTTGCAACGGGTCCACCTGTATCCCTATTTAAACGATTTATTTTTCCCATTCCCCTCCACAAATTATACCGACATCAAATACAGTGAAAACGGGTTATACTGTGGGGGAAGGACATACAAAGCAACAAAGAAATCATCTTATAAATGTGTTAGAAACAATACATAATAATTTTTAAATTCACTAAAACATCTTAAATGGACAAAAAATATTTCCTACTACATGAGATAATAAAAAACAATATGCATGAAATATCCTAAATGTAGAACACCAACATTGGCAGATATTATTCAATAATGATAGTCACTTTCTTTCACAGGTTATATTCCAGTCAACTCACCTTTCAAGTCCTGGCAGCAACTAAATTTCAACTTATCTCATGCAGAACTCATGTTCTTTTCTCCTCACAAACAGCTTTTAAACCAGCTTTGCGTTTTTCAAATGTGCAGTTGTAATATTTTGTTGTTGTTGTTTCTCTGATGGTACCATTTCTCTTACCAAAACTAGCAGATAGAAATGAAACTTAAACAGAACAGAATGCTGTCCTAATGTGGGGTACACAGCAACTGGAGATCCAGATGAAGAGAAAAACACTCAAGGAAAGAGGATGGTGAAAAATCTTAGAGGAAAATTTTCACTTCTAATGCAGTTTTAAAGGCAACAAAGTTTCACCATGCTTTCATTGGAAGATTTCCAAGAAATGCGCTACTCGGCAGAACCTGTCATTTTTCAATAGATGATGACATAAGCAGAACTACAAATAGTTGTGGTATCATAGAACCATTTGTTGTCATTTGGGACTCAGCAGTTATCACTCAATGTCCTCATTCTGTCAGGCTCTTACTCAGGATTTCCTGAGGTTTTAGAGGATCTTCCTCACAAGTGCTGTGGAGTAAAACTCCACAGACACCTGCCACATGCTGGCAGTGTCATCAGGACCCATCCTTACCACAGAGATTCATTGTGCAACCTAGGAAGCATTTTAGACATGTAGCACCCCTTCTCCTAGGTCTATTCCTTAAGATTTTATATTGCAAATGCTCACTATTTAGCAATAGGAAAAAAATTTGCTATAATTCCTTTAAAATATTTAAAAAGCAACTAAGACTTTTACTGAAAGAAAAAAATGTGAAAATATGACAAGAAACTATATTTTCTTAATGTGAAAAGAACTATTCCATTTCACAATTAAAAAAAACAATTAAAGAGCTATTCCACTCATTACATAACACAGTAACAATATACATTTGAACTTCAGTCCTGAATAATAACAAGACATGTTGTACGGACATACCAGATAAAATTCTCTTCATCTATTTATGAAACCATTACAAAATGATTCTTTTTTTTTGGTTGGTTGCTCTGGGCTCGGACGCTGTCCCTCAGCTCTTCAGCTCTCTACCACTTGAGCCACAGCACCACTTCTGGTTTTCTAGTGGTTTTTATTGGAAATAAGAGTCTCACGGACTTTCCTGCCCGGGCTGGCTTTGAACCGCGATCCTCGGATCTCAGGCTCCTGAGTAGCTAGGATTACAGGCGTGAGCTACCGGCGCCCAGCACAAAATGATTCTTGAAGAAGCAGTGACAATTCTCTCCCACAATGGTACCTCAGTTTCTATGACCAGTTGACCAGGAATGAGGAGAACTAAGGAATTTATTACCCATCAATCAAACAATCCAAAAGGTTTTCACATACCACATGGATAATGTCAAGTGTCACATTTTAGCTTTACTACTGTGAATAACCAGCTGTGTAATATGCACTTAAAATATATTGTTTTTTTCAATCCAGCAATTACAAAATTAACAGAGGAAAAATACTTAGCAAGTTTTCAACTTCCAAAATTAATTCTCTAGTTTAGTGGAAGAATGTATAAAGATTAAATTAATGGCTTAAAGTTGTAGAATAATTTGGATTTCACCAAAAAGAAAAAAAAAACTCTTTGGTTAATAAATCAGTTTCCATCTAAAAAGTTCACATTTCAGGTGAGCTAAAATAAGCAATCAGCTCTTTAATCATTTTAGATTTAGAGTTTATCCATTTTATAGATTTGGATCTATTGCCATATTTGTTAATGAACTTCTATGTATTTCTAGTCTCAGGACTGTCATAGATTCTGAACATGATGTTATTAATTATACCTGTAAACTACTAAATCATTACAAATAAGGAAGATATTTTCAGTTTATATTTATTATATTCATATTTTCAAGTGAGATGGACTTTCTTTTGAGTTCAAACAATGCCTCACAGAGCCTACTACTCTGGGAGGCATAGGAAGTTACTTTACAGAATGATCACATATGTTACTTCCCAAAGACCCTTTCGGTTACACATGGGGATCCCACTACTGATAACACAAGCCAATAGGCACTGTTTACTTAATTCTCAAAATAGTCCATTTCTAAGTAAAACTACTTACAGTTAACACACTACAAAATGCTTTTAAATTTAATTCAGAATAGCAAATCAATAGATTAAAAAAACACCATTCATGTCATTTGGAATTGCTGAAAGTGGTAAATCTAACCTCCACTCCCCAGATATTACAATGCCATAAAACCATACATATGTGTGTACAGAGGCAAGTACAGTTCAATGATTATATAAATACGTAAGTACCTTTAAACACATGAACCTAAAACAAGTTATAGACAGGCAAGGATAAATCAACAGGGATGGATGATATACTAAAACAAAAGAGTTAACGAGAGGACGTGAGCGTTGCTTTTTCACGAGAAGCAAACATGACTAAGCTATTAAACATTAATGATGACTCACTAATGATTAGTCCATTTTTCATGAATGAATGAAAGTAAACTGTAGGGTACTGCTGACTGATTCCTTGTAACCATAGCTATTCAAGAAGCTCAAATATCCAGTTCTTCAGTTTGAAACAGCCAGAGCAGAAAAGTTAAAAAAGACTATCCCCAAAATAACCAGCAAAAAGCTGGGACGGAGGCATAGCTCAAGAGGTAGAGTTAACTGAACAAGCAAGCCAGCTGAGTGTGCACAAAACCCTGATTTAAAATGCCAGTAACTCCAAAAGGGGAGGGAGGGAAACAGCTAATTTAGAATAATTAAGGTAAGTAAAGCACTGTAAATACAGATTCCAAAGAAAATAATAGTGAAAAAAGACACCAGGATTAAGGATTAAATACAAACAAAAAGTAAGAAAAAAAAATCAAACATAATGTGCATCATTACCAAACACACCATTCAGAAATAAAGTATATTTTAAGTTTTACTAGGAGAATGCAAAAATCCTTAATAATAGGCAGTGTGTAATGGTCAGATATAAAATTCTGCTGTCTTGAAGATGTCTATGAGGACTGTCAGTCTACCATCCATGTTTATGAATAGTCCAGTCTGCAATTGAAAAAGTATTAGATAGCTTCATCTCTACTGTGTCCTTTATTTCCCCATACAATCCCTTCAAAAGGTCAGTGATGTCTTCAACTCACTGTCACAGAGGCGAAGGAATAAGGTTTATCCTACTTCTATGAAACAGCTCTCAAGCAAATTATAGAGAAATGTCATCTATGTATAAAGGTTCCTCCAGCCCACATTCACAGCTACCCCTTTCCACATAACAAGAAGAAAATTTAATGGCTGGATTGGCACATGAACAAATCTAAATTTCAGTTGCAAAGTCACAAAAGTCACATGTTACATGCTAAGCGTGAATTAAAGGTGAAAGCAGAGAAAGGACATGGAGCTCAGCGAGAAAGCACTTGCCTAGCATGCGGGAAGATCCAGGTTCCATTCCTAGCACTGTACAGACCAAAATATATTAAATACATTCAAAGGGGGAAAATGCACCCAAAAACATTGCAAATGCCACTGGGCTAGCTGAAGAGCAAGTTACCATAACAACCAAAACACAGAGAAAGAATTAAGTTACTCCTACTTACATAATGAGCAGAACATAAGCAGCCACTACCTTGCTTCACGAGAAAACCCTGAACGCTAAACATCATTGTGTACTACCTACTTTTCTCTTTTCTTTCTTCTTTAAGAATACATAATACTTTACTGATATAATTCCCAGTTATAATAAACTCAATTTTTTACCTAATTCTAGCCTGATAATGAAATTAATGTAAATAAATATAAACTAACTACAGAAAGAACAATATGACCTTTTTCACTATTCTGAACCTACCATGGAGGCCTTAATCTTGAAATCACCTTCAAAAAGTCTTCCTTGGTATGTAAATCTAAATCTACTTCTCCTTCCTTAATCTCTTAAAATACTCATGCCCTTCCTTTATTAAAATGTATGACTTACATGTAACTTTTGTATTCATGTGCAGCCTCAGATCGTTGAGCTAACATGCAGGATCTAATTGTGAGGTCAGAACTACTCACAGACAAGAGGCTGTTTCTACTGCTATTATCTTCTCCTTTTTTATTTAGAAGAAAGTATCAAGATGTTAAATAGATCAAAGAAAAAAGTATCAAAATGTCTATGAGCCATTTGCTGAAATGGTGGTACCAATCGGGGCAGAAATGACCTCATTAATTTTACCAGAAAAAAAAAAAAGTCCACATTAAAGAATCCCTGTCTGTTTCCTTCTACAGTAATGAAGTAGTCTTTTTTTAATGTTTTAATATATATATATACATTTTATTGTAAATATACTGTACAGAGGGGTTATATTTACATGAGCAAGGAGTATTGTTACACCCTTATTTTTCCTTTATATCCCTTTCTTCCCCACCTCCCCAACTCCTCCGTCTCTTCTCCCACTCTCCCCCAAAAGTTGTGAAGTTCATTTTCACCAGTGTCTTGCACATCGCATTGTTACAATGGGTCATCCTGTATCCTTATTTCAGCATTTTGTTATTTCCCTTCCCCTCCCCAGATTAGAAAAATGTACATACAAGATGCAGGACACCAGAATCAAATACAGAGACAACAGGCTGAAATTTTTTTAATAAAGACCCAGAAGCACAACTATACAACAGACAAAGGTCTCATATCTAAAATATACCTAGAACACAAAATATTAAATCCTCCAACTACAAGTCCTCAAACAACTGCCCTATTAATAAGTGGGCTAAAGACTTAAATAGAGACTACTCTGAAGAGGAAAGAAGGATGGCCAATAGACACATGAAGAAATGCTCAACTTCTCTAGACATAGAGGAAATGCAAATCAAAACAACATTGAGATTCCACCTCACCCCAGTTAGGATGGCTAGAATCAAGAAATCTAGTAATAACAGATACTAGAGGGGATGTGGCCAAAAGGGAACCCTACTGCATTGTTGGTGGGAATGTAAACTTGTTCAACCACTTTGGAAAGCATTATGGAGGTTCCTCAAAAAGATTCCACACGGAGCTCCCCTATGAGCCAGCAATCCCACTTTTTGGCATTTACCTAAATGATCAAAACAAGGCCAAACTAAAGCTCCCACCACAACTATACTTATCACAGCATTATTCACCTAGCTAAGATATAAAACCAACCCAGATGCCCTTCAGTAGATGAATGGATCAAGAAAATGTGGTACACACACACACACACACACACACACACACACACAAATGGAATTCTATGCCTCCATCAGAAAGAATAACACCACCCCGTTTTTAGGAAATGGGAAGACTTGGAAAAAATTATATTAAGTGAAGTAAGCCAGACTCAAAAAAACATAGGTCCCATGGTTTCCCTTATTTGAAATAACTAATTCATGTCTAGGACAAGCAGAAGAGGGCAAAAGTTATGTACATATGATGATATAACCTGATGCTAAGTGAAATGAACCCCAAGATAGAGACACAAGAAGTTTTATCTTTATTGCTGTTCTTTTTAATGTACTTATAATATACTATGTGATTTTTGTTTGTTTGTTTGTATGTTCTTCTCCCATCTACAACCCCTGTTGTCACTGTATGTGAAGCAGTCTAAAGAGGTACAAACTTCGACTTGAAGCAAAAGAGAAAATTTTGGGGGAGATTTAAAAGCAGTGAGATCCCTGCCCCCCAGGTTTTACTGTGGTAAACAGGAAAACATTTCATTTTAAAAATAGAAAGGAGGATTTTTTTTAGTAATATGAAACCTATCTTTTCTTTTAATCACCAAATGAAATAGCTTTAATTTACCATATTCATGGTCAAAAACAGTTATTTCAAACTAAACATGCTTTAGCTTCAAACTTCATTCATTTTCTTTGTGCTTCACTGGGCACATTCTCTGGACTTTTGTTATGATTTTTTGCCCATAGTTTATAAATGACTAAACAACTCTGCTTTCCCAATCAGAATAGGGGGTAGAACCCCAAAATACATACTTTTTCAATAGACTATGAGTTCAAAATATGTAAAAAAAATTTATCTCTCCAAAACATTATCTATAGAATTGTAATCCCCAGAGTGGTGGCATTAGATGATAGGCCCTTAAGGAGGTCATGAGGGCTTTCTGTCACTTCCATCCAATGTGGATGCAGTTACAACGTACCATTCATGAGCCAGGAAGCAGGCCTCAACCAATGAACAAATCCACCAGTGTTTTATGCCCCAATTTTCCAGGTGCTAAAACTGCCAGAATTCTTAGTATTTATAGCCACCTAATGCATTCTAGTTTGTTGCAGTAACCTGAATGTACTGCTAGAGACAAAGCCCAAATTCAACACATCATTGAAACTGATCGGTACCTATCTGGACCTGGTGGTTTGTGTCTCTGATCAGAACTACTGAGAAGGCTGAGATCCAAAGGCTCAGTTAGAAACCAGACAGAAATTTCTATGAGACATTTTATCCCATTAAAAATTAGTCAACAAAATGCAGGGCCAGAAGCTGGACACTCCATGTAAGAGCTCCAACTGAGGAGGTAAGCTGAGCAAGCACTAGGCCCTGAATTCTAACCTCAGTATCATATAAGTGGGGCTCTAGTAACTGAGCTTGATGTGGAAGAATGTTCCAGATCTATACTCCTTGCTCTCTTTTTCCCTTGTTGACAAGCTAATATGTTTCTTCCCTCTTTCCATTGGATGAAGCCTTATATTTGCAACTGTTTTTCTGATACTTCAAAGGTCCAATCCTTCACATTACACATGTGTAACAAAGTATCATAACAAATCAATTATTCTATTCTATTTATAAGGTTCTAAAAGAATCTTTATTGCTCTAGAAATTCCATCCCTTTAGGAGTTAGCCATGTCCTAGTTACAAACTAAACAAAAGCAAAAAAAAAAAAAACAAACACAAAATTGCCTTAGTACCCTAATGCTCTTAGGTATAAGCTTCTGGATTCAAGAGCTAAAGTGCCCAAGCATCTTCATGGATCATTCACCTCCTAATGCCAATGGCTTCTATTCCCAATGTTCTGTTAAATCACTACTTAAATGGCGCCTGCTGATGTTCTACCTGCAAAATCCAAAATAACTTTCAGCTCCAATTTCATTTACCTTTCTATGGCATTTGATTAAGTCTCTATTGACTCTTTGGATAAAGAGCCTTCACTTTTTCTGATACTGCTGTTCAGTTCATTACCCACTCTGAAGCCCTCATTCTCTTTAAATATTGTTCTCACTATACTTTATACCCCAAGCCTTCCATTTCTTACTCTAAATGGTAATTCCATTATTTCAACAACATCAACTCATCCGATATATTCCAAATAGTTCATTTTTTATGGTTATGACCTATATCTCTAAATAAATATTGACACCACATTAAGTTTATAAATAGAAAATTGGGCCAAACACATGAGCAATTTTCAAAATTATCTTCAAATAGTTGTAGAAAGTGGTCTCAGTTCAATATGACTCCTAAATTTCTGACAATCATCTGTTTCTACTTTCAGCACATGTGGCTCTTCAATCTTGATCTCTTAAATATTTCAATTATAAATTCTTACTAATTCTTCAGCTGTATCTTCCCTTTTCCACGGAGTTCCTGTCATATATAGTATACAACTTCAAAACTCTTAGTTCATGATCTGCCATCTAAAAAACAATGTGAAGTCTGGGAATGTGGCTCAGTGGTAGAATGCCTGCCTAGCATACATAAAACCCTGGGTTCAATTCCTCAGTACCACATAAACAGAAAAAGCCAGAAATAGTGCTGTGCCTCAAGTGGTAAAGTACTAGCTTTGAGCAAAAAAAAAACCAAAAAGCTCAGGGACAGTGCCCAGGCCCTGAGTTCAAGCAACAGGACTGCCAAAAAAGAAAAAATAAATGCATAAATAAAACAGAAAAAAAATGCCATGCCATTCCCTTAACAAACTTTTACAAACTTTTTTAAGGAAACATTCTTTTATATCTTCCCCCCTCTCTTTCTCTCTCTCTCTCTCTCTCTCTTTGCCAGTCTTTGGGTTTGAACTCAGGGCTTGGGTACTGTACTTGAGCTATTTTGCTCAAGACTAGCACTCTACCACCTGAGTACCACTTCCAGTTTTTTCTGTTTATGTGGTACTGAGGAATCGAACCCAGGGCTTCATGCATGCTAGGTAAGCACTCTACCACCGCAGCCCACTGAACATTCTTAAAGGTCCACCTCAGGCAGGAGGGTACTACTAGTTCTGAAAATAAGAGTTATTGGCCTCTGTACCATTATCTTTAAAGATAACAGATATCATTATCATGTAAAGAGCCCCCAGGGTGGTAGAATAATAGCACAGAGGGAGTAAAAGATGTGACTCTAAGAGTTGCTGTATTTTATTTTTTTTATTGTGAAAATGCTGTACAGAGGGGTTACAATTACATGGGCAAGATAATGAGTTCATTTCTTATCAAGCATTGTAGTCTCCTCCTTTGTTTCCTCTTCCCATCCCTTCCTATTCTCCTCCCACCCACCCCCACCCAATCCTCCTCCCCCCACCAAAGTTGTAAAGTTCATTTTCAACATAACGACTTGTACATCTCATTGTTGCAATGGGTCCACCTGTATCCCTATTTAAATGATTTGTTTTAGATTTAAAGAATGAGCAAAAATAAACCATTTAAAGAGAAGAGGAAAGAGAATAGAGTAGCAAGCAGAACACTCAAACTGGTGATATTTAAGTGTAAACTGTTTTGCCATACAAAGCTCTGTAACTGGGAAACCAGTTATTAGATTGAACCTTCTCAGATTGTAGCATGCAGCTACATCATCCGGGGTGTTTCTTGAAACAGTGGCCTGGAACTCTTCCTCGAGAGTCTGACTCATCAGCTCTGAGGCAATACCAGGGAATCCATTCTTAACAGAAAACAGTGGCTTTCACACTGTTATAGTCATGAATCCTAGGAAATGCTCCTACAGATAAATGAAGTCCTGAAAGTATCTCAGAAATCATGTGTAGCAGTCAAGTTTGTGTTAAATGGTTCTTTCCAGAAAGCATATGAGGGATTATAGGAGATAAGAAAGGCTGAAATATTAGCATGGTTGCTACAAAAGAGTATGTTAAGAGGGACTAGGGTCCTGACTCAGTTAACCATGGCAAGGATGGTCAGAAAGTAAGTACAGGGGGCTGGGAAGGTGGCTCAGCGGAAGAGCGCTTGTCTTGCATGCCTGAGGCCCTGGGTTCGATTCCTCAGCACCACATATGCAAAAAGAAAAAAGCCGGAAGTGGCGCTGTGACTCAAGTGGTAGAGCGCTAGCCTTGAGCTGAAGAGCTGAGGGACAGAGGCCAGGCCCAGAGTTCAGGCCCCACGACCGGACCCTCCCCCCCCCCCAAAAAAAAAAGAAAGTAAGTACAGGAATGAAGTAACAGGAACTGGAGAACAATAAGGTGGGTAGGGAGAGAGCCAAGGACAATGGCCAGGAATAAAAGGTAAGTAACTCATTTTTTTTATATTCGTAATTCACAGTGATAGCAGGATAGGGGCAGTAGAAAAGGAAAACAGATAATCAGAGAAACAGGATACCAAAAAGTAAAAAAGACCAATATAGCAGACACATCCACCTGGGAAATACCATTTCTCATGCCACATACAGTCCTCCATATTCTGACTCCTGACTCCTTCAAATTTCCCTTTAACAGTTTTCCACTGCATATTCTGTAATAAAATATAATATATATCTTATACAATTAAAGTATAAATTATGATGTATGAAGTATTTTAAAAAGTTCAGAAAGCCTGTGATAAGCACTTAGTAACTACTATTCAATCTGTTTCAGAATTTATAACTTTTTTTTTTTTTTTGTCAGTCATGAAGCTTGAACTGTGGGCCTGGGTGCTGTCCCTCAGCTCTTCAGCTTAAGGCTATCGCTCTACCACTTGAACCACTGTGCCACTTCTGGTTTTCTGAGTGGTTTATTGGAGATAAGCCTCAAGAACTTTCCTGCCCGGGCTGGCTTTGAAGCACTATCCTAAAATCTCAGCCTCCTGAGTAGCTAGGATTACAGGCATGAGTGAGCCTGTGTGAATACACATATGAAAACCCTTATGTTCCTAACATAATCCCAGGGCTGGGAAGGTGGCTCAGTGGTAGAGTGCTTGCCTTGCATGCTTGAGGCCCTGGGTTCTATTCCTCAGCACCACATAAGCAAAAAGAAAAAAGCCGGAAGTGGTGCTGTGGCTCAAGTGGTAGAGCACTAGCCTTCAGCTGAAGAGCTGAGGGACAGTGCCGAGGCCCAGAATTCAGGCCCACGACTGGACCCCAACCCCTCCCCTCTCCAAAAAAAATAGTTGTGAAAATCAACCCTAACATAATCCCACCTTGATTTCTGAGATGTGACTTTTTATCTTGATTTGAAGCATTTCTGTTAGGTTTTTATAATAAATCTAATATATATTCACAAATAATATATTCTATTACTTTAAATGTTTCTATAATTTCCATCAAACTAGAGGGATCACCTGAAATTTACTTTTTAAATTGAAGACTATGTTTCTTGTGTTTACTCATTAAAAAGAGCTCTATATTATTTTACTTATTATGTAAATTTACAATAAATTATTCATCAGATTTCCTATTAATTGACCAGTGATTTAACAAAATACTTGTATTCTGTTCTCCAGCACCACTTGTGGAGCAGAACCTTCATGCATTTGCCACAGACATTGAGGCTTAGGTTTTTGTTTTGTTTTTGTTTTGGATCTTTGTTTTGTTCTATTTTTTGCTGTCTGTCTGAAATATGCTTCTCAGTATTACCCATTAGAACACTCAATATTATTTATTTTTTTAAGATAAAGGCAAGTTGCTCAACTTTCAATTATACAGAGTAAAAGTAGAAACTGGATGATTATAAACTGGACGAATAAATTACATTTATGTCTATACATATATATCCTGAAATTATTGTCAGGACCTTTGTTTTAGTTGTTAGTTTCAAATTCTCCCTATACTCATAGCCCTAATAATGATGAATACAAACAACTAGTCAAAAACTAGAGAGAAGGGACAGGACGGAGACACTACATCATTTATACATATATATATATATATATATATATATATATAATAAAAAGCCAACCTTAATTTGCAGCAAAGTGAAATATTAATAATGGAAATATAATTAAAAATAAACTGGTGTAGACATAAAATTAAATAACATTATTTAACAAAATGCTGCATTAATGAGTTACATTATGAGTGTGCTATACAAGTATACTTAAGTCTTACATACTTAAGTATTAATGATAACTTATTCACTCCATGCAGACAATTTGAAGACCACAAGAAACAAAGTCAAGACATTAGAAGAAATAGCTGAACAGGACTTCTAACATTTCAGGATGCAAAATTAATACGTCTACAGACTTATCACAAGTAATGCACACAACCAAGCAATATGGCAGATGTTTTTTTAAAAAACACATTCAAAATTTAAAAATAACAAGTAATAAATAGCAAGTTCAGAAGCAGATAGAAAGTAGGAAAGCAAACCAATAAAGATTGAATTAGGGCTGCTGAAAGTCATAAAATAAACAACAATTTCAGACCCTGTAACTGCCAAGGAAATTACAAACAAAAAAAATCCATTTGTACAAACTGTACCCTACTAAATAACAGCAAAAGAGACGAACTGGTCCATTTTTGTAAAACAACTCAATAGAATGTCTTGGCATAGTTTCAAGATTAACAGCAAACTACTAGTAGAGAAAAAAAACACAAGTACTTAGTTTGCAGAAAGATGAAGGGAAAATAATTTTCTAAGCCAAATGTCATTTGTTTGATTTAATGTTTAAAATGATACTTGCTTTCATAACACTCTCTGAAACCTTGGTAGGAATTTCAAATTAAGTTACCTAGAGACTTCAAACTATAAAATGTAGTAAACCATTTTGAAAATGAAACACTTTAATCATGTTGTTGCAATGAGATTACAGTCTAAATTTTCAAAAACTGTTAGGATTAAATAGGATGAGGTTGGAGTAGGTAGGATCATTTTAAGTTTAACTGGACAGAGAACTGATTTCCTTAGCAACTGACTTAGATCACCAGTCTTTCAGTGCCCTAATTTATCCTGGAAATCATGCATGGAAAATAAAGAGATAAAAATTGAAATCCTTATTCCATTAGTCATTAATTGTGATTTAAGGCAAATTACTTAAGTTTTACTGAACTTATAACACCTCTAAAACAGACCTAATTATACTTCCTTAAATATTAATTCCCTCCTTTATAATCTCTAAAGAAGAATTAATTCTCTTAGGAGTTTGAGCACTGTAACCTTAGTAGAAATTGAAATCCTAATAGAAAAGTTTCATCCATGTGTCTATACCCATGTGTACATGCACCAGCTACTCTAAGTAGCAATTCTCACCAACTGCTGATGGCTCACATCTTTAATCCTAGCTACTTAGGAGGCTGAAATTTGAAGATTGTACGTTAAGAAAATAAGAGAAAATGGAACATTAGACTAGAGAAATCACACCCTATCTTAGCAGTTCCACACTAAGTGTTATGGGGCTGGCAGACTCTGAGCCTCACAAATAAGAGAATTACAAAAATAGATCAAGAACCTGGAGTTGGCAAAGGCTTGGAATAAGATTAGGAGCAGAAGCAAATGTCACTTTCAAGTGCACTCTATAAACTTCACTGAATGATCATAATGTTTTATCCTGTATTCCAGGCAGGTGAGAGAGGACCTGGTGAAGCTAAAATACCAATACCGAATAAGTAGTGCCAATTTACTAGCATATACTATGAGTATCTTCAGCATTTTAGCTCTTTCAGACTTAAGAAAATGCATTTGAAATTTACAAAAAAAAAAAAAACACCTCTCTCTTTCTTGGACTCTATCCTATATATCCTTTGGTAATCATATGCATTTATTTTGTTTTCCAAAGAAAAGAGCATTACCATAATACAAAAATATATAAACTGAAGCCGGGCGCTGGTGGCTCACTCCTGTAATCCTAGCTACTCAGGAGGCTGAGATTTGAGGATCGCGGTTCAAAGCCAGCCCGGGCAGGAGAGACCGTGAAACTCCTATCTCCAATAAACCACCACAAAACCGGAAGTGGTGCTGTGGCTCAAGTGGTAGAGCGCTCGCCTTGAGCTGAAGAGCTGAGGGACAGCGCCCAGGCCCAGAGTTCAAGCCCCACGACCGACCAAAAAAAAAAAAAAATATATATATATATATAAACTGAATTTGTGATTCAAAGGCATTAACAAAATTCACCCAAATAAAACAGATTTAAGGAAAAGAGTCAAGATTCACATCCAAGTCTGTGAATTCAATACTTATATATTCTGCCTCAATTATATTTCAGTGCCAATATTTTCTAATCTAGCAATTGATGCGATACGGAATTAAAAATACATGTCCAGTTTTCTGTCCTTCTCCCAGTAATATTTAGAACTATCTTCATCCAATTTTCTATTCATTTCCAAAGAAATATTATTTGTTTAGACACTAAAGTAACCCTATTTAGAAGATAAAAATCTCAAGTTTAATTACATGAGAAAGGCCATTTTATTTTCCTTGGAATACAGGCCTGACTTTGGGGGCCTGTGTTCTCATCTACAACATATCAAGAACAGGTATGTCACACATTGAATATGTGATACACTGAAGATCACAATCTCAAACATACATTCTTACTCTGTTTACAAGTCTATCATGTAACATATCAGCAACCAAATAAATGTATAACATTAAGTAGTACTAAAGCCCTTTCATCTGCTTGTGAATGCCAGCACATAATAGAGGTATGCATTAATTATTTACATATATGTGTGCAAGTTTATGTCTATAAGTATAGATGTATTATATGCACAATATGTATTCTAATACATTGCCACTAGAAATTTTTGAAAATAAAGTAAGCTTAGGCTATCTAAATAATACCAATCACTTAAAGAAAAAAATACATTATTGCTCAGATTTCTTAAAGCCCTTAATTTTGAAAAAGGATTTTCTGCTTTTTTTTTTCACTAAATTATATCCATTGTTAAAGATGGTAAATTCAATTTCTATTCCATTGCTTAAAATTATAGAATGTTTATGGGTCAAAGCAAAAGATGGTTTTGTTTATTCTTTTCTTTAATATAAAGTAAGAATAATCACTTTTGATTTATTGAGGCTTTTATAATCACTTGTCAAGCATGTGATACTATGGAATGTAAAGCTATAATTTTAGAAGTAGACACAAGAATAATAGCAGTTGACTTCCTGGTTTTTCACTGTGTTGCAATAAAAATTCTTGGAAGGTAGCTTAGCAGGACACCTTTAAAAAAAAAGATTTATGATGTACACTTTTAAAATCCTGAGCATAGACAAAGGTTTATGTTTGAAGTTTAGGTATATAATTAAAGTGTAAATAGACTTCTGCTTCATTTTGTTCTACTAAGGGCATTTCCTCTGCAGAGACCTGGTTGTGGCTTGTTAGCATTTCTCAGAGGGAGGGTAATGGTGGAAACAGAACTGGACAATGGACTTCACTCAGCTCAATTGAAGACAGCACCTAGAAATTTTCTCCTTAAGTATATGACTGTATGTACTTATGTGTCTGTATGTATTTATGCCTAAGTTTTTTTTAAATTTTTTAATTATTTTATTATCTATAAGTAGTTGTACAATGGAGTTACCATTTAACAAAGCAGTTTATGAATACAATATATCTTGATCAATGTCACCTCTTTCAACATTTTCACCCGTCCCTTCCTTTCCCACCCAATTAATTTTTTTTAGTTTACAAAAGTTATAAGATTATATACACTTGTGACCATATCAACTATCCATCTACCCTATAGTATCTCCTCTTACTAATATTGTAACACACCTTTAAAATTTTGTCCTAGTTGATCAAACAATGATACTATTATTAAATAATGCAATACTCTATTCAAATTTCCTTAATTTTCACCCAGCATCCTTTTTCTATCCCAGGACACCCAACTGAGACCTAGTCATTATACAACCTTGTGCTTCTCTTGACTGTTTTTCTCAGATGTTTTGTTTTTGATGAGTTTGACAGTTTGGAGAAGAAATGAGCAGGCATTTGTAGAGGGTCTCCCAATCTAGATTTGCCTGATGTATTTCTCAAAATCAAACTGAGTTTGTGGCTTTTGAAGAAGGACCACAGATTTTAAAAAATGTTCTTATCCTGTCATATCAAGAGCACATACTACTCATGAGAATTACTTCTGCTAATATTAGCCTTAATTACCTGACTAGGTTAGGATCTATCACATAAAATGACTCTTACCCCATCTCCCTTGTTCCTTTTTACTTTTATTTATTTATTTATGCTATTGGTAGGGAATTCAAAGCTGAAGGTTTTAAGGGATACTTTTTAGACATTAAAGAAGGAGATTAGTATTATAAATCTTTGTAGCTATGAAGCACCAGTAAAAGTGAATCTAATCAACAGTGATGGATTACACAATACATCTCAGCAGGGCTACTGGTTGATTGATTAGAGCTATGTGAAGCTTCACCAAGAGGTAGACAAAATTAATATATTTTCATGGCTTTTATTATATATGTTTATTTGTATTATAAATACATATGCATATATATTACAATGGCTAATTCAATGTGTCAACTTGACTGAAGCTAAAAGTTATTCACATATAAGAAGTCAAATATTACTTCTAGATGTGTCTGGCAATCTTTTCAGAAAATGTTAGCATTTAAATCAGCAAAAATAAAGTTCACTTTCACCAATGGAAGAGGTATTTTCTAATTTTCTGAGGATCTGGTAGGTTCAAAAAACAAAAGCAGAAGGGCAAATCTGATCTCTATTCTAGATAGGGGCATTCTCTATTTGTAGGACATTGGAGACACTGGAGTATGGGTCTTTGGAATGGAGCTGACATACTCCGTAGGCTTTTCTGGTTCTTCAGCTTACAAACTGAGCAAGGTAATTCTAATGATTATCTTCAAAATTGACAGTAACTGGACTCCATGTATTTCATTTGGCTAAGATCATCATCAGGAAATAAGCTGGCAAATTCAAGGCCAATTATATCTGTTTTGACATTTAATCTGTTCAAGAATCCAGAGCTTCAGTGCATATGTTCAAATACACATTTTTTTTTGTTAATTTTAGCCTTTAGAAGTAGTTGGAACATTCAGGTAAATATCCTTAGATAATAATCCTGGCTTGCCTTCCCCACCTTTTTTTTACTCCTTTCCTTTGTTCTTTCCTTCCTTCCTTCTTTTCTTCCTCCTCCTTTCCTTCCTCTTTCTTTTCCCTTCTTCCTTCATCACTCTTTCTTTCATTGTTTTGGGTGAATTAGGGAACAAACTGCACACCTATATTTAGGGCAAAGGTCCAAAAATATCCATAAATTCTGATGCAACCTCTCATGAATAGATTAATTTGTGTATAAGAGGTTACACGATTTCAATAAAATGAATTGATCATTGTCTTAAGAAGGAAAAAAGGCAAACTCAAACAGTATATTAATCATACTATGCAGAAGGCTTAGATGTAGGGGATAACAGTCTAAGGCCACTTTGAGCAAAACAACTTACAAGACTTATCTCAACCAACAGCTAGATTCAGTCACAAAAGCCAGTCATACCACCTACAGCAAGAAGTATAAATATCTTCTTGATCAATGGTGATCTAGACAAATGTTAAGACCCTGTCTCAAGAAAAAAACAAGAAAAAAGACAGGAAGCATGACTCAAATTGTAGAGTGTCTATCCAGCAGGTGTGAAACCCTGAGTTCAACCCAGTATAGCCAAAAAAAAAAATCTAAAGTATGTAGGCATGTAAGTATGTAAGTAAGTATATATTTAATTCATCTGAATGTCTACACTTTACAACAAAAATACCCAGATTCGGATGTCCTTCAGAACCTGACTTAATAATAGAAAAGCCAGATATAGTGCTTAAAGATATCTGTCTCTTAAAAGCCAATCATCAAGGAGGAACAAGATCCTAACAGTTACCATATATACCAAAACACCAACTACTTCATACACATCAAAATATTGCCCAGCAATAGTATAAGACTTAACGATGATTTGCTAGAATCTAATGCCTGTATACATCCACACATAAAATTTACTTATCCTAATTTCTTCATTTAATTTAACTTACTAGCTTCATCAAGGGTGAGACTAGACTAGTGGGCTGCAGTCATGAGATGTTGAGGAAATCCTGGGTTCCTCCGCCTCTCTGAATTTTCATGAGATGCAGTGCTAAGTTGCTGAAAAACTGAAATTTTTAAAAGCCATAGTAAGTCGTAAGTCCTCACATGTATACAGCATAACCATTACAGACACAAAAGAAGGCTGGAAAATTCTCTCTTTATACCTAGTGTAAAACATATGAACTAGAGTAAATGTTCTAAGAAACTCATGTTTATAATATATGTTTTTTATTGTGAAGATACTGTACAGAAGGGTTACAGTTACATGAGTAAGGGAGGAGTTGGGGAGGTGGGAATGGAAGGGATGGTAGGGCAAAAACAAATGAGGGGGGATAACAATGCTCGATAGGAAAAGAAACTCAATTTTAAAAAGTTGTTTATATATCGTTTTGATTGTATTTGATACTGTACTTTGGGCCTTGTACTCTACCTTTTGAAACACACTTCCAGCCCCTGAAAAACTACTATCTAAATGCTGCCACTTATATTACAACTACGGTAAAATATAAACATAAAGTAAAAAACTCTAGATTTTAAGTTTGATATTTAGCAAATTAATATATGCCAACATTAACCACTTAATTTACATGAATTACACTCAATAGATAATTTTATTTTAGCTTTCAAACATCCAAATTAAAAAAACTTCAACACCAACTATAAATAATACTCATATTTTCATTGCTTGTTCAAGTTGATTCCTACTGAAAAGTACCTTTCTATTTCAATACTCAGAAAAGTTTTAATCTGTTTCAAATCAAATGAAATTCCATTAGTAAGGTAAAAAAAACTTGTTAAACTTCAGATACAGAAGTATTTCATTTGACATACTTTAAGGAGCTGAGACACTGCTTTAGATCAAACCCTTCTAGCACACCATTTTTACATCTTAATATATTTATTGTCTTCAGGTGCTTTTTTAAGTTTATATGTCTTTATAAAAACATTCTTACAGAACTTACAATAAGACATTATAATCATTTTTATGCTAGATATATTCAACAACTATGATGAGACATTATAACTATTTTAGTGCTAAAGATATGAAACAACTATGAAACTGGGCTTACACAATCCACTCAGAAGAAATACAGGAAAAATACAGAAAAAGCATATATGTTGATTGTGTCCCTCACACAGCTCAAACATTTCATGCTAATATATTACCATCAATATCTCTGAAAATCAATATTTATAAAATTATGAAAAATCTTGTTAGTAAGTTACCTAAAAGAACTTACTTAGTAATGGTTTCCAGTTTTGTATTCATTGAGTTGTACAACCTAACTTGGCAAGCATGGATATGCTTCCAATACTGTTGATTAAATTCCCTCTTTACAAACCTATCAAAACATCTGATTCCAAATATGTTCAATCTGAAACTCACAATATAGGGTTCCAAAGAAGAATGAAGAGTATATAGTTTAAATGTCATTTACCTATGCACCAATGGCTCCCGCCTGTAATACCAGCTATTCATGAGGCTGAGATGGAAAGACTTTTGGTCTGAAGCCAACCTAAGCAGAAGGACCTAGAGACATTTTCTCTAAAAAAAATAATTAGCAAAACAACAGGGCTGGGGATATGGTTCAAGTGGTAGAAAACCAGTGGAATAACCAATCAAACAGTCTGAGCAACAGTAAAGCCCTGAGCTGAAATCCAAGTACCATCAAAAAAATTATAAAGACAAATAAATGTTCCTTACATTGAGATATCTAAGAACATTTAAAGATCATCTTAAATAATCTTTTTAAAGCTGTATAGACTTACAAATCACATTTGCTTACTGATTGCATTAGAAATATAAAATGTATAAAAATTCAATGCAAGAAAATGCATGTGCTTTTCATATACAAGTGAATCTCAAACTGTCTAAAATGATCCCAATTTTCCAATCCTAATTGGAATAGAAAACATATTGACACAGAAAAAGGAGTGGCCCAGAAATTAAAAGTTTTCTGCATCTCACAACTGAAGATGAGTTATCCTAGAGAAAAGTAAAGAGCTCCATGCCAATCTGGCTCAATTTCTTTCAGTCCATCTATTCCTCTTCATTGTCCTCTCTCCTAAAGACTCTGCTGATTAAATCAACTGTATTAGCTTTCATTTACTGTAATATACAAGAATGAACAAGCTTAATGCAGAAACTTTATTTTTGCTGGCAATTCCAGGGATTTCAGTCCAAGTTTGCTGAGCTCATTGCCTTTGGGCCTGTGTTGAAAAAAAAAGTATCATACCAGGGAGTATGTGGCAAAGGAAGCTGCTTACCTCCTACCAGCTTGGAAGAAAAGCCTTTGTCCCAAATTCCCTCCAATGACCCACTAGGCTCCACCTCATAAAGATTTCACCACTTCTCAGTAGCATAACAGGGTAACAAACAAGCCTTCCATACATGGGTCTTGTCAGGACAATCCCAATCATGAGTCTTTGAATTTCACCTGGAAGGCTTTGTCTTCTGGAAAGCTACACAGAAGATGGAAAAAATGGCTCCTTGAATATGTCTTACTTAGAGCAGGTATGAAAACAAAGAAGCTGCCATATCTGCAGCAAGTACAGTATACTGTAACAGCATTGACTTGAGGAAAGGCATTTATGTGAGATATAATTGGAATTTCAAGTATTTTAACTTGTTACAAACATAACTTTCCTTATGAACATTCTAGCCTGTCATCAAAGTCCTATTTCATCTTTCTAGTATATAAAAATATATATGTATGCTTTTATTATATATAATGTATAATATATATATAATCAAAGCATTACAAAGAAAAGTGAGTTCCAGCTTAAACAGGGTCTCAGTACTAATCATAACTCCGCCAACAAGCAATTGGTACAAACATTTTAACATATGAAAACATATTGGGCCACAGAACAAATAACCAAAATCATTCATAGAGCATAGAAGAAAAGAAAACCAAGTTGCAAAGACTATATACTCTCATCAAACTTCTTTGGCACCACTGTCTCAAGAAAACTGGATTCTATTATAAAATTATTTTTATTTGTTTTTTATTTTTGTTATTTTTTGCAAACTAGTAGATACTTTCTATTAAAAGAAAAATCCATGATCTGTAGGGTATCTGTATTTTTAGAATATACAAACCTTGCTTTAGAAAAGCTGTATAGGAATGGAACACACACACACACACACACACACACACACACACACACACACACACACACATCTCTTCTATTCAGAAATTTACTCTGGCCCAATGTAAATGGAAAATGTCATTGTCCATCTTTTTGTTACATTTTTTTCTGCATCTAAAAGTTTATGAGTTCATTGATGATTCTTTTGTTTGAGAAAGTATAAAGAACTCTTTATGCTAAGATATGTTGGAGCCCATTCCACTGCAAAATACAATTTAAAAAATGAAACTGTAAGGAGACAGTGAGGCGCGGAGATGAAAATAAAATGCAATTGAAGATGGCTTCAAGAACTTAAGTAGAGACTGGGAAGGTGGCTCAGTGGTAGAGCGCTTGCCTTGCATGCATGAGGCCCTGGGTTCGATTCCTCAGCACCACATAAGCAGAAGAAAAAAAAAAATAAGCCAGAAGTGGTGATGTAGCTCAAGTGGTAGAATGCTAACCTTGAGCTGAAGAGCTGAGGAACAGAGCCCGGGCTCAGAGTTCAGGCCCACGACAGGACCCTACCCCACCACTCAAAAAAAGAACTTAAGTAGAAGATGGGCTTCAGGTGTAAGACATCCAGCAAGATAGTCTCTTTCAAAAAAAAACAACTGAAGTATTTGAAAATTCCTAAATAATTTCAAGTTGCTGCAACTTTCTGACCCTTCTTTGTTTGTCTCCCAGCATGCCATCAAAGTCTAGTTGATAAGAAAAGGATTCTAGTGGCCAAAAAGAAAAGGACTTCCTCAAATATTGAAGGAAACTACAGAAGTCAAGATGACAGAGAGAGAAGAAATGCTGATCAGAGGTTTACATCAAATAACAACTATACAATCAGAACCAACAGAGATTAATGATCTCTCCTAGACACACACACACACACACACACACACACACACACACAGCCTGTAAAACATTGAGAAAAGTGCTGACTTTCTCCTGGAAGAGAAGATGAGATAGAATGCTGTTTAGAATAATGGGATGCCAGAGTATAGAGAATTTGACAAAAAGAAAATTTACTAAACAGGGAAGGATTAACATGGAAGAGACAGGAGAAGGAAAAATAAAGAAAGAAGGAAGGAAACATAGGAGGGAATAAAGGAAAAAGAAGAAAGACAAAGGTAAACAGGGTTTAATTTCTTCTCTTTTTGTTAAGTCAGAAGTAAGGTGTTTACAGTGTGACCAGAATTGTTAAACTTACATTGAAGAGATCATGGTTTATTAAACCCCAAAACACTGATACTGGGCTGAATCTTCCCCACCATAAAAAAGTACAAGGTAAATTCCAGAGGTTAAGTTCCAGCCTAGTGTTGTACAACTGTTACTAACAATTATCATGAATTGTATCCCACTCTCTCCAGTACCATTCAATTTTGGAAGGTTTTCTTTAGAAAACATAGCTTAGTACCAGTGGCTCACACCCATAATCCTAGTTACTCAGGAAGCTGAAAGCTGAAAGGCAGTTCAAAGCCAGTCTGGATAGGAAAGTAACAAAATCCTTATCTCCATTTAAGCACCAAAAAAGCTGAAATTGGAGCTATGGCTCAAGTGGTAGAGAGATATCCTTGAGCAAAAAAGCTTAGAGACAGCACTTTGCCCTGATTTCAAGGCCCAGAACTGGCCCAGCACAGAAAAAAGGAAAGAAAGGAAACATAGCTTAGAAGAAATGCTTCCTACTTACAGGAGTATTAGGAACAGCATGGTTGAAGGAAGCACAGGTGACTATCTCTACTGATAGAAATTCCCTTGGTTGATAATTGTAATTTTTTCCCAATTCATGAACTGTTTCCTCAAAATTCCCTCTGAATAACTGTGCTCTAGAGCTGGAAAAAATCTAGAGTAGGATCTAGAGTAGGATGAACATGGCCATACCTCATGCATCTCAAAGCCCACCTTATCGTTAAAAAGAGAGAAAAAAACTCTGAAAGTCATTTAAATGATATCAAAAAAACACATTATCAGGGAGCCTACAGGCTGTGCACCTGTACTGTTTGGTGTACCTCCTCTTGTGAACTCATCTTTCTATAGTGTATGTGTGTGTATTGTCAGAATTTTTATAGTTACATATAATATTTTATACTAAGTTAAAACAGCAGCAAGAGAAAAGAAGATAGAGGAATCTCCACTTTTACTGCAATGGCATGAATGTCTAAAGACAAGTGTTTTTCAATCCATTTGTACTTGAAAATTGATGACTGAGATGGTCAACACAGAGATATGAGAAAATGAGTTCTAGTAGGGCTGAGCCAGATAATACAAAAAAAGGCAGGAAAACTTCATAGAAGACGAAGGATTTATTTCTCCTGGAGTGATGGAGGGATCAAAGGTTCTCCACATAAACCAGTGATATCTGGGAAGGAGAAAGGGTAGGTTAGAAATAAAAAAAAAAAAAGAAGAAGAAGAAGAGGAGGAACACAGAATCTTGAACCTATGAAGGACATTTCAAAGATGGACAGTGAGAAGAGCACCACGCAACTCCATTTAACCTTATCATGATGATTCTAATGCGGATCATCTAAGTAAATAGTTTTCTAATTCATGACATTTTGCTCCTGCCCACGCATTGTCTAATCTCTACCACCAAAGCCAGATTATCTTCTGAAACACAACCAGATTCCTTATTCTTTCTAAAATCATTAAGAGTTTTCTTAGCATATAAGTCAAACACACAGGCTGCATACATTCTGCAGCCTCGTGCCCATCTCTTCCAATTGGTCTTCTGGCCTCTCACTGGATGCCCTGCCCAAGTCTCATTTAAAAGACTTCCTGGTCCCTTCTCAAGATCTTAACAGTTCCTATTCCCTCTTCCTGCACAACCTTGTACTGGCTTTTTGTTTTCTGAAAGAATCAATTCAATTTATTGTTTTTTCACATATATTTTTAATTGTAATAATATTGTAAAAAGGGGTCACAGTTACATGAGTAATGAGTACATTTCCTATCAAGCATTGTTACCTCCTCCTTTGTTTTTCCCCTACCATCCTTTCCCTCCCTACCTTCCCAACTCCTCCCTCCACCCCCTACCTAGAACTGTAAAGTTTGTTTTCAACATAGTGTCTTGTACATCTCACTGTTACAATGGGACAACCTGTATTCTTATTTAAGCATTTTGTTATATCCCTTCCCCTCCCCAAATTATAAAAATGTATATATAAGATGTAGGACACTGGAATCAGATACAGTGAAAACAGGAGTTATACCAGGGGAAGAACATACAAAAGAAACAAAAAAATTCACATAGTACATTAAGTACGTTAAAAACAATAGCAAGAAAGAAAACAAAGGGCTGGGAAGGTGGCTCAGTGGTAGAGCGCTTGCCTTGCATGCATGAAGCCCTGGGTTCAATTCCTCAGTACCACATAAGCAGGAAAAAAAGCCAGAAGTGGGGCTGTGGCTCAAGTGGTAGAGCACTAGCCTTGAGCTGAAGAGCTGAGGGACAGCACCCAGGCCCAGAGTTCATGCCCACGACTGGACCCCTCCGAAAGAAAGAAAGAAAGAAAGAAAGAAAGAAAGAAAGAAAGAAAGAAAGAAAGAAAGAAAGAAAGAAAGAAAGAAAGAAAGAAAGAAAGAAAGAAAGAAAGAAAGAAAGAAAGAAAGAAAGAAAGAAAGAAAGAAAGAAAACAAAGAAAGAAAGGAAGGAAGGAAGGAAGGAAGGAAGGAAGGAAGGAAGGAAGGAAGGAAGGAAGGAAGGAAGGAAGGAAGGAAGGAAGGAAAGAAAGAAAGAAAGGAAAAAAAGAAAGAAAGAAAGAAAGGAAGGAAAGAAAGAAAGAAAGAAAGAAAGAAAGAAAGAAAGAAAGAAAGAAAGAAAGAAAGAAAGAAAGAAAGAAAGAAAACAAAAACCACTTGTGTCCCTGTCTTGGGGTTCATTTCACTTAACATCATCTTATATGGTCATATGTACATAATTGTTCGCGCTTTTGTATAACTATATCTGTTTGTCATTTGTGTCTCCAGCCAAAGAGGATATACTTATACAGACCCTCATCATCATGTTTAAATTCCTGTCGCTCCCTCCCCTCCTCTCTCCCTCTCTTTTTCTCTCTCTCTCTCATCTCTCTCTCATACACACACACACACACACACACACACACACACACACACACACACACACACACACACACACACACACACACACACACACCCTCTCTTCCTCCCTCTCTCAGGTCCTCAGTGTGCTTCATCCTGCTTTATTTTACTCACAGCAGCTAACATTATCTAAAAGAGCATTCTTGCTGGGAATGTAGCTCAGTGGCACAGCTCCTGCTTTCCTTGTGCAACATCCTGGGTTTGATCTCCAGCACCACAAAAAGAAACCAAAAACAATGAAAGTGTACTTATCTGTGGAGGAAGAAATAATATGCCAACAGGACCTAAATGAAGACCATATCACATCTATGAGTCAACTCAAGAACAACAACAAAAACAAAAATATCACCATTAAGCTATAAAATAAAACCATATAGCCAAAAAAAAAGATTAGCCACACTATTCAATTTTGTTCAAAGAACAGTTGCCGAAAACCAGGAGTAGATGTGGTTACTAATTATTTTTAAAGACTTCTAATTACTTGCACTAAAAGGGAATGCACTGAAAGCAATTAATTTGTAAATAAAGTAGTTTCAAAGAGAACTGAAAGCTATTTTCTTCAAGCCATTTTTTTAAAAAGAATTGTAAAAGCAAAAATCCTTTCAATAAAATTCCATTCAATGTCATTGTATTTGCTACTAGTTGCTTTTCAAATAACTAGAATAAAATTCCTGAAATGAGACAAGTAACACATCAACCTACAATCCAGTACAAAATCAGCCAGCAATTTATTTAGTCATTATTTACTAATAAATACAAGGACCTGGGGACAAAGAGATGAAAACAGAAATCAGTTAGTGCATTGGCACAGCTCATAAGCCAAAAAAAGCTACAGGACAGCAAAACAACAAATGCGGATGGAGGTCCAAGAAGAGAATCACAGGGACTAATAAAAAAAACAGCTGCCTGCTGAGAGGAAGAAGGTTGTGCAATTGGGAATTGTTGATGTCTATTCATTTGCAATATTATTCTTTCAAAGACCTGCTTAGTATGCCACCCCAGCCAAGCATCAAGCACCCTTTCCTAAACAGCACAGAAGAGCCACTCCATAAATTCTGGCCAAATGAATAGCTAAAACTTCATGCTCTCTGCAAAGCAGGTCCATATATAAAAGCTCCAAAGTCCATTAAGACACAGTCAAGTGTTTATTCATGAAGAGTTGAGCAGTTTCAGCCTACAATTTCCCTTCTGGAAATTGGGCCCTTCTTTATCTACACAAAATCACTTACCCTTTTCATCATCAATCATTTATTGAGTTCCTGTATCTTAGTTGGATATAGTGAAATAAGATAATTGTTCCACCTTCCTAGGTCTTAAAATTCACAAGTGAGCAAAGGCATTCAAATCAATTATATCAAAAGTCACAAAGAAAATTTCATATTGTCTCAAGTATTAAGCATAGAATGAAAATGAGAAAATAAATGAGAGAGAACTTAATTCCTTTAGTAGTCAAAGAAGGTGTCTTCAATTTTATTCATCTAGAAACAGAGCTTAGGACGAAAGTTCAAGTGTACAGTTCACCAGAATGGTAGAAGAAATATCAGTAGGGGTGTGAAATGAAGACAACTAGAATTCTTTATCAAGACAGTAAGTATTATGAGTAACTTTTTTCAATCCCACTGAGGAAACTCAGAAGTATTCTAAACCAGACCCTATTTATTGGCCATTGGAGAGACAATTCCCCAGTAATTCTGGTTTGCTAGACAGCAAAGAGAGGTACAGGCAGGAAGGAAGCAGAAAGTACTCCAAGAAATTCCATTTCTGGTGGTTAGCACATGATGAGTAGCCAGGGCTCAGTACACAGATGTGAGGCAAGATTTATTTAGAATCTAGATGGAAATGATAAAAGATTCCAGGTAGAAAGAGCTGCAAAACAGGATGCATTTTGTTATACATGGGAAAGACAAGGTCAACCGACAAGTATGTTAGGGGCAGAGGGAAACCTATTGTAAAATCAGGTCAAAAATGCAGGCAAAGGTCAGGGTAGAAAAGGCTGCAAGCATTACTCTAATGCAAATGGAGATGATGAAAGCAGAAATCCAAGAGGCCACTGGAGTAGGGGTGGGGAAGGTAGCCAATACAGAGAAAGTTGACTTGATAATGAACCCAAGATGCAATAGTAATAAGGGCACAAAATCATTCCTCCTGGTTACCAACAGTGGTTCCTTCTGAAGTGGAAAGAAAGATTTGTTAAAATGATTTCTTCTGATCAAGTTAATATTAAAGACATATAGACAGACAGATCTCTGCAGATAATTACATATATTTGGGATCCGAAAGAAACATCAGAACTAAACATACATAAAGATGTGTACATATACTCATATTTGAGAGCTACATATTTGAGAGCTACATATATAACATTTGAAGGCTTTTCTGAAGCTTCCTAGCACTGGTATAGACAAGAATCCAAATAATAAATTTATACCAATAACCTTGTATTGTATTATAATCATCACTTAAACTTTCAATTTGCACTTTTACCCATTCACTCAACAAATATTTACTGAGAATCAGTAAGTTGTGGCATCACTGTGAGACCTGTAGGAAATTAACAGAATTTTATATATTATTCCTCATTTTTAAGTGCTTAGAGCCTGAGAGACCCTTAAAGATAAAAGACTAGCCATGATAAGTACCCTAACAGAGACAGTAATAAAACAATCATTTTCAACATAATGTATTGTACATCTCCTTGTTACAATAGGTCAACCTATATCTTTTTTTGTATGTTTTCTTTTATTTTTTTTTAATTCTTATTTATTTATTTTTTGTTAAAATACCATACAGAGGTGTTACAATTACATAGGCAAGATAATGAGTACATTTCTTATCAAGCATTGTTGCCTCCTCCTCCTTTGTTTCCCCTTCCCATCCCTTCCCATCCTCCTCCCCCTACCAAAGTTGTAAAGTTCGTTTTTCGACATAACGTTTTGTTGTACATCTCATTGTTGCAATGGGGGTCAACCTATATTCTTGTTTCAGCATTTTGTAATTTTCCTTCCCATCCCCAAATTAGAAAAAATGTATATACAAGATTCATGGCACAGAATCAAATACAGTGACAACAGGGGTTATACCATGGGGGAAAAACATACAAAAGAAACAAAAAAAATCACATTGAACGTTAAAAATAACAGCGACAAAGAAAAATCCTCTTGTGTCCCTATCTTGGGGCTTATTTTGTTTAGCATCATCTTAAAGGGTCATATATACATAGCTTTTGACCTTTTCTGCTTGTCTGGGGCAGTGTCATTCTTTCTGATGGAGGTATAGAATTCATATATATATATATATATATGCATATATATATATATATACTATATATATATCGCATTTTCTTGATCCATTCATCTACTGAGAGGCATCTGGAACTGGGAGGGAGGAGTTTGGTAAGTGGGAGGGAAGGGATAGTAGCTGAAAAACAAAGGACAGGGGGGTAACAATGCTCAATGGGAAATGTACTCATTACCTTACTCATGTCACTGTAACCCCTTTGAACAGTATCTTTATAATAAAAAATATTTTAAAAAATCATGACTCATGGCGAAAAGGATTATTTTCACCTAGTAAAACCAGGAAGTTCATGAAAGGAAATAGTATATAAGCTACAGCGTAATTGTTTTTCCAAAATTTGTAGAATTTGTAGAATTTAACCTGTAAATGCTGAAGATATGAATGCCTTTCACATCTTTGAAACTTTTTTGTTGTTGTTGTCGCTGTTCCTCAGCTCTTCAGCTCAAGGTGAGCATGCTATCACTTGAGCCACAGCACCACTTCCAGTTTTCTGGTAATTAATTGGAGATAAGAGTCTGATGGGCTTTCTTGTCAAGGCTGGCTTTGAAAGGTGATCATCTCAGCCTCCTGAGTAGCTAGGTTTACAGGTGTGAGCCACCAGTGCCCCATTAAGTCTTTGAAACAAAGAACAGAAGCACAAGGCAGGACAGTGGTGGGAAGATGATTCTGAAGCTCATTAAATAGTCTAATCTGTTTTATGATAAAATTTGTAAATGGGTTGTAAATGGGTTGTTGGCTATTTGTAACATAATAAAAGAATTAACTAAATTTCTTGTGCTCAATATGAAAAAACAGTTCATTTTCTATACAACCAAACATTTTTGGAGGACCCAAAAATGAAAACTCATAATTTCTTTTCATATCCATCTTAAGGAAAATAATGTCCCACAACAATAGTATACTGTGGACAATCATTCTGTACTTAGAAATTAAGTTTTCACATTGTTCATTTGGGTTTTTCTATGCGACACTGTAGGCTATTTCCTAACATACTGTTACTATAAAAGGTATCTGATTTTATTAATTTTTTCTGTACTATTACTGGGGTTTAAACTCAGGGCTAAAATACTGTCCCTTAGCTTTTCTGCTCAAGGTTGGTGTTCTGCCACTTGAATCAGACCTCTACCTCTGGCTTTCTGCTGACTAACTGAAGATAAGAGTTTCATACATTTTTCTGCTTGACTGGCCTCAAACTAATCTTCAAAATTTAACCTCCTGAGTAGCTGGAATTACAGGCATGAGCCATAACCACCTGACCTTATTTTATTCTTAAGGTCTGAAACACTTGAATCTGTAAGATGATTTGCTACTTATTGGATTACAATAAAAAGGAAAGAAAAAATATCTTGGCTCAGTCAGAAAAACGATGCAATATGGACTCCAGAAAAGCTAGCTCTGAATAGTGATAAAGTACAAGGGCATGGTGAGACCCTAGTGATAAAGAAATGATCAAGTGAACTCATAGTCAAAGAGGATCTCACAACCATGCATGCTTTCACTGTCTCTCCAAACACACTTCAGCTTAAATCCAGCAGTTGAGTTTCTTTTTGTCACTCTTTAAAAGACTATATGAAACATACTTTTACTATGCCCTTTAAAGACTTTTTAGTACAAGCCTTAAAAAATCAACAATTTCCCGGAAAAGAGGTCTTACATTAAATTTCTACTTTTTTCTCATAGTGGCTTTCTTAAAAATAAAGTAGGATCAAGTATTTAATCTCTAAGGTGGTTCTTAAGAGGACAGTCATGCTAACAATACATAATCACACATACAAGAGAGACTGGCAAAATAATACAAAGAAATGCAAACAGGAGTAGTGGATCAAACTTGCAATCTTAACTAACTGGGAACCTAGGTTTTGTGGTTGCAGTTCAAAGCAAGACTAAGCAAGAAAAATGTGGGAGATTCCATTCCATGGTTGCCCAGACATAGTAGCATATTCTTGTCATCCCCACACAATGAAGGAAGCTTGACAGGGGGCATCTACCTGTCATCCCAACAGCACAGGAAAGCACATTCAGGAGGATCACAGTCTAGGCTGACCTGGGCATAAAGCAAAACCCTATGTTTAAAAGTAACCAACACAAAAAGGACTGGCAGAGTGACTTATGTGGCAGAGTGCCTTCTTAGCAAATGAACGGCCCTGAGTTTAACTCACTACTGCAGAAAAAAAAAACTAGTAAGCAAAAATATTTTAGACTCAAAGAAAATACATAGACTCTCTTTCAAAAGTAGAAATGCAAAAGAAAAAATACAATCACTGACTCTATTAGATTCAATTAAGAAGGGGAAGCAGGATGAAAGAGCGTACTCTGCCATTTGACAGAGTACTAAAACAGATGCCACATCTCACAGCCTACGCCCAAAACAAAACAAAACACACACAAAAAGAAACCCACCATGCTGCAAGCTGCCTGTGTAAAGTACCCGTTGAGGTAAAAAGGGAAAATAAAACACAGAAGAGAATAAGTAGTGAATGTTATTTATAGAGACCATGTTTGCAGTTCATAAAAGTCAATGTTTGCAGCAAAAGATTAAGTAATAGAACTACTCAGTTTGTAAAACCAGAACAGGTTCTGTTTGCATCAACAGGTTCTGTTGAATCAGTATGTGAATTCTCTATTCCTACATCTTTCTAGGAAGCATCAACACACACACACACACACACACACACACACACACACACACACACACACACACAGAGAGAGAGAGAAAAAATTTATCCAGAGACTAAATCTTTTCCTCTTCCTTCTTCTATGAATGACATAGTGGCCATAAAAAGTTAACTCAAGTCAATAAATAACAGAGAAAGAGACAGTGATCATTATGGAGAGTAGAATAGAAAACAGTCTCTGGTTATTTATCCTGTCCTGACTTATGGATAGTTGGAATAGTTTATAACATTTTTACATTGTGGATTTCAAAATTCACCTCTCCTACTTTTCAAATGATCCTTTGAAGATATCAGTGTTGACAGGCCAGACCTTGCGGTGTCTTGAGAGGAGCAAAGCCTGTTCTCACAGGCCCACACAAGTAGAGATGTTGAAAAAAACAAAAACCTCCGCAGGTCACACATGGTGATATGCCAGATGTTAGAATACCAAGTGGGCTGCCACTGAATTATGTATTTGAACTAAATGAACTGCTTTACTTACTGGATTAATGTGTCATTAGGCTCACATGTTTCTAACCCCTAGAAAGCACACTTTAATTTTAACCTCACCTAGATGTTATTGCATGAACAACTGGATAAATCACAAACATCATGTGCAATTTGCATCTATTTCTTAAGGTTACAATTTTTGAAGATCATCCTGTTCAAAAGTAGATTTAATTAACAAAATTCTGTATACATTTCCCCTTTGTTGCTGTAGGGTTTCTCCAGATGGACAGGTAGAACAAGAATTTCAGGTACTGGAAAAGCACATACAAATCACACAAAATCATCAACCCTTAGGAAATGAAAGACTTGTAGATCCTTGGCTTCAAATACCTAGGTGATCAGCTAATAAGAATTGGTTTGTTTAGGTTTGTTTGTTGTTCTGCTTGTTTCCTTTTCTTTTATTATCTTTAAATAGTTGTACAAAAGGGATTCAATTCAACATGTCATTTTTTGAATAAAATGTATCTTGATCAATGTTACCCCTTTCATCATTTTCCCAAAACTATTGAACCTGTTCAAGGAACAATTTTTAAATAGTAAATCCTCTTATGAAATGAGAGAGAAAAGTATGAAGATTAAATTGTTTACATTATCTATAAAACATTTTTATTGCAGCAAATCACCACTCCAACAACAGCTGTGTAATTGTAAAGCTTATTATAAAATATGCGACATCTTGTCATAACTATTAATTGTAAAATATTAAGAATCTAGGTCTACAGTCACTGGCTTAAAGCTCATGACTCTACTCTTAGCTACTCAGGAGTTTGAGATCTGAGGATCACAGTTCAAAGCCAACCTAGGCAGCCTACTACTCATCTCCAATCAACCAATGAAGGTAAAAAGTGAAGCATAACTCAAGCAGTAGAGCACCAATCTTGAGTGAAAGAGCTAAGTTAGGGCATGTGACCCTGAGTTCAAGCTCCAATTTATAGGCACAGATATAAAGCAAAGAATGTAGGTTAATACATAGAATTCAGCCTGGTACACTTGCTATTATTATCTTCTTATCTACGGTTTGCTTTCACTACCCAGGAATCCCACAACCATATTTCCACTCCTTTTCTTGTTACTTCTGTGGGGGAAGGGGACAATGAGGGAGAGAGAAGATAGCCAAGTATGGAATGCAGCACAATTGTTCTGAAATGACAAAACTGACAAAGCTATGAAAGCAAAGGATGCGACAGCTTCAGAATTCTGACCTTTAGAACCTGAAACCAATAAACATGAATTCTTTTGTATCGTAGGTAAAATAGCAAATATTTCCTGTTATTAAAATATTTTGGCTTACCTTCCTAAGACTAATGTAGAGCCTCTGAAAAGATAACTCAACAGTGACAATAAAAAAGATTGTGCAATGTACCACTAAGGGAGATTACAAAGCATATTATATTTCCACTTGGAAGGAAACTTAAATTGTAGGCACAGATCCATGAAGGCTTAAGTTGCCCAGGCCTTTGCTCACTAGCTCACCTTTCTTGTTACTGAGCCTGCTTCAAAACTCTTGACAATCACAGGACCAGCGGGCTATGGGGGAGGAGAGTAATGAAAGATTCTCCCATAAGTAACCAAGAAAAATCACCCAAGGTAATTGTGAAGCCCATCATACCTACACTGTTTATTAGAGCTGGGATAACTTGGGCCAACATGAGACAAATGCCAGGCTGTTAGTATCAGAAAGGAGGAGGGTTGACCTGGTTCCCCCCTCCCAAGCTCAAGTTCCATGAAGCCTTGGACCACCCAGATGTGAGCTATGCTAGCTATCCTCTTAAACTAAAGTGGAGATATTTATTCAGAATTATGGTTTATACTTACAGTGAGCATAACTTTGTAAGGATTTAAACATTACATTCATAGAAGTTGAGGGCTTTTTTTAACTACATCTGTTGAACAGAAAACGCTCAAGTAGTAGGGTATACTATAATATTGTTTTCATTTTAGAATCTTCTTGAAAATAATTCTATACATTCCTCATAAAATATGTATTTCTGCAACTTTTTTGAGTTTTTAAATAAAATTTTCAGCAACGTTTTAAAAGCATCTGTAATAACGTCTTACCGCATCTATAGTTTATGGTTTTGTTTTTAAAGTAGCTCAACATTTTAAAACTTTTGTTTTTATCAAAAGCTATAAACAAAAGATAGGGAGAAGAATAATTATTTATTGAGATAATGTTAATTTAATCGATTAAAAGTAAGGCTAAGCTTTGTTTTGATCAGTTCTCAAAAAGTGTTAAGTAAGTTCATTTTCTTTTTACAACTTGCACTCTTAAGGGCATTAAAAAAATTTTAAGTGAGTATGCTTCAGTTTAACTTTCAGAAATCAAGGCCAGCATAATATTTACTTTACCTAGTTAAAGGAAGTAACCGAAGACCATTCTATATTTGTGCTCAACTTGTAAAGGGCAAAATGTGAGAATACTTAGTTGTGATCATTGCACAGTGTAAGCAGGCTGGCCTGTTGTGATTTCAGGCTATGCCACCTATCTGTAGGGCCTGCGCTTTCCATACTTCCTCTGACTTCGCAATTCACAGGGCCTTTTAAAGACCTCATTGAAAGTATGCTCAGGAAATACTGGCCCACTTCATGTATCACTACTGTATATCTCCATTATCAAATGAGATGAAATGCTGCTCATCCAAAGTATGCACAGTACATAATACTTGGTAATGAAAATTAACAGCTATGTTACTGAGAAGAAGAAATAGGAACTCTTATTGAGATAGGAATAAAAAGTGACAAACATAACACATGGCAGATAACCTGGGGTCCATCACAGTGCTTCGGGTTCCCATGGTGCCACCGGCAAATTCTCAAGTGTTCTCCTTCCCACAATCAATGAAAAAGGCTGGAGTGGCTCAAGCATAAGCCACCAATCAGTGTAAAGCCTAAAGAAGAAGCAATGGGAGAAGCTCTTGTACTCTAACCACCACCCTCCGGGAAGACTATCAGACTCCTCTTTGAGAAACCTTTCCTAACCCAGAGTCTCACTCCTTTCTTTTCACTTTCAAATAAATTTTCTACCTGCTTTAAACACACTCCTGCCTTTTAATTCTTTAATGAGCATAGAAAATTAGTCAATACCCCTAGACACCATTATTACTACTTGAAGTGTTTACTACATTTTTCGCACTACCTACTATAACTCTCTACCTATAAAGCAGTTTTCTATAAACCAGTATGTCATATTAATTCTGCAGTAGCTCATCTTTTTCATGTTTTGAAGGACTCTTAATCACACTGGAAGGCCACATGAAGCAAATTACTTAAATTACGTTGATTTGTGAAACTGTATTATACAATATTCACACATGCAAATCACACTTGGAAATCTTAGAAGCATGTATTTCTAAGAACTTATCTCTTTAGATGATTCATGACTGTATTTAGTGAACTGTCCAAAACTACTACATTGGGTCCTCTTAATTCAAAGATTCTATATTCTTACTGGCTAAAATTATTTGTAACCCACGAACAATTTGCAAAAAAGAGTATTACTTGAGTCATTTGCAGATATATACACACATGACATACCCAATGCAATATTGGTCCCGGACAGTGTTAAACAAGGATACAAACATGACCAAGGACTTCCTGAAAGCTAATTCCATATTTCCTGTTGAACCAACAGTTCAGTTTCACTAATTCAATGTTTGCAATGAATTGACAGACTATAATTATTGTGAAAAATTCAAACAGACTATATATGCTATTTTCTGTTAAACAACAGGAATGCAAAGTTGAAAAGCACTGGTTCTTGCTCCCAAGGAAGTTATAGAGTACATTTTATAAAACACTAAAATATTAACACAACTGCTAGATGGAAATATATTAGAAGGCATCATTAAAAAAACAGTATCCTGGGGGCTGGGAAGGTGGCGCAGTGGTAGAGCGCTTGCCTTGCATGCCTGAGGCCCTGGGTTCGATTCCTCAGCACCACATAAGCAAATAGGAAAAAGCCAGAAGTGGCGCTGTGGCTCAAGTAGTAGAGCGCTAGCCTTGAGCTGAAGAGCTGAGGGGCAGCGCCTAGGCCCAGAGTTCAGGCCCCATGACTGGACCCCCCCAAAAAAACACAAAAAAACAGTATCCTGATGGGCACTGTGGTTCATGTCTATAAGCTTAGCTACTCAGAAAGATGAAATCTGAGAATTCAGGTTTAAAGCCAACCTGGGAAGAAAAGTCCAGAAATTCTTATTTCATTAACTACCAAAAAGCTGAGCAGGGGCTGTGGCTCAAGTGGTAGAGTGTCAGAATTGAGCAAAAATGCTCAGGGGCAGTTCCAAGGCTCTGACTGGGGCTTAACACAAAACAAAAAACACAAACAAAATAAAACCAGAAAGAAAACAATATCTTTTATTTTCCTACTATGTATAAAAATGTAATAGCTAGTCAGGGGAATAATTATAAATGACAACTGTCTGTCTGTGGTTAAAGTTAGATAATACTAAAAATGCTCTGCTGTTTGCTGATGTAATGACCCTAGGATCCGATGTATCTTTGAGATAAATCAATATGTTCATTATCTCCATAGGCTGAATTTCATGATATATCTATAGATTGTCTGAGATGCAAATTGTTCTCATTTAGAATATTTAAATGTTAATCTTTGATTACATATCAATAATATAAGAATCTGAATTTGGAGACTCGGGACCCCTATTAAATAATCCTCTAAACTTCAGGCATCCTCCCTCTTAAATCTCCACCTCTAGCTCACTTTCATCCAAAAAGGAGGAGGAAAGGATACAGTTAACTGATAACTGATATAAAAAAGGCTTACTTAGAAGGAGAAGAAGAAGGAGAAGGAAGGAGAAGGAAGAGGAAGAAAGGAGGAGGAAGTGGAGGAGGTGGAGGAAGAGGAGATGAGGAGGAAGAGGAAGAAGAAGAGATGGAGGAAGAAAAGGAAGAAGAAGATAACACAGCTCCCCCACTTTTTCTTTGATCATTCAAGGCTGATACAGCTTATCACTCTTTTCTATGCATCATGAGGAACATGAACAATACTGGGTAGAAAAAGAAAGACTAGGGAGACTCTGACACTCAACAAAGGCAACTGAATTCAGTAAAATGAAAACACTAGAAAGTGTGGAGGAACTGACCTTGGATTTTATCCAGAAGACAAAACAATGCTGTGGAGGAATATTAGAGACTGATGTTCCTGACAGCAAGAGTTGGTAGACATGACTAGAAGGAGAATACCAAATTAGAGGGGATCACATTATCACAGGAATTCAACTACGTCATCTCAAAACTAACCTACAAAGAGAATGACTGGTGGTGATGGTGGTGGTGGTGGTGGTGGTGGTGGTGGTGTGTGTGTAGGTGGTAGGACCATAGATTTTGGTAAATACTTAACTACAGGATATCTTACATATCAATAGATATATGGCTATTAAAATCTAAGTCACACTAGAAATTTCCAATGAAAAGATTATAACAAGAGAAGAGGACCAAGGATACACTCATGGTGCCATCAGTCAAAGCATTTGGCCACTACTTCTCAATAAGTAGAAAGCATAAACCCAGACCTGGAGCTGAATAAATGCTATTACAATCAACTGCAAACACAATACAAGGTATTTCTTCTGCTAACCACTACAATGAAACCTAAAATAAAGAATCTGAGGAATAACTACAAATAGGAAAGGCATATTTGCCTATGGTGGGATAAATATCATTTAGCAGCTGAACAATAAATAAGTTTCTAAGTTTATCACTATCATACAATCTCAAATACTTGTTGAAAGGCACATTTTTTTCAGGAACACTTTTCTTCATAGTATGAATAAACTGAGATAAAATAGCAACGAAATGAAAGAAACATCAAGGCAGAGCCTAAAAGTTCTCTCAATTTTAATTATGTACTTGATCTTTTTTTTTTTTGGTTGGTTGTGGGGCTTGAACCTTGGGCCTGGGCGCTGTCCCTCAGCTCTTCAGGTCAAGGCTAGCGTTCTACCACTTGAGCCACAGCATCACTTCCTGATCATTTCTTATGAATGCTCTTCTTTTTTTTTTTTTTTTTTTATCATTTTAAAGGCAGTACATAGCCAGGCTCCGGTGGCTCATGCCTGCAATCCTAGCTACTCAGGGGGCTGAGATCTGAGGATCATGGTTCAAAGCCAGCCTGGGCAGAGAAGTCCGTGAAACTCTTATCTCCAATAAAAACCACTAGAAAACTGGAAGTGACGCTGTAGCTCAAGTGGTAGAGCACTTACCTTGAGCTGAAGAGCTGAGGGACAGTGCCCAGGCCCAGAGTTCAAACCCCATGACCAGCAAAAATAAAAATAAAAAATAAAGGTAGTACATATAGCAAACATGTGGAAAAAATTAAATTTTGATCAACAATCAAACTAGGACATAGCTAGCAAGATCAATAGAAAGCCCACGGACTGGGAGAAGATCTTTACTAGCCATACAACGGACAAGGGTCTCATATCTAAAATATACTTGGAACTCAAAAAATTAAACCACCCAACAACAAATCCTCAAAGAAGCAACTGCCCAATAAGTAAGTGGGCGAAAGACTTAAAGAGAAGCTTCTCTGAAGAAGAAAGAAGGATGGCCAATAGACACATGAAGAAATGTTCAACATCCCTAGCCATAAAAGAAATGCAATCAAAACAACATTGAGATATCACCTCACTCCAGTTAGAACAGCAAAAATCAAGAACTCTAACAACAACAGATGCTGGAGGGGATGTGGACAGAAAGGAACCTTACTTCATTGTTGGTGGGAATGTAAACTTGTTCAACCACTTTGGAAAGCAGTATGGAGGTTCCTCAAAAGACTTCACATAGAACTCCCCTATGACCCAGCAATCCCACTTTTGGGCATTTACCCTAATGTTTACAAAAAAGACCACACTAAAGCTACCAGCACAACTATGTTTATTGCAGCATTATTTACCATAGCTAAGATATGGAACCAACCCAGATGCCCCTCAGTAGATGAATGGATCAAGAAAATGTGGTATATATACACAATGGAATTCTATGCCTCCATCAGAAAGAATGACATTGCCCCATTTGTTAGGAAATGGAAAGGCTTGGAAAAAATTATGTTAAGTGAAGTAAGCCAGGCCCAAAGAAACATAGGTCCCATGGTTTCCCTTATTTGCAATATCTAGTATAGGTATGAGTCAAGCGGAAAAAGTCAGAGAAGGTGATGTTAGGAAAACGAACCCTCAAATATGTATTTTAATGTTTTTGTTTCTTTCATGCATGTGTTTCTAACACATTTATAAGATTATTTCTTGGTTGCTTTGTATGTCCCTCCCCCACAGTGTAACCCCTGCTTTCACTATATTTGATGTCAGTATAACATGTGGAGGAGATGGGGACAAACAAGTCGTTTAAGGATTCAGGTGGACCTGTTGCAACAATGAGAAGTACAAAATGTCATGTCAAAACCAGCTTTACAATGTCGGAGGGGGGGAGGGGGGGTATGATTGGGTGGGGGGGAGGGGGTAGGCTGGGAAGGGAGGTGAAGGGTAAACAAAGGAGGAGGCTGCAATGCTTGGTAAGAAATGTATGCATTATCCTGCCCATGTAATTGTAACCCCTCTGTACAGTATGTTCTCAAATAAAGTAAAATAAAATTAAAAAAAAAAAAACAATCAAACTAGGAAGTCATTTAATGAAATAAATAGAAAAATATATTTAAAACTATGCCAATAACAACACATTATATACAGCAGTTTATCTTAGAGTCCAACCATAGGCCATAGGCACCTAATTAAATCAGCTAAGAATAAAATCAAAGGCCCCCTGAGACTCACTAACAACTTCTTCAACTAAGTTTTTAGGGGAGAAATAAATGTTCTACAGATTTCTCTAGCACATCAAAGGACATAAAAGAGTTGATAAGATAGTGCTTATAGAGAAAAATACATACAAAAATCTATAAACAAAGCAAGCTTGTGGGAAGGAAGAAATGGTAGGGGGAAAACAAAAGAAGAGGCAACAATGCTCAATAGGAAATGTACTCACTACTTTGCTCATGTAACTGTAAACCCCTCTGTACAGCATTTTTACAATTAAAAATGTACAAGAAAAATAACACATGTTAGTCAGAAACTAGTGGATCTTTCCTGTAATCCTAGCTAGTCAAGAGGCAGAAACTTGGAAGATCACAATTCAAAGTCAGTTTGAGCAGAAAAGTCTTTAAAATCCTGCCTCCAAGACAACCAGACAATGGTGAGCTGGTGGTGTGGCTCAAGTGGTAAGAGCAACCATTTGAGCAAGTGTAAAGCCCTGAATTTAAGCCCTGATTCCATCTAACACACATAATTACTCCTCTTTATAAAATAAATATTCATAGATAGAAAAATGAACAAAGGTTACATAAAGAAATACTCAACAAAGTTATTTGAGAGTGAATTTTAAGCATTTTATTCAGAAAAAAATCAAAATTTTCAAATTTGTATATTTAATGCCCTCTTAATAAGCATTCGATTTATATAATACTGTAACAAAATTATAAACATATTGGCAAGCTATTAGTAATATATACTTAATACTCAGAAAAATAACTGGAATAGGAAAAATAGGAAAAATATTGGAATAGGCACAGTAATTTAAAAATCTTAAATCTAATTGATTTGAAGTAAAGACTGCATTCCTTCCAAATATCAGAATTCCTATTAAATAGGACTGTCCCCTCCTTAGGATCTGTGATTTATGATTCAGTACTCCAAGGAATTACCTATACAACAGACCTCAGATAAGTAACATCTAGGCCAGTATTATTAATTAACTAAAGATACTTTAATTTTTATTTTTGTCACCAGATTTTAGGTTCACTCTCCCCTAACCAGCCTCTATTGTAGACATCACATCATCATATAAACATGTTTTTTTTTTTCCAATTCCATTTATAACCATCATTTATATTGTATAATGACATGTGTAAGCTTGTAATAATGACATCTTGAACAACGTGAACTTACTAGGAAATCAATTCACAGAATCAGCTCTAGGAACAAGAATTAACAGGCAGATTCAACCCTAGGCAGAAGAGAAGCTTATAATCAGCAAGGCCTTCTTCTCACTGCCTGGGGTTTTTGTTTGTTTGTTTGTTGTTGTTGTTTTGTCAGTCATGGGGCCTGAACTCTGGGCCTGGGCACTGTCCTTCAGCTCTTCAGCTCAAGGCTAGCGCTCTACCACTTGAGCCGCAGTGCTACTTCTGGCTTTTTCTGCTTATATGGTGCTGAGAAATTGAACCCAGGGCCTGATGCATGCAAGGAAAGCACTCTACCACTGCCTGGGTTTTTCTCCCATAATTAAAAATAAGATTAAGTTCACAAAAGAGAACCTGAGGAGATGAATCTATAAAATCCTATACAAGAAAACATGATTTTCATATAGTAGTTGAGAGGTAAAAATAATTCTGTGCAAACAAAATACCCAAGGAAATTGTTTTTGCATTGCATATTGAAATTGTGGCTTATGTAAGTAGAATACCTTTTGGAAATAGGTTGAGATGAATTAAATGGACACTTATTTATAAGAAGATAGCTTCAAGCATGTGTTAAATAATAATTTTCATTCTTTGGTCTTCTATAAGCTTTACTTTTTAAATGTCTACTCCTATAAAACTACACCATTAGAAATGATTACAGCTTAATGTGGATGGAAACCAGAATAGCAATGGAAATAAAATCACTTGGGTTTATTTCCTTTAAAGTTGTTAGGGGCTAATTGGAAAGGAAGACATCAAAGTTTGTAAACAGCTGTAGTTGCTAAGCAACACAAACTGTTGAGATGCTCTATTCCCCATTTATAATCACATTCAAATAGAGAAAGATCTAATTTTCTTATTTCAACACAGTATTTTCTGCAGTTAATAATTCAGAGAGGTTGATCATATATAAAAATTTTTGATACTGCTACACCACATGAATTATGACAACACATTTAAAAATTAATTTTATTTACAATCAAAAAAAGGAACCAATATCATTATTACATTAAATTAAATGTTCTCTGAGTGTGAAAGTCTATCTTTCCTAAGTACTTTAGTATTTCCAAGTACCTTAACAAAAATTCAAAAGTTATGACACTTAATTGAAAAGTGAAGCCCATCTATATTGTGCCTATACTGGTAAAGTAAATGCCTTAAATACAGGGTTAGAAAATGTAAATTTGACATTCCAAACAGCTGATTTTATTTATCACTCAGTAAATACTTAATAAATCAGAAAAATGAAATAATGAGTGAGAAGTCCCACCTTTCCTGGATACCATAACTACAGCGGGAAGACTGAAGTGTGAGAAAGGAAAATTGCCTACTATAAGAAGAATAAATGCAGGTACTTAAAGGGACTACTTTTAATGGACTTATCTCTCTCCAGACAAGGATTCTCAGACAGGGAACTTCTGGATGTCACTTTAATGTCTCTTTGGGGAGTCTGTGAGATCAAAATTATTTTCATGGTAATAGTAAGAAAGAAGTTAACATCAGTCAGAAAATAGTCTGAGGTTTTCTCCCATTTTCTTACAATTGTACAATGAAATTTCCCTAAAGTTATCTGATAAATGATATCCCCAAAGGCAGGAGCAAAAAGAAATGTTCAACTATCATGAAGTAAAGAATTTCAAAAACTATTATATGATACTGCTCTCTCCTCACTAATTGTTTTTTCTTTCAAAAATATAATAAAATGTACCAATGTTATATTTATCACTGAAATTTCTAAAAGAGTATATATATTTAAACTTCCAGTTAAATTTATTTTCTTATCCTTTTACCCCCTTTGCAGTTCTGGGGACTAAATTTGGGGCAAGTGCTCTACCACTAAGCTATTAATTCCTAATTTTGATCATTCTTAATACTTTTTTTTTGGGGGGGGAAGGCGGTCCGGTCGTGGCGCCTGAACTCTGGGCCTGGGCGCTGTCCCTCAGCTCTTCAGCTCAAGGCTAGCACGCTACTACTTGAGCCCCAATGCCACTTCTGGCTTTTTTCTTTTTGCTTATGTAGTGCTGAGGAATCAAACCCAGGGCCTCATGCATGCAAGGCAAGCACTCTACCACTGAGCCACCTTCCCAGCCCTCATTCTTAATACTTTTAATCCATACAATGTTCATTACCACCTCCAAATAGTCATCCTTAGTGAAAACGGTTCTTGAGATTAAGATGATTGAAGGTCAATGGCTTGATGATTTGGTGTGTCTTGCAGATTAATTTTGGAAGTAGAAACAAAAGTCAAGTATGTGGTGATTACTAAACTGGTTATGAAGAGAGGGACAGAAAGCTATGATGTAGACCTAAGATAATAGCAACAGAACATTTTTTCTAATAATGTATGTAGTTTGCAGATGCTTCTTTAAAAATATAGAGCAATTTGTAGAAAATGAGTAAAAGTGAAATATTCCCCAGCAAATGAGAAATGAACAGGAAAAGAGGCTCCTTTTCCACAAGAAAACTATACTCAGCCTCCACCCATAATTCTAGAAATAACTTTAGTTCAAAGATGGGCATCCAATCATCTCTTATAGAAATATTGACTGACAATATGGAACCAACCCAGATGCACACACACACACACACACACACACACACACACACACACACACACACACATACACATAATGGAATTCTATGCCTCCATCAGAAAGAATGACATCGCCCCATTTGTTAGGAAATGGAAAGACTTGGAAAAAATTATACTGTGAAGTAAGCCAGGCCCAGAGAAACAAGGTCCCATGGTTTCCCTAATTTGAAATAACTACTGTAAGTTTAGAACAAGCAGAAAAGGTCAAAAACTATGTACATATGACTATCTAAGATGATGTTAAATGCAATGAACCCCAAGACAGGGACACAACTTGGTTTTTTTTTTCTTTCTTGATATTGTTTTTAATGTATCTAAAATGTACTTTGTGATTTTTTTCTCTCTTGTATGTTCTTCCCCCACAGTATAACCCCTGTTTTCACTGTATTTGATGTAGTTGCCCTGTATCTTGTATATATATTTTTCTAATTTGGGGAGGGGAAGGGAAACAACAAAATGTTGAAAAAAGGATATAGGCTGACCTATTGTAACAATGACATGTATAAAACACTATGTTAAAAACTAACTTTACAACTTGGGGGAGTAGGGGAGAGTTGGGAGGTGGGGAGGGAAGGTATACTAGGGGAAAAACAAAGGAGGAGGTGACAATACCTTATAGAAAATGTACTCGTTGTCTTACTCATGTAACTGTAACCCCTCTGTATACTATTTATTACAATAAAAAACATAAAAAATAAAAAAGAAATACTGACTGAGGAAAAGATGGTAGATTATCACCAGGTTTATCATATTCTGGAATGTATTACTTTTTAAAAGAATGTTATGGCAATCAACGTTAACATTATTTTCTGTCAATATCACAAACCAAGTGCAGTTGCCCGTAATCCAAACTACTTGAGAGACTGAGATCAGGAGGAATGTGGTTCGAGGGCGGCCCTGTCATACACTCAAGACTCTTCAACATATACTGCACATGGTGGCACACTTCTGTCTTATTAACCACATGAGTGCACCTGTCATCCCAGCTTCTATAGTAAGCAAAATATAAAGTCAGGAGAATGCATGGGTAGGAAGCAAAACTCAATCTCACAGAGATGGAAACTCTACTCAGTGGTACAGTACCTGCAGAGCAACATCAAAACCCTTCGTTCAAACTTCAGTACTGCCAAAAACTAAAAAAGGATAAGAAATTAACACTAAACAACACAGACCAACTTTTTGCTCAATGCTGTTTGCTAAAATTGCGCATTCAAAAGCTCTTCTTCCAATTTTCAGGCAAGTTAATTATTTGTCTATGTAAATGCATGAGCAAAGACAACTTTAGGTTACTTAAAATGATAAAAATACTCTATATTTCTTAAAAAGAACACTAACAACTATGAATATGTGATTTATGACCAAAGCAATAAAGTGACACTGTCCATTTTTCAAGCATAGTCTTTTAACAAAATTAAAGAGAACAAATTGTTTTAGGAAGAGTAAAAAGGGACAGGGAGAGTCAGTGAGATTGTTTGTAATACATTATAAATATGTTTGAAAATGTAACAATGAAACCTCCATGTATAACTGATATTTGCTAATAAAAATGGTAAAGAAAACAAAAGGGACAAAATAGCAGAAAGGAAGGGAGGGAAGGAGAGGAAGAAAGTTGGCTTTCTTTATGTTTCATAAACTTCCTGGATTATCCATTAGTGATTGAAGGCAAGCAACCCAAAACCATTTCCAAGGTTTCATAAAAAGGAGTGAGATTGTGAAACCATTCTTGTGGATGGTATCAAAAATACTCTTGAGTGAGAAAGCTTGTGGTTTGCCTAAAGGCCAGAGGGAAAGCCCCTGGTTGACCATAAAAGGGCCGCCTGCAAGTTCTCCCTGCAAAGTATACAGGATCTTATTTACACTAGTCTAAATACATGCCATTCCCGTGTGTTCATAGGCACTCCTGAAGGCTGGCCAGGATAGGAAGATCCAAATAATACAGGCAAACAGATTCAAAAAGTCTATGGCATTGTTTCCAACATCTAGTGTACTTTATTTGTGTTATTTAGCTTCTTTCATAATTAAAAAAAATCTACAAAATATTGAAATGATATTATTTAACAAGTGCTATCTTTAGAGATACTTGAAAATAAGCCTGTAAGCATCCTCAGAAAGAGAGAAAACACATTTCTCCTAAATAGACACTTTTCAAGTACTATTACAGCTGTGTGAAAGTTGAGGAATAAAGAAGAATGTGCTTGTGGTCAATAATAATGTACCATCTGTTTACATTTCTTAGTAACTTAGATGGATAAATGTTTTTAAAAAATCTAAGAAACAGTGAGTACATAATCTAGCATGACCTAAAACTGGCAAAAAATAAAAAATACAGCCAACATTAAATTAAAGGACTGCATATTGGAGGTATATATTGCTTGGCATACATGTATACATATATGTAAGCATGTGTTCATATGTGTATATTTACAGTATTAGAATATCTTGATTAGAGACCAATCAAAAGTATTATGAATGACAACAAATACCATGAATAATGTTAAAATTTTGGTAAAAATTTGTTAAATATATTTTTTAAATGTTGAGAGAATTGTGGGATTCTGATTGTATTAGATGTATTAGATCGCAGAGATATCCAATTATAGCCTTTAAGGTCATCATCATTTTAAATGATGATGATCAGTCATCTTATCTGCTTATCTTTCCAGGAAGAGAATTCCCTCTAGAATATTCATGTTTGATGATAACAACAATTCCAGTAGCCCTCCTAACCAAAACTGGTTAAATAATCAGTCACATCTACATAATGATCTGCCTTACCAGGATAGAAGGTATGTCCACAGCACAGACCAAAAGTGACTCAAAGGCAGGCTGCAGCTCACTGCAACTCTGAGAAGCCTCATTAAAATATGTTACTAAACCAGGTATTCAGTTGCTCATGCCTATAATCCTAGATACTCAGGTGATTGAGATCTAGTTCAGGAAGACAATTTAAAGCAGGAAAGTCTCTGAGACTCTTATCTCTAATTAACCATAAGAAGCCAGAAGAGGGGCTGGGAAGGTGGCTCAGTGGTAGAGTGCTTGCCTTGCACTCATGAGGTCCAATTCCTCAGCACCACAGAAAAAGATGGAAGTGGCACTGTGGCATAAGTGGTAGAGCGCTGGCCTTGAGCTGAAAAGCTGAGGGACAGCCCCCAGGCCCAGAGTTCAGACCCCACGACTGACCAAAAAATAAATAAAAAAGAAGCTGGAAGAGAAGCTGTGGATCAAATGGTAGAACTTGAGTTTTTTAAAACAGTTCAGAGACAGCACCCAGGCCCTGACTTCAAGCCTCTAGATCAACACAAACGTGCGTGCACACACACACACACACAGATGACCCGCATGCATGTACAGAGGTTACTGTTGTTGACCTCCATTACTACCCACTAAAACTCCAATGGCTCCTTAATCATCCTGTTCTAAAAATCCCTTGTTAGTTGAACTGAGGTGTGCCAACCAGCAACATCATGTTACTTCTGCTTCCCGGAGCTGGGAACCCAGTTGCTGCCCAGGCCAAGAGAAGCAGGAAGAATTTTAACAAGACTTGAGACTTAGAAAATACTGGGGTCTAACCACAGGTACACATATTATTTCTTGGATATTCTCTTTAAAAGCTATATTGGAATGCTTTGTTAGTCTCCTTCTATTAAACTTGGTTTTTACTCTATCAAGTTTGTTTTTGTAAAGTCCTGTATTTATTTCCAGTCTAGCCACCCAGACAGGAAGATGGACAGAGACACATTCAATAGACTAGGCATTTGTTAGTCTTCTCTATGAGGCAGTCCTAAATTTTTCAGTTTTCACAGGCAAGGGAATTAAGCATTCATGGAGTCAGGATCATGTAACTGAAAAGTGGGTAAATGGAGATTTAGATTTAATCCCAGTCCCAGACTTCCCTAAGCAACATTTTTATCCTCTGCCTTTGCTTCCACTATGGTTTCTTCCTATCCCAAATGTATTCCTAAAAATTACTAACATGTACTACTAGGAGTTAAGAACCCTAACCCTCACTGCCTTGGCTACATACAAAAAACAAATACAACTGTAAACGGTGCAAGCCTGCATTGCACCTACCCAAATCAGAGATTCATTTCTGGCAAATTGACTTTAGGGGGATAAAAAGCGTGAGCTCATGAACCAGACTGCCTTTGTTGGAACTCTGCTCCGCCACTTCATCTTGGATGAGTGGTTTATATTCTCCTCAGATTGGGAATTATACTGGTAATGCCTCTCATTGGTCTCTCCCTCCCCATCCCCCTTTTCCTCTCCATTTTCTTCTGCTTCTCTCTCCCTCCCCTTCCCTCCGTCTATTTTCTTTTCTCTCTGTAGTGAGGATTAAAGGAATTAATGGATACAAAGTGCTTAGAAGCATGTCTAGTGGATTGTAAACACTCGAGAAATGTTACCTATAAGTGGAAACCATTCTGATATGACCTGAAAGTGCTTTTTTAAATAAACAAAAAAGCAAGTGCCAGGTTTGTTATCTAGGCAGTTAGTAAAATTCTTCCAGATCAATACATTTGCTTCTGTCTGTTCTGACCTGCCCACATGAATGGTTTATTATAATTAAAAATGAACAGTAAAATCCATCATCAACTTGAAGCTCTTAAAGTTTCACTGCCTTAATCAATTCCAATGTCCAGATATTACCAAGATAGGGAGATAGATAGATAAGACAAAAACAGTAGCAAAGACAGAAATCCTGTCAAGACCCAAGGGAGGGAGCATCAGGCTTGCCCCTTCACAATCCATTCTCAGATACTGATTTCTAGGAAGTCAAACTTTCAATAATTGCAATGTCAGAAAATGTCCAAAATCTTACCCCATACCTACTCCCTTCTGGTCAAAGTCCTTATGACATTTATTTTCTTGTGGGAGAATACCTTATAGGGTATTCTTAAACCAGCACAATAACCTCCACGCAAAATTCATCACTTATATTTTCACCTCATTTCAGATCACGACTCCTGCTCCTCTTCAATTCCCTACCCCAGGATCTTTTTGAGGCTGCCTATAAAGACATTCTATCTTCCTAAATTATGTTCAGTCTTCTCAGTAGATCCTCTGTGACCTAATCAAAGCATGATGTTCTTTACCCCTTCCCAGTTCCAACCCCTAAAATAGAGTACTAATGATCTACAATACTAATAGTTTACTTGTTTATGTTGTTTGTCCTGTTTCTGCCCTTACTAATATGTAAATTCTAAGTCAGGGTCATGCATTCTATTCACTGTACCACCTGTACCTAGAATCTTGCTGCATGTGTAACAAATGTTCAAAGAAAATTTGTTGAGTGGATAAATTATTAAGAGCCTTTATTGATGTCTCTTAGAATGTCTCTAGGAATCTGTACAATATTAATTAAAATATATCAGCAGGAAAAACTTAAGACAGCTGCATGCTTCCTCCTGGATAAAAATTCAAGCAAAGCCTAAAGGTTTAAGAAAAAAGAAAAAATATTTAAAGTTCCATTTATAGCTGGGCACAGGTGGTTCATGTCTGTAATTTTAGCAACTCAGGAGGCTGAGATCTGAGGTTCAAAGCCAGTCCATACAGAAAATCCCGTGAGACTCTTATCTCCAATAAACTACTCAGAAAAGGCTGAAAGTAGTACTATGGCTTAAATGGTAAAGTGCTAGCCTTGAGCACAAAGAGGCTCAGGGACAGTGCCCAGATCCTGAATTCAAGCCTCAAGACTGGCAAAAATACAAAACAAACAAAAGTTCAAGTTATAAATGCTAGCACCTATATCTCTTTTCCTAGAGCAAGAGAACTATAATGTATGAATTTGTTATTGTATTCATAAACTGCTTTGCTAAATGACAACATCTTTGTGCAACTACTTAAAGACAAGATAGATAGATAGATAGATAGATAGATAGATAGATAGATAGATAGATAGATAGATTTTAAATAGATATCACTGTCTTTCAGTTCAAGGGTCCATTCTGCTCTTACAAAACTGTTCAGCCCAGGCAAAGTTGGTAGTGACCTAGCAAAATGAAAGCAATTGCTCATGTAGCCAGAACGTCGGCTAACAATTCATAATATTGCAAAAAGCACCTTGGGAATTTTAATAACCACAGACTGAGCAGTCTAGTTTCAATTCTCATCTGAAAAGTTCACCCAGTTGCATCAGATCTCCTTATCGTGGTAATTGGTGCACTCAAGATCTCCCTATGACTACAGAACCACGAGGGTTAATATCATCAAGACTTCAGAACTGCCTTCCCAGGAGCTAACCACATGTTACCACATCAACTTTTAAGGGAGAGGACACTAGAATTCTTGTACTGTCTTCTGTATTTGGTTTGGCAGCATTTGCCATTCCACCAACAGGAGGCTTACGTTTATATTTTATTTTTATTTAAAATATATATTTATGAAATTTATGGTATTTATTTCTATTAAGACTTTTTGTTACTATGATGAAACACCTTACAGAACAATTTAAAAGCAGAGAAAATTTAGTTAGGCTCATAGTTTCAGAGTTTCAGTTCATGGTCGGCTAACTGCATTGCATGGACCATGGTGAGACCAAGCATCATGACAGGGAAGGCCAAGCATCATAGCAGAGGAGAATGACCACCATGGTCAGGGAGGATGAGCAGGTTGAAGGAGCATGTAGATGAATAAAATTGATCAGTGAATGACAACAAAGCAAGAGAGAGAGGAAGCACAGGTACAATCTTCAAGGACACACCCCCATGACTTACCTTCTCTAGTTAGGCTACACTTACTAAAGTTTCTAAAACTTTCCAAAATAGTGCCACCAGCTAGAGGATCAAGCCTGCAACAATGGCCCTTTTAGGAGAACACTTCATATCCAAATTGTAACAAGGTTTATATCCTATCTATTAAGTCTATGAAAAAGGGGATGCTTTAAGTCCTGTAGGAAGTACTATTTACTGATTGCTCATAGCTCACAGAGAATATACCCAGGATTAAGCAATCTTTAAACAATCAGAAATCTGGAATGGTAAAGTATTTCCTTATCTATCACCTGGACTATGTTATATCAGAGTGAGCACATAACAGCAGGTCTAATTTCTCAGCACCCAAGTTGATTTCATTTATCACAAAAACTATCTGGAAGTATTTATAGCAGAGCTTTTACCTCTGGTTTTTTTTTTTTTAATTTAGTTAGTTAGGTATTTAGTTAGTTTTATACAAGTACTGGGGCTTGAATTTAGGCCTGGCCCTGTCCCTTGGCTTTTTAGCTCAAGTCTGGCACTTTTGTAGAGTGAAGGCCTCTAAAAACTTGAGCCATAGCTGCACTTCTGCTTTTCTCTTGGTTAACTGGAGATAACAGTCTCACAAATTTTCCTGCCCCACTGGCTTCAAATCTTGATTCTTAGATCTCAGCCTCCTAAGTACATAGGATTACATGTGTGAGCCACCAGTGCTTGGCGTCACTTCATTTATTTTCTTTTTTCTTTTCTATTATGAAAATACCATACAGAGGGATTACAATTACATGGGCAAGGTAATGAGTACATTTCTTATCAAGCATTGTTGCCTCCTCCTTTGTTTCCCCTTCCCATCCCTTCCTATATCTCCCTCCACCGCCCCCCCCCCCCCCCCCCCGCCTGGCCAAAGTTGTAAATAGCAAAGCTTTTACCTGTTTCCTGTTTTGCTTTTTGTTTTTGTTTTGTTTTGGTTTTTTTTTTTAAAAGGTACTCTTTTTTTCTGGTGGTACTGGAGTTTGAATTCAAGACTTCTCACTTGCTAGGCAAATTCTGCACTTCTTGACCCATGCCTTCAGCCCTATTTGGCATTGGTTGTTTTTGATGTAAGACCTCACTTTATGCCTGGACCAGCCTGGGGTGTGATCCTCCTATTTGTGCTTCCCTGGACGTGCATGTGCCATTGTACACAGTCCATGTACTTCTCCAGAAGCCAGGATGATAGGCACATGCCACTGTTCTAGCTACTGAGTGACATGCAATCTTTTGAACTTTATGCTTGGACTGACCTGGATCCATGATCCTCTGATCTCTAACTCCTAAGAAGCTTGGATTACAGTCTTGAGCCACCTGTTTGACCAAATTTTTTTTCATGTAATGAGCATGACATTAGAAATTATATTTTAAAAATAACAACTCTCTTTTCTGATACAAAAGGAGTTCAGATCAGCCAAGTATACTGCATTCTCTCAGAAGCTCTCATTTCACCTGAGCATGAAATGTATTTACATTTTTACATAGAAGCATTCATTTTTCACAAAACATAATTTACGTTGTTGTTTTTTTTTAAAGTGCTTTTTTCTACTATTTGTCATCTGGACCACACAAACAGAAAGGCATGTGACAATGAGGGAGACAGGGTTGGGCTTAGACAGCCTCATGTTCTGGTCCCCACCAACAACTTCCATGACTAACAATGACCTCACAGCTTCAGAGTGATATCATTCACACAGAATGACCTCTAACCTCTACCAGGGTGCCTTTTGTGTTTGTGAAGTCTCAAGTCTTGAAAATATCTAGTACAAGCTCACTTTTCAATTTACTTAAGGACATGAATATCTTGGTAGACGTTGAGAAGAAAGCAGTATTGGCCTCCGTCCTTCAGGTCACCACCAAGAAGCAAGCAGAACAGACAATCAGAGGAGGAAAACAGGAGCAAGAACAATGTAGGTGTATCCTATACTAGATATATACACACATAACATGCATATGTACCATGTCCCAGTCATATTGTTTCATGTGAGTTACACGGAGCACCAAATTTACACTGATTTCTATCAACTTCAAGTTAATTTCCCTATTCAGAATTCTCTTTCAGTTCATTATTCTCTACATATGCCTTAGTCAACACAAGCACAGCAGAATCTGCAGGGAGCAGATGAAACTGGAAGTAAAGAATTTCAGTCAATATTCCAAAGGCACAAACCAAAGATAAGGACAGGTGCTAGACAAAGCCTTAGGGGAAGAATGAAACTTAGTGGCACAGCATTGACTAGCATGTTGGAGGTTCTCCCATCATCCACAGCGCAGAAAGAAATAAAGATGAAGACAGAGATAAAGACACAGAGATAGAGAGACAGAAACAGAGACACGTCAGAGGCAGAGGGCGAGAAGAGGAAAGAGAGAGGTGGGCAATATGAATTTTGCTACCATGTTTTGCAGCTATATTACTTCTTTCTTTTGAAGTAAAGACATTCCTGAGAAATGACGCACCAAAACATATGCTCCATTGAGATATAACTACAATCACCCACACAAATTGAGGTCCTCCTTATCAAGAGCATTGTTCTTCTGTTTTCTTATATTGAATCTCCAAGTAAATTTAGGGTGATAAACACTAATTGCAGATAGCTTCCAAAATAAATTACTGCTCCTTAGGGTAACATTTTTCTATGTGCTTTATATTTGGAGTTTGGAAGGCATTTACTCTTGACTTTCCAAAAGGTGGTCACAAAATACAGGTATGTATAAGATCCATGTACTGTGCAATGAGTAAACAGTCTTGGAATGAAATCAAAGCTCAATGTAGTCAGAAACCACTCAGAGAGACGTGACTAGTAGGATGATGGATATATCTTACTTAGAAAGACAATAATTTCTCATTCCCTGATCTGCTTGTCTTAATAAACATGATCAGTAGGAAACTTCTTAGGAAATAAAGACTAGAGAACACATTTGCATAGGTAAAGTTTTTCTTTTTTGTTTTTTTTTTTTCATGGTGCATAACTCACAGAGTTGTTTACAAACAAACCCCACTGGTATTCCACTTGTATCCAGAAAAAGGAGAGAGAGGGAGGGAGAGAGACAGAGAGAGAGAGGGAGGAAGGAAGGAAGAGAGGGGAGGGGAGGGAGGAAAGAGGGAGGGAAGGGGAGGGGAGGGGAGGGGAGGGGAGGAAGGGAAGGGAAGGGAAGGGAAGGGAAGGGAAGGGAAGGGAAGGGAAGGGAAGGGAAGGGAAGGGAAGGGAAGGGAAGGGAAGGGAAGGGAAGGGAAGGGAAGGGAAGGGAAGGGAAGGGAAGGGCTCAACAATATTTACAAGTAATATATACGGGTAAGAAAGGATATTCAGATTTGTACTTTTGTGTGTGTGTGTGTGTGTGTGTGTGTGTGTGTGTGTGTGTGTGTGTGTGTCAGATTTGTACTTTTGGATCTGTGTGTGTGTGTGTGCGTGTGTGTCCCCATAGAGTGCCAAATGTTGGCAGCTATATTCTTAGGTCTTAGGAAAACAGCATTTTTTGTAAAGTGCCAGAAACAACACAGATCGTTGATAAGATGGTTTTGAGCAGTGAGGCAGCTGCCGTGGTGTTCTGACTTTGACCACATCTAGTCTCTGGAATAAAAGTAAGGGCACACCTTAAATCTTAACTCAGAAGGGCCACCCTGAGGACCATCCAGCATTTTCATGCTTCCTATTAGAAGAAAATATCACTTGAATTGATTCTTACTGAACCATCTCTTTGAGTTAGGTTTAAAAACTAACAGAGTATTGCTCTTAATACAGTGTAATATAAACTTGCTGGAAAATAATAAATAGAATTTAGGAAAGAAATTACCAATACCCTCACTCTTTCCCTGGCCCTTTTGGATAAAATACTAATGACTTATTGTATTTTCCTCTCATCTTTCTACTGATGCAAAAAATTTATGGAGGCTTACTTGAAAATATTTAAAATCCTATGTCCACCTGTGTTTTCACCTGGCATTACTATGTGAGCATTTTCCATGGGGAGAAGAAAGTTTGATCATCAGTCTGTATCCCATGAGGACCCACAGCCCTTTATATCACAGAACGTCTCATAGTGGGAGGGTTCTTGCTCTACTGGCCAGCCATGGTATCAGGGTTAAATTCATGTAGAGGAAATCTGAGAAAGTAGAAAGACATAGAGCATAGACAGATATATCTGCTTCTGAACACATTCAGGTCCTCAGTGAATTCATCAAGAAAAGATCCTTTTCCATTAAGAAACACACACAGGGGGAGATCACTTTTTTTTTGGAAATATCCATGGTCCATGATTGTTCCTTTTAAAACAAGGTCACTTGTGTAATGAAGAGAAATTAAAAATCATTCATGACCTCCTTTTGCCTATGAGTTATGTTTCTTTAACATACAATGTAATGGAGAAAAAAAAATCTAATGTTCACTTGTCCTAGACATACCAGGAGCATTAATATCATTCCAGCTGGTCATAAAAATAAACACACACACACTCTCTCTCTGCCTTCCTCTCTGTCTCTCTGTCTCTCTCTCTATCTCTCTCTGTCTCTCTGTCTCCCTCTTTGTCTCTCTTGCTCTGTCTCTCTGTCTCTCTCCCTCTCTGTCTCTGTCTCTGTCTGTCTCTCTGTCTCTCTGTCTCTGTCTCTGTGTCTTTCTGTGTCTCTGTGTCTGTCTGTCTGTCTGTCTGTCTCTCTCTCTCTCTCTCTCTCTCCTTCTCTCTGTTTCTCTCACACGCTGTCTGTGCAGTCACATTTCTTTATAACAAACTGGCCCCAGGAAATTATTAATGAGGGGTGAGGAGGTTACACGGCAGCTCAGCCCAGAAGAATGTCTGAGCAAAGAGAGAGCAACCTATTCAAAAGGGAGGAGGGCTGTTTGGGGGAAGACTGGCAGTTTGAAAAAGAATTACTTCCCAGCCAAAAAAGTTTTCTATACTGTGCAAAGCCAAAATGAAATGAGTCATAACACTCCACACTTCCTAACCACCATGCATTAGAGGAATGACCTCTGAAATCCTAAGGACATCCAGAACAGCACTAATTAGGAAACAGTACTGCCCCCTCCCCCCTCCAGCTGTTCCCCGCAGTACTATGTTTGAAGATTCATCTTAGACCATGCAGCCTCAATCATGGTGGAAGCAGTCACAAACTGGATGACATATTATTTGTAACTTTTGGCTTTGCCTTCAGGAAGAGATATAAGCACATGCATTCCAGAAAATAAAGGCAGTTTTACTGAAAGTATGCAAGCCCTGGCAAGTCCAACCAACACCAACACCTCCTACATACCCTTTTCAAAGCCATACATGCAGTTAGAAAAGGACAAAAGTATTAACTAGAGGTTAACCAAAGAGTTCAAAATGTATCACCTTAAAAGGTGCTATTATAAACCCAAAGATTATTTTGAGCTAGAGACAACTGACAGCCAAGAAATACTGGAAGAGTTTTACACTTCCAACAATGTAGGAAGAGTTCTCTTTTACTTTAAAGTTCTCTATTCTCTGTGTATCTGCCCAGAATTGGGCATAAATTCTCCAAAGAAAAGAAAATGACCTTTGTGACCAGAGACAGAGATGAGACTAGGATAAATTAATATAAACATGTTATTAAAATAATTCTTACCTAACAGCTGGAAATTCTTACCAAAACTTAATGGCCCTAGGAGCCCAAATCCTCTTCCTTTCACCCCAGTCTTTCTGCACAATTTCTTACCCTTTGTTAAAATGGTGTATAAAACACTTATTTAATCCTATATAGTCTTTCTTTCCTATTCAGTCCCAGTGTTTGTGAAATTTTCACTATTAATAAAATACACATGCCTTTTTCTCCTATTATGCTGCAGTTTAATTTGCAAGGCCCAGCTAATAAAGGTAAGAGGTGGAGAAAAAGATGTATACTCTCTCCTATAGTGGAAAAAGCATTTTGAAAAGCAATATAGCATTGGGGGGAAAGTATCTGTTCATACTAACAGTTAGATATTTTTCTAAAATGTTCATAATTGTTGAATTACAATATGACTATACATTATTAAATGAAGAAAAAAGATTAATAAAAGTACTATAAAATGAAATTTGCAGTAACAAATATAGTCAGCAGTTCACAATTTTTTAGCTTTAAATTTTTACTCACTAGCTCTTTCAATTTCTGAGCATCTTCCAAGCTTGATTGACACACTGTAGATACAACTGCTTCTATTCTAAAGACGGAGTAAGAAGAGTACACATTTCCTCTCCAGAGGATGACTCCGCACCTACTGCTCTATCACAATATTCTAGGTACTGAAGACAGATCAGTGAAAGGGAAAACCAAATAAAAGACTTCATAGATTTTATATTCCATTTTCTAAGTTTTGAAGTCACCAGTTACCCCTCAAGTTATGATTGATACATTGTAGTGTTCTCAATGTGTTTGGTTTTGATTGAGCCACCTACAAAATAGAAAGTTTTACCTATGACACTGCACCAGGTAGATGGTAAGCAGGACTCCTAAGTGATCTCAGGTACAAGGGCACCAAGATCCTATTCTATCAAATACAGTAAATGCTATGCTTACCACAAAGAAAACAAGCCACCTCCTACTTCTCTTCAACAACCAGCTTGAAATAGTCCTTCTCAATTTAGCCAGTATTAAACCTAGAGACCTATGCTTCACTTGGTTAGAAAAATTAAAGTCTTTACTTTCTACCTCAGGCACAAAGGATCAGGTTAAATCTTTGCTAAGTCCAGAAATAAACTCAGTCTCCAGTGGTGTTCTTCATTTAAAACCTCTGGGCCATTCCAAGCATAAATTTTCAGAGTACAGGAACTGCCAGTGAAATGCTTAAATACATAGGATAAATGTTCTTCCCCGGAATATTTTTCTGCCTTAGACTTCCTTCCCCAAAATTAGTAGTCACAGCCACAGTCATATGAACTGTTTTGTGGTACAATGTGTGTGAACATGTACACTGAAAATAAAATGTGCCCTATCTAGCATAGCATAGAACAATGTACTTAGCACAAGTAAGAATCTGCTGAATTTCAAAATAATCAAAGATTCTTCTAGAGCTTTTACTAAATATCTAATTTTTCCAATATCCTCTTTATACCTAAATCAACAGAAAATCGTGAAACTGTGAGAAACAAAGATTTTTTTTGGGGGGGGGGTCCGGCTGTGGGGCCTGAACTCTGGGCCTGGGCGCTGTCCCTCAGCTCTTCAGCTCAAGGCTAGCACTCTACCATTTGAGCCACAGCACCACTTCTGGCTTTTTTTTCTGCTTATGTGGTACTGAGGAATCGAACCCAGGGCCTCATGCATGCAAGGCAAGTGTTCTACCACTGAGCCACCTACCCAGCCCAAGAAACAAAGATTTTTAAGTTACACAATAATGACAGAATTTGCCTAAATCAGAAGTTGGGTATTACACATAGATAGGTAACAACAATGCCAAGTTTCTTAGTATATGTAGATAAACTTAGTCTGTAATACATTTCCTAAATTAGTTTTGTAATGTTTATTTGTTGCCATCCAATCACTGAAGAAGATATCAATATCGGCATTTAGTCAGAAAATCAAACAGATTTTGTTAAGAACATTTTGGAACAAGTATTAGTTTGTTAGTCACTGAAGTTATTGACAACTAAATCGAAATCTACCAATGTTTTAAGATATTCCATGTTGCTGGGTTTTGTTTTGTGTTTTTTTGTTTTTGTTTTTGTTTTGACCATGGGGCCTGAACTCTGGGCCTGGGCGCTGTCCCTCAGCTCAAGGCTAGCACTCTACCACTTGAGCTACAGCGCCACTTCCGGCTTTTTCGGTTTATGTGGTGCTGAGGAATCAAACCCAGTGTCTCATGCATACAAGGCAAGCACTCTACCACTGAGCCACCTTCCCAGCCCAGATATTCCATGTTTTAAGTTATTCTTTCACTTTTGTTTTCAGTCCTAGTGGAAAAGTCTAAATAACAGAAGACAGTGCATAGCAATTTTGGCAGCTGGCCTAGTATGTTAGTAGCAGAGATTAATTCTTCCTAATGCCTAAGATGTTTCCTAGTGAGTGAGATTCTTACCACTGAATAGTCAATGCATTGATCTATCAATGGTCCACAAAAGATAATGACCACCAAAAACTTCCCTATTATCTATTAATCTACACTGACTTAAACAGAGTAAATATACTTCTGCATTATTTTCTAACACCTAAATTTGACATAAAAGTATAAATGAAATGTCTTGGATCATTTTCAAATTCTTAGGTATACAGAACATTGATTAATGGTGTAGGAAAGTTTGCTGTCTCTTTTATCTATATAGAAAACAATTATTTACAAAGAAAGGTTGAATTTTGTCTTTTTAAGGGAACATCAAGGGAAACTTTAAAAATAAAATGCCAGGCGCTGGTGGCTCACGCCTGTAATCCTAGCTACTCAGGAGGCTAAGATCTGAGGATCGCGGTTCAAAGCCAGCCCGGGCAGGAGAGACGGTAAGACTCCTATCTCCAACAACCACCAGAAAAACCGGAAGTGGCGCTGTAGCTCAAGTGGTAGAGTGCTCGCCTTGAGCTGAAGAGCTGAGGGACAGCGCCCAGGCCCAGAGTTCAAGCCCCACGGCCGACCAAAAAAATTAAAAATAAAATAAAAATAAAATGTTTGGAATATGAAGCAAAAAGTCAAGGGCACACTGTTTAAATTAGTAAACTCAAAAAATAAAATGACTTCTTAAATATCTTGGACTCGATCCCTTAAGTTGAAAATGTTTACACTGTTAAGCTCCATTTGCTCTCATTGGAGTTACTTTTCAAAATTTATTCGATTCTGCAAGTAAGAAAGCCTCCCTTGCACTAAAGATCTTGATTTTCAGCCACTGGTTGCTTTGAAAAACTTTCCTTTGACACTGACTTACAAAGCCAATCATATGGCCAACCCTCTGAAAGACCTTTAGCAATGTGGCCACAGTCCAGGTTGTTTTCTAGACCAGTCAATGAAGGGTAGCAGAAGAATGACTCTGAGAAGACTGTGGAACTTAAAAAAGAACCAGGAAGAATGCATTCATATTCAGAAGGCATACCCACTAACAAATATGATACTAATTTCTACAGAACCTATTTCTAATAATTCCACTATAGTTTTCTTTCCTCTTACCTTTTTCACTTAGGTTGCTCTACAAGTGCATAATAGTGTTACTGTAATGTAGATTACTCAATGTTTGTCTTGTAAAAGCAAAGAAAAAATGTGCTTCTGACAATGTTTCTGGAGTTTCATTGTTCTTAAAATTTTACCAGATGCGAACATTTTTAAAGTTGCTATAAAAAGACACAAAATATGTCTTCTTACCAAAATTATGTATGTGTGTTTTTTCAAAGGGATGAAACTCAAGCTCTATGAGACCAAAAATAAAGCACGAGATATGAAGTTTGAAAATTATTCAACTATTCAAGTAACAATCCACACTCACTGTGGATAGTCAGGACATTTAACTCCTCCTAGCTCAGAAAACTAAGAATTCAGGATACAATTGCCTAAATACAGTAATATATGAAAGCACAAAGCCATTCTTCATTCCTCATAAAAGTCTTTTTAATTTTGGTTAACTTCAAGTAGAAACAAGAATGAAGAGAGCTGACTCTCCCAATAAAGAGTGAAAATGGATGTGAAAATGAATGATTTGGTCTCCAAGTCCTTCAATTACTGAGAAGCACAGGCATAAATGTGTGCAATCTGGCCACCACACTTACGTAAATAACAAAAGGTATGGTTTTAATTTGGTTGTGACACCATAAATATTGGCATACTGAACAAGTACTTCCTGCCATGATCTCTGCATTTTCTCTCCAGCTTTTGCTTCTATTCTGTCCATATGCCAGAGCTAAGGACTACTTACCTATAATATCATAGGAGTGAGTAATCAATGTTATTTCCAAGAAGAAAAATAAAACTGTTTCTTGCAGTGACTTTAAAAAGTCAAAATAATTATGGACAGAATCAATTACAAGTTATTGAACATGGACGTTATCATCAGGTTCATCTCTGCAATAAGTTAATTGCAATAATACTTTATCATAATGTTCCTAGTTTGAAAAAAATTTTCCTGGAAATGATACATGTCTGCTTTCTTGTTGAGGAAATAATTCTAAGCAGTCATCATTATAATTTTGCCCATTAGGTTCTTTGCACACTAATTTTACTCAGTCTAAGCAGAAAGAGGGAGGCCCTTCTCTGTATTCCCGTTTAGTTCCTCAAAATAAAGCCAGACACTACTTGTATCTCTTGGTTGTGAAATAAGACATATGACCATTGAAAGAACTTGAACAATGATTTATGATCCCAGATGCCGACGCCACAAGAGAACAGGCTGTATTGGCTCTAAGTAAGCTGTTCTCTCTTCACTCCAAAGATCCACTACTGTATAAGGCTCTATGTTAAAGGTTATCTGGCATTTTATAATCTAGCATTTGAAAATTATAGGAGAGAAGACACATAGGTATGCAAACTTCACAATTTTGCAATCTCATGAGACATAACATACTGAGGAAAATGGTGGGGTCACCACACCATGCAGGCTGGGCTTTGAGCACAGGTGGGCTTTGAACACACACAGTGAAGGATTCCACTCCACTGCACACTATAGTCCTTACCAAACAAACCCACCTACTCAGGCAGCTGGGTTGTTATACATGTACAGACCTTTAAGCTTCTGTTCCAGCTCCAGTTTCTTAGTCCTTTACAATCCAAATAATGCTATCTTTTGAAAATCAAAGAGCCAATACAAAATAAGCAATTTTGTATTCATTTCTTTTTAATAAAATAGTTATGAAATAAGTTGTTGTCCAGACAAAATTTATGTGATTGGATGAACTGTTAATTAGCTGGTTTGTGGTAATGATTTCACAATGTATACATGTATCAAAACATTACATTGTATTCTGTTAAATACGTTCAATTTTCATTTGCCAATTGTACTCAGTAAAGTTAAAGAAATACTATGAGATGATAAAATAGTTATATAGAAATATGAAATAAGTATGTCAAAAGAATGAGTAAAAATAATTCTGATTATTAAATAAATATTTAATGTTGTTATCAGGCATGGCTGGAAACATCACCTGTCCACCTGTGTCCTTCATTGGTGCCTGATCTTATAAAGCACATCTGTATCTGCTCACCCTTCAAAATTAGGATTTTTCAGTCCTAATTCTCATGGGAAAGAGTTGATTTCTGAATAAACCATGTGCTCCTCACATGTCTATGCCTTCTGCTGAGAACTCTCTCTCTTCCTATTCTGATAATTCTTTATCCTTTAAGATCTAACTTAGATAGTGGCCTCAATAGAATCACTAGCATTCCTGAAATCAAACAGACTGCAGTTATGTTAGCATTCCAAGGGTAACTATTGCCTATCACGGCAAGCATGAAGCACACACACAGACACACACACATAGGCACACACGCACACATACACATACAAAACCACATTCTGTTGACTTGTTTTCAGAATGACAAGGTCATTAGAACTATCTGCACTTGATGTCTATGGGGACACAAATGAGTCCAAGAAGTGCAATGGTGAGCAGAGGTCAGTCCATGGTGAGCAAAGGTCTGTCAGCTATGTGGCATCTTTCACAAAAAAAGGCTGAGATGAAATCACAGCAGACCATTGGAATGTCAAAGGAGCCTCTATGTGCATAGATTTGTTCTTTAGTCAGAGCATCAGCATCCCCTGGGAGCTTGTTCAAATACCATCTCTCAAGCCCCACCCAGGACAACTAAATCTGAATTCATATTTTAGTAGAATCCTAGGGGGTGGAGAATGTGTAAGTACTTTCCAGTGGGAGAGACACCCATCCAAGCTTGACTGGAGTGTACCCAACCAGGGCTAGACTGTGGGATGATTGTCAAGTGGTAATCTCCTTATAAATTATTTACTAGGGTGAGAAGGGACTGGAAAGCATGCTCACAGAGGAAAGGCTAAGGATATGTTTGCCACTATTCAGGCCATAGCTAAGCAGCATCAGACTGCAAAAATCACAAACATTTCTCCAAAATAAAAATGCCAATATTCACTTATTAGGTTGACAATCATTCTAAGCTGTTTAATCTGCTAGACTATATATTTTTAATTTTTGCCAAGGTTGACAGAACAAAATGTTAGGTTTAAGTTACATTCTCAGACTTGCAGTGCTGAGAGTAAGCCAGACTATAAGAATCGGAAAACATTCTCAACATATGTGTTCACTAGACAGCAGGACAAAATTCAAATGTCACAATGTAGGTACCAGCCCAGGTACCTGTCAGAAGAAGGACAGTAAGACAGCTGGTAGTTAGGTAGAGACTTTCGAGGGAAATGCTGAATGCCAAACTGATGAGTGTCAAATCCTTCCAATAATAGAGAACCTTTTTTTCTGCCAAAGGCCATTTAGATATTTATAACAACATCGAAGAACCATATAAACTGCAATAAGTCAGACCACCTGGGATAGCTGACAAGAGCCAATGAGAAGCATACAAATCTGTCCTGTCAAGTATTAAATTATTCCCTGGGCCTTATTTAGCCACCAAGCTGGATGTTCCCTACTCCTGTAATACATAGCCTCCAGTCAGAAGTCAATCTGGGTCAGGAGTGTGGAGATCCAAGGCTGTCATATTCACAGTTTTGAACTGTTCCAAAGGACTAGGCACTTCTGTTTCTGAATCATAAAGATATTTAAATTGGAAGTGTCTCTTAAATTCCATATCTACTTAAGACTGAACTAAAAAAAAAAGTCAAGGTCTAGAGGAATATTCACCATGAATGACAGGAAAATTTACTTGCTCAATACATTTTATAAATAACATAGATGGACTTGTTTGGTTTGGATAGAAACAAATTCCATCCAGCTGTTATAAGAGATTATACAAGCACACACAATCCTTCCTCCACAAATGTACCTGGAAAACAACTTTTGGAGGTGCATCCTCTTGAAAAACTAACTGCTTAAACTTGTACATCACTTTTTAGTGGTTTCCTCCTATGTGTCAGAAATTTTCAGGGCACAGTTGAGCAGATATCAGAGTCAGAAAGAGAAAAGTAGAAGTCATTCAATGGTCATTCTGTGGTATTAAGTCTTGCTACTTCAGGCTTAGATTTACCTTTTTAACACATGTTTTCTACATTTCACTCCGGTCTAAGAGCTACTGTTTACTGTGTGATTGTTTATATCTTCTGATACTTCATTTGTGAATCTTCTGGGCCTACCAAACCACTTTCCTTCACCTACCTATCCCAAACTAATCATCTCATTAACCTTCTAGATGGATTGCCCAAGCCAAAACACCTAATTTGGCAACTTTTCCTTATATTAGTTGTACTTCTGTAGTTGTTAGGCTGGCTTCAATATTATTATAGGGGTTTATCAACTCCACTGGTGGGAAACCACAGAAACTTCCCCTCAACTCCTCTCATTTCCTCCTGTCATCACATCTGTTTCAAAGATCACTGCTTCAATATTTAATTGAAATTCCTCTATTAGGCATGCTCAGTTCTTGCTCTATAATTTGCTATGCTGTTTTTATGTTCTACATTTTTACCTGTGTTCCAGTAGCAACTGTATAAAAATGTTCTCACTACATAGTAATTGCTTCCTCTCCTCTGGCTCTCAACATAGCCTAAAAAATTAAGCCAACAAAGAAAACCACATATTTCCTTTCTTTCCCTCTATTTGGAAACCATGTCAGTATTTTTCCTTCATAGAAACTTGGGGTCTCTTCATGTTTCTGGTCATCTTCTACACCATCATTTCATTTCTCCACCCTGATTGCACTGAAGTTCAATTTGCTTGGGCTTTTTGTCAACACAAAAAATCCTACACTATCTGAAAATCCTCATACTGCCATATCTCTGGTGTGTTTTACACTGTGGACTAATTTCCATGGCTTTTCTCTGTCTCTTTCTTGTCATTCCCCATTACCTACCAGAAGGCTGATTTTTCCCCTTTTCTGCTTCTTTTCCTGGGGATTTCTTCATGCAGACTTTCCTTTTTCCATCCAACTTCATTTTCTGCTTTCCAGCAACATTCATTCTATCTCTATCTCCAAGAAACAGATCTAATTCATCATTTGGCTGACTTAATAGCTGTGATAGAAGGACTGATCATGAAGTTCACTGTTATTTTCTAATGTAAGTGATGCATCAGTAGTCTTCCTTTTGTGCCTCCAATTTCAAATGACTCTCATTGAACCTATTTCTGAGATCACCTGCAAAGCAAACTACAGTGCAGATAATTTGATCTCCCCACACTTCCTTCTCTATATATTTACTCATCAAGTTCCCATTTCCTAAAATCCTCCTCTATATCCGGATCTGAAGATTCAAGCTGCACATTCCCAGGGCCCTTCAAAGTATGCCCCTACTAACAACTTTCCTCTGCCTCTTCTAATGGCACAGCTATAAATAAACTTTCTATGAACTTACATCAAAACCATACCATCAAAACCGTAACACTAATACAACTATCTTTTCTTCTTTGAGTACACATGAATTGAAGGCAGCAACTAACTCCGCTACAGTTCAGATCATAAGTGTTTCCCAAAAGCCCAAGTAGTAAAGGTTTAGTCCCCAAAATGGTGCATTTGAGAATTTGTACAATGTCTAAGAAATTGAAGCTAGTGGGAGGCATTTAGGTAAACAGGCACATTCACTTGAAAGGGGACTCCAGACTCCTCTTCCTCACTTTTTTTTTTTAAGATTTTATTTATTTATTTATTTTATTTTTTTTATTTTTGGGTCTGGTCGTGGGGCCTGAACTCTGGGCCTAGGCGCTGTCCTTCGGCTCTTCAGCTCAAGGCTAGCACTCTACCACTTGAGCCACAGCGCCACCTCTGGCTTTTTTCTTTTTGCTTATATGGTGCTAAGGAATCGAACCCAGGGCCTCAGGCATGCAAGGCAAGCACTCTACCACTGAGCCATCTTCCCAGCCCCCTCTTTCTCTCTTTTACTTCCCTGAGCATGCTGGCCATTGAGGATCAACCCCCACCAGGGGCATGTGGTATATATACACAATGGAATTCTATGCCTCCATCAGAAAGAATGACATCATCCCACTTGTTAGGAAATGGAAAGACTTGGAGAAAATTATATTAAGTGAAGTAAGCCAGGTCCAAAGAAACAGAGGTCCCATAGTTTCCCTTATTTGCATTAACTAGTATATGTCTGGGACAAACAAAAAAGCTCAGATAAGATGATGTTAAGCAAAATGAACCCCAAGATAGGGACACAAATAGTTTTTTTCTTCTTGCTATTGTTTCTAACATATTTATAAGGTATCATGTGATTTTTTTTGTTGCTTTGTATGTCCCTCCCCCATGGTATAACTTCTGTTTTCACTGTATTTGATATTGGTATAATTTGGGGAGGGGAAGGGAAAAAACAAAATGTTTAAATAGGGATACAGGTTGGCCCATTGCAACAATGAGATGTACAAGATGCTATGTCAAAAACTTTACAATTTAGGTGGCGGGGGCACTGCAGTTGAGGAGGTGGGAGGGACAGGATGGTAGGGAGAAAACAAAGGAGGAGGCAACAATGCTGGACAAGAAATGTACTGATTACCTTGCTCATGTAACTGTAACCCCTCTGTACAGAATTTTCACAATAAAAAACTTATTTTTTAAAAAAAAGCAATGAAACAACCTGGTTATGAGCTGGAACTAGGAACACTAGGATCCAGAATAATCCTTTCCTTTTTTTTTTCATTATGTTGGTAGTACTGGGGTTTGAATTCAGGGCCTGGAGCTTGTTAGGTAGGCACTCTACCACTTGTGCCATTCTGCCAGCCTCCTTCTGTGGTTTTTTTTTTTTTTGAGATAAGATCTTATTTTATGCTCAGGCAAGCCTTGTGGACAATCCTGCTATTTATGTTTCTCCTATAGCTGGGATAATGGGAATAGAAATACATCACTGCATGCAGTCATTGACAGATACTCTATCACTTAGGTTTCCTTTTGGGGGTCGGGGGTTGTCTTGAACTTTTCTATCCTGGTTCCTGCCTCCTAAGTAGTTAAGATTAAGGGTTTGAACTCTACATCCCACAGCAACCAACTGACCATACCAATTATTTGTACAGTGACAAAAAAGCTAACTGACACAAAGTCAAATTGGATTTTGCATTTTTCCACAAGGCCTCATTGTTTCCTCATTGGTAGGAATTAGCGTTCTTATTAGTGTTCATCTATGGTGTACATCTCAGTTTTAAGAGTTTACTTAGAGAGAACAGCACATACACACAGGAGCTAAATAAGGCAAAAATGGGAAGTGTTTTTCTAGTTCACACAGAACCCAACTTAAAGGAGTGACTAGGTCTTTTTTTCCTAAATGTAGGCCATCTAGCCTCAAATTAATCATTGAAAAAATGTTTTTAGGTAAACGGCATGTCACACATTACACAGGAACTATAATATCCAACATTGTTTGTTGTTTGTGAAGCCTGTGAGACAAAGCTGTTGCTACTCCTGCTGCCAAACTCCCACAGCAGCACTTTCAGGTTGCCAGGATGATGTGATCCATCGGCTTTTGAAACTCAGAAAGGCCAATTGAATTTTGCTAAAACTTTCTTACACAAGAATTCCCTTTAAAAAGCAAATGAGCCGTCTAGGATTGAAAGGAGCCACTGAATGAAGACATGGTATTGATGTAGAAATTATTAAGAATCTTTTGCTCATTTCAATTTCCAAATGGACTTCCAGTTTCCATCGTTCCTTACTGTCACTTCTACTGTGCAGAGCCTTGGACTTCATTTTCCCATCTCAGCTCCACTTACTGGATTAGTATGGCACAGCCTCATGCCCAATTTCAGAGAAGGTAAATTGATCCCCTGAAGCAATAACGAAGCTCTACTCAGCAGACGGTTTGAGAGAGGACTTATTATCTCTTCTCCAGTAATACAAATGAATGTCACCTGAGATTGGTTACAATAGTTTTTTTTTTACAAGATGGGCAGAGTTTTAGTGACTGCAAATCATAACTGCCATTTGGATTTCTATTTTACAGAGTTGTCGCGATGAGCCTACTTTGTAAACCAGAGTAATTATTTTACAATAGTTTAGACATCTCTGAACCCAGAAGGAAAATTTTACTTTCAATCATTGTATTTTCATGGAATAGAACCCAGTGTGATCAAAAGGCAGGTCAAGTCACATAACATGTTTTCAAAAACTGATTTCTAGCCATTTTCCTAAGTTGACCACATTTATAAATACACAACATTTTAGGCATATTTTTAAGTTTCACTATATGATAGCAACAGTAGGTTATGATAGCAGCAGTAGGTTTTATGCAATAGACAAAAACAAACCAGTACACAACCAACCAACAAATAGTGGTGACCTCATTCTCAACGTAGCACACATTCGCTATCCTATAAAACACCACACACACCCCTGAATTTGGACTGCAAATCTATCACTTAAACATCTACTAAATGACCCAATTTGTTTACATGGCCCTGTAGCTTTTTATGGCCTTTCCATAAAGAAGTTATTACATCCATTCCCTTTATTTTGTTTAAGAGTGTTTGAATGAGCACCAGAACCACAAGCTAGTTAAACAAGTCTTCCTTAGATGGACGTGGTCTCATATAATTCACCACTACCGGGGACATATTCAGAACAATGTTTGTCATTTGGAAACACCACACATTCCCACATGCCAAAAGTATTTCCTGTGCTTTATGCCATTTAGAGGTTCAGCAGATATAGTAACTAAGTACCCCTTTTTTCCATTTTCCAAGGAAAAGTGTGAGGTTTGCAGTCCTTCCAGAAGATTTGCACCTCTGAGTGTTAGCTGTGGCAGGTCAACCATCCAGAAAGATCTGCAGAGGAAGACTCCAAAGGAAATGTGAAATCCAGACACCCTAATTGATTTCCTGGGATCTAAATGTTAGTTCTAAAAGGAAACCATTTTAAAGCAGTTAGTTTAATGTGCTGCCCAACGGATGCCTATTAAAAGTTATCGGTATAGATTAAAAATACATTTTCCAGCAGGAAGAAAAACATTTTTTTCTAGGAAAGCAGAGAAATGATTTAATTTCTAATTTTACACTCCAGCATTCCTTTAAGCCTCATGCCTGCTAATATTCTCAAGAAAACAAAAAAGAAAGCTACCTTTTAGAGGTTATTTAGCATTTATCAATTCAATTTTCAGACTCCATATCTCTCCTTGTCCTAGCCTGACCTTTTTTCACCTGGAAAACCTTATCTTTTCACTTCTGATTTGTAAAAATCTGTCAAGAGAATTTTCACCTAAATAACCAACAAAAAGAAAAGATACAGTTTACTCTACACAACTATATCCCAGGGCTGGGAAGTTGGCTCAGTGGTAGAGCTCTTGCCTTGCATGCCTGAGGCCCTGGGTTCGATTCCTTAGCACCACATAAGCAAAAAGAAAAAAGCCGGAAGTAGCACTGTGGCTCAAGTGGTAGAGCGCTAGCCTTGAGCTGAAGAGCTGAGGGACAGCACCCAGGCCCAGAGTTCAGGCCCCACAACCGGACCAAAAACAAAACAAACAAACAAACAAAAAAAAAAACAACATCTATATCCCATATTCCTGAGACTGGTATTATTATAAGCTCAAATCTTTTGTGTCTCCAAGACAACATATATCTGTGAAGAGCTCCAAGATTCATACATATGTTATATAACCAAAAGCAAAGTCAGCTATCATGTGTATAGTAATGGAGACACTGCTGTTTATTACACAGGAAGCATCCTATTTCATTATTAGCAATAGGCATGCACTACAACCATGCACTCTACCACTAAAATATCTCCATCTCTGACCATAAATGTGCAGATCTGTGCTATTCAGACCTGCTAATGTGCAGATCTGCTGCCCAAAATTTGGGTAAATTTATTTTAGCAATTTTTGATGCGCTAAGGATGGAGCCCAGGGCCTTACACATGCTGTGCACATGCTTCACCACTGAGCTACACCTGGCTCTCAGCTAGATTGTTATCTGTCCTCGGAATGGGCAATATGATGACATATCACACTCTACAAAGAGTTATTATAGATCAATGCTATGTTCCCTCCTTTCTTAAACAATTGACACCCTACTTGCTATGTTATCTTGTTTTAAAGTATAATAAATCAGAAACAAACACCAGACTCGTTCTCTTTTCCAGACATAGTAAGACATTTCCAGTAAGAAAATAGTATTTTTTCTTCTAATTTATTCCCATCTTATTCAAATTTTAAGTAAATATTCCCTTTTAGTGTGCTGGTTTTAAATATGGCCTGCTGCCATTGGAAAAGAAACTATAATGCTTTAGTAACTCCTATCATACTTTTCTAGTCACCCCAGAGTCTGATTGTGTGTAGCAGTGTGGGAAACAAGCTGTGATTTATTCCTTAGTGGAAAATAAAAGACTGTTTAAAGGACAGATGTCCTTATAAATAGCCAACAAAAATAACTTCCAGAGACAACATGAGATAAGTCCCAGGAATTAGACATAAGTCTCACTCCTGTTGTTGATGGTTTCTCCTCTTTGTAGTGACTCCAAAGGCAGGTGCAGAAGCCAGCCTGGCTGATTTAAGTTACAGGGTCTATCTGTGCTTAAACACTGAGATGCTTAAAGTAATATCCACTCATAAGCAAAGATTTCCTAGAATGCAAACAGCATAAGCTTCAAAAAATGGCTTGCTATCCAAGAGAGCATATTTACTAAGAGAATTCTGGCATTTCCACTCCATTAGTATGACAAGGTGTTTACCAGGATTGTATGTATACAAGAGACTAGAATGGACTCATTAGAGAAATGACACCATCATTTGACTAAAGAATTTAACTGTCCCCTAAACTTGAAAGCCTTTTCTCTTAAGGACCTTAAGGCCCTTTCTTTGTTTGCAATGCAATAGCTTCACTATACTAAGTTGGCATGCTGGGAGCTGTCTCTCTTTTTATCAGCCTCCTGCTCCCTCACCCAGCCTCATTCTGCATGCCGTCTATTCTGTGAATGAAGGGTGAAAATAGTTCTTTGTTTATATAAAGAAGGCAATAGAGACTAATGTGGCCAGAGTCTTAACCTATATGTTGGAACCTAGGTTGTGTAGCCTGTGCTTCTGGCCAGTTCCGAAGTTCCAAACATGCCTAGTGATTGAAAGAAAATTCTAGCCATCAGTACTTAATTATGTACATACCAAAGCAGAACCCTCTATCTGCTTAGAAAATAACTAAAAAGAATGGAGTTTTGATTGAATCTTAATTTGGAAGATCACTTTCTTCTGTTCTAATGACTGCTGATGGTGTAAGAAGAGAATCACTCACCGCAAACAACAGCAGGGCTTTAAATACAAGGCTTTAACTCCAGTGAGGAGTTTTGAAGTGGAATGGGCATTACGTTCCCAAAGAACTTTGAACACAAAATGAATGGACTATTACTGCTATCCTTCTCACACTCAGTCCTAAGCACTCAGGAAGCTGAGACAGGAGGATCGCAAGTTCAAAATGAGGTTGGGCTACATAGTGAAATTTTATTTCCAGGAAAAGGAGGGGTAAGAGAGACAGGAAGTACATCTTCTCTTCTTCATGTTCCTAGATTCAAGGCAGAGCTTAGCACAAAGCACAGACTCATAAATATTTGCTGAATGAAAACAATATCCTACTAAAACATTAGACCATTTAACACATAAACGAAGAAACACCTGCCTCCAAGTTTGGGCTTGGAATCAGATGGAAACACTTACCAGCTGTGGGAACTCAGCTTGTGTTTGTGAATACCTCACAGGATGTCTGCGGATAAACTGTATACTATCGACAAACACTGGGCACAAATGTCACCCCTAACAGGAACTCCTGGGAGTTTTGAAGCTTTCACAAAGATATGAGACTCATCTACATACTCTCAAATGATATATCCAAATAGAGCTGGTCTCATGTTTATGCTGTTGATTCTAGCTGTATTATCAATACACCTTGTACACAGCAGCCACACAAACCTGTATCCTTGCTGTTTCTGTTCCTTGGACACACTTATATTAATGTATCTTTGAGATGATGGCTCCTCTTAAGAAGTAACACACATCTCATTTGGCTAAGATACATGCTGTGACTCAGCTCTTATTTGAAAATGATATAACCCAGTGCAAAAGCATCATAGTTCAGAAACAAAAAAAAGCAAAAGCGGTGAAACCAGTCTGGCAAAGATGGTATGGACTAGAAACATCTGCTAATGTACAAAAAGGAGCCTTCCTAGGTCCAAGTAACTAGAAATGACTCAGGACAACATGAAGTGTAAGGCCAAGTCTGATGACAGACCAAGCTACTGGAGCTAATTTATAATGTATTCTCAAGAAGGAAATGGAAAAATGAATCTATGATACCAAAAATACTACTCTTAACTTAGTTTTAATAATAAAGGCAGTATTACAGTTCCTCTTTATGATTTTTAGCTCCTTTTTGTTTAAGATTTAGGAGCTTCATAAACAATTTTTTTTGTAGGTCATGGGGCTTGAACTCTGAGCCTAGACGCTGTTCCCCAGCTCTTCAGCTCAAGGCTAGCACTCTACCACTTGAGCCACAGGGCCAATTCCAGTTTTCTGAGTGGTGTACTGGAGATAAGAGTCTCATGGACATTCCTGCTCGGATTGGCTTTGAACTGTGATCCTCAGATCTCAGCTTCCTGAATAGCTAGGATTACAGGCATGAGCCACCAGCGCCTGGCACAAACAAAATTTTTAAAAAGCTAAACTAATAACCATTTTAGGCAAACCATGGAAATCCACTGTTGTGAATTTATTTTCTGATGCTCTTGACCTAGAAGAGTTGACAGCCAGTGAATATATAATACAGGATAAATAATGTTGAAGTTCTGTCATTAAATACATTTCAGAAAAGCACAATGTGTACTCATGATTATTAATTAATTCCTATAGTATTTCTCATGAACATTTTGTGAAAATTCTGGCAACATAAAATGTTGAAATTATTTCTTAAACAATAAACAAAACTTTCATAAAACAAAGCCAGCCAATTTTAACCATCTTCCTTCTCCTCATCAATTAATAAACCAGAATACTCTCTATGTGCCTACCATTCCTGTTTAACAGGATTCCAGCATGTAATAGCAATGATGCTACTACAAGAACAATTTTCAGTCATCTGCCAGATTTCTCTACCAACAGAAATAACTACATTAGCCAGAGAAACATTCTATGTGATAGTTGTGATTATTCTAGGATTGTTTTCCTTAGTATTCTTACAAGTAATTGTTCAAGAGCAATTGTTCCCATCTCACCTCAAAACATGAGAAAGCATACAATCCTCTTACATAATACAAAAATCCTGCTATTTAAATAAAAATTAAAGAGTTTGAATTTTGACATCATAACTCCATTTCCCTAAGTGGTTCTAACATATGGAATAATATGTTACCACATTAGCAGTTTACCCTTGTTGCCACTAATCTGCAAGAGTGAACTGAACAAAGTCACTTCTACTCTCAGATTTAGACACCTTGGTCTTCCCAGCTCTAACATCCCAAGCACTACTTAGCGTTGATTTCCACTTGTTCATGGTACAAAGTACAAATGAGCCCAAAGCAAAAGATGAAAAACACTCACATTTCTGAGTATTTGTCATCCATTCACTGTTCTTAGAGTTCTTAGTCCATGTCAAATTCCCATCCTTGGAAAACACAAGGGCATGTCAATGGTGCTTTGTAGGAGTATAACACCAGGTCTAGGAAACTTGGTTCCTGCTTACTTGGTGACATGATGTTTTTGCCAAAATTATGAAGTGGTAAATACTCTGGTGAATTCCAACACTGCCAAGTCTATTTTCCAGTGACAAAAGCCAAATGGTGTGTAAAGTCTAAGACCAAAAAGATACTTTAAAGCAGGCCCACTGTTATAGTAGATACCAATGTTTTCCTCTAGTAAAGCATTGCACATACAGAACAATCCCAAAGACACTTCTTTGGCACATAGTAAATATTAGTATTAGTATTAGTAAGACTGTGGTCCTACAGAGAGCAAGACAAACAAGTTCAAGGCTCATAAAAAGCATGGGAGGAGGTGAGAAGTGGATAGAGAAGGATAGATAGACAACAGAAGAACAAATTAAGAAGCAACGAGACTATCAAAGCATGGTAAGTAGTATGTCCTTAATTAGCCCTGATGAGACAGTGATGGGGATCTAATTTAGACAGAGTGTGATCAAACAAAAACCTGTCTGGGAGGTGACCTATTCAACGTAGATGACAAAAAGGTGTTACCAGCACAGAGAGGTGGTCAACTTAGCCAGAGCATCAGATTAGGGCTGAAACCCCATGTCCCAGCATAGACGCTTAGGAGTTACAATTAAAGGATCTATAGGACAAAAGCCAGGCAGAAGCTATACCCTTACCTCTTTCTAGGTCCCTGAATTTGAGGGCAGGCTGAGGTAACAATAGACCTACTGTTGCTATTTATCAAGCTTTCAAATAAAACAATCAGAAACATTAAAATTAGTTAAGTTAATGAAGAGACTAGAATTATGACCACTTTGATAGAAAGCAAAACTTATGAAAAAATAAGATTTTTCTTTAGTATATAAATGTTTCAATTCATTATCACTCAATATATCAAAATGACACACTCTTTTCATAAAAGATGTGCAAGTTTGAAGGTAAAACAGCATCTTAGCACTAGAAAGACAGAAGTAGATGCAAATATGAAGAAAACTGGTAAGACGTTTCAGAATGATGAAATAAGAGGCAAGGCTAAGATTTAGGAGACTGAGACAAAGCTCTATAAGATGACATGTGGACAAAGTTTAGAGTCTCATCCTAAAATCCAATCCATTTGCAACTGATGAACAAATTTTATACTAGTTCTTAAAGCTTCTTATAGAACTTTTCTATATTTTAAATACATTTTGGAGTTAAATATGCAGGTCATCCAGCTAAATATAGAAAATTAGGATTGGCGCCGGGCACCCATGGCTCACGCCTGTTATCCTAGCTACTCAGGAGGCTGAGATCTGAGGATCGCAGTTCAAAGCCAGCCCATACAGGAAAGTCCGTGAGACTCTTATCTCCAATGAACCACTAGAAAACTGGAAGTGGCACTGTGGCTCAAGCAGTAGAGCGCTGGCCTTGAGCAGAGCACAGGAACTCTGGCCCAAGCCCAGAGTTCAAGCCCCACGATCAACCAAAAAAAAAAAAAAAAAAAGAAAGAAAGAAAAGAAAATTAGGATCGGCCTGGGAGAAAAAGTTACCATATAATGGAATGGCCTCTTGTAATCCATTGTAAAAAAATAAAATTCATCATTATATAATGGCACTTTACTTATTCAATTTCCTCAACTCTTCCTCCAACGCAGCAGAAAAACAAGAGGAACTTTCAAAAAAAGTTTCTAAGTAACAAAAATAAATGGCACAAAGGTCAACATTCAAACTTATAGACTAACTTCAGGAAAGTCCCGTGTAGCCTCACTCAGGGTTTATTTACTGTTAGACACTATTTTAAAGATGTGACCATCTGTCTGTTGATTAAATTTTACGCTGCTACCTAAAGGGAGTCAGGACCAGGTACAGTTTTGTTAGGCACAAGCACTTGCATCAGTAGGAAGACACAGCTGGCACTAATATAGGCAAAAGGCATTCCTCGTAGACCATGATCCCCATGGCAAATAGAGCCACATACCACAAAGCCCTTGCAGAAAAGCATGCATGCAATAATTGATACCTGGAGGTAGCCCTAAAGTAAAAAAGCATTTCTCAAGTTATAGATAAATACAAATCACTACTCTGTGATGCAAAGTAGAAGAGATATTACTCCATCATAACTTATGATTGGCATTTCTTTTGGTTGGATACAAAAGACACAATAAACTGGGTTTTGTTTTCTTGTTTCTGAATGTATATACCAATCATTCGGCTGTAACTAAGAAGCATTATCTTGATCTTACTCATTTCGTGGTAGGCATTCTATCTGAAAGCAATACATATTGATATTCGTGTTTTTCCTGTACATGTATGGGAGATTCATAGACCAGAATTGCTCTAAGAAATGCCATATTATGGTTAAAGTATTGTGAAAAATGAAGCACAAAATTTGCTGGGTGGTAGAGCACTTGCCTAGCATACATGAGACTTTAGGTTGAACTGGAGGATAAAACTATGTTTACATTAAAGTACAGTCCCTATAATAGGTCAAAAATAACAATTGTTTTGAATCATACCCACATAGTCCAATCTAAATACAAAATATCTAGAACTGGAGAATCTTAATATTCAATATCATTCAGGATACAAAATTAATATTGAGAGTGAGCGGGATGTGACTGAGTAAACACCATTAGAGGAGCGGAATACTCTAGAAAAATGGAGAAGGATCCCGGAAAGCAGATGTTTGTTCATCTAATCACAAAAGGCCAATTTGTGTTTGGTACTGGAAGACCTTTCATAAAATGACAAGATGCACAAATTTGGACCCATGATATTTTCTCTGAGGTATCCTTGCTAGAAGTTAATTTGATAATCATCAAACAGATCAGCAGAGGCATCAAATATCAATCACTACCCCTTGGGAATGGGAAGTTTTAAGGTCCAAGAAGAGGAAGAAGCTGTCATTATTCAGCAAAAATGGTCACATTCTAGGGGGATCTTCTTTAATACCCACCTGTTATCCTCCAATCCGGGAACCTTAACATACAAACATCAACCTGAGCATGTGCAGAAAAATAGCTCCATATTGCCCCCTAGTGCTGGCTAGTCCCATTGCTCTTTAGGCTAAAAACTACAAGGTGAGTAGTTCCTCTACTACTTCTTCCAGCCAATCCTCCAAGAGCTAAACATAGCCTACAGATTAGAAAACAACCAGGCTATTTTTAGCATCATACATCTTAGGAATGGAAATGGACCAGCCTCTAATGGCAACAGAAAGTGTGTACACTGGCTGAATGAACTTACCTCTCTTGAGGGTGTGAACCTACTCAGTAAACTAGCCCATGACCAAAGGCTAAAAAGCTCTAGAGAAAACTGCTGGATAAGTCTCGGGCCAGGAAACAAGATGATAACAACATGCACATCACAACATAAAACTACTTCAAGGAGAAGGAGAAAGTACAAGTATCAAGAGGAACCTAGGAGATACCAAGCCAGTGCAGTGGGAGAGATGACATGAGATCGGAATAAGGAGCTAGAAAAACAGAGGCCATGAAGACTGTGCACTGTGTTGCTATGGAAAAGCTTGTCTAGTAAGAGGCAACATTTTGAACTGAGCATTTATTTCACATAAGAAAGAACAAAGGTTGGTCTGATCTGTTTCCTGACTGGGTCCAGCTGGTGCTGTGGCTCCTTTGATCACTTTCTCTGGCCCTCTGCTGGTCTTGTGATTAGTGGTAGATCTCTAGGCTTCCCTTTGATCAGTAGCTCAAGGAGCCTGCAGGTGCCATGTGCCACTACGTTAGCACGTGGTTAGGAACAACCACAACAATATTGACTGATAAATGTGATACTGTGTCTTGGCATGCAAGAAACCAAGACAAACAATGTCTATCAAAGCCCCAGTAAGCCTTATTTTATCTAGCTTTAGTACTCTAGAACTTTCTGTGCTTTCTTAACATTGAGCCCTTTTTCGCATTTAAATCCAGAGTTGAAGCTTCAAAACATCCTATGTATAAAGAAAGAAGTCCTGATGACTTTGAAAATAGAGTTCACTACCCTGGGATTTGCCAGGTATGCTGCTTTTGTTCATCTTACCTGGATTAGAGAACATTCTTGCATTGTCAACAGCAGACATGAAAGCAGAAAAACATGAACCATGTCTTTTCAAATAACAGTAAAAACCACCACTGGTAAACAGGGTGTTTAATATTCCACTTTTAGACAGCCTACATTCACATTGTGGTTTCAAGGGCGGTCTAAAATTTCTATTTACAAAGGAGGTTCAAAAATGACTTCATAATGGTAGATGAAGAGAAAAAGAGTTTAGAAATTGAATGATGTAAATCATATGGGGTTCAGAGGCTAAGCAAATTACACACCCCGAAGCTTCCCTGGCTTTATGAAAGGAGCCTTTCTCCAGCTCTGTGCAATCCCAGCCCAGAGGAACTTACATTGGAGAGTTTTCTAAACATTTCAGGTACACTTGAAAAGCTGAAAGTAATTCTCATTTCCTATGCGGGATTAAGTCGTTTCCAACATACATAAAATAGCAGTCATTCACTAACACACACACACACACAAAACCACCACCAGAAAGGTAAGCACAAAGGCACGTTTACACACACACACACACACACACACACACATACACACATACACAGAGCTCAAAAGAAAGACATATTTTATTCCCCTAAAACACGTCGCAGCGTCTGGACCTCAATATTTCTTATCTACTTAGGAGTGGATGCCTTTTCAATGAATGCGGCTGATGGGTATCCCGAAGTCCCCCTGGCCACTGCACTCCCCCCCACACCCCAAGAAAAACCCACTCTGACTAAAATCAAGCATGTCAAAACTCATTCATTGTGGATTCCTTTTTCCAGGCAGTTCTTGAACAACTTCTAACTCTGGCAACGCGCGACCCCGCGACGTGCCTAGCACTGACGTTCACAATCGCTCCTTGGCTAGGGCTGCACAGCACTCGCGCTCCCCTGCTAAAGTTCTGGGCAGCTCCGGTGGCCAACAGGCAAAAGTCCCCACGGACGCACGGGGTGCGCATCTTGCGCGCTCGAGAGACGCGGCGGCGCCCACGCGGGCTAGTGGGAAAGCACACTCGGCGAGGCGAGCGCGCACTGCGGGCAGCCGGGGTGCGAGAGCGGGGTAGCGGCGGTGGGGGGGGGGGGGGCGGGGAGGAGGGCGCAGACTCACCGTTCTGCTCCTTGTCGCTGGAGAACTGGAACTTACTGCTCAGGTTGGACTCTGCCTGCGCGCCGAGTCTCTGGCCGGCCAGGGCAGATGTCAGCAGGAGAAGGCCGAAGAGGAGCATTTGGCTGATTGGGGCGATTGCTCGCTCGCGGCGGGCACTGGGGAAGCGGCGACTCCGAGCCTCTCACCACCGCCCGGGGAAGGCTGCACCGGAGTGGAAGCGCCGAGCCTTCTCTGGCAGCGGAGAATCGCAGGGTAGTTTCCACATAATCCCATCCAAAACTTTTTTCCTAGAGCCCTCTTCTGTGTCTCCAGTTTGTTGAAAAGGATCAAAGCAAAACCTGGACCTGAACCAGTTCCCCAAGGTTTAAACAAATCCTGAGCTGTGCCGAAGTGGTGGGGGCTGGAGGGGGGGGAGGGAGGGAGACGAAAGAGGAAAGAGGGGGTGGGGACGCGGGGGAGCGGCGAGAAGTCACCGGCGACTTGCAGGGAGCACCTGTCAGTTTAGGGGCCCGGAGCGAGCCGGGGACTCAGGGGTCGCGCGGAGTCCGTCTGGAAGCCAGGTCGGCGGGCGAGCGCTGTCGGATCAATCACAGAGCTGCCAATAGATGCGGCGCTCCGGGCGCCCGCTCCCCGCCCCACCCCCACCCCACCCGGAGGGGGAGGGGGAGAAGGCGGCGCGGGCGCCGCGCGGGTCCCGGGGGTGGGGGGCGGCGGTTGGCGGCGGGGAGCGCCGCGGGGAGTCGGGGCCCAGGGAGGCCGCGGGTCAGTTCACCAGTCGCGTGCGCGCGGGCTGCGCGGCGGGTCCTGTCCGCCTCCGTCGCTCGGCTCCCGGCACCTGGCTGGAGTTGGGCGCGACCAAGTTCACTTGGGCGGGTGCGTCTTCCGCTCCGGGCAGCCGCCTGGATCGCAGGTCGGGGGCGCCGGGGACTCCGGGCCGGGCCGTCCCCTCCCCCACGCGCAGTCGGCGCTAACCTCGGGGCGCAGCGGCGTCTCCACCCGGGCTGCCGAAGGAAGAAGGCCGGGCCGCCCGGAGGACCTCGCTTGTCCCCTCCCCTTCTCCACCTTCCCCCCCACCAGCGCGGCGCAGCGCGGTGCGGAGGGGGGTGGGGGGGCTGAGCCTCTGTCCTGCGGGCGGCCGGGGGTCGGCGTCGCCGCGGGGGCCGGTTTGCCAGCTGGCCGTCCAACAGGTGCTGGAGCAGACGGGGTGCTTCGGGGCACGCCTCCCGTGGAGCCCAGAAGGCGCGGCGAGGAATGCCGCCCACCCGGAGGGCCCGGGCTTCCTTTCCACCCGTCGCCCCTAACCCCAAATAAGGAACACTTAGGCCGCGGGAGGGTGCTGCAAAAGCGAGAAGTGAAGAACTTGCTGGGACTCCTCCTCCCGTACTAGGCAGCTGTGACTCCTTACTCTGTGTCCAGGGGATCCCCACTCCCCAGGACCTTTGCCCATAGCACTTGTGCCCAGCATTTCTAGACTATGGGAACAAGGGACGCTGGATGCAAAGTTCCTCTTCTTTGCAGTTCTGAAGTAGGAGGAAAGGAGTAAAAGACAAATGGCCTCAACAATCACATTCAGTCAGTCAATTTAACAACACACTATGTGTTTATCCCTCACTGTACTGGGCACTTAGACTGTGGCAGTGACAAAGGCAAAAGTCCCTGACCTTTCAAAACTTCAGCACTGGGTGGGCAGCATATTACTCTCAATCCCCACCCCCTAGAGTGGAGAGACTGTGAGTAGGGGCCCTTATGACAGGCTCGCTTGTGAAACAGCCTAACACCAGGCTGTCTTGAGCCCTGGAAATGGAAGGGCTGGCCTCTGTACTGAGAAGGTGGAGAAAGCACCCAAATCTGCACGTGGCCTGGGCCCAGATCTACATTGTGTGGTTCGTGCTGAGCCCTGAAGTTCCTAGGAGACTGTCTAAAACGATAAACATCAGCAGATCAGCAGAGCCTGGGTGGTTCCATGTGCAAGGCATCTGTCCTCCTCAGAATGGAGCATGTTGCCTTATCAAGGAGCAGAAAATCCTTGGGAATGTGTTGAAGGCACAAACAGAGTCAGAACGCTATATTGTTAGAGTAGAAGGTTTGGGGCTAATCACACACACACACATATCAAGCAAGTACTCTGGCAGGCATTCAGAAGTGTCTTCCTATCTTTTGAAAAACCAGTCATTCAAACAAATCACTTGACATGGGACACAGAACCAAGACAACATTCTAACACCAGGATGTTCCTAAGACCAGGGCAGGGATGTACTACTGGACCAAATCTGGCACTACCTTGCCTAAAATATCACATCCATTCCCTACTTGGACACTATCCTAGTCTTATTTCTTTTACTTCTTAAAATTTGGTTATTGGACCTGGCCCTTGTGGCTCACACCTGTAATCCTAGCTGCACTGGAGACTGAGGATCAAGGTTCAAAACCAGCATGAGCAGAAATTCAAGAGATTCTCATCTCCAATTAAACAGCAAAAATCCAGAAGTGGAGCTGTAAATCTAGCCTTAAGCAGAAAAAGCCAAGCCAGAACATGAGGCCCTGAGTTCAAGCCCCAGCACCGGCACCAAAAAGCAGGAGAGGGGGTGGGGGAGAACAGGAGGGTACTATAGGTGTTACTCAGTGGTATAGCATGTGTTTTACATTCAGGAGGTCTTAGGTTCACTTCCCAGCACCAAAAAAGCCCAGTGTAGTGGCTCACACCTGTAATCCTAGCTATTCAGGAAGCTGAGAGCTGAGGATCACAGTCCAAAGCCAGCCAGGGCAAGAAAGTCCATGCTAATAAGCCACCAGAAAACCTGCAGTGGCTCTGTGGCTCAAGTGGTAAAGTGCTAGCCTTGTGCTGAAGAGCTCAGGAACAGCACCCAGGCCCAGAGTTCAAGATCAAATACTGACAAAAAGTTAAACTAGGAACAACTCTTCTTTACAAATCTGTCCAGTTCATTTGTTCTTATTCTGTCCTCAGAGTGCTGTATATAGCGGCAAATTCATTTGTTTTTACTATAAGATGTTTTTAGTTTAATGGACTTTGTTATGTTATTCACACGTAGTTTCTCAGCATCAGTGTAAATCCATATTTGCACAATAAATGTCTTTCAAAAGAATTTCATAAATTTGTGATGAAGACTGCTCCCAATTTTAATAACATAATGAGACAGAAAAGGTGAGCCTATGAGTCCGTTTTAAGCTATTTGTAATATAATTTATTATTCGTCAATCTGTCTAATTTTCTTCATTTCCTAATCAGGAGTTGTCTCTCTGAGCTTACAGCCTATTCACATAGTTGGGTTTCCTGACCACCCACATAGGGTGTATGTGTGTGTCTGCAGACTTAATCCATTTGCTCTCATGAGATTATAGGGGTGATGACTGTGCTTTATTCTGTATCATTTCATATTGGCTAGAACAGTGCCTGGCACAGGGGGATAATAAATAAACATACTTGACTGACTGACAGTTTTCTTTATTGGGCTCACTTACTTTCTCCCTGGAATTTCAGCAAGAAGGCTGTACTTGAAAAGTTACAGATGATCTAAAATAATACTCTACCTGTCCCTTTCACCTCATCCATATTCCAAAGATTGATTTGACAATTGCCTTATAAATAAAGCCAGCCAGGTACTTCTGTATGACCCCTAGACAAAATCACATCCACATTGGCCAGTTTCCCATCAACAGACTTGAGTTGTTGTTGCTTGAACTGCTGTTGCCCTTGGCATAGTTGATTCTTTTTTAACACTTTACCCTCTGCTCTGTTTTTCTGTTCTATTTCACTTTTAAACCTTTCCCAGAAGAGCAAGATCCTTGCATTGAACCTAAATTTGATATAAATCCAGAGTCTGTTAAATTACTAAATAGTGTGTTTTGAGTGGATATAATTCTGTTTGGGCCTAAGGCATTTTTCTTGAGGAAAGGTATTTATCTTGCCAACCAGGGGAAAAAAAATCATTTCAGACATTTTTTGTGGGTTTCATGCTTCCTTAAACCTTAGAAGTTAATGTGGCCATTGCCAGATTTATGAGGAGGGCTACCTAGGAACTGCATCTAACAGTGAACTGGCTAGTACTTGACTCCTGATAGTGGTCATACAGGGAAAGTGGAATAGGTTTCACGACAAAAAAAATAATAATAAGTGGAATAAAAGTGTGTGTGTGTGTGTGTGTGTGTGTGTGTGTGTGTGTGTGTGTGTTGGTATTGTGGCTTGAATTCAGTACCTTACACTTTCACTTGGCTTTTTTTATTTCAATGCTGGTACTCTACTCCTTGAGACATGCCTCTACTTCAGACTCTTTAAATTTTTTCTCATTAACTGGAAATAAGATGCTTAAGATATTTCTGCCTGGCCTGCCTGGCTTTGAACTGTGATCTTTAAATCTCAGCCTCTTGAGTAGCAAGGTTTTCAGGTTTGAGCCAACAGTACCCAGCTCTGGGATAATGTTTTTAAACAACTTTCTCCATAGACAGTCACTAAAACATCTAGAAGGGAAGAAGCCACAGGGACAGATTCTGCCTCAGCAAATTAAATACCAATTTTCTTATTCTTCTTCTATTTAAGGGTGAGATCCCATGCATGCATGTATGCACATGTGCATATACAAAACCATGCAGTTATTTTGAGACTTTCCCTAGAACTTTTCAGTGTTTTAGAGGCAGGTAATTGAGCATGAGCTCCTGAAGTTCAGAAAGCTTTGTTCTACATGAATGCCCATCGTGTTTCCAGAATGGCTAACAAGCAACAATTATATACACATATGGAAAGGGCTGGGACCAGGAAATCATTAGTAAGCAAAGCACATGCCGCAAGCCACAGCCAGAATAATGACTGTTCTTGGTGGGGGAAAAATAAAGCAAATAAATAAGAACTCTGTCTTAATGTTCTCCACTTCTGTGTTCTTTAACTACCTCATCTTGAGAAGCATGACCTGTCTAGCTATTTGCGGGTAGTCAGAAGGATAAATGTTGGCTAATAATAAGAAGTTGATTTTTCAGCCTAGAAATAATGACATACATATTTGTTACATTTTACACTTCTAGGATTAAGTCCTCCTACCTGCTAACATATGGAGGATTTTGCCAAATTTCTGTTCTCCAAGAGCAGACATACTTTCTAATTTTGACTTTTGGGGGAAGATAGTGACAGTTTGTGATGACAAGGGCTGTTCATCAAGCAACCCTTGGCCTTCTGTGGCCTTCCTCAAGGAAGTAAAGCTACTGTTTCTGTTTGGAAGCATGGCTGAGTATACACAGATTCTTCCAAAATTGCAGAAATGCCACCAGCTGATTTAAAAGTCAGTGAAAGTTAAATTCACAGAAACAGCCACAGAGAAAGGGGAGCCCCCAGTAACCTTGGAAGCACCAAAGGAAATGCTCCTTTCAGTAGGAGCTGGGAGACTAGCAACTGAGTCCATCTTTACTTCTAATGAACAGGAATCGTCCTTTGCATCTCAGGGTTTGGTTTGTTGTTGGATTTTTCCCCCCTAAGAAATCTGTGCTGGATTCTGTCCCAGTCCACTTACTGCTTCAGAATTCTTTGATTCTCTGAGCTATTATAAATAATGATGGAAAAATTTTTCCTACCTCATTGTGCTTCTGGGATAAAAAATGACCAGAACAGAGATTTCTTAGCCTCAACTTTAAGATGCCTTCCTGGCTGGCTAGTAAAATGATGAATACCAGTTTCTTCCCAAACTTGTCTACTACAATAGTTGTATTTTATCTGCTATTTTTAGGGTTTGGAAATCATTGGCTAAGGCAAGTATTAGGAATTTTATTAGATTTAAGTTTGTTTAATAAACTGTTTGGTAACCACATTTTAATGCTTAATATTAGTTTGATAGTATGGTAGAAATGTCCAAAGAAGTAAAAATGTCATCCCAAGTAGAATGTCAGCTATAAAGAAAAATAGCTAGCATATATAACTGATGTCTAAGTAGTAAGAAAATGGTGTTGTTATTAGCAAAGTACATATCATTGACCTCATATTGTTCTCCAGTGTCACACTGGCGAAATGTGAGACAATCCAATTCTCTTGATAACTACAAGTATCCCATAAAAATGGCAACAGGAGCCAACACAGTTTGGCCACATCCAAGACACATTATGATGCCATTTTTCACTCCCTTGAAATCATTTGAGGATATGAAGGCTGCTGTCTACATTGGGACAAATCATAGTACAAAGGTCAAGTCCCAACCACAGTTCTACTACTCAAATAGTGACCCTCTTATTTCAGAGGTCATGGGAGAAGGACCCTTTTACTTTGTGAGCATTGTTTCAAATGCCTTTGTAAAGGATGTGGGTAGTTGAGCCACTACTTCAAAAGTCTCCTTGAGTGGTTTACACAGGTTGATATATAACATGGTACCACGTGCGTATGTACAATTACAGTTTGAAAATTGATTTTTTAATACGATACAATGTTGTTGGCGAGAAGAAAGAAAGATAGCTTTTACAATAGTAAAATTATTCTGGATTGATTTCGAAGTGCAAGATAGATCAGGAGATTTTTATCCTGCTACTTTGACCAGTTCTATTTGCTAACTTTACATCTTTGGAGAAACATGAAACTAGGTCTCCTGTCAAAACATCCTTGGCAATCCTGATGATATCACCTTCTTTTTACCATGTGTGTTCCATTTATGTGTGTCCCATTATTTATTTATGTAGCTGTTTTATTTTTCTACTATTACTTACTTGTGTACTGGCTATGTGTTATCATTATTTATGTGTGTACCATTATTTACATGTGTACTCCTTATATGTGTGCCAATTTTAATTATGTGAGTAGCATTTGCCTCTTTACTTGTCTTCCTGAACTTCTCTTTCCTCTTGCTCATCTGCTGAATCTTCCAGTTGTCTTCTGTAGAGTTAGGAGGGAGCAAGCCAGCTTCTCACTTGCAAGTTGCTTGAAGTGATTTACAAGTAAACAGAAACAAACCAGGGAAAACAAAATCGAAGAGATAATTGTTTGTGTCCCCATGCATTTTATGAAACATCTATCGTGTCCCAGGAACTAGGAATGCAATAAGATACATTTTCTCATTCAGTTTTCCTTCCAATTTTTTGAGAAAGGTCATTGCCTCTCCATTTTACTGCAGAGAAATTAAAGCTCCTTCTAAAGAAGTCTAAAGACTATAATGACAGCTAAGTTAATGTTTGACTCCAGGTCATCCCTTCCTACTCCTGGGATTTCAGTGTGACAAATTTAGGCCTTGGACTTTGGACAAAACATTTTTCCTTGAAGCTTTCTTGGTGCTTTGCTTATACTCGGTCACCATTACTCAATGCTTTCCTTGCATGTAGTTTAATGTGTGCTATGGGCCAACAGAAAAACTCCACCCATGCTCAGGAACACTAATACAAAACCAGACACCTATCTTTTTGGAACAGCTAGAGTAAAACAATTGAACAAGAATGAATATGGACCATGTGAAGCAGTATGGTAGGTGACTAAGGCCGTGGGCAACTTTGGGGTGTAGCCCACCCAAGTGTGGGCTAGCCTGTGTCTCTTGTTTATCCAGACCAATATTAGTCATACAGCTTGTGCCTGAGCCTAGGCCATCTGTGGACAGTTATTTCAAAGAATCTGTGCCCTTGTCTTTTAGGATTAAGGGAATGAATTATCATTCCTCCTCTGCTACTCATGACTGCTACTGAATTGAAGCATCATGACTGGGAAGAAATATTCTATTTTCCCAGTTAGGCCCTTTGAAGAACATTTTATGATTAAGTATAGATGTCAAAGTCTAGGCCTCTCTTACTTATGCGATTCCTATAGGCCTCCCTCCACATGTTTCTGATTTAAAATTCTAGGTCCAGGGGTTTCTTAAGCCATATGGTGAGGCAAATTTGCATCTCCATTGATAACTTTACAAAGGTATTTTTAGATTAGAGTTATTCCAAGCACAAAGACTGTGGCAGGCACTGACTGGTGACTTGTTAAGCCCTCGGGCAAGCAAGTCTCCAATTGAAATTCTAATTCCATTTGTATCAGAGGGATACACCAGATGAAATGACTGAATTACGGCCATTTTTGTCCTACAGAACAACAAGTGGGAAAAAAAATCTTTTAATTTCTTCCTTAGTAAATAATTCTTAAAACACATAGAAATACAGGAATATGTAAGAAACAGAATCAGTTATGATTACCATTGTTTCTACTTATTAAGGCAAATGATTATACCATGCCTATATAAAAAACACTATTTGCAGAGTTCAGAGCACTTCATAATTATATGTGCTTTCTTCATATCTAGATGTTTTGTTTTCCTTTCTGCCATCTAGATTTCTGTTGGAAGATTATTATCACTGTACAAAGCCACATGCAGCATTCCCAGGGCTGCTGAGGGGAAGAAATTTCTCATTCCTCAGGATATTTTTAGTCTGGTATATGCATTAGCCATTGCCTTCTTGGAGCTACAGATATCTGCTTATTTTCATTCCATATCTTGCACAGTTCTCTACCACTGCCCTACATGACCAGCCTTGATACCATTTGTGAATTATAGGTTGATAATTTATACTAAATTTCTGGAATAAAAAATGACATTATGATTTTAAAATTAATGTGAAATAATTAAATCAAACTACTTAGCACATCCATCACCTCAAATATTCAACATTTTCATGAGAAACTCTAAAATTTCATCTCACAACAATGTTTTGTGGCCCAATACTGGAATTTAAACTCATAGCCTCATGCTCTTGCTTATCTTTTTTTCCTCAAGGCTGATACTCTATCACTTGAGCCCCAAACTCCAGTTTTTTGCTAGTTAATTGGAGATAAGAGTCTGTCAGAAGTGTTTGCCCAAGTTGGCTTTGAACTACAATCTTCAGATCTCAGCCTCCTGAGTACCTAGTATTACAGATATGATTTACTGACACTCAGCTCTCTCACAGTAACTTAAAAATGTATAATTCTCTGTTATTAACCATATTCACCATACTGGATGAGAAGAAAAGTCTTACTGTCTTACTGTCTGAGATTTTTCACTCCTTGATCATTATCTCCTCATTCTCTAACTCCAGCTTCTGTAACCACTGTTCAACTCACTTCTTTTATGAGTTTTAATTATGTTAGTTTCCACATCTAAAATATTGTGCTTTATTTCACTTATCAAATCTTTTTCAGTTCATTTTATCACAAAATGTCCACCTTTGTCAACCTATGTAGTGCAAGCTGGCCACAAACTCTCCAGCCTCCTGCCTCATCAATATGAGTGCTGGAATTGGAGAGGTGTGTCATCACAGTCTTCTTGGAATTTCCATCCTTTAAGAGGGTCAGTAGTATTCCAATGTGGATACATATGTTCTTGTACTCATCTGGTGATGGACACTTAGGTTGTTCCCTTAACTTTACTATAAAGCTACAATGAGATAGCTTTCTGATAAACTGATTTCAAATATTTGGGGGGTAACTATCTAGAGTGGAATCAGTGGATCGAATAGTATTTTCAGGGTTTTTTTTGTTGTTTGTTTGTATGTTTTTGAGAAACACATACAATTCACTGTGCCAGAATGGTTGTATAAGTATACATTCCCATAAACAAGGTACAAGAGTTCCCTCTGCTCCACATCCCAGTCATTCTTGTCATCTCATGTCTTTGATAAAAGCCATTCCAAAGATGTGAGATGTTGTCTCACCACGGTTTTGCTTTTGCATTACCTAAGTAAGTGAGCTATTGAGAGTCTTTGCAATGTGTCCAAGGTCATACAGTTTATAAATATTGAAAGCAGAATTTGTATTCAACAGTTGGTTCCAGAGCAGAGACTTTTAGGCCTTATATTGTGACTCTCTAGTATCCAGCTCTTCAAAACTGCATTTGCAGCTTATTAAGGATACATTTATAGTAAGCATCTGTGTTCATTTTATAACTTCATATAATCCTAGCCAGAAATATGTAACCTGAAATTCTCTTGCCACCCACAAAACTTAAATCACCTTGATTTTGTTTGATATGAAAATGACAGTTCCACAAGCATTACAGGAAGCAGGCATTCTGTCATTGAAAATGTCTCAGCATCTTGATTAAACACTCGTTTTAGTGGTCTGACAAATAAGAAATTAATCTTCTGAAACCATGTGAAGGAAAAAAAGATCTGGTGTTCTTAGCAATAAAATCTGACCATAAAAATCACCATTAAAGTGTGGCTGCTTCTGACCATTGCTGCAGAATCAACACATAAGGGGGATTCAAATATATTTCTGAAGGACAACAGTAAGAAAAACAGAGTTAACACAGAGATTTAACTTTATTCTGTGAAAGGGAGAGTTCTAAGTGGGAGTCATGCTTTTTTGTTACTGATAACTTTGAGATTATCATGGACTTTACAAAAATAGCTACCAGAAATATGAATGCAATCTGTTAGGTCCAAAATGTTACAATGTACGTAAAAATACATCATTGCTCCCTTCATTTAGTCTCCTTACTTGACAAATCCAATCTCTCTTCATTTGCTTTTGTTTCTATCTCCAATATAACAGTTGTCTGCACCCAACACAACCAATTTCCTTCTGCCCAATCCACTGTTCCCTCCCTCTAAACTGTCTTCGGGTTACAGATCAATATGATCAGCTCAAGAGCCCCTTAACTTTTCATGTCCCTTGGTCTGCAGAAACAAGGCTGATCTGTACCCCTACCAATGATTTATTTTACTTCGTTTCTTCTGTTTCCTCTACAGTTACAGATAATTATAAATGTATCATAAAGCTTATTAGGTCAAAGCACATAACCTAAAATAGAACATATTCTATTCTTGTTTGCTTTTGTTTTCATCATCCTTTCCTCTGCACTTAGAATATTGCCCTTAATAAATAAAAATAGCTAATTCTTGCCTGTTCCAGGCACAATCCTCTAGACTATGGATGTTCACATATCAGGCCTAGAAAAAAGACAATATAAAACAAAACAAAGGATGAAAGTAAGATACTGATGGGCCAGTTTGCTCAAGAACATGCGGACCATAAGTAGCAGAGGTAGGTTTTAAACTCTAACGCTGATATCCTCAACCTTCACAGGCTCCACTTCATTTAATGAAGGATTCTCAATGGGCAATATATACTTCTAGTATAGATTCAAGCAATGGACTAAGAGATATGGTCATGCATCAATTGAGGAAACTCCTTCCAGCCATCTAATATTCCCAGTATATACCAACTATCACTATTCATTCATTCATTCATCATAACAGAATTTACTTCAGAATCTGAGGGAATCAAATAAGGCAAAGTATATGAAACCTTTGATACAAGGCCTTGGATGTTTTCATTACACAACACATGTAATCAGTTATGTAATTGTGTATTTTTAAATTATGACATAAACATTTTCTAGTTTAATATTTCTAAAAATAAATGTAAGAAATCTCAATTGTTTTCTAAGAAACTTCACAGTTATTTCCCTTTTCCTACCCAAATGATATTGTAATTTTATAGTCAAAAAGGAAGTTTGTGTGTGTGTGTGTGTGTGTGTGTGTGTGTGTGTGTGTGTGTGTGTGTGTGCCCAGTGCTGAGGCTTAAATTCAGCACCCCATACTCTCAAGTTGCTTTTTTTTGCTCAAGGCTGGTGCTCTACCACCTTGAGCTGCACTGCACTTGTAGGTTTTTGCTGGTTAATTGAAGATTTATTATCTCAGACTTTTCTGCCCAGATATTGCCTTCAAACTGTAACATTCATATCTCAGACTCCTGAGTAGGTAGGTCTACAAGTGTGACCCACCAGCACTTGGATCCTAATATTTTGAAAATCAAGACAATACTTGTTGTTGTTTCTGGTTTTGATTTTCCTGAATAAATATAACTTTCTCTTTTTCTTCTCTTTTTTTGCTTTTGAGAAATATGGTACAATATCAAGTATCTCTCGTCCTTCAAAAACTGTGCCCAACATTAATGATTATGTGTTCTACATTTTTCCCCACAGTCCTCACAGAACTGATTATAATATTTTGATGGGAGAAACTTTGCTTTCTATTTTTTTTTCATTTCTATCTACCTCCTTGCTCCAGAATCTCTGTATGTGTTATATTTACCACATGTTCTAAATATGTGTTGAGTGAAACTAATAAACACACCAAGTTGTGAACATATGTTCACTTATGCTCAGTCTATAGGGAAAAAAATCTCAGAAGGAAGATCAACCACTTCTGACATAATGAGAGTGACTGTAGCCATGTGGGGCTCTTCTTCTTGCTTGGCTGTCAGTCAGAATTGGGAACCCAGCGAAAGGAAGCATCATTATGGAAAACAGCAGTGAAGCTGCACTAAGTTCATGCAGAAGTCTAAATAAGAATAATAATTTTGTTTACTCAGGGAGCAGAAAAGAATAGCAGATACATGCTTTCCAGAATTTAAGTGATAATACAGGTGTCTTTTCATAAATACTGTGTTAACATTCATCCTATTTTTACAAGGCAATTTCTGAAGCCTGTCAAAGAGCCTATGCTCACAATATTTGATTGTTTAAATAGAACAAATTCGTTTTGGTGGAGAGCTCTTGAAGAACAGATGGTCCACAAATTTCTGTCTATCTAATAGCCAAAGATATCTCATACAGAATGTCGTCCTTTGGGGACGTAACTTTAAGAAAGTATCTGCTTGATAGTATAATGTCTAACGAAGTATTTTGAAATTTTGAAGTTTTGCATGTTATACGCTAAACCATGCATATATTATTAAACAATAAGTACTGACTTCTGTCTAGACAGAGGGTGTTTTAGGAGCCACAAAACTAAATAAGATGAAAAGACTTATGACTTTTAAAATTTTAATGTTTTTTTATTGTGAAAATACTGTACAGAGGGGTTACAGTTACATGAGCAAGGTAATGAATACATTTCTTATCAAGCATTGTTGCCTCCTCCTTTGTTTTTCCCCTACCATCCCTTCCCTCCCACCTCCACAACTACACTCCCTACCCCCAACTTTTGACTTTTTGAATACTTGAATAGTAAGCAACTTGAACAACAACTCATTTTCACCTTTTATGGGCTTTGGGAAATTACTATAAAATCTTATATTTCAATTTTCATTTAATAACAAAAAAATTAAGTTGCCATGGAATGAGTTAAATATGACATATTTTTCCTAGCTAGCACCGATTCACTACACTGAAAGCTACTCATATGCTGAGACTGTATTTCAAGAAATTAACTAATAACATAGTCTTAATAACAAACTCTCTTAAAGAGTTTGGATAAAATGTAACTACTTAAAGAACATTCAAATTCATAAATATTTATTCTTAGTACCATATAAAATACTTTTTATAATTATAATTTTATATCTGTATCTAATATAGCTTACACACGGGAATGATTCATTTGCATCTGAAAGGTTCTGAATCTTCCCTACTACTGCTGCATATAAATGTCATTCACACATAGATTAAATAAAAAGTGATTATGGAAGAATGATAAGATGCATTTTTGAAACTAGGAACAAATTTTTAGTTGTAGTTTAATTTTGTTAGATTTTAGAATTTGATAGAAGATAGATAGAAGATGATAGATACATAGATAACATATGGATAGATAGATGACTGATACACAAATTTGTAAGTGTTGGGAGGTAAACAAGATAGATCATACATAGATGATATATACATGGAATGGATGACAGAAAGATGAATGATAAACAATAAACAGATGACAAATACATAGATGATAGAGAGATAAATAGGTAGATATATATCGTGTGGGGGAAATAATTGTTAAGTCCAGCTTACCTGTCTTTACAGACATTTCTGGCTGATTATACATAACTCTCAAAAGTTAAGAAAGGTTTAGAAAAAGAAAGCAAAAACTTCTGGAAGAAAAGCACCTGAAATCTAAAAAAGAAAGATGGAAGGAAGTGCTCAAGGCAGAAAAAAGATGATCTTCTACTCTAAGAGCCCACTCTAAAGAAGAAATTACTAGCCTAATTATTCTGCAAGTGACTTAACAATTTAGGATTTTTTTTAATAATCTATAGGTATTGCAAAACATCAGTAGGCATTTTCTGTCCTTGTACTAGCTGTTTTGCAGTAACAAGGCCATGTTTGAACCCCATAGAACAGTGTAAAAGGATATTGATCTATGGCTCTCTGTTCTCCCATACATATGCAAATTATGCTTGTATGAATATTAATGCTTTCTACATACAAAGGCGATATTTCCTTTATCATTATGTAACAATAAATGTTAATATTCTATAGATTTGAATATAAATGTAGAGCATTGCAGTTATTGAAACATATGATGTGCTGCTATGAATTTGTTCCTTGCATTTCTAAGTTGAATATTGTGCTGTTGTTCTCATTGATAACACCAGGAGGCACATAGAAGAGATCTTTCATCTGTTACTATGGCAACTAGCAGGCACATTTTAAAGGAAGGCAATTATTGTGGATGCATAAATTTAAAATATTACTGCCCATCTACTTTAGAATTGTTGACAATTCAGCAACACATTTAAAATTATTTAAAGTCATCTGTTTTTAATTTTTCTTCTCAAAGAAAATGCAGTTAATTTCTAAAATACAAAGAAACTGAGTTTTCAGAAAACGAAGCCACAACTTTTGCTTTCATCTAAAAATACTTAAAAACATTATGAAGTACATAGACTCTAGAAAGAGAAAAATCTGGCTCAGAACTTTAACAGTGCCACTAATTCCAAGTTTATTGCGATTTGTAATATAAAAGGAGCCATAAAAGTAGTTGGAATAAATGATACTTACATTTAATTTGAGTATGATAATCAAAGTTATTATTAGAATAAAGAGAAATGATAAAGTAACTTGTATACTTAACTCTAATTGCAATTATTAACTCATTAAATAGATTTTTCTTTTCATATGGTGAATTGTGATATTGTCGATACAGATTTTTTTCTGACACCATATTTTCATTGTTTGATTTTGTGTTTGAGATTCACTATGTTGCTTGGAACATGCTGTATAGTCCAGGCTAGCCTTGAACTCAATGAGCCTTCTGCCTCATCTACAATGCTAGGATGACAAGAGGCCACTACCACATCCAGCTTCACTTAGTCCTCCTTTTGTTGTTCTTGATTCTGACAATTAACCATAATGGTCAGACAACAGAGAGAGATTCAATGGAGAAAGAAAAGGCACCTTAAATTAGTCTAGAGAATCTTTAATATGCAGATTCTGACTAAAGAAAAATAGAAAATGGTCCTCAACTTGTAAAGTAACAATACAAGCAGGAGAATGTTCCCATAATATAAACAAAAAAGCAAGAGCTGATAAAACTGTGTTCAGTAGCCAGAGATGGGGAATGTGACTAATACATGTAGTGAGAATAGAAAAGAGAATATGGTGGATTTGGAGACATGGAAGTTATTGGTCATTTTGACCAAATTAGTTTTTGTGATACAGTAATTATAAAAACTAAAAAGGAAAGAGGTGGAAGTTAAATGTAAATTATTTTAACATTAAAAAATCTCAGCTGGCGATAATGGAACATGTCTATAAGTAGAGCACTTGAGAGACTAAGGTGAGAATATCACAAGTTCAAGCCCAGCCCAGGCAATATAGCAATATCCTGTCTCAATTTCTTTTTCCTTTACAGCCAGGCACCAGTAGCTAATACCTGTAATTCCAAGTCAAGCTGAGAACTGAGTACCTGAGGTTCCAAGCCAGCCCAGGCAGGAAAGTCCATGAGACTCTTATCGCCAATTAATGACAAAAAAAAAAAAAAAACTGGAAGTGAAGCTATAGTTCAAGTGGTAGAGTGATAGCCTTGAGCAAAAAAGCTCAGAGACACTCCCCAAACCCGGAGTTCAAGCCCCAGGACCATTAAACATACAGACACACAGACACACAATTATCTACTGAGCATCTATATATAAACAAATGCATGTATTTTAATTGTAAAATTATGTTTGATCAGATGCAAATACGGATTTTACAGAACATCTCTATCACTCTTCTTTGTGTCATTTCATAGTTCCTCTTTCCCGTCATCCCACCCCTGGGCAAGTACAGACTTGATATTTATCATTATTGGTATGTTTTCATTTCCCGGAATTTCACACAGTATGTACCTTTCATTTATGGTTTTCTTCAGTCTGCCTATGATACTGAGACTTGTCGGTGTGTGTTGTAACATTAGGTATTGCTAATAGATATTTCATATCTATATATTATGTCATTACTGTTCATTCACCTTGTGATGGAGATCTTGGTAGTTTGGCAGTGCCTAGACTGGCTTTGAACCTTTACTCTCAGATCTCAGACTCCTGAGAATTTCAGGCTTGAGCCACTGATGCCTGTATTAGTTCTAATGTGTGAATTACTGAGTAGTTTTGGTTGAACATATGGTAGATGCACATCTAACCCTTTAGTACCTATTCAATTATCAAGTTTTAAAGTGTTCATATCATTTATACTTCTATTATAAGTTTGTGAGATTTCCAGTTTTTTAATAACTAGCACCATCAATATTTAAAATTTTACTAATTCTAACAAATGTATGATAATAATTTCTGACTTAAATTTTCATTGCTAGATCTAATGACTGATAATGTGGTTCATCAACACAGCTACTGATTAAGGTGATCTTTTAGTTCTTGCCAGGGATGTCCTGGTAATTTTAATCCCAATGTCTGTCTTCTGAGGAGCAAGGATTACAGATGTGAGCCACTAGCACCTGCTCTACCTTTGCCTTTTGAAACAAAAAACAATTAGTTTTCAATACCAGTACCTTGAGAAGATTTGTTTAACTTGTTTGTTTAGCTTACCTTCTTCAGCATCAACTCGTTGTTCTAGACCAACTTCCAGCCTCTGTCAAACACAAGAAGGGGATATCATAAAAGTCTATTTGAAGCTACAAGTAGAGATAGATACTTGTTTAGCATAAGTCCTGAAGCCCACTTAGGAGAAGGAAGTTAAGTTTTACATTTAAAATTTAATTTTCTTTTAAAAGTCAAACTGGAGACTCCATGATTTTAAGGTCATAATTCCTAATTCCTAATTCATCTTCTTCCTGTGTCCCAGAAAATGGCAGTATGGAAAGGAGGGAGAGATGCCAAAGACCACAGCACACCGCAGGTAAGGATTTGGGAAGACATGGGTGGGAGATAGAAGGATCAATGGCTACAGGTAACATTCATTTTGAAGAATCCTGTGTCTGGAAAATGTACCACAGCATAGAAACAAACAGAGACTCTCAAAAAACTGTAGCTCATGTAGGGACTCCATACAAGCCAAAATATCTACCCACTTTCTTTCTATAAGATTTTCCAAATCATATGTAATAAAAAAGCTGTGTAATTAATGGGATACAATGCAATGTTTAATATGCATATATAGTATAAAAACTACAATTGGGTTAAGTATATTTTCTCAAATTTTTTCATCTGTTTATGGTGAAAATTTCAAAAATCCATCTTGTGTACCTTTACTCCAGTCTACATCCTGCAACTGGGGCTCTCTTTCTAAAACATATTTTTAAAGTAATTTTTCATCCTTCTCAATGAGTTCTCATACTAGATTAAGCTTGCAAACTTTGCTATCTCTGACCAGGAATTGACTGCTTTTTTTTTTAACCTTAGGCCCCCAAAGCTAGTAACAGTGCTTATCTTTATTTTGTCTCTTGATCTTGAATATAACACATATTTCTTTATTTCTTATCAGAATGTTCTGTAGCTCTATGTTTACCTAAATATGTCCTGTACATTGTTAATATATCACCTTAAAAGTATATTCCTTTCAAAATACCATTTCAGAGCCCAATTTGGGCAAGTCTATTTCCTGTTGATTCCAGCATTTACTCCCCATGGAGCTTGTATATCCTAGGCCTCTTCCCTAATCATAGCTCTGTGAATATGAAAACTTTTATAATTATTTCTTAGTACCTAACACAGGCTTAATATCCATTAGTCACTTAATGAATGGTGGTGAATGGCTAATATTAAGATTTACTAGAGGATACATTGTAATTTGAACCTAAAATTGAGGTGCTTAGTTAATACTCTACTGATACACACTAACCTTTTATAAAAACAAGAACAAGCCAAACTCAAAATCAATAGAAGGAAAGTAATAATAATAATAAAAATTTATGGTAGCAATCAATGAATTAAAGACTAAAACTCTACAAAGAACCACAAAAAATTGGTTCTCCAAAAGATAAACAAAATTGATGAACTGAGGGCCAACTCACAACAAAGAAGAATAATCACTCAAATAGATAAATTAGGGAAAAGAGACATAAAAAATACAAGCAAAATCAAGAATACTATGAGGGAATACTTGGAGAACTTAAACAAATAGGAAAATCTAGTATTAATAGATGCATTCCTTGATAACCTCAATCTACCAAAAATAAGCCAAGAGAAAATAGACTATTTAAACAGATCCGTAACAAGTATTGAGGTCAAAACAAAAGAAAAGAAATGAACAAAGTTCCCAACAAGGAAAAGCCAAGAACCTGATGGATTCACAACTGAATTTGGCAAGATCTTCAAAAAAGAATTAATGCCAATATCCTTCAAACTGTTCATTAAAATAGAAAAGATGGATCACTGTCAAACTCATACTCTGAAGCCAGCATTATGCTCCTCTTAACTACGAACAAAGACATTAAAAAGAGTATAGAGATTAATCTTATTGAAGAACATACATGCAAAATTCCGCAATAAAATGCTTGCTACTTGAATTGAACAACTAATAATAAAATCATATACTATGATCAAGTTGGTTTCTTCTCAAGGATGCAAGGCTGGTTCAATATACATAAATCAGTAAATAGAATACAGTAAATAAACAGAATCAAGAACAAGAATTAAATAATTACTGAAATAGATGCAGAAAAGCCTTTGACAAAAGTGTACTTTCCTTTATGATAAAGGCTTTAGAGAATTTAGGAATAAGGTGAACATAATTTAATATAATAAAAGCTATATATGATAAATCTACAACAAGCATTATAATAAATGGTGAAAACCTGAAACCATTTCCTCTAAAATAAAAAGACAAAGATGTCCACTCTCTCTACTCCTATTACCAGAGCAATAATCAAGAGAAAGATATAAAGGAATCCAAACAGGGAAGAAAGAAGTCAAATTATCCCTATTTGTTGATGATATGCCCTAATATCTACAGGATCCTAAAGACTCCACTCTAAAACTCCTAGAGTTGATAAACACTTTGGCAAAGTAGTAAGATCTAAAATCAGCACACAAAAATCAGTAGCTTTTCTGGATGTCAACAATGAACACATGGAGAAAAAAACTGGAACAATTTCATTTAGAATTGCCTTAAAAACAAACAATAATAACGAAAATAAAACTAACCAAGGAGTTCAAGGAGCTCTATAATAAAAGTTGCAAAACTCAGAAGAAAGAAAATGAAGGAGTCATCAGTAGGTGGAAGACCTCCCGTGTTCACGGATTAGCAGAAGAAATATAGTGAATATGGCAATATAGCCAAAGGCATGGACAAATTCAATGCAACACCCTTCAAAATCCCAATGTCATTCTTTACAGAGAAGGAAGAAATAATCAAAATTTATATAACCACAAAATGCCAAAGCAATACTGAGAAAAAAATGCAATGGTAGAGATACCATAATTCCTGTCTTCAAATTTTACTCGGATCCATATTAACAAAACAGCTTGAACTGTCCTAAGAACTTACCAGAGGTGAATGAAAAAGAATAAAGCCCTAGAAATGATCCCTCATAATTATAACTATCTGATTCTTGGCAAAGGAGACAAAAATATATGAGGAGGAGGGAGGGGACAGCTTTTTCAATAAATAATATTGGGAAAATTGGATGCCCATCTGCAGAAAACTGAATCTGGATCTGTGTCTGTTACCTTGCACAGACATTGATTCAAAGTGATTCAGATACCTTAAGGTTAAACCTAAATCATTGAAATTACTTCATGAAGGGAGTAGGGAAAAACAATAGAACTCATTGACACCAACAGGAACTTCCTGAATACAATCCCATAAGATCAGTAAATAGAAGAGAGAATTGACAAATGAAAGTATATCAAACTTAAAAACTCTATACCACTGTGCAGAAAAATACAGTTTTAAAGCTAAAAAGACAATTTATACAATGAGAGAAGATCTCTGCCAGATATATATTTGAAAAGGGTCTAATAATCAGAATATATAAGGAGTTCCAAAAACTAAATCTGCAAATAATCAACAACTCAATTAAGAAATAGGCAAAAGGGGCTAAACAGACACTTCTAAGAAGAAAAATCTAGTCAATAAATATATGAAGAAATGTTCAACAACCCTAGCCATAAAGGACATGCAAATCAAAACAAATTGATAATGCGTCTTATTCCAGTCAAAGTGGCCATCATTAAGAATAGGAAAAACAACATATGTTAACAAGAATGCAGGAGTGAATGGATTCTAATACTCTAAATACAGATTAGTATAGCCACTGTGGAAAGCAATATGGAGATTTCCCAGAAAACTAAACATGGAAAAACCTTATAATCCACTGATACAGTCCAAGATATTAATCTGAAAAATTTCATGACAGGATATAATAAAGAAACTTATACACACATATAGACAATAGGAAGAATGAAATTTGCAGGGAAATGGGTAGATTTGGGGGAAAATCATATGTGAAGTAAGCTAGGCCCAGAAAAGAAAAGGATACATGATTTCTCTTATATGTGGATCTTAGACCCAAAATACAACTCCCCATGTAAGTACACACAGGGAGATATACATATATACTTGATCAAGTTGACTATATTCAGTAGTAAAACATCATAGTATAAACTCTGAACAATGAACAAAATGAATATTGGGAAGCTGAAACATGTTTTGAATGGATGGGAGGCCTAGTATATGGAGATAAATGAATGTAAGAGAGATCTATGAGAGAATAAATTCATAATACTCAGTGTTCATATGTAAAAAAAGGAAATGAGAAATTTACTGTGATTGGTGGGGGAAGAAGTAGGTGGGAGGAGAGATAGATGACTCTGATCAAGAAGCACTGTACACACAAATGGCTATGTTTTAATGATAAACTTATTGCCCTATACCTTGAATATTAAAAATATTATAAGGAGTTTTTAAAGGAATTGAGGTACTTTTCTTCTGGGAACAAAAAAATATCAATTTCCAAGACCTTTGAGAAAATTGTAGATTTTGATCTCACTATTTACAGAGGATTCTCTGAGGATTTTCAATATTCTCAGAAGGTTCTCAATGAACACTGGATTACATGTATCTGATTCCATTTGATTTTATTTGTATTTAGAGGAGCTTCTAAAATTTAATTATGAATATGATTTTCCACTAAACCTACCTCTTCATTGAAGTTTTGGATCATCCACATAGTAAGCATTCAATAAATGTTTGCTTTACAGTTGTACATACTTACAAGTATTCCTTTCAGAAAAATGATCCCTCTAGTGGCTAATTTATAACAATACATTTTTCTTTATTTTGGTAAGTCTTAAGATAGAAGCTAAAGTTTTGCAAAATAAAGAGTTAAATTGTAGCATATGTACACCTCATTGTATATTAGTGATTAATTCACCGTTTTTGCATCTTTGTATTAATGTGGTAGAAAAGATGTGGATCATAATTTAGTAGAATATTTTAAAAATATAAACTCACTGTATGCTATTATTTATTAATTTCTAGACATATCCCTTATGAGCAATAAGGATTCTTTATGCAAAGTAAATATTTTCAAGATTTTGTTACTAAATGTGTGTACATTTTAAAACAAAATATGATTGCCATAAAGTTAAATACAATTCCTCTTTTTACAACATTGCTATGTATCTGGTAACAGCAGACAGAGGCTTAATGAGATTTGTTTCTTGTAGAATCTATTACATTATAGATAGCTTTATAAAATTGGCTTCTGAACATTGGACTTGATGATATGAGCTTCCAAGCAAACCTATTTCCAATCTTTTTCTGTTCATGTTGGCACAGCTTCGTATTTGTTTTAAAATATTACTATTTGAGCTAGAACATGCTTAGCAGTTTTGGGGTTGAATACACAAAGATAAATGGGATAATAAAACCTTAACAACTCCAATTTCCATACTTTTACATAAAATGGCTTCACGAATTGCCTTTCTAGTGGTTTTATGATGCAACAATAATATCCTTTTAGTTTATCCTCAATAAAATTATATGACTAATTTGTGTCCTAGGAAACATCTATTTAAAAGTACTTTGTCATAATCAAAAGTGTTTGGTGATATTAGTTATATGATATAATGTGTATTATTTGTTGCTTAATATTTTTAGGAACTAGATGATACTATGATTATTTAGCAAATACTTAGTGACTATCTACCATATGACTAACTTTAGGGGGTATAACAAATATATTGGAAAGTAGGATGGGTTGTAATGGTGTGAACTGATACTTATCCTACAGTGCAGTACGGTTGATAGTTGTTACAGTCTGGGTATGGAATGTCTCCCCAAACCCATGGGCAAATGATTGATTCTGCTTTGTTTTCAAGCTACATCTCTAGCTTGAACATACATAATGTTTTGGTCAACTGTTGTCTACATAAGGTTATACCACTACATATGATTATATTATGATGTCATTGCTATCCTACTTTGTATAAGTGATCTTATTATAATTCAGCAATTATAAAATTACTTAACAAGGTATTTCTTAGGACATAGCCCTAATGTTAAGTGATTCATGACTGTTTTAATATAGTTAATTACCTCCTCAGTTTAGTAGAAAATAATTGAAGAAACGGGATTCATATACTGAGTTGAACACATGCCTCATCTGTTGGGCTTATGATTCAACAAATACTTTCTGACTAGTTTCTCTGATGCCTTTGATAAATGATTGCAGAATCCCATTTGCTGCTATTATTATTAGCCATGAAAGCAAGCAAAAACAGGAGAATTTTCAGCATTCTAGTGATAACTTCCTGCTGGGTTTTGGAGCATTACTCCTATCTCCTCCAGTGATTCAGTGTCAACTAGTTATAAGTAGGATATGAATCTCTTTTTTTAGGTTGTGGGGTTATGATGTATCCAAATGACCATTATATCTCTGGAAGATGGCTGGTCCTACCCAAACACTGCAAACTAGGACCTGCTGTCAGGCTGACAGCTTACAAGGTCATTCTGTATGTGAAAAGAACAGTAAATTTCTTTTTCTTTTTTTTTTTATTGTGAAAATACTGTATAGAGGGGTTACAATTACATGGGCAAGTTAATGAGTACATTTCTTATCAAGCATTGTAGCCTCCTCCTTTGTTTCCCCTTCCCATCCCTTCCCATCTCCCACCCCCCACCCTTCCAATCCCCCTTCTCTCATCCCCCTGCCAAAGTTGTAAAGTTTGTTTTTCAACATAACGACTTGTACACCTCATTGTTGCAATAGGTCTACCTGTATTCCTATTTAAATGATTTGTTTTTTCCCTTCCCCTCCACAAATTATACCAACATCGAATACAGTGCAAGCAGGGGTTATACCGTGGGGGAGGGACATACAAAGCAACAAAGTAATCACCTTATAAATATGTTAGAAACAATCTCATGAAAGAAAAAAAAACATTTGAATACTTATCTTAGGGTTCATTTCACCTAACATCAACTTATCTGACCTTTTCTGCTTGTCTCAGACATATACTAGTTATTGCAAATAAGGGAAACCATGGAACCTATGTTTCTTTGGGCCTGGCTTACTTCACTTAATTTTTTCCAAGTCTTTCCATTTCCTAGCAAATGGGGCAATGTCATTATTGCATTGTTGGATGGGAGTGTAAACTTGTTCAACCGCTTTGGAAAGTAGTATGGAGGTTCCTCAAAAGACTCCACATAGAGCTCCACTGTGACTCAGCAATCCTACTTTTGGGCATTTACCCAAATGATCACAAACAAGACCATACTAAAGCTACTAGCACAACTATGTTTATTGCAGCATTATTTACTATAGCCAAGATATGGAGCCAACCCAGATGCCCTCAGTAGATGAATGGATCAAGAAAATGTGGTATATATACACAATGGAATTCTATGCCTCCATCAGAACAGTAAATTTCATTACCTTATTTCCACCATTACTTTACCTCAGTCTCTTAGACTGAAGTGGTTAATTGGAGGATGTTAGCAAATGAGAGATTGTGAATACTTAGTTACAACTAAGTTTTTAAAATCAGTTTTTAAAAGATCAGAACAATATTAACAACTGCCTTAAGTAATATCTATAAAACATATATTCTTCTTATATTTGAACATTCATCCAGGCACACCACTACAAGGGACTACTGTTACTACCAAATACAGAGAAAAATGGCTGGGTTTTTTTGTTTGCTTGTTTGTTTTGCCTTTTATTTTTCTGTGACAGCTATCTGAGAGAGTAACTTCAAAGGAGGAAAGGTTCGTTGTGGATCATAGTTGTAGTGGTTTCAGCCTATGGTTGGTTTAGTCCATTTCTATGAGATTGTGTTAGGAAAGAACTTTATGGCAGAAGAGTACAACAGAGAAATTCTGCTCTTCTTATGGAAGCCAAGAAGACGGGGGCGGGTTGGCATGGAGAGAAGGAGCACAAGAGTAAAACAAGGACTCCAAGATACATCTTTATTGCTTATTTCTTCCCAATAGGCCCACATCTTTAAATTTCTACCATCTTCCAAAATAGCACCATGACTTAGGACCAAGTCTCCTACACATACATGAGCCTGTTGGTGAGATTTTATACTCAAGCTTACAAAAGCCATCTAAACAAAATAGCCACAGGCTAGAGACACAAAAATCTTGAACAAATTCAGTATTTTCCAATTGAATACAATTATACAAAGAACAGTATGCCCTGACAAATTAGTGTTTTTTTTTTTTCTATAAAGCACGGTTATTTCAAAAGAAATCCACCATCAAGTTAAAGGAACTGAATAGCACTATGTGACTGTTTAAATAGATGCACTTAAAAATAATTAGGAATTTCTAACCAAGCTGTTAAGAGATTGAAACTTTTTCAAGCTGACAAGGGACATCTACCCAAACAGTACAACCAACAACACAGGTGATAGTGCAAGTCTGAACACATAGTCTCAGAGAACAGGATCATGATGCAGATGAACATTTTTCCTTTTATTCCATATTATACTGGATATTAGAGTAACTGTAATAAGAAAAAAGAAAGATAAGACATAAAGACTGAGAAGAAAGTTGGTTTTATTTGTAGATATATGAGTTTCACAGGGCTTCTCTAACAAAGCCCTAAAAACTCAGTGCTGAAAACAAAGGAGAACTTCTGGTAGCTAGATGTTCAGAATAAAAGTATTGCCAGGGCTATGATCTACCTGACACTTCTAAGAGGGTGGATCAGGATATACGTCTCATTTCCTCCTATATTCTCTGGTAGCTCCAATCTTTGACATCCTTTGGCTTGCTGCTTTGTACTTCTAAACCGTATCAGTATTTTCACAAGACGATCTCCATTTATCTGCTTTTACTTGGAGATCTCCTGTAAAGAAGCGAGGCTTACTGGGTTAAGAGCCATGCTAACAATATAATTTTTGACTTCCTTAATTCTGGAAATACACTATTCCCAGATTTTTTCATACTCACAAATATGAATATGTAAATATGTTAAGACTTAAGGTCTACTTTGAGGGAACATACAGAGATATGACCATGTAGATTGAGAACATAAAGAATCATCAAAGAATTATTAAAATTAGCAAGTGAACTTAGCTAGGCCAAAAAGCCAATATATAAAAATTGATATTATTTCAGTTCACTAGCTACACATAAAATTAGAAAAGTTACTATATAGCTCTCAATTACAATATATATTTTTTCAGGAAAAATTTCATAAATGTATTCCAAATTTGTATACTGAAAATAATCAAACTGATACTGAAAATAATTGTTCAGAATGACCAAATATAAAAATAAATCTAAGGATGTTCATGACTTGGAAGACTCTATATTAATTATGTTAATTCTCTCTCCAAATTTATCTGTAAATGTAATGTAATGTCATTTTATAAAAGTGTAAATAAGCTTTTTGGATAAATTTGAACATGCTCAGCTAAATAACAGTATAATCAAAGCTGTTCAGCAAATTTTAAAAGAATAGCTTGGTAGCAGTGGTTCACAGCTTATAATTCTTGCTACTCAGAAGGCTGAGATCTGAGGATCATAACATGAAACTAGCCCAGGCAGGAAAGTCTACAAGACTCCTATCTGCAAGTAAGCACCCAAAACACTAGAAATGGAACTGAGGCTTAAATAGTAGAGCTCTGGCCTTTAGGGGAAAAAAATCTCAGGACAGTGCCCAGGCCCAGGATTCAAGCCCTAGAACCTACACCAAAAACAAAACAACAACAACAACAACAACAAAAGAAGAACAACAACAAAAGAAGAACAACAACAAAGTGGAAGAGTGCATTTCAAGCCCTACTTTAAATCCACAATAGTTTAGATGGTGTTGTACTGGAAAAATGACAAAACTCTTGATCCGGGAAACTCAACAAAGACTTTAAAACATACTCACACAGATATATATGTCAGCCGACTATCCATATAGGTTGTAAAACAATGTAGTAGAGAAAGTAATGACTTTGATACCAATACATAATCATATTAGAAATAAATTGTTTAACCCTTAATAACTTTTAAATAAATTAAATAATTTATTTAGCCTATATCTAAATGAAATCAATCATAGTATATAACTTCAAATTAGGCAACCTTAAGAAAGAAACATACGAGAAAATCTTTGAATAAATCTTGAGTAAATGAAGATTTCTTATGTTAGAAATAATCAAATAATAAACCCTAAAAATAATAACTTAGTCTTTGTCAAGATTGAAAACATTTTCTTTTTTGAGAGATACCTTTAAACAACTAAAATAGCTAGCTACAAACAAGAAAATATTATCAACAAATACATCAGACACAAAATTTCTGGATAGAATCTGGAGGTAATTATTACACTGTAATTAGTAAACAGAGAACTTAAGTGGTAGAAGGAGCAAAAGCCTGGAATTAGTTTGCAGGGTTTGTAGAAACTTCATTCTTTCTGAGCCCTGATATGATCACCTCTCTTTCAACAAGTATTTCATGTCTCAATGTGTCCACATTTTCCTTTTTAAAAGATATTAGACAAATTAGATTGTTGCCTACACTAAAGACCTCATTTTAAGTTAAATGCCTTATGTCATAACACATTTGCATTCTGTGTTATGAGACGTTAAAACTTCAATTTAGGAACTTAGTGCCAGAAATTAGAGAATTGTGGTTCAAAGATTCCATCTCCAATTAACCAGCAAAAAGTTGGGCTAGAGATGTGGTTCAAGTGGTAAATCACCAGGTGAGAAAGTAAGACAACCCAAATGAGAGGCCCCTGAGCTCAAACTCAGCAATACAATACAAAGCAGAACAACCTCAGTTTGCAAATGGAAAGGCAAATATAACTCAAACTAATACTTGCAATGTTAATAAGTAAATAGGAGGATTGAGGTCCAAATTTACCTGGACAAAAAACCAGAGCCTATCTCAAAAATAATCAGAGCAAAAAGGGCTGGCAGCATGCTGCTAGCAATAGAGAACCTGTCTATTGAGCAAGAAACCTTGAGTTCAAGTCCCATTACTAACAACAACAATGAAAATATAAATAAAAAAAAAGACAGAAGGAAGGAAAGAAGGAAGGAAGGAAGGAAGGAAGATAAAGAAAGCTTCAAATATTCCTCTAGGCTATGAAAAGGAGGATTCCCACAACTTAAATCCATGGGCTGTGTCCATCGCAGGACAGAAAGCTTCATTCATCAGCTTCCTGTCTAGCTTGAATTTAGACAGGAAAGTTTGTTGGGACTCTGAAGCAGGTTTTGGAAGTTAGCTGAACTTGATGAGGAGGATATTTGAAAACAATGGCCCCCATTCCAGCTTTAAAACTGCTTGAGGACTCCTCTCTTCCCATGTCTGCTCAATCAATATATTGTACAGAGGCAGCAACCCTTTCTGGTGCATTCTGGATATTAATGTGGTGTCACATAAGGTGATCGAACTGTTCTTAAATCTCATGTCATAATTCCAATTTCTCAAAGCTTCTCCCTACCCCAGCATCTATCTGTCCTGTGCAGTCTACAGTTGGTAAGGAGATGATAGGGTGCGTAGGGGGCCTCCCATTCTCTTCTTGCTCTTCCTCCATCCTTTCTCTTCCCACCAGGCCACTGCTGCCTCTACTAGGAGAAGGGAAGTGGAGGAGTGTCAGGGAGGACAAGCTGTTAAGCGATGGCACTCTTGCATTGTGGAATGTGAGTCTTCTGTCAAGGCAAATATCCAGAAAGTGTTCTTATTGCTTCTGGAAAGGCCTTATTCCCATTCCCCTCCTCACTTTGACATTCTACTGTTTCTCAATTTAAGCAATGACATTTTGGCTAAGAGTTTCTTACAGTTGCCACTCAAATCTTGCCCAAGAAAGGAGGAGAAAATGAAATCATAGAGGAGGAGGTTGGGCACGTTCTTTCCCCTTGACTCACACCTGGCCACCTTCCAGACTGTTGCCTTGGGTTTGAGGAAACATGATATCTCTCTTCCCCACCATTTCTTCAAGGACTGGCCCCTCCCCTGGCAGCTGCAATCTTTGATCAGATTGTCTGGCAATTCCAACACTAGATTTTGACTCTTCCGGGGAAGAATTAATCACCAACATCTCAAGTGAGCACTCAGCCCAAGCCTAGAGATCAAAACTTTCAAGTGTTTCATCACCGTGTCTAGAAACTAGGTCTGACTTAACGCAGCATAACAAGCACCACCTGGAGGCAGAGATTTTTGTTGGTGTGTTTCTGGCAAGCTGACAAACACCCAATTCTCTACTAGTGATATATTAAATCACTCACTTCAAGGGTTATAATCCTTGTCCTCATCTTTGGAGCCCAGGCCAAAATACATTCAAAAGGAAAAGTCTCACCTGAGCATTTGGCAAAGCAGAACTGCTACTAGACTCCAGGTGAGTAAATTTAGGATGGTGCTTATGCCCCCAGAACTTCTCTCCACACGCACAAAAATATCTATTGATGGATGGAATCAGTTACTCCACAAAACATATACTCCAATTCTATAGCCAATCATTTTATATTTAATATTCTAAAGAGTCTCTTAAACGATTTTGTTTCAGCTCCACCCCAGAGGGGTTCGGGGTGGGGTCAAAGCTTACCAAACCACCCCTATTATGGAAAGTTTGGGTTTGTACTGAGTCAATTTTTTTGGGGGGGGGGGCTGGTCATGGGTTCTGAACTCTGGACCTGGGCGCTGTCCTTCAGCTCTTCAGCTCCAGGTTACCGCTCTACCACTTGAGCCACAGTGCCACTTCCAGCTTTTTCTGCTTATGTGGTGTTAAGTTATCAACTCAGGGCCTCATGCAAGCAAGGCAAACATTCTACTACTGAGCCTCCTTCCTAGCCCAACCCCCAGTCAATATTTATGTACATGTAAATGTAACCCATTGTTTTTCAAATTGTCCTCTGAAAACTCATACATTGTCTTGAGTTTGATTTGATCTCCTGGAAGAGCTAAAGCCATTGGTAATCAGAGCAAACATTGTGCCCAAAAACATTTTTCCACATGGTCACCTTTATGTTTTTGTGGAAAACAATGATTATTTTCCTATTAGATGATTCTTCCATAAGCTGAATGACTCTCAGTGTGTAATTTCTTACTATTTGGTGAGTTTTGAGGTTTTCTTCTTATTTGAAGTAGTTGTCCTTGTTTTTCAGTTACTTAGTTACAGTGTGGTAGCACAGTTTTTTGTATTTAATTAAAATATATTGGATAATAAGTATGGGGATATATATGTATAGTTTGTGTGTGTGTGTGTGTGTGTGTGTGTGTGTGTGTATGTGTGTGAGATTCTCAAATCATAGTAATTTGTGCATTTGTCATCTTAAATATTACTTCTTTGTGGAGAGAACATTCAAAATATTTTCTTTTGTCTACTTAAGTATTCAATACATTATTATTGATTGTAGTCACCCTACATAGATCAGAACTTATTCTTCCCACCTAATATTAATATTATTATGTCTACTGACCAATCTCTTCCTATCCCTTACCTGTCCTATTATCTCCAACCTCTGGAAATCACAGCTTCTGTGAGATCAAGTTCTTAGATTCAACAAGAAATTGCATCAGGTAGTTTTTGTCTATCTGTATCTGGTTTATGTCACTTAGCATAATGTTTGAGTGTATCTATATTGTCACAATGACAGAATTCCAGCATTTTTATGGCCAAATAATTTCCATTTTACCTAAGACATTATGATTGCTTTATCTGTTTATCTGATGATAGACACATAAATTGACTCCATATGTTGGACAGCCACAATTTCTAAGAATGCCAAGAGGAATGAAACCTGAGGTTCATTTTTGTTAAAAGTTCATTTTTAAACAAGGTAATTTAGAAATTAAAATGAACACACGATAAGGATGTATTTCAGTGGTAGAACACTTGCCTAGTGTAGTATAAAGCTCTAGGTTCAATCCCCAGCACTGAAAATAAAAAGGCAGACATAATAACTTCTTCAAAAGGAATCCAAATAACAGACATACCCATAGTCCAGTACTATTAAAATGAATGAGCCAGTAATGACAAACAGCATTTTTAATGGTACTGGAGGCCATAAGCTGAACATCTACAGGGCCAGACAGAATTTGTATGCATATATGCATAAATAATGAGTCTAGACAGCTTGGCTTTCCCCTGAAGCAGATATTTTCCCCCATACTTTTGCTCCAGATTTATTTCTCTTTGAGTTAACAAAAATAATGGTAGATATAGAATCCAATAGCTATGTCATAATAATCTTTTTCTTTGGCTTTAAAAGGCTTTCTTCAAGTATAGAAAAATTAGTAGAATATTCCAGTAATCATTGAGCTTAGCCTTCTCTTCCTTTAGAATTTAAATAAATAAATATAAAAAGCAATTGCAAGTGTATGCTTCTGTAGTATACCCTAAATGATGTCAATGTCAGTAGTCTAATTGTGTTTCTCTTGTCAAATTTGCAATTTTAATGCCAGGTGTATTGGTGCAATCCTATAAGTCTACTTCTCAAGACACAGTGACAAAAGAATCATGAGTTTAAGGCCAGCCTATACTCTGCAGCAAGACATTGTTTAAAAAAATCAAAATCTAATAGTCTCTAGATTTAGCATTTCTAAATCTCTTATTAATTTCTAGCTAATTTTACAATTTCAACTGAATGCATCAGGCATGACAATAAGTTTATAACAAATAAGAATAAGTATAGATTTCTTTATAAAGAAATTACATTGCTTCTCTATAGAACAACAGAACTATATGTATACATATATTACAGGTAAAATACTACTCATGTAAAGACAAATAATAAGGTATTGGATTTTTAAATGGGTCAGAAACAATGTATTGGGAAAACTGTGTTCACAAAATCTCAAATGAATGCATAATGCTCATGGAAGAGGTGAGACTGGATCCTTGATTAGACATTCAAGGGTCTTAGATGTCAACAAGAAGAATTTGTATTCAGTTCTTTAGCAATGGAGAATCATTGACAATTCTTGAAACTATTACGCATGATAAGAACATAATATAGCTTAATTTGACAAAATGAAGATTTAATTATAAAAGGCAGAGATGGCCCTATGCTAGTGGCTCATATCTACTGTCTTAGTTACTCAGGGAGCTGAGGTCTACTCAGGAGACTGAAGATCCCAGATTGAAGCCAGCTTGAGCAGAAAAGTCCATGCGACTCTTCTCTCCAATAAACCAGGAAAGAAAAATGAAGTAGAAGCTTTGCTCAAGTGATAGAATACCAACCTTGCATTTTAAAAAGCCACACAAGAGCAAGAGGCCCCAAGTTCCAGCCCCAGTAGTAGCACAAAAATAAATAAATAAGCAAACAAATAAAAAATAAAAATGAAGGAGAGAGGGGTACCAAAGCAGAGACTTAGGTATATGATTTATAGAACTTAAGAGCCATTTTCATCATGGATCATTAATGTGTAAACAAGTTCAGAGTAATGATTTTTTTCTCTTGTAAGAAGCTCAAACAATTCTCATCATATAATGCCAGTTTAAAAACCAAAGAACATTCTCATCATATAATGCCAGTTTAAAAACCAAAGAACACAATGCTTCTTTGAACTCAAGTTAAACTTAGTAAACCCTCCACTTTCACTTGCTCTAGCTGATCTCTTTAATCACGGATTGTGAAAGTAGCTGAATTACACAAGGAAGCAGTGGCTTAGACATCTATGGCGCATGGAAATGATTCCTTGTCTTTGTTTGGTTTTGAGGATTTAGCTCCATGTTATTGAAGCCAAGATCCTTTACTTGGGCCTACACAAATACAGGATAGGTGACTTTATGAAGTCAGAGGGCAGAAAACTCCATCCTTCATTGACACTAGCTTCCTGCACAGAGCCCTGAAGCTTTCCTGAACATGCTTATAAGACTACTTGATTCATTTTAGGACCACTATGTTTCTTTATCCCATAACAATTTTCAGGAGGGCAGATTTGAATTGGGGTCTTCCATTTGGCTACCTTGTAAATAAGTTCTATTTAGCAAAATGTATTCCCTCATCATTATCATCCTGCAGGGCAGGCAAATGTGTAACAAAGGAATGGGAGATGACAAGGGGAAGAACTGCCAGGTGATTCCAACTTTTCTAGTTTCAGTAGATATCCTACAGTGTTTTGGGGCTGCTTTCATAGACTACCACAACCATTAAGCGAAAATACTTGAATACTCTCACTTATCTTAAGACCAAACGTTTTAACTCGAGATGTCAGCAGAAATGGCTTCTAGAAAGGTTCAGAAGAGTCTTTGTTTACATCCTTGTAGTTATGGATGGTTTCCAGTGATCCTGGCTTATATGTAACACCCCCATTTCTACCTCCACCTTTTGCTCTGGGTTTCTCTCTATAAGGAATTCCTTACCAGGCGCTGGCGGCTCATGCCTGTAATTCTAGCTACTCAGGGGTTTGAGATCTGAAGATGTGGTTCAAAGCCAGCCAGGGCAGGGAAAACGAAACCTTTATTTCCAATAAATCACCAGAAAGGTGGAAGTGGCGCTGTGGCTCAAGTGGCAGAGTGCTCACCTTGAGCTGAAGAGCTGAAGAATAGCACTCAGGCTCAGAGTTCATGCCCCATGACTGACCAAAAAAAAAAAAAAAAAGACATTTCTTACAAAGATTATTTTGTGAGCCCATCTGAACCCAATTTGACTTTTTTCTTGGTCCTGAACTCCAGAATTCTATTTCTAAATAAGGATATATTATGTTGTTCTGGGTATACCAGAATTTTTGTTGGGTTGAATAGTTTAAACTCAGTATGTGTAACACAGAGATAAGAATGATCATTTGAGCAGATAATGTTCTATCCTGTTCTCCTGGTGCACTGGGAATCTGTACAGGTAGGTCCAGACAGCAATTCTGACCATCTGATAAATGAAGGAGGGTAGAGTGATTCTTGACTACAAAGAATGGAACCAAAGATAGTAATTCTAATAGTAAAAGATGTGTAAGGAGGAACAATATCTGAACAGGGCACTAGTATTTACTGAAAGGCAGAGGAGGTCAATCTTGCCTAGTTTAATATGGTTGAAGGTGGGCCTTTGATCCAGGGTCTGATTGAGTAATAGTCTAAAACAGTAGTCTAGTACTGGTCCAAGTAGAGCAGTTTTGAGGGGCTAAAAGATTCCTAAGGCTCCAAATGTTAATGCTTGCTGTGGAATAGTTAATGGGGATTCTAGAAAGTTCTTGGAATACACAGGTAGGCCATTGGCCCAGGCCCAGGAAAAGAAAACCAATTCAGTAAAGATAGTGTCATAGCAAAATTCCTGAGATTATATACATGAGTATATGGGTCCTTACCTCAATTTCGACTAATTGTGAGGATCAATAGCTTTAGTTCTCCACTGGAATAGGATACAGTAATTTATAGTCCATGATTAGAAACTAAGAGCCAGAAAAGAAATTTAGAATTTATTGAGAAGCAGGCCACAGAAGTAAACTTTATTTTTTAGAAAATATGTCCACAATCTTACCAAAGAGTTAAAAAAAGTGTAGATGGAAAATAAGAAAAAAATCCACCACCACCACCACAACAACAACAAAAACCATGAGGAAAATGGTGAAATCAGTGAGTGTAAATCTTGGACAGAATATGGTGGTAAATGCCTGTATACTTGGGAGGAAGATTGTAGCAGATTGAGCCAGCCCTGGAGAACGTAAGGAAACCTATTGGAAAAACACAGTAAAAACAAAAGGACTGGGATCTTTCTGAGCTTATCCTTAGTACTTTAGGAAATGTATTTTGAAATAGCCAGTTGTTTTCTCTTAGTAGTATGGCAAACACTCCTGAAGATTCCTTTGACCCAAGTATCTTCTGCTTAGTTGTGAAAATCACTGCCATCTTACAGTCAAAACCATGTGACTACTTGTACTGAATGAACTATGAGTGCAACTGACATCTGGATGGAGATAAAGAAGATCTGCTGCTTATTGGTTCCTAAACACTGAGTGTGGTGGCTAAAAAATGAGATTCTGGAGCAAAGTCTAGTTTCCTGACTCCCATGGAAGGGGGCTGCCTAGACAGACGGTTGTGTGATGAGAAGGAAGCTCCTGTGTATGTATGAAGTGTGTGTTCGCGTGTGTGCACGTGTGTGCACGCAGGTGCACGCTCATGCCTGTGCCTGCTATATATCTACTATAGTTTTAGGGTGTATTTGTTCTTATAGCATATGCCATTTTACTCTGGGTTGTATTTGAGGCAATACCATATGCCAAGTTGTAAAAAGGAAAGAAATGAGTAAGTAAAGATCAGATGTTGTAGTGCATACCTGTAATCCAAACTAAGTGAGAGACATAGACAGGAAAATCAGGAAATAAGACTAACCCCAGACAGGAGCATGAATATATGGCCAAAATATTACTAAAGCAAAAACATTAAAATAAGAAAGTCTAAAGGCATCTCTCAAGTGATAGGGCACCTGTCTAGCAAGAGTGAGGTTGTGTTCAGACCACAGTATCAAAACGAAATAAATAATAGACAGCAAGCAAGCATGTGAAACAAGTATAGATTATTGTCTGAGGGAATTAGAATAAAGAAAAAAGGAAGAGTGGGGATTTTTCAAGATTCTAAAAGAAAAAGCACATTTTAAAATGTTCTAGCTAAGTTTCTGAAACTTGGATAACAGAGCAGCTCTTTAGTTTTTTAGACTGTAAAATGAAAACATCCATCAGATAAGAAGGAAAAGAACCTTCTGATCCCCATGTTTGTTTGGAGATCCATATTAGAATTCACACATCTGGTGACTGGACATGAATTTGACCTGATTGCCAGAGATTTGATCTCTCTGAAGCTCTTTGTGGAAATATTCTCTGACTCTGTGCCATCTTGATTATTGGAATATAGATAGATGGTATTTGATGTGAGGGATAGTCCCACTGGTTTTTAATATTGGGGGGGGGGGGAGGGAGGAGTTGTTTTTACACTCTTTCTATCAGTTGCCAATTAAGAACAATGTGTTCTGCCATTCTAGGAAGTAGCCTGTCAAAGCATGTGTTGCGTAATGGTTAATAGTAAATGGACTAATTCTTTGAAGCTCTTCCTGCTGGAAGGTGTATAAGGATATTCACTGAAAAGTGCCAGAGTACACCTGCCAATAACTGAAGCCTAGCAGTTGACAGAGTGAGAGATAAATAAAGAAATGTGCTATAACTGTCTTGAAATATTAAACTGGGCAGGCACTGTGAAAGAACATAGTGATCCCTTGTTTTATGTGGTGAAGAGTTCTGGTAAGAAAAATGTTATCTGTGAGTAACTCACTTTTACTATGAGGTCTGGAGAGTGTGTTTTGTAAAACTGTCAATAGGAAGGGAAAAATTATCCTATACTATGTAAAACAGATCTCGTGTAAGGAGGTCTAGAACTGCTGGGAAATATGGACATGAATGAGTAAAATGTTTTATCAGTGAGCAGCTGACCTAGAAAATGAACAGCAAGACTTCAGTGAAACTTACAAAATATTTTCCCCTAGGTATCTCTATTGTAACAGCTGTGCCTAATAGTAGATAAACCAGCCTAGGATGAAGGAGTCTGAGAACAAGTTAGGAAGCTCAAATTTGTATGGGAACTAACTGAGCCCAGCCCAAAGTTCTTATAAGCTCTAGTCACACGACTGTCGCTTTATTGATTGTGCCGAGGGGGAGCTATGTTTTTTATTTTTATTTTTTGAGAGATAATATTGGGAAGAATTCAACTTAGTAGTAAGGCAGATGTCCAAATGAATTGCCAAACATTCTCTCCAGAAACTGAATTAAAAAAATAAAAGAAAATCAGCTGGTTATCAACAATGAAACTGAAATGAAGAAAACAGATAAGAGCTGAGAATGGAAACTTGAACCTAAATAAATTCTTCAAAATGGAGAGTGGCAATTGCTATGCATTCTTAGAAGACAAGCTGAATGTATTGTGCAGAGATGTGTGCTGCTTGCTAGCATATAATCTCCCAGACTTCCTTAACAACAACATCCTTGAGGCTTGGTGAATGTCTTAGAGTCCTGAAAAAAAAGTGAGATTCTTACCTCCTCTCTTGTGGCTACCTATAGCTAAGAGACGACATTGTTATCAATAAGGAATAACAAAAGAAGAATATAAAGATGCTGTAAAGGGGTTATAAATATCCTATACTTTGCTATCATTTCTCAATTTTCTTTCACCTTGCTGTAGAAAAAATACCAATGTATGGCAAGTTCTCTTGCAGCCATTTTTGGTCTTGAGTGCCACTCCGATAAAGGCAAATAGAGAGGAAAAAGGAACCTTGATCTATAAGGACATAGTTAAATTTTCATTCTAACTGCTTATTTCTAGATCGGTTTTATATGAAAAAAATCTACTTTATTGAAGCCATCATTATTTGAGTCTTTGCTACTGTTACTACTAGGTTTCAGGAAATCTCAGTTATTCCTTATTTTCTCTCTAATAGCAAACAGACAAGATCCATGTCAATGGAACTTGATAAACATTGATAAGGGTTAATACTAATCACTGACTAATGTCATGATACTAAACTTTTTGTTGGTTTTATATCACAGAGCAGAGCAGAATGTAGTCAGTAATGATAGCTTTTATCTATCCTGTTTACTTTTCCTATCCTTTTAGAAACTTTGATCAAGCTCTGATTTTCTACATCAAAGTAAGAGAAAGAACCCTGACTTGGGGTAGAAGTGAGAGTAGCAATGGACTATGCTGACTTTCAGTCTGTTGTTTATCTACTCAACTACAATGCCAGTATTTCACCAGGGATAATGTGTCCTCCCTTTTCTCCAAACTCAATGACACACATTCTGTCATCAAGCACAGATACCGTCTGAAACATGGATTAAAGGTTAAGAATCTTTCTTTATAAAAATATATGCAGTAATCTTAACTTAATTTTATTTCAATAAAGTAATACAGTTTCATAATCTCATCTAAGATATATTTTCGACCAACATTTAGGAACACAAAAGCAGTGCATGTTAATGTTTTAAAACTTTTTACTCTTAAGCCTAGTATGTATTGCTTTTGCCTGTAATCTTAGTCACTTACGAGGCTGAGACTTGAAAATCATGGTTCAAATGCAACTCCAGTAGAAAAGTCTGAGACTCTATCTCTAGTTAACTGGCAAGTCTTGACTGGAAGTGTGGCTCAAATGGTAGAACCTCAGAGTTAGAGCTCTGAGTTCAAGGCCTGTCTTGAATATATACACAAATTTTTAATACTTGTGTGCATATCATCCAGAGGAGAATAACCTATATATAGATTTGCAAAAGCTGAATTACATCAGCTTTATGCACATGTAAGGCTCATAAAATTTAAAATATTCTTTTTCCTTTAGAGAAATAGAATCAAATTACAATATTGAAGGTGATACTGCCTCAATTTTTATTTGAATGACAGAAGAAATCAAATTAAAGCATAAAACCCTTAAAAAACAAATCCCATAAGCATCATATAATATGTTGATAAATTGATTACTTAATAAATTAATTGTATTTGTTCTCCTACATGATTTTGACATATATATGTATATGTAGATATATGTATATATCTTTCTCTCTCTCTTTCTCTCTTTCTTTCTTTCTTCCTTCCTTCCTATCAGTCCACTTTCCAATGTTTTAATGTCAGAGAAATAGGTTATGTTATAGCATAATGGATCAAATATATTAATCACTATTGGTGGTTTTGAAATTATCTTTTCAAATTATCAATTTTTCCTTTGCAATATATTGTGTATCGTTAGGATTGTGGTCATATTTTGTATATGTGTGTGTGTGTGTGTGTGTGTGTGTGTGTGTGTATTGAAGCTTGAACTGATAGCTTAGACCCAGTCCCTGAGCTGGTACTCTATAACTTTAGCCACATCACCACCTTTGCCTTTTTGGTTCTTAGTTGTAGATAAGAGTCTCTTGGACTTTCCTGACTTGGCTTGGAAAGAGAATCCTCAAATCTCTGTCTCTTGAATAACTAAGATTGCAGGCTTGAATCAGTGGCCCAGGGTTCCATTCAGGTTTTTTGTTTGTTTCATTTTCTTTTTAGATACAGACTTTATGATGTGAGAACACTTCAAGTTTTCTTGGGCTGTGGTTCATTTTAACCAGAACATCACTATTATTCATTGAAGTGCTAACGTAATCCGACACATTCATTGAAGCTGCATCATTATTGTGACCTGAGTGTGATTTTTTTAATTGATTTTAGTGTATCATGTTAATCATGAATATATGTGACCTGCTCCAACTTACTAAAGAACAAGGAATAGGTGGGTGCAATTATTATACCTATAATCACAATTACTCAGTAGGCTGAGAACTGAAAATCATGGTTTGAAGCCAACCTGGGAAAGGAAAGTCCTTGAGACTCAGCTTGAAGAGTCCAATTAACAACCACATTTCTAGAAGAATAGCTGTGATTCAGGTGGTAGAGCACTAGCCATGAGTGGAAAAAGCTAAGGAATAGGGCCTGGCCCTGAGTTCAAATTCTAGTACTAGGGAAAATATACATAAGGACTTGAGGACAGAAGGTCTGTCTTGTGATGGAGAGGTACCCAGTTGGAAGAGTTCTTGTCATGTAAGATTTCTACCTTTGGGTAATGTTATCAAAAATACATAGTGGAAGTAGGGAGAGAGGCATCAAGCATTAGATAGTAGCTGTGAATTACAGTATTGTCTGTGACTAAAGTAATTATAGCCCTGTTATAGATCACAAAGACAAAAAGTAAAAATAATGAAAAAGGAAGATATACTTCTCAAAGATAGTACACATTATTCACAACCAGACTGTATGATACACAGACAAGAAAAGTTCAATTGGGAACTATCAAAAGCAATAAACAGTTCAGTCTCTTGACTCACAGCGGAGATTTCTATTTGTCTACAGAGGCAATTTTAGCTACCTTTGAAGCTTAAGATGCTTATGGCTGCCCCTAGAATGTGATGCTCAGAGATGTGTGCTGCAAGTAGGGCAAGAGAAATAACCTCCTCTGAGTCATTGTCTTTGAGATCCATCAATGTTCTTTCTGGAACTATCCGTTTCCTGGCCCCAGTCAGTGAGCAAACATAACAGGGAAGCTAGATCTGGGACTTTGCTTACTGTCTGATATGGAGACCTTTCTGAAGGACAGGCCAGTTTTACCAATTGGCTTGCAGTCAGATTCTCTTACTCCCAATTCTCCAGTCCCTCTTTTTTCACAAGCTTCATACCAACAGGGTGGTCTGTGGACTCCACCTACCTTTATCTTTTTCTCTTCTTCCCTTTACCTTCTACAGATGTCTCTCTTGGAAATATTTTGCATCTCTAATCACGATTTGCTCTGTGTTTTCTGGAGGATCATATCAGGCACTGTTGGTACTACAAGTAAATTGAGAAAGTAGAAAAAAGAATGGGTTTGTGGACTGCATCATTCATGTCCCAAGCAGTGGGGATAAGATGGTAGCCCAGTAGCAGCAGACTTCATCAGTAATGCCCAGGTAGGGGTCCTGCTGTAGACCGTGCTCTTGTCAGGATAGAGATTCTGATTACTGGAAGTTTGGAGGAACAGTGCATATGTGAGCAGTGATATGGAACAGAGAGCAAGTGAGGCTGGCCTTCACTTTTGTGGAAAGACATGTAGCCCAGGGAAAGACGCTATATAAGCTTTTACACAATGACTAATATCTAGGTTAGTTTGTCAGGGGACTTGGGGGAAAAGTACAGAAAAACAGCCAAGAACTGGTGGCTCATATCTGTAATCCTAGCTACTCAGGAAGCTGAGGGCTGAAAATCAATGTTCAAAGAAAGCCCTGGAAGACAAATCTTTGAAACTCTTTACCTCCAATTAACCAGTAAAGAAATTGGAAGTACATGCATGGCTCCAGTGGTAGAGGGCTGGTTTTTTGAATGAAAAGGCCAAGCAAGAGTATAAGACCCTGTGTTCATGCCCAAGTACTGGCAATAAATAGATAGATAATAAAATGTTGGAAATTTGATTTGTACATCTTTTTTACTCCTTACTTCAAGACCTTTGTTTTCATTGCTATTCTGCCAAGACCATAAGTAGTTGACTTCTCTGTTGACTATTAAATATGCATATTGATTTTATCTCTTAAATAAAAATACCAGGTATGAAGTCTTCCAAGATTAATTTTTGTTAGATCATTCCATTTATGAAGGAAATGTTTTTTTAAAATTGCATCACTGCTCTAAATAAGCATTTTAATATGAAAAATGTATAATTTAATTAGTTAATAATGTTAATGCAGAGCCCAGATATAATTATATTATTTTCTTTAATTTTAAAGTAGAACTTTGTTGCAAATCCCAGATAATATAGAAAAATGGTAGCATAAATCAGTAAAAATAATTATTTGTTGACATTTTAAAAATGAGACATCTTTGCATTGGAAAGTTCAACTTCATTGTTAATCTCATTTATTTTAATAAATTTGCTAAGTAGTTTGACAAAAACCTTGGATGAAAACAAAACTTTTGTTTTCATGAATTTATGTTTGGGCTTGAACATAAGGTCTTACGCTCTGTTTGTTGTTTTTACTCAAATTTATATGACAGTTTGAGTTAAAAGATAATAATCAAAATAAGATTGTGAGACTGACCAAATGTAGTTTTGAATTTTCTACTCATGAGCCAAGCAGCACCTTGTTATTAAGAGATTCAACCAAGTTATACTTTATTACAAATTAAAAATATACCAAAGCCCAGTATCAATGGTTCATGCCTGTAATCCTCTCCATGGGGGTAAGAACTGAGAAATGTAATTCAAAACCAGAAAATTTATGAGACTCTGATCTCCAATTGATCACCAAACAGCCAGAAGTTGAGTTGTATCTCAAATTGTAGAGTGCCATCTGTGAGTGAAAAACTAAGGGCAGTGCCCAGGCTCTGAGTTCAAGCCCTAATACTGGCACAAGAAAACAAAAACAAACAAATGCAGTTAGGAGAGGCAGGGGAGAATGATGGAAGGGGTGACATTGATTAAGATTTGTTATAGTCAGAAATTGACATATTGGATGATTAAACAACATATGTACTCATAAACTGACATACTAAAAAGTTAAAAAGTTTATAGCAAGGTTAATACCAGTGAACTCATAAAACTTAATTAAACTTATCATTTGGTAATGCTGATTTTTAAAATCATCCCTCTTTGGGTATAAATAAGTAAACTACCCTGAAGAGAGAAACTTCTGTCTTGATTGCTCATATTTCTGAATATCTTACATCAGAGCCACTGGAAGCTTTTATTTTTGATGGTTTCATCATAGATGCTCGTTGGTCATATGGCCTTGGAAGATAGAGATAAGATTTCCCTCTGGGACATAACAAATCCCATTGCTTGTCCACTGTGGTTGTATGAATGTTTGCTTCACTAATAGATTAGAGTTCCCAAGGCAAAGAATCCTTCCCTGTAACACAACCCATGCTATATGGCAGTGGCTTTATCTCATCAGGTTGGCCTGTGCCAATGATGCCCATAGAACTGGTACATGTAAATGATGATATTCAGGTTGTTGCTATCACTGTGTGTGTTGGCCAAATTTCCATTATTGTGACAAGATATCTGTGATCAGCTTTTTAGTTTATAGTGGCTGTTTCAGAGATTTCAGACCATGGTCAGTTGCCTCTATTGCTACTGGACCTGTATTGAGGTGTCACAACATGGCGAAAGCATGTTGTGTGGTGGAGTTAAGTAGCTCATCTCCTGCACTGAGGAAATGAATGCGAGAAAGGAGCAGAGATCTGCTCATCCCAGTTTCTTAACTTCTGTTCACCACTCCCTACCCATGAAAGATTCTACCCCTTCCCATAATGGCATACGATCACATCATTAACACATGAGCCTATGGTGGATACTTATCTAACCATAAGCATTGTTAGTAATGACTATTCCTTGTGTCTGATCAAAGAGTTTCATGACTTCTGCACCCATGAAGACATGGCGGTTGAACTTAGCTTGCAAGCAGGGTAAACTAAAAAAAATACTTTAGAATTTCTTGCACTAGGATAGTTTGGGTAAGTCTTAAATACTACTTACAGTATTCCAGTAGAAACCTTTTATTTGCCCAAGATAAACTTGAATAAGTAATTGTGATAAACTGTTATATGAAAGAAGCTTATGAGTACCTATGGAGATCTATGATCACCTAAGTTCTGAGTCATCTTCCCGGTGGATTTTGGAATGGCCAACATACTTGGAACACTCACAGAAAGGTTGGTATGACCAGTAGTGGCCAGCTAATTGAATGATAGAGATTGGGAGAGTCACAGTTCAAGGCTAAAAGAGTTAGTGAAAAAAATGTCATCATAAAAACTGGGCAAAGTACAAGGAGAATGAATGAGTTCTAAGCTGGATTGGGGGAAAATGAATAAGCCCATCAATCATGGCTTTTCTCAAGATTTGAATGGGAAAGGAAATCAGAGCAGCAGCTGAAGGGCTAGAAAGAGAGAGGCTATTAGTATCTATTCAGAGCCAGGATGCCCTCAGCCTGAGAGGAAGATAAGTCATTTTATACAGTTGAAAAGCTGAGAGGAAGATACAATATAAATGTAAAGAGCAGGAGACATGGAGTGACACCATGTGGCTGCAGAGAAGTAGAGGAGGGGACAAAAGGCTAATCTTTATAGCTGCTTAACCTGGACATTCTTCAGATCTGTTTTTTTCTAACCCATATACACAGTATGTTCACGAGGAGAGCCACTGTCCTTTCTATACTCTCTGTGAGCTTCTGCTCTTGGTAACAGCAGCAAGAAAAGATAGTATATCTCATTCCAATCACATTTTAGATCTACATTTTATTCACAGCTAAATTCTAACTCTTAAGAAAAAAGAAAACACAACTAACTTGGCCCTGGAAAATCATATATGTATGAAATTGTATGTAGAACACAATTGCTAACTCTCAAATAGGAATAGTTATGCATTTATAAATTTTCTAGTAATCATTGCAAATATTTAAAATCAGTGGTCAAATGGATCTTCAGTAGATTTAAAAGTTTCACAAAATATTTCCTCCACATATATAAAAATTTCCAGAAGTTCATTTTATGTTCTTATGGCAGCAAACAAAAATGACAAAAAATTATGAAGTATGGTGACACCCTTTTGTAATGCCATCTAAGTGTTACCATACTTGGTAGCTATATCTTAATCACAAAATGGGGGGCGGGGGGCGGGATGTGCATGTGTATCTCCCTGACTTTAAGCATGTGGCTTCAGGCAGAATTAAATAGAGTAAGCACATATTAGAAAATGATTTATTGCAGAAATTAAATGCATGCAAAATGACTAGGAGGCTCACCAGTTACTGGACTGATGAGTCCCAAGTAAACCAAACCTAGGTAAGAGCTGACAAGAGCCGACAAGCCTGTATTCGAATTGCCTGTAACTGCACTTAACACTGGAATAGTAAGGCCAACTACCATAACTCTCTTTACAAGCTAACAACTTTGTAGCCTCATTCACTAATTAAAATAGTAGCAACAAAAAAGCCCTGAATACATAGCTGCATTTGAATGTTTACACAAATGAATCTTGTTAGCACAACTTATTGTTTCCAGGCTTTGCCTACTTTTAAGTCTAGGAAATAGTTCTGAGCGATTTGCCATAGGAAAGAGTGAAAAGGGAGCTGAGTCATAGCCAGAGCACAGTCATTGTTATGGCCCAGGTTACTATGCTCCCCTTGTCTTTTCGAACCACACTGCTCCCTCCATTGCCTAGTTCTGGTCCCTGGCTGGAAATCAGGAGCACTGCAGTGCTCAGTCCTTGGTGATGCCATTCTCATAAAAAGTATTGGTTAGGGAGGATGTGTGAATGATATGAGGTTTGAAAGAATGGTGTATCCTGAGTTTCACCACAGTAGCCTTGCCCTAAGTCTGACTTTTCCTTCCACGTGGTATACTGTGGTATTCGCTCTAATCTCCCCACCCAGTTGTGTGCTTTCAGAAAGAAGAGTATGTATTGCATCCCTATTATATATTCCTCATTGCTTGCTCCCTTTCCTCAAGTATAAAAGATACTTGAGAAGATGTTTGTTAAAGAAGTGAATAATGAAGCTGTGATGTTCTCTTTTTGAGACAGGGTGCCAGGCTGTAGGCAAGGTTGACCTGGATACCATTGTGTACCCCAAACCAGTCATAAACTAATGATCTTCCTGCCTCATCCCTCAACTTCATCATTATATGTATGAGCTACCGTGCCATGTTATGTTTAACTTGGTTTTGTTTGGTGTCATCAGAGCAGAGAACATACTTCCAGAAACATTCTTTTGTAAGCACTGGTTTTCAATATTTACAATGATTCTCTGTAACATAGATAGGTCCTGTATCTGACCATCTTTGTGTTTACATTGGGGCCACATGATCTACCTGCAAGTAAACCCCCTGTTCAGTGTTCCATGTTCTTTCTTTTTTTTTCCTATTTAATTAAAACAAAAAATCCCCTTCATATTCAAGCTGAAGCCACTGGAAAGAAAGCCTGTATTTATGAGTCACTCCATGGGGCATTTCTTTTCCTTTCTACCTACAGATTATGCTGATGTAAATGGAAAATTGCTTACATTTCAGAAAATGTAAAATTGTATTTTACTGTGTTAAGCTGTTGAAACTAGGACATTTTTGTTTCAGAATTAAATTCACTGTGGTTTAAGCAGTAATGCCACACTGTCTCATTTCATTGTGTGTCTCCTGTGATCACAAGTCTTGCTTTATTTATCTTTTTCTATTGTACTATCTGGGACAATTTCTAGCACATCGTGAGTACTCCATGTATGTTGAAGAAATGAATTGGCCAAATAGACAAAAGCTAATGGGAATCTAACTGAAGCAGTGGCAGAAAGCAGTGCAAAACTAATTGCTTGAAGGTGTCTCAAAGTTATGGAGATAGTGGTTTGGTCCCCAGCAGCAACAAAAATAAAAAAATGTTAGAATTTTTAAATGTCTAATTTAAATATTACCTTAAAAGGCTAATTTACTTTTAAAAATATTTAAAAGTGTGGAACACTTGTAAGGATATTCATTTAAAGTATAATTAAATTGATAATCCTTTTTGTCCCTTACAGTGCTTAGAATCAAACTGACAATTATGCATTTTAGGCAAGCAATCTACAATGAGCAGCACATACACCCTAAATTAATATTCTTTAAGCAACAAATTTTCATTTAAAGGTCTTCCTAAGCACATTGAAAAGTAAAAGGAGAATTGTGATTTACCTCTGAGAATCCAGGTATTAAGGTATGTAATTAATAAGGTATTAAACTAAGGTATTTGGATCTCAAATCACTTTTTTTGCGGATGGGGGGTCCGGTCGTGGGGCCTGAACTCTGGGCCTGGGTGCTGTCCCTCAGCTTTTCAGCTCAAGGCTAGCACTCTACCTCTTGAGACATAGCGCCACTTCCGGCTTTTTTCTTTTTGCTTATGTGGTGCTGAGGAATTGAACCCAGGGCCTCATGCATGCAAAGCAAGCGCTCTACCACTGAGCCACCTTCCCAGACCTCAAATCACTTTTGAATCTTGGAATAACTTTGGTTTATGCACCAGCAGGAGACTTCAGGTAAAGAGCATGATCTTGCTATCTGATTTTTGTGCAATTAACTTCTTCTTTCATTCATGCCTGTACTTTCTGGCTAACATCCCATGTAGGTTAAACAATGAGTAAGTGAAATGAAATCATGACCCCAAAGAACCAAGGAGGCAGACCTAATTGCTGGAAATAATTGCTTCAGTCTTTGCCTTAAAAGTTATGCCATCCATATGAATTTGAGCTTATTATAAAATGAACAGGTGGAAAATGGACATCAGCAGCTTCTGTACAATGCCTTCAGAATCCTTGAGTCTTTCACCTATATCCTGTCATCAGGAGCCTTGACAGATGAGGAATGAAATATAGCCACCGCCTAGCTGAGGAATAGGACATGTGTCCAGAGGTAATACATGGATGGAGCTGCTCAACAGAGTGCCAAAAAGCTGTTAGCATATGGAAATGACTATCAGGTGTGGAGTGAGATGTAAAGGTGCTGCAAACTGACAGGCTAAATCCTCATCAGAGAAACACATTCTGTCTTGGTTCACACTTTCCTGTTGGCAGTAGGGTTCAAGATGATTGCCCTTTGCCTGACTGCTTTATGTAAATACCATCTAAAGGATGGAAGCTAAAAGTTATATAATTCTAAAGAATTCAAAACTCTTCACTGTTACTACAGCACTGATGTCACTCTGTGAGGCTTCATGGAAAACAACAAGCTGACCTTCTCCAGAGGCTACCCTCTGATTTCTTTCATTATTTTAGTGAAATCTGGAGGGAGACTGCCTAGATTCAAATTTTAGTGTCACCATCTGCTTGTGTGAACTTGGATGAATTACTTAACCTCTCTGCACTTCAGTTTTTTTCATCTGCATAGTCATAGTCCTTAGAGGTAGTTGTGTCAAATTGGCACTTCTAAACCCCAAATAAATAATACTTCTTATTTTTTTCTTCTTGTTAATATTGCTATTATTTGTATCATTGGTCCTATTTGTCTTCTTTCATTTTTCTAGCATCTGCAATTTCATCAAATGTACTATGTCCACAATTAAGTTGGATGTTTTCTGAAATTTCTGCCTGTGACTATGGGAGAGTTTTTGTACTTGTCTATAGTGCATCATGTTCTGCCATGTGGAAAGCCATGTGACTAGCTGTTGCACTTAGATGTGAGTGAAAGTGAAACGGTGAGGTGGCAGTAGGGTTGAAGATGATTTCTCTTTGTTTCTTTGAGGATTTGTTGTTGGGGGATTTAATGTTTTGAGTTCGAAGTATATTTTAGATAGGAGACCCTTGTCTGTTGTATGGTTAGTAAAGATCTTCTCCCAATCCGTGGGCTTTCTATTGATCTTGTTAGCCATGTCCTTTGCCATGCAGAAGTTCTGCATCTTCCTGCAATCCCATTTGTCCAACTTTTCTTTGATTTGTTGTGTTTCTAGTCTCTATTAAGAAAATTTTATCCTGTGCCAAGGAGACCTAGCGTTTCTCCTATTCCTTCCTGTAATGTTTTCAGGGTGCCTGCTTTGACTTCGAGGTCTTTGAAACAACTGCCTGATAACTAAGTGGGCTAAAGATTTAAAGAGAAACTTCTCTGAAGAGGAAATAAGAATGGCCAATAGATACATGAAGAAATGCTCAATTTCTCTAGCCATAAAAGATATGCAAATCAAAACAGTATTGAGATTCCACCTCACCCCAATTAGAATGTCTAGAATCAAGAAATCTAATAACAGCAGATACTGGAAGGGATGGGACCAAAAGGGAACCCTACTGCATTGTTGGTGGGAGTGTAAACGTGTTCCACCACTTTGGAAAGCAGTATGGACGTTCCTCAAAAGACTCAACATAGAGCTTCCATATGACACAGCATGCCCACTTTTGGGCATTTACCAAAACCATCACAAACAAGGCCATGCTATAACTATCAGCACAACTATGGAACCAAGCCAGATGCCCTCAGTAGATGCAGTAAATGAATGGATCGAGAAAATTATGTATATATATATATATATTAATTATATATACACATACAATGGAATTCTATGCCTCCATCAGAAAAGATGACATCACTCCATTTGTTAGGAAATAGAAAGTTTGGAGAAAGTTATATTAAGTGAAGTAAGCCAGGCCCAAAGAAGCATAGGTCCCATGGTTTCCCTCATTTGCAATAACTAGTATATGTCTAGGACAAGCAAAAAAGGTCAAAAGCTATGTACATATGACCATATGAGCATATAAGATGAGGTTAAGCGAGTAGTTGGGGAGCTGGGAGGGAAACGATAGTAGGGAAAAAACAAAGAAGGAGGCAATGATGTACTCATTACCTTATTCATGTAACTGTAACCCCTCTGTACAGTATTTTTACAATAAAAGACTTACTTAAAAAAGATGATTGCCCTTAATCTGACTGTTTTATATAAATCAAAGAGTTCATTTTTGCTTCTTTAGTCCCCTCTTTTTTCTGTTCAGCAAGCAAGAAGAATGTGGATTGCAGAAAGTGTAGTTATTAGGTAGTGGGTTATGTGTCCTCCTGAATCTCTTTAGAAATTGATAACATGAAGCCAACTGATGACTTTGGAGTAACACAAACAGCAATCTTGAAATAAACATTTGGAAGTGGAGGTATGGCTCAAGTTGTAGAGCAGGAACCTTGAGTGAAAAAGCCAAGGGGAGAGTATGAAGCCTTTGGTTCAAGTATTATTACCAGCACATAAGAATCATTTGAGTGAAGTAATTGAGATTTATTAGCTTATGCATTTACATACCATATCTAGCATACATCAGTACAGTGGACAGAAATGACCTTTGGCATATAGTTCCTAATGCTGTATCAATATTGAGGAAATAAAAACTAAAAATATAAATGAAGCCCTGGTTATGATGTGGAGTTTCTACTGGTATTGAAGAGATATCAGCTGGCCACTGGCACTTATTTATAAGATTTAGCCTATTTTATAGCTCTGTAATAACTTCTGGATAAGTTATTTCATAAGTTCATAGATAGATGGATAGATAGATAGATCCTTCTTTGAATATGTCTCAGTGACTTACACTGGTTACAGTTTAGATTCTCAACAAATTCATTTAAAATAATTAAGATATAGGCATATATAAATTCCTATGCTAAATTGAAAACTTAAAAGCTTGCCAAATTAACATACAAGCTGAAAATATATATTCCATTGTTCAAAATGACTTGAGTCCATAGTACTTCTGATAAAAGGTAGGAAATACCATACTTCTCAGTATCAAGGACTAGGTACAGGCAGATAATCATGATTGGCTCTATTCTTTCCATGAGTAATCAGAAAGAAAGAATTAAGCAAGATCTAAGAATTCTTAAGATTCTAAGAATTTTTAATGGCTACCATTATTGAAAACTGAGAAATGTTCTTGGTTTGTAAGTATAATGGCTTATACCTGAACATTTGTGTCCACATAAAACTCAGAGAATGTGAAATAATATTGTCAGTCTTATGTCAATATATGAATCAAAGAAAAATTAAACCTTGGGATTTATAACATAGCTTCAGGAGAATTAAATTTGTTTCTCCAGTCTTAGAGAATGGAAGAGGTAGTTGTTACTGGCCCATGACAGAGGTAGCAGAAATAATTCTGGCATTTTATATTAAGTCTGAAGTCCTTTAGAACTCCTATAGCTCTGAATTAACACCATGTTAAATGTGATTCTGTGTTCTCACTGTGGTCTACATCCTGTAGACATCACTAACTTCTAGCCAGTAGGGAAAAATCCTTCTAAATGAGCTTATATAACAAAATACAGAACAAAGTATTTTAAATTTAAAATAATAGAAAATATACAATGTGCTTTATGAGCCTAGAAGTTTAAAGTGTGTCTTTCTGATGCATCTCTCAACATTTTTTCCATTGTGATATGTGCATTTTATTATTTAATTCCTTGGCTTTACATGTACAAGTTTTACCGGATTTTTATTGATATATGTGGGAAATCAAGTATTTTATTAGCCACTTATTATTATTATTATTTGTCCCTGTTGTGTGTTTACTTGTATTATTCCAAATATATTAAAATAAAAATTGACTACTGGTTAGTATTTAAATTTATTGTAATTGAAAGGAATAAAATTTTCTTTTGGTAATGCTCAATGAAAATAGACGTTGAAGAGTTAATTACAACCATAATTGAAAGTTTCCATCCAGAAGAAGGGGGAAAGAGAGAGAACAAACAAGAGAGGAAGAGAGAGAGTGATTTTCAGTACAAAATAAAACTTTCACAATAGCAAATGAATTCAAATATTTTCCACTGGAAGCTATAAAATTGTAGACTCATATCGAACTACAAAACACAAAAATATTTTAAAATGTTAAATAGAAGAGATATTTTAATATATCTTAAAAGTCCTAGTTTTAAAGTAACATTGGCTTCAAATGTTTTGATTTAAAAAGAGAATAAATCACATTGAATAGCTAATAATTACATCATAAGATAACTAGATGCACAAGGAAGGAAATATGTAAGATAGCAAGATGCAGTTTTGGTTCTATATATAACATTAGTATGTGTAAGTTGAAGAACTGTGTTATGGGGAGGTAGCAATTTCTGGTGTAGGCGCAAGGCCTGTAGGCAAGATCTTCTGGTATGTAATTCGCTTTTAGGTTTTTAGTACTTATTGCAGATGGCATTCTTGTAGATGACTGAAACAATTTATTTTAAATGGTAAATTCAGTGATTCAGGAAAGATTGCTATCATGTCTCTTGGATTCTACGATTCCAAAAGAGAAGCAGCATAATTGTAGAAATAGAAGAGTTAGTAAAGAGAAGGGTTGAGTGTTGTTTTGAAGCCAGCCATGACAGAAAAGTCTAAGAGGATCTATTGCCAAAATAATCAGCAAAAAGCCATGCTTGAGATATGGTTCGTGTGGTAGTATATCAGTTGAACAAGTGCGAAACTCTGAGTTCAGTTTTGGTACTGGCAAATTAAAACAGCACAAATTTATCACCAAATAGACAAGTTCACATTAAGTATTTAATAGATCAAATGCATATTTTAGGTATACTTTCTTAGAAAGTTTTAAAAATCAATATTGTACAATTAGCCTTCAAAAGCATGATCTAGGAATTTCTCCCTGTGTGGTTTGATCTCAGGGATTCTTATGCTAGCTAAACAACTTACCACATCAACAACTCTGCCAGCTTATTTTTTTTAAAATTTAATTTAATTTTATTTGAGAACATACTGTACAGAGAGGTTACAATTACATGGGCAGGATAATGCATACATTTCTTACCAAGCATTGCAGCCTCCTCCTTTGTTTACCCTTCACCTCCCTTCCCAGCCTCCCCCCTCCCCCCCACCCAATCATACCCCCCCTTCCACCCCCCCACACCAACATTGTAAAGCTGGTTTTGACATGACATTTTGTACTTCTCATTGTTGCAACAGGTCCACCTGAATCCTTAAACGACTTGTTTGTCCCCATCTCCTCCACATGTTATACTGACATCAAATATAGTGAAAGTGGGGGTTACACTGTGGGGGAGGGACATACAAAGCAACAAAGAAATAATCTTATAAATAAGTTAGAAACACATGCATGAAAGAAACAAAAACATTAAAATACATATTTAAGGGTTCATTTTCCTAACATCACATTATCTGACCTTTTCCGCTTGACTCATACCTATACTAGATATTGCAAATAAGGGAAACCATGGGACCTATGATTCTTTGGGTCTGGCTTACTTCACTTAATATAATTTTTTTCCAAGCCTTTCCATTTCCTAACAAATGGGGAAATGTCATTCTTTCTGATGGAGGCATAGAATTCCATTGTGTATATATACCACATTTTCTTGATCCATTCATCTACTGAGGGGCATCTGGGTTGGTTCCATATCTTAGCTATGGTAAATAATGCTGCAATAAACATAGTTGTGCTGGTAACTGTAGTGTGGTCTTTTTTGTAAACATTAGGGTAAATGCCCCAAAGTGGGATTGCTGGGTCATAGGGGAGTTCTATGTGTAGTCTTTTGAGGAACCTTCATACTGCTTTCCAAAGTGGTTGAACAAGTTTACATTCCCACCAACAACGAAGTAAGGTTCCTTTCTGTCCACACCCCCTCCAGCGTCTGTTGTTGTTAGAGTTCTTGATTTTTGCTGTTCTAACTGGAGTGAGGTGATATCTCAATGTTGTTTTGATTTGCATTTCTTTTATGGCTAGGGATGTTGAACATTTCTTCATGTGTCTATTGGCCATCCTTCTTTCATCTTCAGATGTTGAACATTTCTTCATGTGTCTATTGGCCATCCTTCTTTCATCTTCAGAGAAGCTTCTCTTTAAGTCTTTCACCCACTTATTTATTGGGCAGTTGTTTCTTTGAGGATTTGTTGTTGGGTGGTTTAATTTTTTGAGTTCCAAGAATATTTTAGATATGAGACCCTTGTCCGTTGTATGGCTAGTAAAGATCTTCTCCCAATCCGTGGGCTTTCTATTGATCTTGCTAGCTATGTCATTTGCCCTGCAGAAGCTCTGCAACCTTATGCAATCCCATTTGTCCAACCTTTCTTTGATTTGTTGTGTTTCCGGGTCTCTATTCAGAAAATTTCGGCCTGAGCCAAGGAGACCTAGGGTTTCTCCTATTCCATCCTGTAATGTTTTCAGAGTGTCTGCTTTGAGTTCAAGGTCTTTGATCCATTTGGAGTTGATTCTGGTGCAGGGTGATATATAAGGATCTAGCTTTAGTTTTCTACATGTAGTTAACCAATTTTGCCAGCACCATTTACTGAAGAGGCTGTCTGTCTTCCATTCTATTGTTGTAGCTCCCTTATCGAAGATTAGATGGCTATAGGTCTGTAGGTTCATTTCTGGGTTTCCATTGGTCCTGAGGTCTGTTCTTACACCAATACCAAGCTGTTTTGATTACTATGGCTTTATAGTAGAGTTTGAAATTTGGTACTGATATTCCTCCAGCAGTGTTCTTTCCATTGAGGAGCGTTTTTGCTATTCGGGGTCTTTTATTGCTCCATATGAATGTTTGGATTGCCTCTTCTATTTCCTTGAAGAATGAGGGTGGAATTTGGATAGGTATTGCGTTGAATTTGTAGATAGCCTTGGGAAGTATTGCCATTTTCACGATTTTAATCTTTCCAATCCAGGAGCATGGGAGGTTTTGCCATTTTTTAAGTTCTGTGTTGATTTCCTTTTTCAAGATTTTAAAGTTTTCATCATAGAGGTCCTTCACTTCTTTAGTTAAGTTAATTCCTAGGTATTTTATTTTTTGTGGGGCTATTACAAATGGAGTTGCTTTCCTAATTTCAGCCACACTTTTCTCATTGTTGGCATACAGAAAAGCCATTGATTTTTGGGGGTTAATTTTATAACCTGCTACTTTGCCAACGTTTTGAATCAGCTTGAGTAATTTGGGAGTGGAGTCTATGGGATTCTTTAAATACAAGATCATGTCATCTGCAAAGAGGGAGAGTTTTATTTCTTCTTTCCCTATTTGGATTCCCCTTTATGTCTGCATCTTGTCTTATTGCTGTAGCTAGGCATTCTAATACTAGATTGAAGAGAAGTGGAGAGAGTGGGCATCCTTGTCTTGTTCCTGAGTTAAGAGGAAATAGCTTTAGTTTTTCACCATTGAGTATAATGCTGGCTGTAGGTTTGTCATATACAGCCTTTATTGTATTGAGGAATGTTCCATGGATTCCTAATTTTTCCAAAACCTTCATCATAAAGGGGTGTTGGATCTTGTCGAATGCTTTTTCTGCATCTATTGAGATAACCATGTGGTTCTTATTCTTGCTCCTGTTGATGTGATGAATAATATTAATTGATTTGCGTATATTGAACCAGCTTTGCATCCCTGAAATGAATCCTGTTTGATCGTGGTGTATGATTTTTTTGGATGAATTGTTGAAGTCGGTTGGCCAAAATTTTGTTGAGAAGTTTTGCATCAATGTTCCTCAAAGAAATGGGTCTATAGTTCTCTTTCTTTGATGAGTCCCTGCCTGGTTTTGGGATGAGGGTTATGATGGCTTCATAGAATGTGTTCGGTAGTGAGCTTTCTCTTTCAATTTCATTGAAGAGTTGGAGGAGAATTGGTGTGAGCTCTGCTTTGAAAGCCTTGTAAAATTCCGCTGTAAAACCATCTGGTCCTGGACTTTTCTTAGCTGGGAGGTCTCTTATTGCTGTTTCTTTTTCAATGCTTAATATGGGCCTGTTAAGATAGTTTAACTCATCTTGGTTTAGTTTTGGCATGTCAATATTTGCTAGGAAGAGTTCCATTTCTGTCAAGTTGTCAAACTTATTAGCAGAAAGTTTTGAGAAGTATTCTCTTATAATGTTCTGAATCTTGGTTGTTTCCGTGGTGATGTTTCCATTCTCATCTCTGAGTTTATTAATTTGGGTGTGTTCTCTTCTTTTTCTGATAAGATTTGCTAAGGGTCTGTCAATTTTGTTAAGTTTTTTGAAGAACCAACTCTTTGTTTTGTTGATTCTTTCTATAGTTTTTTTGGATTCTAATTCATTTAATTCTGATTTAATTTTGATTATTTCTTTCCATCTACTGGATTGGGGTTTATCTTGCTGCTCTTTTTCAAGGAGGTTTAGATGTGTCATTAAATTGTTAGTTTCAGATCTCTCCAATTTGTTGATGTAGGAGCTCAGAGCTATAAACTTGCCTCTGAGTACTGCCTTTGCTGTGTCCCAGAGGAGCTGGTAATTTGTGTGTTCATTTTTGTTGAATAGCATGAACATTTGAATTTCCTTTCTAATTTCTTCCATGACCCACTCATGATTCAGCAGTGTGTTGTTTCTGCCAGCTTATTTTTGTGTTGGGTATTTTCAAAATAGACTCTCACTTTATGGCTGAGTATCCTAGACTGTGAGCCTCTTTTTTGTGCCTCTTTTTGTTGCTGTGTTGACAGGGTGATATCTGTGCCCCAGTCATAGACTGAGATAGAGTATACTTTAGCAAGTCTCTAACAACCACCCTGTAATCGTGGCCTCACAAGTAGCTACAACTATAGGCTTGCTCCATAGCATTTTGACTTTTCATCTTTTGAAATAAATGAACATTGAATCTATCACTTAAATCTATCACATAATCTATCACTTGAATTTGAACACTACCGTCAGCCCCCTTTTTGTGTTGGTTACGTTATAGATAAGTTCCTGGTTTGTGCCTGGGATAGCTTGAACCCTTATCCTACTACTTATGCTTTGCCTCTAACACACACATACAAACACATAAATATCTGATAGTGAGAAGAAAAATTTAAAATATTTTAATTTAAATATCTTATTAATAATTTAAATATATTCTCTATACTTTTTTTTTTTTTTGGCAGTTGTGGGGCTTGAACTCTGAGCCTGGGTGCTGTCCCTCAGCTCAAGGCTAGAGCTCTACCACTTGAGCCACAGCACCACTTCAGTTTTCTGAGTGGTTAATTGGAGATAAGAGTATCATGGACTTTCTTGCCTGGGCTGGCTTTGAACCGTGATCCTCAGATCTCAGCCTCCTGAGTAGCTAGGATTACAGTCATGAGCCACCATGCCTGGCATTCTCTATATTTTCTAAGAGACATAAAAAATACTTTTTGTGGTTGATTCCAGGATTTGAATTCAGGGCCTTGAGTTTGCTCAGCTTGCTTGCTCAGCTGGTGTTTTGCCATTTGAGCCTTGCCCTCAACCTGGCTGTTTTGCTACTTATTTTGAAGATGGAGTCTTTTGAACTTTTCTTCCACAAGCTCAGCAATGTGAGTAGCTAAAACTGTAGGCCTGATGATTTCAATTAGAAAATATTATAAAATATTGCACCATTCATCCAGTATATCTCATTTTTAAGAAAATACTTTAGGCACAGTGTTTGATATTCTGAAGATCAACATAATGATTGAAGTGGTGAGGCCAATATGCAAATTTCTCATGATTTTCAAATGTTTATCCAATATCATAGCATATTTAATTTAATACCCAATTTTATTCATTTAACACACCCATTAGAGATTAATTTTCAACATTAAGAGAGCAACAGCTAGACTACTAATGAGTTTTGTGCATTCCATGACAAAGCAGACCTGTGTGCAGCATTTGCAGTGTGAGCTATGGATATCAAGTGAGCCATCCAGAGTACACACCTGGCCCTTCCAGGTCAATGTCCACAGGGAGCTTAGGAATGCTCGCTGCTGATATCTACTCTGAGGGTGATTCTAAAGTCAATACTGGTCAAAAGTTCGGAGCATGGGGTAAATTTTGTCTCAGGGAAAACTTAACTCTCCAAATTAAAACAAATGCATCAAAAAATCTCTTTGATTACTTTCACCATATTTGGCACTTTCAAACGTTCTGCTTTTGTTTTTTTATACTTTAACATATAATTTTGTAGCTAGGCTTAGAATTACAACATTCACACCTAAAAGAGAAAAAGCAATAGCAAATACAAAGTATTCCAAATAAAAGAGGCTCCAAGATTAGGTCTAGAATTTGATATTCCTACCTTTCTCATGGTGTACAACATTTAACTTCATGCTACTTAGATTCCCTTTGCGAGCTTTCTCTGTAACAAACACCTTTATGTGAAGCTTCCACAGTGAAGTACAGAATTGGGGCAAGTATTTATCAGGCCAGTTTAGGCTATAACCTCAAATTGTCTCAAAGCTCAATTTTACTGTGCCCATCAACCCTGTTATAACATTTCAAGAGTATATGAGACCACATTCTGAAGTTTTTAAATTCAACTGTAAGCTAGGTCAAAGACTCAAGACTGTACTTATATGTGTGACCCAACAGAACCAAGTTTATCTTAGATAATGAATTGAAGTCAGTTAGAACTTTCTAACAGGTCTGTCTTTTGTTATACACTTTGTCCTGGCTGGTGATCCTAATTTCCTGGAGCTCAGTCCTGCATAAGTTATTGCTAGAATCTTGAAAAATATCTGATCTCTCTGTAGAGCATTTTTAAATTAGTGTTACAATCCAACCACAGAGAGTAATGCCAATTTATAAATATTCATTTTCTACCTTGTGTCTTTGGGTTCCTATTAAAAATCTACACTTTCTGTCCATAATCATAATAAATAGAACCAATGAATTAATATATATATATATATATTAAGAGACTGGAATATTCAGTTGAAAGGCTTTGGGTTTAAGGTCTTAGATTATGTACATGCATTATGCTCTAGTCATATATTCACTGAGATGTTGTCCAAATTAGCTCTCAGAAGAAAAGGTTTATTACCAGCTCTTAACCTATGTTTTGTTTATTCCAAGGTTGATAGGTGGCATCCTTTAGAATAGTCATGCAATGCATTAATACGGTTGAACACATTTGTTCTTTTGCTTATTTTCCCATTAACACTGAGTCTTTGAGGCTGATCATTTTTGTTGGCTCATTAACTGAATTTTCCTTTGTTCAATAAAATCTCTAAATGATGATTTTGAATTGCCAGGAATAAGAACCTTAGTGATAGAAATGGCACCAGAGAAATCATTGCTATTCTTGGCCACAGACATTTCCAGTCTGAACAATAGCTGTTTTCTTCATAGCTTTCACCAATGCCCTATTTTAAGCAGGAATTTAGTAAGCTCAACAAACGAATAGAAAAGGATGAAAAATAGACTGCAGGAATCTCTTGCAGGTATGCAGGAAATTTGGGATAGATGACCAGGACAAAAAGTTATAAAGAGATGTCTAGGTCAAAAGACAAAGTAAAACTGCTGAAATGTGCTTTAAAATACAGGATGATTCAGTCAACAGCTAGACACTACTCTCCCAGCTGACTTTAGATCCATTTCTGCTCAGGGAAGGATATGCATGGGGAAGAGAGGTAAGGAGATTGAGCTTTGTAGGGATTTTTTAAATATTAAGAATATGAAATTTGTGAGAATAGAAATATCTTAGGGTATTTTTAATATTTCAATATAATACAAATTTAATATTTCAGTGCAATAGTAATCTTTTCAATAAAATGATTTTTCATTTACAATGATAATGTTTAAGTTAAAAATTTTACAGATTGCAAGTATCCAAATGGAAGGTGAATTGTTGGGTTTGACTAGTAAGAATGACAGGAAGTGGGAAGGAGAGAGGTAATCATGAGCTCACACATGTCTAACAGCTTTCCTGGGGTTTCAATCAAGGTATGGCCAGAGACAACACAACAATTCTCTCTTCTTCAAAAATAAATCTAAACTGTCACCAGTTGCTAATACCTGTAATCTGAGCTACTAAAGAGGCTCAGATCTGAGAATCATAGTTCAAAGCTAGTCTAGACATTAAAGTCTGTGAGACTCTTATCTTCAATTAACTAGAAGAAAGCTGGAAGAGGAGCTGTGGTTCAAGTTGTAGAGCACAAGCATTAAGTTGAAAATGCTAAAAGATGTTGTCCAGACCCTGAATTCGAGGCACAGTATAAACACACACACACACACACACACACACACACACACACACACACACACCTTAAAAAATACTTTCCAAGTTTAATATTTTGGGTAAATATGTAAGAACCAGGGAAGCTTCTTTTTTTCCAAATAATTTTTTTTATTGTGAAAATACCGTACAGAGGGGTTACAATTACATGGGCAAGACAATGAGTACATTTCTTATCAAGCATTGTAACCTCCTCCTTTGTTTTTCCCCTCCCATCCCTTCCCTCCCATCTCCTCAACTACAGTCCCCCCACTCCACCCCACCCCCCTCCCCCTGCCAAAGTTGTAAAGTTCGTTTTTTGATATAAAGGCTCGTACATCTGATTGTTGCAATGGGTCCACATGTATCCCTAGTTAATTTGTTTTTTCCCTTCCCCTCCACAAATTATACCATCATCAAATACAGTGTAAGCAGGGGTTATACTGTGGGGGAGGTTCATATAAAGCAACAAAGAAGTCATCTTATAAGTATGTTAGAAACAATAGCATGAAAGAAAAAAAATTTGAATACTTATCTTCATTTAACCCGGGAAGCTTCTTAAACTTACTTAAATTCATCCATCTTTCCCTTCAGAGCTCCAGAGTTCCTAAAATTGATGGAGAACTCTTCTCTACTCTCTTCAATAAGCAAAGCTTTTATTTTGCTATTTTGTGCTATTATTAGCAAACCAAATCTTTCTTCTGTGAATAGAGATATTCATTCTTAGATTTTAACTTGGATTTTCATACCTAACCTGGATTTTCATACCTAGCAAAAAATAAAAATAAAGAAACCTGTTTTTGAATGATAATAGAGTGTTTGTTGATGTTGAGGGCAATTATTTTCATTTTACTTCAACGTATAAGTAAAATGTTTTTGGTTCAAAATTTCTAGCCCTTGAAGCTTTTAACTAGTGGTTCAAATGAGATGCTTCCAGTCCTATTGGATGAAAATGACAAAGTATTTTGTATTCATCATTTTAAATTGAATATAACACATTTTCTCATATATGGCAAAGAATGAATAAATGCACATTGAAATGAACTCTACAGTATGAGGCAAAATTAATAAGGAAACAAGGTACAGTATTGTGTTTCTCTAGTTTCAACTATTAATGAAGCTAAGGCATTTGAGTCTTGGAGTTCTAGACCACATTGGAGGAAACAATTATAGTATGTAAACCAGCAAAGGATATGATAAAACAATTTTTTCTGCTGCTAAAAAATGTTAAAAGAATTGGGTCATATGTATAAATCAAACGTTTATTGGTCAATAAAATCACTAATTTATGATTTCCATTAATAACCTTTTTTATTACTGAAAAAAAATCCCAGACATACCAAGGTCCTATAGGTATCACGATGTCCATCTATTCAAAGCTCATTGCCAAAGGACAAGGTGGCTTGGAGTCCATGGTTCCTTGCTCAAGAGAACTGATTGCTTGATCATGTGAGCTATTTGATGAGTTTATTGCTTATTTGAGCCATCAGCAAAAAAATAATAAATCATATAAAATTAAAATAGGTCTTAGCTTTGTAGGGAAGTTTACTAAAGAAGGAGGTGAATTGATTGTACCCTGGCCCTTCCACATAGTAGCTTTTACCTTTCCCAAGACAGAAGAGGGTGGAACACATCCTGTGATGATTTTCACCCTGAGTGAGCACAGTGTTACAAAGAGGATAATTCTGAGTTTTGATATTTTCTTAAATAATAACTTCCTTATACAAGCAAAATGTTAGTGAGTCTAATATTCACTGCTAAAACAATTAAGTTCTTGAACATTTATTTTAATGATGATTATTACATATTATCTTTTTTCCAAATTGTCTTGTGTAATTAATTAAATGAGTTAATCATCTTATGTAATTGTGTGGACATAAACATCTGAGACAGTGCTGTTCTTGTTGGACTCTTAGGTTAAAAAATAAAACAAAAGCAGAGAAGGACAATCTTAGGCAAAGTGCTATGTCTTACTGTTTTGAATTGTGAAAATTCTTTGCTCAGCAGAAAAACATTGACAACTTGCAAAGATATTCTTGTGGGTAGGTTAAACTGTATGTCCACAGAATTATATCAAACTATAGTGAAGTAAGTCAATTTTAGAAGCAAAGATAATAATCTATATTTGAATATAGATTATATATTCAAATATATATTATATATTAGAATATATTATATATTTTGAATACCAACTCAAAGATGTTTAATAAAATAATAAAATTCTATAGAACAAGTGGAAGTGTGGCTCAAGCAGTAGAGTACCAGCCTTAGTGAAAAGCAAAGTAAGAGGACAAGACCCTGAGTTCAAGGCCCAATATTGGCATAAAATCATATAGAACCAACTAGTTCCCAGAAATTCAAAGCGACTTCTTGTGGGAATTTTTTTTTTTTGTCCATCATGGGGCTTGAACTCTGGACCTGGGCACTGTCCCTCAGTTTGTCAGCTGAAAGCTAGCACTCTACCACTTGAGCTATAGCACCACTTCCAGTTTTCTGCTGGTTTATTGGAGATAAGAGTTTCATGGACTTTCCTGCCTGAGCTGGCTTTGAACTGTGATTCTCAGATCGCAGTAGCTAGGATTACAAGCTCAGACACCAGCACTGGGCTATTCTGTGGGAATTTTTATAATTAAGAAAATTTTGTTTCACCTATATTGAATGGTAGCTCATGACCTAATAATAAATTGTTTCATGTCAATGAAAATTATTAGTATGTCAAATACCGAATTGTTACTGTGAGTTTTCTTACGTTGACCATTTGAGTACAATTATTCTCTACATATTTTTTTTCTTGAAACAAAATGCACATTTCTTTACAAAAAGCCAAGATTCTAAGATAAGAAGTTCTTGTAAAGATGTACAATTCTTAGTTCAGGCTCTGAAGATAATTAGAAAGTTCCATAAATGGGCTGTACTTGAGTTCTGACTCTTGAGATAAACCAGGGATCCAAATAAAATAAGATAATCTGGCTCAAGTTTTACAAAATCATGCCAAAATTCTATCTTTAACTGGTTAAAGAAAACAGTATACTTTGGGGTGGCTAGAGATAAAATAATCACATTATTTTCTGATGAAGACTATGGTCCCCGTCTTTCTTTGAAGTAAGATTAATTTTATTTTTCTTCTCATTCGGCTTCTTTGGTTCAAGAATTCTAATTTACAAGCTTAATTACTGAAGAAACATTTAATGTGAGATAAAAAATGCCAACATTTTAAGTTCACAGACCCATTTACTACATCCTTTACTCTCCCTGAGGTCTTTCTCCACTCTCTGTATCTGATAGCACTTTCCTAAGTTCATAGTTAGGATATTAACAAGGAGAAGTAGTAGGATAACTTCCACCCTTCAGTCACCTCCTCAGAAACTAACATTTTATCATTGGAAACTCATTAGTAGAACTCACATATCTACATACATCAGCACTTAGGTGGCAAAGTCCTGAGATAGTTTTCAAGACTGCTTTACTGGAGGCTTTTGTTATCAGATTGCTTCCATCCAGGATTACATGAAAGTGGCACCAGGAATGAAAGGGAGTGAATGGCACTTCAAAGTGCTGTGCTGCCTGCTGAGGAAAGGGAGATGGAGGACAGTCTATGCTGAGTGGAGCTTGAACAGGAGCAAGGTGGAAAGCAAATTGCTGTAAAATGTAGAGAAGCAAACTCAATTTTTTTCTCTAACTTGCTTGTCCAAAACTGTTATTGTGAAAGACCATTAGTTCTAGTATGCCTTTCTACTTTATTTATTTATTTATATATTTATTGATTGATTTATCTATTTATGTGGTGGTGGTGCTAGGCATCAAACTCAGATTCTCTTCACACACATATTAGGTAAGTGTTCTACCCTTAAGCTATGCTCCATCCATCTCTGAAAATCCCTGCTCTAGAGTTTTCTAATCCCGTCAACACTCTTGTTTTTAAAATCTGAAGACTGGAGAGTTTAAAGGATAATTCCCAATCAGTTGATTAAGCTGATAATAGACTAATTTGAAAGTGTACAATGCAACATAAACTTCCCTTAGGCTAATAAAAATAACTCAAGTAACCATTCTTTTTCTTTTTAGTATTTTTTTGTGTTCATGAGAAAATAATTGCAGTATAAATTATCTGGTGGTAATTTTCTCAAAAATCCCTTCACTCACACAGTTCAAGGATTATTCAAATATTTATAATATTTATGCAATTTTAATTGTACAAATTACCTTGTATAATTAAACACATTAATCACTTGCCTTAATTTGTTGATGCTGTTAGTTCTGGAAAATATGCTTTTCTGAAGTCACAAAGGATAAGTACAGATAGAATAGTATAATTGGATGACCATGGAAAGCAGAAGCAATCTCAGTGTAAATCATAACAGGGAACAAGATCTAATATCCATAAAATAAGCTGTTAATAAAGAAACATTATAAGAATCACAGTAATTCACGTAGGCAAACTTAAAAAGAACAAGATGAACAATTACAGAAGAATTCTTGCTTCTAAAATCTTGCCTTTAATAAAGACAACACTTTTTTGGTGTCTTGATGATATAATGTATTAATAAGATGATAATTAAATTCCATAAAATGTTAATAACAACCATGATGAAAACAAGTCTTTGTTAAGCATTTCTTGAATTTGTTTTATACTATTTGTATGTAAGTGAATTGAAAACTATGAGAATTTATTTTTTACTGAAATTCATTTTAGTTATTAAATACTGAAGAAATCAACATAAAATAAATGTGCCCTAGGAAGGGCACTAAATCATTCCTAATTAGCACAGTGCTTATGTGCTTATATAAGCACTTTTAAAGGCCTTACACTTCTAGACAACTAAAATTGGCTAGCTAACATTATGCTTCTTGGATCCCAAAACTCTATTCTAGGGAACATAATGACATAATAAGTCCTACATTCTCTACAACTCCACAAACATCTGACCCACACCTCTTAGAGAAATAGTAGATTGCATAAATGCTCTTTTAAATGTAAACTATGATGTTTCCATTACAAATGTTCAAAGCAAAATGGAGAAATAATTTAAGCAAGATTATTTAAAAATATTTTGGGTAGATAATATTAAAATTATGCTGCCAATTCTATAAACTTTTTGTAAACTTTTCTTTTTAAATTTATTCTAAGGGATAGAGAAAAGGTGAACATATAGTGTATCATGTGATATTTTTAATATATGTATATAGTGTGTAATATTCAAAGCAAGGAAAGCATCCATCTCCTCAGTTACCATCTTTTTCATGGTGAAAATACTAAAGTTCTTTTTCTTCTCTTTCCATGACTTTGTACCCATTGATCAACCTTTCTTCATGCCCTTTTTTCTGCATAGTGTGTGTGTGTGTGTGTGTGTGTGTGTGTGAATTTCAGTACTGGAACTTCTATTATGGGCCTCACACTCTCATTCACCTCACCTGCTGGTGTTCTACATCATGAGCTATACCTCCAACCTGGCTTTTTGGTGGTTATTTTTAGACATAGATTCTCAAGAACTTTTTCTGTTTGGGCTGGCTTTGTTCCACAGTCATCCAGGTCTTAGCCTCCTGAGTAGCTAGGATTACAGGTGTGAGACAGTGGTGTTCTGAATAAATATTTTAAATGGAGTATTTTTTTTTTGTTGTTTCTTTTTTTTTTAATTTTATTTTATTTTATTTGAGAACATACTGTACAGAGGGGTTACAATTACATGGGCAGGATAATGCTTAAATGGAGTATTTTATCCCAAACTATACCTGCTTTATTAATAAGCTATTTTCAGAGATAAGTTGGTAGGACTAGACTTGTGTTTTGCACATTATTGGTTTATATTTTACAGAGTGAGCTTTAGGTATAAATTGTTCAAACTTTCATTCCTCCATCTCGCTCCTCCTCCTTTCTTCCTTTATACACTATCCAGCACACATTAGTACCTAGTTCAGGAACAGATGTGTTATTTATTATGTCCCATTATTTTTAGATAACTTTATTCCAAGGAAGGTTGACATATCTTACAAGTTTCTTTTTCTCAAGTTGCAAAGAATTCTGAATTTAATTGTACAAATGTCTGAAAAATAGACATCAAATGTCCAATCTTCCTCCCAAGGTAGGTCATCTCCTTAGTCAGAGATCAAAAGGTTTTAAACAATGGGGATTTAATATGGGAAATTTACTAACCAGGTGTTGGAGGTATTGGGAGCAAAGGGAGACGCCAAAACAAACTACATGAGATAAGAAAAGAAAGTAGCTACCAACTCTAGGTCTGAGTATAAAAGGAAGAGAGCAAACCTCAGAGTGGAGGCCACTGCGTGAGTACAGTTGATATCTCCCAGCAAGAACAGGAAGTGGAAAAATTTAGATGCTGGAACCACCACAATACCCGCTTGCTGATGACAGGTCTAGTCCTTTTGTCCCTTTGTTTCCCTCTAGTTCCTCCCATTGGCAGAACCAAATGGGAATTGCTGGTGAAGAAATCTAAGAAGTGTAGCATGCAGCATACAGCCAGTTCTAGTTTCACGCTACTGGAAGGCACATAAGGGCTTGGTAATAAAGGAAAAGCCCATGGCCACCACAAAGCAGTAACTGACAATGATTATTGCATTTCTTCAATATACCTATCAAACTTCACTTAGGTTTCATTAGAAATAATATTTGCAACAAGCTCTCTAATACTCATAAAATGGTTTTTGTATTTATGTTTATAAATTTAAAATCTCTATATGTTATTCATATTCAATTCCTCATATCAATAAATTCTTCAAAATGGAAAATTCATCTATGATATTTTGTAGAAGAAAGAAGTTTTGATCTTGTATCTAAATAATTATTAACTTTTTAATCTAGTTTTAATAATCAATTTACATGCATGACCTTAAGATTGATTATTGCTTTTATAAATACTATCAGCAGGGTTGGGAAAGTGGCTCAGTGGTAGAGTGCTTGTCTAGCATGCCTGAGGCCCTGGGTTCGATTCCTCAGCACCACATAAGCAGAAAAAGCTGGAAGTGGCACTGTGGCTCTCGTGGTAGAGTGCTAGCCTTGAGCTGAGGAGCTGAGGGACAGCGCCCAGGCCCAGAGTTCAGGCCCCACGACTGACTACTACCACTAATAATCATAATAATGATAACAATAATAACAATAATAATAGTAACAAGCTGGGCCCAGAGGCTCAAGCTTTTTAATCTTAGCCACTTGGGAGGTAGAGATCTGAAGATGGGAGTCCAGCCCAGATAAAAAGAAATTTGGTGGCTTCTATGGCAAATGATGACTGGGCATGGTAGCACTTGCCTGTTAGCTAGAGGGAAAGCACAGTGGCTGCTATTCCCACTTACATAAGACCACACAAGGAGGAGATTGCAGTCTAGATAGGCTGTGCATAAAGAGAAACCCTACATTGACTATCATCAGCAAAGGGGCTGGAGGCATGACTCAAGTGGTAGAGCACCTGCCTTGCAATCATGAGGGCCTGACTTCAAATCTGAACATAAAACATAATCTGAATGAATGATCGATCAATTTATTTGCTATTAGATATGCAAGTTACTTTCCTGTAAAAAACTAAAACAAAAGAGTCTCTTTAACAAAAGCACTTTGTTAAAGAATATTCTTAATTATAATAGATTTAGGCTTTTGGTTTATACAAAATGTTTTTAAAGGAGTAGCCAATAGGGCTGGGAAGGTGGCTCAGTGGTAGAGTGCTTGTCTTGCATGCATGAAGCCTTGGGTTTAATTCCTCAGCACCACATAAGCAGAAAAAACCCAAAGTGGCAGTATGGCTCAAGTGCTAGGGCACTAGCCTTGAGCTGAAAAGCCAAAGGACAGTGTCCAGGCCTGGAGTTTAGCCCCCATGACCAAAAAAAGAAAAAAAAAGTAGACAATACAGTTAATTTTCCCCAGAATCAGAAGCAAATTGTGTTACTGTTTTAGTAGTGATTTTCTTCATAAATGTTATGGAAGGAAAAATACAAAATACTTATTTAAAAAGTAACAGACAATTGAATAATCCATCTCACATATATATAAGGGTTGAGATATGGGATAACTTAACCGTTTCAAATGTATACATTACTCTGAAATGTTAAAATAAGAACCAAAGTGACATCAACAAAAATACTGGCTTAGGAAACAAAATTAAGTAGAAGAATAAAAATATTGCATGTACCAATCACAGAAAAGAAAACCTAGTGTCTGATGCTCACCCCAGCACTGCAATTCTGGAATTTATTAAATGGAAAAACTTGTGGTACATTTGGAAGTAATCTTTCCTCTGTATTATGCATTCATGAGCTATTTATTCAGATATTGTGGCTACTTTTGGTCACTGTACTTTTGAAAAGACATGAATAAACTGGAAAGTATCAGGGAAGCAGGAGGAAAATGAATAAAAGCTAGAAAATAATAATTTGAGGAGAAAGTTTGAAAAATCCCGGTGTTATCCTAGGAAAGAAAAACCCAGGATGTGATCTGCATGTTGAATATATGAAGTATTTCCACAAAGTTATAACTAACACTAATATTTTTTTCTCTCCATGCCAATAGCACCTGCAACAGAAAAGAGATTAATAAGAACACATTTTATTGTTTACAATACATGTCCCAAATAAACTTATGTTTGTTTCTTCCTAATCTTGATTCTCAATGGAAGGTTAGAAAGCTACTCAGATAATCCTGATGATGATAAATCTCCCAGGAGATTTGACAACAGATTCCCTCTCTTTCTGAGAAGACAGAGAAGTTCCCTTGGTCTAACAAGGGCAATCCAGAGATTGTTTGGGATAGGGTTAGACCCAGGGTAAGTAGAGCACAATAGGTATAAAGATAAAGAGGTATACTGGGTTTTCTTAGTTTTAGGGGAAATGGGGACAGCTAGACGCCTACCAATGTAGACACGGGCTCAGAGCCATGAAGACAACTACTGAAAGCAGAACGGAACCAGGACTCCTGGAGTCTGGGTGATGGCTGCCAATGGCAGACCAGATGAGCGAAGAAGCAACGTATGAATCAGAGTAACAAAGATTTTTCCTATTTTTATTTTTGTGTTATCTTTCAGTAGTTGTAGAAAGTTCTAGTCATTCTCAGAGACTACAGTCTTCCCTGGGATATTCATGACTCAGTCACCTCAAGACAGTGGAGCTCCAGCTGTCGACAGAGACACCATGTGGTAAGGAGAAGCAATGACAGCAGAGAATCCAAGCTGTACCACTAAAAGGGAAAAGTGGAGGACCTCAAAGGATGGGTTTGTTTTCTTTGTCACAGGGACATCTGGTACTATACTAGAGGTATGATTGCATTTCCAGCCCGAGGAGGAATAGCTATGGAAAGGAGTGGCTATACTAACAGAAAATTTGAAAGACAAAAAGATAATTTATAGCTAAAAAGCAATAAATCAAAAACATCATTGCTGTATTTACAAATTACTCATACTTAATATGCCTACATGAGATTAAAGTGTTTCATTTTCAACTCTTCTGGATACATGGACCTAAAACTTGAATTCATCAGAACCCAAATGTTACATTCATTGCTATGTTGTGGGCACATCTCTCATTTCTCCAGAGTATTTCCCAATGGAGGGATCTACAACTTACCTTTGCTTCTCCAGCTCGGGCTCGGCTAGGCTTACTTCATGCCATTGATCTCTATTACAATGGTACCCAAGATATACATTTATTATATCACTTGGTACCTATGTACCAAATTATTTACACTCAATACATAATTATTGAGAGATTGAGTATCACTTTTTAACAATTTAAAAGCTAAAATGAGTACATTAAAAAAAAAACCTTCTCACAACGAAAATCCTAGACTAGATAGAGTCACAATTTGTCTTTCTGTATATTTAAAAGAGAAATTTCATTAAGAACACCAATAGGCATTTTGAGAATTTTTCTATAAAATAGAAAAAAATTCTAGTTAATTTTATTAAATTAATATTCAAATCTTGATTCCAGATATTAGTAAGAAAATTACAAGAAAAATTATATGCTGCTCATGTACATAGAAACAAAGCATCTTTAATAAAATATTAGTATTTTGGATTCAGTATGTGTTTATATATACATATATGGTACTGCCAAATGGATTTTCTACATGAAAAAGTAGTTTCATATTGAAAAAGTCTTATCAGATTGTTTTTACCACACTAAGAACATAAGAGAGGAGAAAAGTAGAATAATTATTTTGATATATTTTAAAAAGTCATTTGACACAATTTACTCTTTTTATGACAAAAAACCTAAGCATATTGAAAATAGAAAGGAATTGTATTAAAACAGCTAAGCCATTTGATTTTTAACAGTGATTCAAAAAAGTCTCTGTTAGAAAGAAGATGGTCTCTTCATCAAATGTGATGTGTCGGGAAAATTGGATAGCCACATGTAGAAGACTGAAACCTAACACTCACATTTTTACACAAAAGTCAATTAGAAATGAATCAAAAATCTTAATGTATGATGATAAAATGAAATTACTAGAGGAAAGCGTAGGAAAAAAATCCTTGAATCTACAGGATATGTAAGACTTTCTGGAATAGATTTCCAATTGCTCAAAAATAAGAACAAGTATTAGCAAATGGGATCATATCAAGTTAAAAAACATCTGCACAGCAAAGGAAACAATGAATTGCCAGAATACAATGAGGGAAAAATCTTTGCCAGTTATTCAACAGGTAAAGGATTCATAATATCTGGAATTCATATGGACCTTTAAAAATTAAGCCAACATGGGCTGGGAAGATGGCTCAGTGGTAGAGCACTTGCCTTGCATTCATGAGGCCCTGGGTTTGATTCCTCAGCACCACATAAGCAGAAAACACTGGAAGTGGTGCTGTAGCTCAAGTGGTAGGATGCTAGCCTTGAGCTGAAGAGCTGAGGGACAGCACCCAGGCCCTGAGTTCAGGTCCCAGGACCAGCAAAAAGAAATAAAAGCAAAAGAAAAAAATTAAGCCAACCAAAATAATTTGATTAATACAAACGAATGATTTTACTAGAAATACAAATAGTTAATAAATACATATATATAAACCATCACTATTAGCCGTAAAGGAAATGCAAATCAAAACCATTAACCTTCTATCTTTCTTCAATCAGAATGGCTATATTGAAACTAACAATGACAAATGCTGAGAGGGATACTATAAATAGGAAATTAGTTCAACAATTATGGATATCAGTCTAGAAGTTCTTCATAAAACTATAGACCTACCACATGGTGCTGGCATACACATGAAGAGTACAAGTCAGCATACAATAGTGATTTCTGCATGGCCATGTATTCATGCTAGGTGCTAATCAAACAATGCAATGAATGCATAAAGAAAATATGGCCTATGTACCTAATGCCATAAAATGAATGAAATCATGTCAGTTGTGGGAAAAAATAATGACTATAACTAGAGATGATTATACTAAGAAAAATAACCTGGACTAAGAAAGACAAATACAGCATGTTCACTTTCATGAAAAATTTGGTCTTTAAAAATTAATGGCAGGGGGCTGGGAAGGTGGCTCAGTGGTAGAGTGCTTCCTTCACATGCATGAGGCCCTGGGTTTGATTCCTCAGCACCACATAAGCAGAAAAAGCCAGAAGTAGCACTGTGGCTCAAGTGGTAGAGTGCTTGCCTTGAGCTGAAGAGCTGAGGGACAGTGCCCAGACCCAGAGTTCAGGCCCCATGAAAAATAAAAGGAAAGAAAGAAAGAAAGAAATTAATAGCAAGAATGTTCTTTTTGGGAATGAGTACCAGTGAGAGGGTATGGCAGGGTCAAATATTGCCAAATATTTTATACATATATATGAAAAGTAAAGATGATAATTATTGCAACTGTTCCAGAAAGCAGTTACAATGAACAGGAGTGATAGAAGAGCTGAACTTGATCAGTCTATTCTCACATGCATATATGGAAATACCACAATAAACTCCTAATTTCACTGTACAAATAATATATGGCAATACAACGTAGAAAAAGGGAATTATATTGATTTATAATGAAGTATATGAATCCACAATTAGCCTACAAAATCTACAGACATAATAATATAAAAATATTCTAGAACATTCTACAAAATTATGTAGTAATGACAAAATTTACCCTAAAAACAGTTGAATTTTTAATACTTTATTCACCATTAGAAATTTAGCCAGTAGGATAAAGATTAAAAGGACTTAGTAATTTTAAATAAAAGGAATAAATAAAACTATTGTATATGCCCACCATCGAATGTGTCTCAAAAATATAAGCGATTTTCAAATAGAATCACTATGGGAGTTTAGCAGTTTATTAGAAATAAATTTAGTCTGCAAAAAATTATTTGTATTCCAGCAATAAAACAACAACAAAAGCAAAATAGACAAAAGCAATATGATTATATTGGTACCAACAAATAATAAATATTGAGGACTAAATCTGTTCAATACTAGGAACTAGAAATTTTTTTAAATAAGTTTTTTTTATTGTGAAATTACTGTACAGAGGGGCCACAGTTACATGAGCAAGGTAATGAGTACATTTCTTATCAAGCATTGTTGCCTCCTCCTTTGTTTTTCTGCGACAATCCCTTCCCTCCCATCTCCACAACTATCCCCCCTCTCTCCCGCCTAAATTGTAAAGTTCATTTTTCAACATAGTGTCTTCTACATCTCATTGTTGCAATAGGTCTTATTAACTATGCAGAGATGCTATGTCTACCAAGAAACACAGTAATTGTAAACACTGCAATGCAAAGATTCAGTTTTATCCACAGTATGCATAGATCCAATGCAATCAAAACCTAGATCCCAGAATTAAACATTGATGAACCTAACCTCAAATGTATAGAGAAAACACCGATAGTTAAAGTGATATTGGTGAAGAAAAACAATGCTAGACCATACCAAACATCAATGTGCTGCTTGCACAGCAGACAGAAAAATTCTGTCATCTTACTGTGGTGGATGTTCTGAAACTCGTGCAATTTAATTCTCTCTTAACACAGAAAGAATTTTTTTCAGCTGCCCCAAATGCTGCTGGAATATGGTTCTCAATTATCTTCCCCGTCTAGAGATGATGTTGTCTGAAGAAACCTGGCTCATTAAAAGTTCATATCTGGGCTGGGAAGGTGGCTCAGTGGTAGAGTGCTTGCCTTGTAAGCCGGAGGCCCTGGGTTCGATTCCTCAGCACCACATAAGCAAAAAGAATAAAAGCCGGAAGTAGCGCTGTGGCTTGAGTGGTAGAGTGCTAGCCTTGAGCTGAAGAGCTGAGGGACAGCGCCCAGGCCCAGAGTTCAAGCCCCACGACCAGACCCCCCCCCCAAAAAAAAAGTTCATATCTATCTCTGCATGAGTCTGCACCCAGCATAGGAATATAAAAATCCCGGCTCCCTCAACGCAGGACAATTCTGAAAGGGTCCTGACTTCTCTAAGTTTTCCATTCATGCTTTTATGGAGACAGCATTCCTGCTCAATTTCTTTCGTTGGCCATTCCAGCTTCCTTTCTATCTGTTCTATAGTTGAGGAACCCCCAGAACACACCTAATAAATTTCTGGTAAGATCATATTCATCCCAGAGTCTGCTTTACAGAAACAGAGCCAGGAGTTTCCAAAAAGCAATACTAGAATGTGGCTCTGCTGCTGGGTCATATGCTTCATCTGAAGGAGGGCAGAAAGACTGCAAAGCCAATAGAGCATTGATCCTGGCTGTAACTGCTGGACCTCGAATGATGATGCTTTTTGCTTGAGTAAAACAACCAAAACATGACATATGGCCACTGATTTGATTGATGCATTCTTTTCTAATCTTATCAGAAAAGATCGTACACAGTTTGCATTTACTGGGAAAAGATAGGTCATCCATAGTTTTTTCTCCTGAGTATGGCAACTTTCTTGCACTGTTATAACACAGGTCAAGGAGATATGATCTCTGGGTCTCCCACTGAATGTCCCGCATTCCATTACAGTGGTACCCTCATCATAGCTGGAATGGATGAATATGAGTGTACTAGTGGATTGAGGCCTTTATAAGACATACTACAGATGACGATAATAATCCCCCTACCCAAACCATTGTTAGACATTTATTATGAGCATACATAGTTCACAGCTTACTGTAAAATTCATTTAAAAAAACTCTCAACACAAGATCTACTATTATTGCTATTGTTACCATCATCTACATTTCAAAACTACTACAACTACATATAGGTATCACTGCTTTGGGAGCACATCCCATTCATTAGTCAGGAGTCTTTGGAGAAATAATCAACATAAATGTGATTTCTTTCGTGCTTTTCTTTCTCATTTTTCCAGTCCTGAGCCTTGAACTCAGGGCCTGGGAACTGTCTCTGAGCTTCTTTTGCTCAAGGCTAACTCTCTACGACTTGAGCCACAGCTCCTGTTTTGAGTATGATTTCTTGAAGGACTAGCTGACATGGTCCACCATCTGCCATCTGCAATCTGGTGTCTGAGGAATACTGGGGCTGTCCTATGGCCACAAGAGGAGAGAAGGAGGAAGTGCCAGGTAAGAGAAAATTTCTCCTCTCTATACTTTTCTTCTATTCAATCCTTAAAAGATTCAATAATGTCCACCTAGGTTGCTGAGAACAGTCCTGTTTAGTTGACTTATGCTTGCAATGGCCATCCCTTTAGGGAACAGATTATCAGCCATTCTGAATCTTTTAGTACAATTAGGCTGATAATAAAAACAACTACATCCTCAACTTCTAAGTTTACTTCAGGTGCCTGTCACTTTATCTACTCTTATCATCAGATTCTCATCTGTACTACAGGTTGGTTTATACACAAGAGTGTATATCATATATCTATCAATACATGAATATCTATTCATATAACTTTATACATATATTGTAGTGTAAAATAAATTCTTAGGCTACTGGTTAATTGTTATTTTTTTGCACTAAAGCTTAATTTATCCCTCATTTCTTATATAACCTGAGGAATATTACCTGATTTTATTGTGCCTCAGAACTTCTTTCTTCAAAAGATAAATGAAAATAGTTCATAGATAATAGTCTAGAAGAAACTTATATGCCAAAAGTTATAATTTTCAAGTATTAGATTTTTTGATGATGTTAACTAATTTGTTGAAAGCATTATTATTATTATTATTATTATTGCCAGCCATGGGGCTTGAACTCAGGGCCTGAGTACTGTCCATCAATTGGTCAATCCATTTCCATGCTAATTCTAATTGTCAACAATATAAACTAAAATTTTTCATTTACATGAAACTATTTCTAGACCTTCTTTATGGTTTCATTGATCACTTTATCACTTTATCTACAATGCAGTTTGTTGCTTTAGCCAGAAAAAATTCCTTACTTTTACTGAGAATAATTTTCAATGTCTGAAAACCTTTCTATATTTTACTATTTATTAATAATTAAGATCCTCGTTTTTGAAATGGCTAAAGTGATGAAATACTTTTATAACAATGCATTGGAATAATATTTAATCATTATATTCTGTCAGGTAACAATGCCCTATTTACTCACAAAATAATAATGTCCTGATATGCAGTGCAAAAGAAGAGACTTATTTATTGATCTGTATTTCTGTTTGTCAGCATGGAGATAAATGGAATATACTGAAGCAAAAACAACAGAAGTAATATTAAATTTGCTTTTTATGTATATGCTTATATTCTAGTTTCTTTTGACCTACTTAAATTTTGGCTCTTCCTTCCTCCTTGGCTTTTCTAATTTTCTTCTCTCTATTCCCATTTGGAACTAAAAATTCATTAAAGGCAACATTTCCACATGCATGACAAAACCAGTTAAATTTCATGCATGGTCTTTCACTAGGTTAATAAAGCCAGGATTGTTTTTAGTCATCTGAGGAGTTACTATACCTGACTTGGCATGTGAATGAAATATATTGTCTTCTTTTCAAATGGAAACAACCAACTCAACCAAATGCATACCTTGTCTCTAGAAATTATACCAACAAAAAGGAATGGGCAGCAATGAAGATTTTTTATCTAAATTATCTTATTTCTTTTGATAATATGCCAAAACAAATAAAAAAACAAAAGACAAACTTTCAAATCGCTTTGTCTCTCTCTTTTTTTCTTCTTGACAGTACTGAGGTTTGAACTAAAGGCCTTATGTTTACTAAACAGATGCTCTAACACTTGAGCTATACTTCCAGCCCTGCTTTTAACTGGTTATTTTGAAGATGTAATATAGCAAACTTTTCTGCCCAGGCTCGTCTCAATCCACGATAACTCTAAATCTCAGCCTTTTGAGTATGTAGGATTATAGGCATAAGACGCCCATGACTAAGTCTGTCTTGACATTCTTAACTTTCCTAAACATATTTAAATATGTGATTCATCTGACAAGGTTCTAAAATTCTTAGATAAGATGTATATGAAATAGCTAACATTTCTGGCTTTACAACCTTGTAAACTTAGGTAGAAAAAGTCATTTTGATTCATTAGTAAAGTAGAAAAGATCCAGTATAGATTTTGATTCTTTCCTCTTTAATATTTCTAATGCATGGAAGTAAATCTCTAAACTTACTTTGCTAACACCTACCTTCTGTTTTGCCATCATTTTTATGATAGCTGAAGGATTCTACGTTACAAAGATAAAATTTCAATCTAAAAGATCCCTCCAAACTGATTACCACTTTAAACTCACAAAATTAGGAGCCCATGAACACATGAGAGTATCATAGAAATATTAGAAAAACCAGGCTTATGATCTTATCAAACATACTAGACAAAGGAATAATGCAACCAACCACCTAGATCACAAAATATTGGAATATAATGGCATAGCAATCAGACCCTCAGACCTAACACCATTGGTGAAAAGAAAGGTATAATGCTTTTCAGCATTATTTGTAGGTCAATCAAGAGGAGATCTCCATACACATTCATGGAGTTCATTGCATAAACTTCATCACAAAACAAAATAGTTTTGTGGATAATTTTTAAATTAATTAGTGTTTAGCTGTTTTAGTAGACATGGCCAAAAGGAAATTATATCACAACTTGAAATGACAATGTCCTGCTATTTTTAAATCACAGGGTATTTTTGAGATTTACTATCATTATATTATTTGCTTAGTCTATTTTAGTGAAATTAGCATTTGGAAACAATTCAAAGTCACTATGTTCTTTGGTAATTTTCCTTTTTCAAAGTAATCATCTTGTATTTTATCTCCTTAAAATCCCTCAGTGGCTCTTATAAACTTCAGATTGAAGTAGAAATAAACTCCCAAGTACGGCTTTAAGTATTTGTGTTTCTCATTATTCAATGTCACCACTTTGGCCTTAATTTCTTCTCATTTTCTTTCCTATGAAATTTAGGCCTTGCTGATCTTATAATGACATATTTGGCTAATGCCCTATTAAAGAGTCCACATGCATGCTCATCTACCGTTCCAGAATAAGAATAAAAATCTCTGAACCAAAATAGCTTTGGTCCAGCTCACCTTAATTATGTTATGATGTTTATCTGGACCATCTATTTTGAGAAGCCTTCCTGAAAGAGGTGAGACTGGTCAAGATGCCTTCTACTCATAAATTAACATGCTTAGTTGGAAACTCTTTGCACATCTATGAAAAATCACAAAAAGGTGGGCACCAGTGGCTCATGTTTATAATCTTAGCTCTTCAGGAGACTGAGATATGAGGATTGTGGTTCAAAGCAAGCCCAGGCAAGCAAGTCCTTGAGACACTAATCTCCAATGAACCACTCATATACATTTTTTTAAGCCAGAAGTGGATGCGGGACTCAAATTGTAGACTTCTGACCCTGAGCAAAAAAAGCCCAGACCCCAAGTTCAAGCTTCAAGACCAGCATGCACATGCACAAAAGTAAAAACAAACAAACAAACAAACAAAACCCAGGATGGGCTGTGTACTCCCAGAGTGTTTGCATACACCCATGTGAGAATTCTTATTATACTACTCTGTCATTTTTGTCAAATTTCAATTCAACATGGCCATCTATGTGTACAATGAATTTTGATTACTATCACCCCTTCAGTCATCCTCCCTTCCCTGCCATCTATCTTAACTCTCCACATTCTTCACGTTTTCTAGCTCCATCTTCTTATGTATTCATTGAGTGTTATGATTCACACTGACTTTATAAAACAGTGTGAATACTTTGCATTGTTTTGTCATAGATCCATTTCTCAATAATTTTTATATGACAGTTGCCAACTTGCCTTCATAATATTTGGCCTATAATAGATAAATAAAAATATTTTGTTAAAATAAAATGTAAGTGAGATATATGGTACCCCTTAATTACCTTTTTTGGAGGTACTTCGGTTTCCACTCAAGGCCTAGTGTTTGCTAGGCAAGTGCTTCATTACTAACTAAAATCACACCCTGATTCCTTTTTGCTTTAACTTCAATTTTAGATAGGGTCACGTGTTGCTGCTTGGATTGGCTTTGGATTATGATCTTTTCACATCTTCTTCATGAGTATATGGGATTACAAGTATGAACTAACATGCTTACCTCTGACATTTCTTCAATCTTAATGAGTCATTTTCTTGCTTCAATATATTTTGCTATCTAGTACCTCCAAAATGTTACTACAAGTTCTAGTCTCATCAGTTTCAGTATCTAGGTCCTAGGTTTCATTAACTTAGGAAGGGAAGTATAGGAAACCACTTGTGTTTAGTAATTTGGAATTGATTTAAAAGATAATAGAATTTTAGAAACAGAGATGGATAACTATCAAAAGTTCAATGAACTATGTGAATGTTTATTGAGATCTCTTCTTGGCTGACCTACAAATAATGTTGAATAATGTTAGAACTTTCTTTTCACTAATTGTGTTAGAATGGGTGGATCAATCTATCTACCTGGCATCTACTTATTATCTGTCTATCTGTCTGTATATCTAACTCTTTTTTTTCAATTTCTGCCTTTTCTTGAATGTTGTACTTTGGCTTCCATACATTTCTCTTTAAGACATTTATCTAGGCATATAACAATATAAACAATTTAAGCAAATAAGATATGAAAATGGTTTCAATCCTGGCCCTAATACATAGAAAAAATAAGATATTATATCTACTTCCAATGCTACAGAAGTTGACACACTGCTTCTGGTACCAGGTAACTGATTCATGTTTGCTTTTACTTTGCCCATCCTTACCTCTTCCCTTTATTTCTGTCATTATAGTCATTACAATGACAGACTCTAGACTTCCATTTTGACAAACACTGTTTTCAAGCTCTCCATTTTTTCACTACTCTAATACTGTTCTTGGTGTATTAATGTTTCTTCTTCTACTTTCCTCCTCTAAGTGTAAGTATTCCCAGTATAGCCAGATATTTTTTGTTTTCCCTTAATGTATTGGTTAGCAGCTTGGATTTTCTTCTAAGTACAGGATTTTCACTTTCATTACAAGATGAAAACATCTGGTGACTCATTCTCACCTCACTTGAAGTGTAACACTCCACCCTTCATCTTACAATTGTGCTTCTTCATTTATTTTGATGTAAGTGCCCCATTAGCCATTAGCCATGTGGATATCCAAATTCAAAAACTCTTTGTTGGCTTGACTGGTTATTTATCACACTTAATGCTCCAAATATCATGACTCCTTCTTTTAACTATCTTTCCCATGCACCCTTCTGCATTTCAGTTGTCTTTACAAAGCCCTGTTCACATTCATCTCTAGAACCCACTATAGGATATTTGGCATCCAAAGTTCATGTATTGATATTAGTCTGATATGTCTCTATCTTCAAAATAAGAGATGAAAATGATAATAGACAGTTTTAAAAGTTTCATGACTTTTCTTTTATGTATGCTTATAATATTAACATGGCAGGCTTGTTTCCCTCCCCTAAGATTTATATGTTGAACACTCAAACTCCAGTACCTCATGGTGTGAGGTATTTAGAGAATAAGGTTTTAAAGAGGGACTAAGTTGAAATAAAACTGTTATAATGAAACTCTAATCCAATATGACTGAATGGTGTTTGGACACAAGAGGAAGAGACACCATGATGTGTCTGCACACTGGGAGAATTGTATGAAGAAGAGCAAGAGTAGCGAGAAGCACTTTGACAGTTGATTTCCAAGTGTCACAACTTTTGAAGAAATACATTTTTGTTGTTTAAACCATAAAGAGTATGGAAGTTTGACACAGCACCCCATAGTGAAGAAAATTTGGATGAAATAAATTATTTACTACCCATTAGTATTCTACCATTGTTTGTCATACACATAATAAAGTGAGTCATATAAAAAAGGAAAAGAATGAACTAACAAAAGGAGCTAGCACAAATGTAGCCATAGAGCTTCAAAAACAGAATGGTTTTACTAATCCTTTTTTTAATATGGAATGCTTCACGAATTTGCATCTCATCCTTGTGCAGGGTTCATGCTATTCTTCTCTGTTTCGTTCCAAGTTTGGTATATGTGCTGCCAAAGTGAGCCATACCACTCTTTTTAAAAGTTTTATTTTAAAGTAAATGCTAGTCACTTAACCTGTCAGTTTATTCCTAGTTGCTTTGTAAACAGTACATGAAGTATAGGGTTTATAAAATGAAATGAGATGTAAATGTGTCTGTTCTATTAATTCTTGACTTCCTGGATTATCCCTGTTCCACTAAAAATGAAATTAAGCAACCCAATGTATTGGTTTGACTCTTAGCCAATGAGATCTATTTGATAATAAAGGTTATTGCAGTAGAGATCTCCTAAATAATCTGTGTTTCTTTGATATATTCTGTATCCAAGAATGTTAACTCTTACTTCATCTAATCATAATTTTTAAGTACCACTGCCTGCTTAACCTTTTTCTTTTCTTCCTTAATTCACCACATTTTTACTAACACATTGTGGCACAGAAATTCATCTCAACTGATTAAAATCCAGCATAAATGAAGAGAGAAATTATGGTACCCAAATTTCTCCACTTTTATCACTCTATGATAGATAACTTTTCCATCTGCAGTTCTCATTTGTCTAAGTCTTGTTCCACACACATTTGTGCAAATACTCAACATTAGAGTTTTTAGTGCTATTTTTTTTTTAAAACAGAAAACATCAAACCTCAAGCCAACAAACAGTATTGATTCTATTGGTATATTATTTGGGAACAAAATCCACCTTGAAAAGTCATCTCAACCAAGCAGATCAAAACATTAGGTACTGTACTCATTATAGAGTCAAATTGATAAAAATGATTAAAAGATTCCTCAATCAAACGTTTGATCAACAGTATGCTTAAGTAAAGTCAAAACAGTATTTCAACTACTTGATTTCAAACCAAGTAGATTTAGAAACAAAACACACATACACACACACACACACACATGCACACACACACACATGCACACACATGCAAGAATGCATTGTATCTAGGACAGAACTGAAAAAAATAAGGAAAGGGGTAGGTGGAAGGGGGGGGTGAAGATGTTGAATGGATTACACAGATCAAGATGCATTGTATACTAAAATTTCTTTGTTAAATGGCAAAATTTTCAATACATAACCTAAAATATAGGAAAAGTGAGGGAAGGAGTAGGGTGGGAGGGTGGATGAGAATGTTAAAAGGAGTGACATTGATCAAGAGACACCATATTCAAAAACTGCTCAGTTGAATAGCATCTCCATTGTACAACTACCTAAGGAAAATAAAAAATATATATTTTTAAAAAGCATACACAGATGCTCTCTCAGGCCACCAAGCAAAGATACAATTAGAAAGGCTTTCTGAAAATTAGTATGTATCTCTCACCAGATATTTGGTCTTCTGTTCCCTTTATCTTGGACTTCTGGCCTCTGGAGTCATAATGTAAGAAATAAATTTCTATTGTTTAAGAATAAATACAGAAGGAGAATAGCATCATTGAATCAAGCCAGAAAAATAAATATTGTGAGGACAATGAACACAAAATTTAGCTAACTTTACTCCTCTCTCAGCTGCATAAGAACCATAGTGTTTGTATATATAACTAAAAATTCCAGCTCTTAGCCTGGCACTGGTGGCTCACACCTGTAATCCTAGCTACTCGGGAGGCTGAGATCTGAGAATTGCGGTTCAAAGCCAGGACAGGCAGGAAAGTCCATGAGACTTATCTCCAATAAACCACCAGAAAACTGGAAGTGGCGCTGTGTCTCAAGTGGTAGAGCACTCGACTTGAGCTGAAGAGCTGAGGGACAGTGCCTAAGCCCAGAGTTCAAGCCCCACGACTGACCTAAAAAATAAAATAAAATATAAATAAATAAATTCCAGCTCTTGCAAGTCTATACGTTTAGTCATTTTCTGTTGAATGCCTCTAGAATTGTTTACATTTTGTCCATTCGTGCTCTCTGCTTCTAGGCTGTCCAAGTAAGCTGATATTCCTCCTTGTGGACAGCCATTCATTGGATTCTATGAATTCCATGGTAAAGACAGGGCAACTCAGTGCATCATAAAATCACAGACCCTTAGCCACAAGATGGAAAAACCACCCGATCTCCATTAAATCCAATTTTTCAGTAGATGATTAATGGATATTAGTGGCAATGTTGCTAAGAGTAAAATTAAGATGACTGACTCAAGTGGACTGGACTTGCTTAATCCAGGACAAATTTTATTCTGAATCATCCTGCTAACTTCAGTGATGTTCTTTTATACTACTACTACTTAGCACATTATTAAAGGCATAACACTTCTTTAATCCCGTTTCCTGAAGAATACAACATAGCCGATGGTGTTCATAGAGTTCAGCCTATTCTCAGCCTGTAATTGCCTATTGGGTCTTCCCTGTTAACCAACATTGGAGATGTTTCAAAATAATTTTTGTTTGGAGTATATAAAGTTTGTTACTTATCTTCCAAAAGAGCCCGTGTCAATATAAAGGAGGCAAAATTCCAAGACCTATGAAAGAAAATTAAGTTCAGGAAACATCCCTCTGCTTCTCCATCTAGGGAATAAAATGAATATATAAACTCATAGTGTAGTAGTGTTTGGCTTTACTTAGGGACTTGGAGAGAAAACATCGTGATGAAGGAAGAAATCAACTAAAGGATTACAAATGTAAGAACAATTATTTAAAATGATCAGAATACAACATGAGTAACTGGAATCATTTTCTGAAGATGATTTGACTTGTGGAAGAAAAATTTTAATTGCTATTGCAAAAATATCTTTATAAATTAGAAATGGGTTTTAATAGTGTGGGAAAGAACAGATTTTAGAAAGTGGAGGTAATTGTATGTAAAGCTCTGGTAATAATTTAATGAAATAGTCCCAGATGGTTAGACTGAGGCCATTACCCAATGAAGATGAAGGCCTTGTGTGGGGGGAAATTTTAGATGTCAGCTGAAAAATTATTATACAGTGAATAAACCAATTTGAATTGTTCTCACAACATGCTGTAAGGTTTCAAATAGTAAAGGGATTTTTCTACATACACGCACTTCAGTTTTCCAGTAGGAGTGTCGTAGAACACCCACAGAGAAAAGAGCATTCACGCAAGATATCTCACATCTTGTATCAGAAAGCCTATCTCTGTCATCCATCTAGGGTTTTCTGTAACTACAAGGGATAGTAATAGATAATTGTTACCCTTGGTAACAACTCAAAATAGCCAGGACTTTATGTGTGTTTTCTCTTCTGTGTTTTTTTAAATCATTTGTTTTAATCAACTCTGCTGTTGTTACTGTTTCATAGCAAAACTGGAAAAAACAAAAGTGTAATCACTGAACACACTGATCTGGCAAATGGACATTTAAATCATCGATCTGTTGGAGTAAGAAAGGGCTGGTTGACATGGAGAAACTTGGCAGGAAAACAAAAGTCATCCCATAGTTTCTGGCTGGAACATCACATCTTTCCTGGCTAGATCATCATAGCAAACAACAAAATTCAGCCTTTGGAGTGCTGAGAATAAACTAGCAATTGTCATCATTTCATTCTATTCTCTGATCAGCTACAGGGATTTGAAGAGTGTGGCATCAATGACAGAACCTGGTGTCAGTCACAAATCCCATTCCCCATTGACAACCTTTGTAGTAACAAAATCTTCCATATGGAACTGGTACACAACTGCTGGGCTAATGTCACTCATCAGAACTTCCAGTGTTTGATCTGACTTTCTGGGAAATCCAGGCTATACAATCACCAAGAATCAGAACTCACGCATGTCACATGACTCCATTTGGGTGCTCCAAGCAAAACTGCACTAAGAAACTGTCTCTTCCTAAGAAACTGTGGATTCCCCAGGTGAGAAAACATTTTAAAAAGTTTTAAAATATTTAAATTACCTGCAGTAATAATAGAAGATAATTCCATACACACGTACAGTGTACTTTGATCAATTTCACCCTGTCTTTTGCATTTCCATCCCCTTTCCATCCTCCTCCTTTCTCCAACTGTATTGAATGGTTTTTATTAAGCTATCTGTGTGTGTGTGTGTGTGTGTGTGTGTGTGTGTGTGTGCGTGCACACGCGTGTGGGTATGTGTGAATTGAATTTCAGTTCTCCCAACTCCTTAGTATATTTTCATCTCCATCTCTTCTACTGTTGATCTCCTCCAGACTACTTCCTTTTTACATTCACACCACCCCCACCACTATCGTCATCGTCGTCATCATTGTCGTCGTCATCATCATTGTCATTGTCATCATCATCGTCGTTGTCATCATCATCATCACTGTTTTAGCTGTAGGTTGCACAAGTGAGTGAAAACACATGATACTTTGCTATTGGAGCTTTGCTTATCTCACTAAACATGATGAACTCAAATTCCATCCATTTTCCTGGTGATGGCATGTTTTCATGAAACTCTTATCAGAATAAAAGAAGCTTTTAAATGAGCCAAACTCATTCTGATGCCCAGCATCAGAGAAACCAGTGTTTTCTTTCAGCAAGAGTATAGAGCCACGTGGCTTCAAAATAATAAAACATCTGTAAAGGCACACACACTACTTTCTTTGAAAACACATGTTTCCTGCTTGTCAGTTTCTGTCACATTCCTGATCAAACCTTATAGAGGTATCTATAAGGTTTCAAGTATCTATCACTCAAAACTTGGGATAGTGAAACTATCCCCCAGATCCTGTTTTTTTGTTGAGCTGCTGCCAGGATAGCATAGCCAACCTCCAGCAGCTCTGAAAAAATGGTTAAGCTCCCATCACTGTGAGAATAACAAACAGACAATCACCTCATAAAATCAAATAAATAAACTCTTCTGCCACTGCTGAACCCACGGCAGATTGTTACTGTTTTTTCCTTATATTTGGTTGTTTTATTTTTGAGGGGATAGTATTAGGATTTACATTTAGTTTCACACTTGTTTGGCAGGCATTCTACCAGTTGAGCCACACCCTTAGCCCTTTATGCCTTCATTATTTTTCACAGAGTATCTTGTATTTTTGTCTGGAGCTGACCTCAAATTGAGATTCTCCTGCTTATGCTTTCTAATACCTGAGATTACAGGCATAAGCCAACACACCTGGCTTGTTGAAATCAAGTTGTGTTGTGATAGATTTTTTTCGTATTTCCACCTCCCAAATAGCTGGGATTACAGGAATGGGCCATAACACAGGATTAAAAAAATTAACTTTAGAAAAAAAATTAATAGTTTCCAGTGTGTGTGTGTGTGTGTGTGTGTGTGTGTGTGTGTGTGTGTGTGTACATATATATATATATATATATATATATATATATACATACATGAAATTTGAATGTACATCTTTTGGAAGTAGAGGCAGACACAGTCCAATCTTTTGTTAGCTGCTTTCCTGTTGGAGACTCTCGTTAATGCCATTGGTTATGCTATGTAAGTCAGCCACTTAACCCGCAATTCAGTTTAGAAGGGTCAATGAGTTTATTTATCTTAATTCCTTCAAACTGTATGTAGTGACTTAAGCATGAGATCTTGAGTTAAATCCTCAGTACTACCCAGTCCTTCCCTAAAAGAAGAGAGAGAGAGAGAATAAAGAAAAAAGTGACATTCCTGTTATGTAGCAGGCACAGTGCTGAATGCAGAAGATGTAAGACATAAGGATAGGGATAATCTCTCTGATTTTATATTTTAGTAAAAGAGATAACAAACAAGGTAACCTGAGACAGAGAAAAGTTTATGAAGACAATGAATGATGTAATGAAATGGAAAATGGCATAATAGTAATATAGACATAGGTGAAAAATACTCCACATAAATGTAAAGGAAATGTGCTAGCTGTCAGAAGAATTGGTCAAAGAACATTCTTCATCGGGCTGGGAAGGTGGCTCAGTGGTAGAGCGCTTGCCTTGCATGCCTGAGGCCCTGGGTTTGATTCCTCAGCACCACATAAGCAAAAAAAAAAAAAAAAAAAAAGAACATTCTTCATGTTTCCATCCTTGGATTCATTTTGATAGGCATCATTTTATAAGATGATCTGCACATAGCTATTAATCTCTTGTGATCCTCTCCTAAGAATATCCTCCTTTGGTCTCACTGGGTGAATGTTTAGAGTGCTGTTTAATTAATAATGTCCATGTGTAATTTTTGTCTTACTATCCATTGGGTTGACTTGTAGATTTATAGGCACTTTATGTACTGTTGGCAGTTTTTTGTTGTTTTTTCCTTCTCTCTTTTTTTTATTTGTTTTCCCCCCTTTGTCACTGTTTTGTTTAAATTTCTGTACCTTTTGTCTTGTATATAACTTTGTCTGAATTGGGGAGGGGAAGCCGGATCACAAAAAAGGTGGGAGGAAGGGTAAACCAATTCAGCAGTGATACCCACTAGACCCTATGTTGAAAATGAAATATACAACTTGAAGAGAGGATAGGAGGAGGAAAAGGAAATCCTAGAGAAAATAAGGGAGGGGTAACTCTGTTCAAAGAGAAATGTTCTCATTACCTGACTTATGTAATGGTAACCTCTCTGTACATCACTTTTACAATAAAAAATAAGACATTCGTCATTAAATGCACAGTTGTTTAAGCTTCCAGATGAAAGCCTTGTTTGTTTCAAGAAGAGAGAGAGGCCAGTGGACTAAAATATGTGTGAAGAAGCAAGTCGTCAAGGTAATTTTGGAAATCAGAGAGAACAAATGGTGCTTTTCATCTTAACAAAACAACAAGTATGAGAAGTCTGGAAGGATCTATGGAGGTTATAGATTACTGTTTGGGGATCCTTACAAAATCAACAACTAAGAAATCTTGGAAGAATTGTTGCATATCTTGGATCTCCTATAGAACTCTGGGCTATAATAGACTCTGATATCCTGCACTGGTGTCTTTAATAAGAAAACAAAGTATCACTGAAGATGTCTGAAGAGATGTATCCCCTCAACATTCCATGTCGGAATTCTAAGCACCAAGCTAATAATATTAGACAGAAAGCCCTCTGGCAAGTAATTAGGTCATGATGGTGAAACCCTTATGAATGGAATTGTATCCTTTTAGAAAGAGATATCTGAGATGATTTTCCTCTCAGATGCAATGTGAAATGAAGTATCTTCTAACCAGGAAGTAGACCTCACAGAAGACATCTGTGGGGCCCTGGATCTTGGATGTACCAGCAAACGTGAGAAGGAAATATTTACTGTTTAAGCCACACAGCACATGGCATTTCATGATAGCTGCCTGACCTAAGATAGCCACATGAAGAGCTAGTAACTAAAGTAGAGGAAAAGTTAAAATGAAGATATGCAGAATGAGAAGAGCAAAAGGCCTAAGGAAAGAAAGGATCAGCTGTTCTTAAGGGACTAAGAAGAACCTATAATCATGGCTGAGTGGACACTGTACAGTATCTACCAGATTTGGTCATTTCTATTCACCTTCATGTCCCTAGACTGCCTGGCTCTTTCTTCCCTTCTTTCATGATTGCTGTGAGAAGACCAGTTAGGCTCTGTACAAGCTTCTTATTTCACCTTATATTCTTCTCTCACCAGAAACATGACAAGTATTGTGTGATTGTTCTCACCACCCTTTACTCTATCACATCTTTATTTTTATTGAATTATTTTAATCACACCGGAGCATTTTTTTCTGTTGTATTTCTTGTAAGCTTAAGTTTATGGAATATTTCTATATGCAACTTAAAAACAATTTCATGGTCTAACCTATTTTCAAATCACTGGGTATCTCACACCCCAGTCTACCTGGGCTGCTATAACAAAAATACCATGAAAAGGTTTAAGCAAGGAACATTTCTTTCTTGCAGTTCCAGAGATCACAATATCATACCAACAATCTCTTGTTATGTTTCCTCTGCATTTGCATAATGGAATTTGGCTCACAAGCTCTCTGGAGCTGTTGTTTTCATATAAATATATATACACATATGACATATGTATATATACATATGTATTTATATATACATAAATATACGGATATATGTATATATATGGAAATTAATGGCCCATGGGTGTTAAAAATTCAACAGACAGATTATGGAGACCCAAATAGTCTATTCATTGATCTGGGCTACACAATGTTGAAAAGATTATGCATTTATGGCATGAAAATTAATATGATAAAATATTGTTTAAGAAAATATGAGGGCTGGGAAGGTGGCTCAGTGGTAGGGCGCTTGCCTTGCATGCATGAGGACCTGAGTTCGATTCCTCAGCACCACAAAAGCAAAAAGAAAAAAAGCTGGAAGTGGTGCTGTGGCTCAAGTGGTAGAGCGCTAGCCTTGAGCTGAAGAGCTGAGGGACAGTGCCCAGGACGAGTTCAGGCCCCACGACCAGATCCTCCCCCACCCAAAAAAAAGAAAAGAAAATATGATAACATTTGCTTACACCTATTTTGTGTTATTTTTCCATGGAGGATTTGAGAGTTAATATATTTTAGGAAATTCAAAGCTATTGCATTTTACTTGACTGCTATATTCCAGCCCCATTTTTCTAACCCAACTACTGAGTTATTAACATTTTTCTTGGGCCAAGCCTGTCCCAGAACTGAAACTCATTTCTGTTCTCATTCTGTCTGCTGATGGCATTGCCCCAGGACAGGTATTCTTTCTGCTGCACTGGGACTGCAACATTAGTCTCTGACTAGTGAAAGCTTTAAAATTAGTCAGAGATGAAGTCTTAAACATCTCCTTGAAGCTTACTTCATAAGAATGACATAATGTGACCTTGTCTGGTGTGCCTAATTTTAAAGTCTCATTTTAAAATCCTAATAATTTGATGAATACTATAGTTCCCTTCTTAAGGTCCATTTGTACTATAAAACAAAAACAAAAACATAAAAATTAATGAACAAACAAACAAACAGAAACATTTGACCAGGGCACTAGTGGCAGTGGCTCAACCCTATGATACTAACTATTCAGGAAGCTGAGAACTGAAGACTCTGATTCAAAACCAGCTCAATAAGGAAAGCCCATGAGTATGTTATCTCCAAAATATAGAAGTGGAGCTGTGGATCTAGTAGTATAGTGCTAGTCTTGAGCACAAATGATCACAGGTCCTGAGTTCAAGTCCCAGAAAAGGCGCGCGCGCGCACACACACACACACACACACACACACACACACACACACACACACACACCACTAATAATATCATGGAGATAATGTTTTCCCTCTTTTCTCTCCCTTTATCTGTCTGTCTGTCTGTCTCTTTCTCTGTCTCTCTCATCTTTGCAAACTCTCTCTGTGTTTTGCTGAGGACTTAAGATATATGCTTGGGGGCTGGGAAGGTGGCTCAGTGGTAGAGCACTTGCCTTGCATGCATGAGGCCCTGGGTTCGATTTCTCAGCACCACATAAGCAAAAAAGAAAAAAGTCGGAAGTGGCGTTGTGGCTCAAGTGGTAGAGTGCTAGCCTTGAGCTGAAGAGCTGAGGGACAGCGCCCAGGCCCAGAGTTCAGGCCCCACGACCGGACCCCACATCCCAAAAAAAAGATATATGCTTAGTCTATTTAAATGCTGTAATGATATATCAGTTCACATTAGTGCTATTGCAGTGAACTCTGAGAACATTCTAACTTTGAATTTATGATACCTCCAAGAACCTACCACCCTCCATAGGAGGAGCACACTAAGATCACAGACCAGAGGACGTTAAGTTGATTGCATGCTAGGTTGAACTGTTCTCTCAATTCAGTGATTCACAAATAGAATGATCTTATTCATACTTCCTGTGCCTTGATTTTATCATGTCATTATAGTTAATTTTGTATTTTGGTTAAAAATTATTTGTATTCTAGATATCATAGGATGTTATTGAAAATATAATTTACTGTCACATAAAAATATTTTAAAAACCAGGTGTCCAGAGTCAGACATATCTGCATACCAGCAGAGTCATATGAGCCTTCTGATTCTTCATCTGTAAAATAATAGTATTCAACCACAGAGTATTGAGGATATAATAATCATAAAGTACGTTGTATAGTATGTCTAATATAGTACTTTAGCTACACCCTCGATCAATGACAATAACCATCATTTTTGTTATGATTGTTAATCCTATGTTGAACAGGAAACATTTTAAGTAAAAAAAAAAATCCACATGTTAATCAGTAAAGCTAACCTGGAGTAGGAAGTAGAGCTCAGTCTGGTCTAGAAAAGCACCCCCACTCCACCATTGCTTCAGTTTTCTAATCTGCAGCCACAACTCGGCACCAGCACATTCATGTGCAGAACCAAACTGCTTGTCATCACCTATAAACAAATGGAGCCAGAGATTGTCTTGAAGGTGCTGGAGATGGGTTGCAGAGCTTTACACAGGCTGAGCTGAGCTCATTCTTTACCACTGAGCTATACCTTCATGACCTAGAACCAGTCTTAAAGCTATAATACATTAAAAAATGAAATAATCCTATTCCTTCCCTCTAATTCAATTACCTTGGATAAATTAATCTGCCTTCCTAGGCCTCTATGGTGATTTAACCCAGGACCTTGTACAAGCTAGATGAGTGTTCTAACACTTGAGCCACATCCTCAGCTCGTGAATTTTTCAAAGCATAATATAAAAGGAGTATCTTGTAATCAGTGAAGGTTACTAAGTAGGTAAGCAATACCTATTATTATTTAAATGTTTAACTAAGAAATAATGAAGACACTAGAATGTATTTTAATATGACATGTCAGAAAAACATAAAAGCTAATTTGGGTTATCAAAGATCATTTCCATTATGTTAAAAAAGACTGGCTACTTACCATTTCTTAACATAAGTTTTGCACCCTTTAAAATTCATAGTGAGTGCTTAAAATTCATAAAGAGGCTTAGATGATTTCATCATCTTCTATTGAAACTCTATTGATTTCCACTTTCTATTTTGAGAAAACAAGATTTTTGGAGGTAAATACATATCAAAAGGAGATGGACATGACTTTAAAAATATGATGGTTACAATATCAAATGGGCTGATTTTTTAATGAAAAATATCACAAATGACTTAAAATTTGCTATCATTGAATATTATGACTCATAAAAATAGAACATAAGAAAGATACAAGATTATATTCTAGATTATGTTATAAAACTATTGAAGCACTAATAAGCACTTATGCCATATGATCAAATGGTTTGGTAAGAATAATCTCTCTTCTTCCAATATTTACTGTCTTCTTTTTATTTTTCATCATGGGGCTTGAACTCAGGGCCTGAGGACTGTCCCTGAACTCTTTTTTTAAAATAAGTTTTTTATTATGAAAATACTGTACAGAGAGGTTACAATCACATGAGCAAGGAAATGAGTACATTTCTTATCAAGCATTGTTGTCTCCTCCTTTGTTTTTCCCTTACCATCCCTTCCCTCCCATCTCCACAACTACATTCTCCCCTACCCCTTCGCCCCCCCACCCCCCGGCCTAAATTGTAAAGTTCCTTTTTCGACATAGTGTCTTGTATATCTCATTGTTGCAATGGGTTAACCTGTATCCCTATTTAAACAATTTGTTTTTTCCCTTCTGCTCCCCAAATTATACCAGCATCAAATACAGTGAAAACAGGGGTTATACCGTGGGGGAGGGACATACAAAGCAACCAAAAAAAAATCACGTGGTACCTTATAAATATGTTAGAAACAATAGCACGAAAGAAAAAAATACTTTGTGTCCTTATCTTGGGGTTCATTTTGCTTAACATCATCTTATCTGACCTCTTCTGCTTGTCTCAGATATATACTAGTTATTGCAAATAAGGAAAACCATGGGACCTATGTTTCTTTGCGCCTGGCTTACTTCACTGAACTCTTTTGCTTATGGCTAGTGCTCTAGCACTTTGAGTCAGAGCTCCACTTCTGATTTTTGAATAGTTAATTGGAGATAAGAGTCTCACAGAGACTTTTTTGCCTGGCCTGGCTTTGAACTTCAATCCTCATATCTCAGACTCCTGAGCAGCCAGGATTACAGGTGTGAGTTACCAGTGCCTGGCTCAATTTTTACTTCTTAATCTAAGAGAAAATTGGAAGGGCTGATTTAAGGGCTGAGGGAAACCTACAAATTATTCCAAGCACAAGTTTAAAAGAAATGATCAAAAAGTTGAAATAAATATATAATACTTGTATAAGCCATATCCCATGAAGTGAATGGAAACAAAAATGGCAGGCAGAGGAATTACTTGTGGCTCCTCTCTTCATAGCAGATATTTGATATCAGATAACCTGTCCACTTTCTAGATCAATTCTTTAAGTAATACACTGTCATTTTCATTTTTATTATAAGGAAATATGAAATTTATAAAGATTGGGTAACTAGACCAATAATTGCTTATTCATTCAACATTATTTTAGACTCTTGGGAGATATTAGCGATGTAAAGAGACAAAAAATTCTGCCTTTATTGAGCTTATACTTTTTCAAGGAAAGAATTATAACAAATATAAAATAGAAGATGAGCACCAGAAAAAAGAAAAGGAGATGAGGAATCCAGGGATTGAGGAACTTGCCTTTTAGATAAAATTCATTACATGTTTGTGAGAGTGACAGTCTAAACCGGAAAGAAAAGTCAAAGATGCTAAAGTGTTACATATGTGGCAGGCCAGGGGAGGAGAGAAAGCATTTTAGGCCTAGGAGAAGCTAAAGTGAGTAACCCAAGGTAAGACCACACCTGAAGAGAACAGAGAAGTAAAAGCAGAATGAGCAAGGGAACTGGGGAGAAGTTAGAGCTTCTGTAGAGGTAAATATCAATGGGGATCATGACAACCACCCATTGCACTTGATTTATGTCCTCATGGGGAGATTCACTGCAGGGTTTACAACTGAGGAGTGATATGTTATGTATAGCACATGACATGCTGTAAATGCATTTTTCAGGCTGTTAGGCTGAGAAAGCTCAGAGAAGGGAAGGGCAGTGGGAGAGGCAGTAACTGGGATGCTATGCAATTATCTAACTTGGCTCTGTCCAGGTTGATTGCAATAAAAGCAGTAAGACTTATCTGGTTTCTGGATATAAGGGCAACATAGAACAAAAAGAAACCTTGAGCAGATTCACAACTTTTGGCTTTTGCATCAGAAAGAAGGCTGAGTGTGGAACAAGTTCAGGGAGCATGATAGCTCAATTTTGGACATGTTGAGCTCGACATATTCATTACATACCCATGTTGAGATGCAGAGGAAGCATTTGGATATACAGAATCTAGAGCCAGAAATCTAGAGCACTCTCTTCATGAGGAGTAAATTTAGGAATCATCAGCATATGAGTAGATAATTCATTACTAAGATAATGAATAGAGATAGAGAAAAACACAGAACAGCAGGTCAACAGTGGACACAATTGGAAGAAAACATTCGATCAGGCCATAATTTCAGAAATATCACTGTTCCTCTTATAATATTAAAATATATGGATACAGCACATTATTCAAGAATGTTAAAGACTGATTCACAACCTGCAAGAATACTTTTGAGGTCATCAACAATATGGCTTACACTTTGGGCCAAACAAGCCACAAATGCATCCAAACACTTGGATGAATTTTTTTCTTTGAATAACCTCATTCTCCACTATATAAAACATACAGAGTATACATAATACATAATACAATTATAGAGAAAAAACTAGAGAAAGTAAGAAGCCAATTACCAGGTAGAAGTTCTTCCAAATGTGTCCATATGACTTTGTAAATAAAAAGAAAGTTTCTATCATTACAGGAGTCTGAAAAGCCTAAGATTTCAAACACGTACTAATTCCTTGATTACTTGAAAACAAGATGTACTTCACTTACTCAACTTACATAGTTTCATGCAAACAAATTATCTTGTCCTTTCTGAAATGTGTAAACCATGCCTTTCCCCTCCTGTTTAGTCTGGGCCAAAGGACACTGCCTGGCAGAGCAAAGAGTGTTCAGAAACAGCCAAGTTCCCTCAAATGTTAATTATGTAACAGATGTTAAGAAGAGTATTAGCTGCGGGGCCACACAGGTTTAGTCATTTTGAGCAGTTTTAAGCTTGCTTACAGAGGTGAGGCTTTTGGTCACTGGAACCCACACTTTAAGAATCAGATACCAGAATTATAGCACAGGATGAAATAACCAATATTATTCCATCCATTGTGGCCGAGGAAGGTCACTTGCTGTCTGTCTGAGGTTTTGTCCAGGCTAAAAGCGAACCCTAAGGAATCCCAACCCTGTACCCCACGATTTTACCAGCGTTGTCCTCTTTTGTACCCTCTATAGTTCAAAAAACATAAACAGTGGGGCAACTATTCTGCTTTGCCCCCACATCTCCTCCGCGCGGAGGGACGATGTGGTGACGTCCTTCCTGGCTCCGCCGGGACACCTCTTCCCGGTCCCCGCCGCCGTCCCGCCCTGCGCGGCCCGCGGTCCCCGCAGCAGCCGGAGCCCCGCGCGCCACGGCGCACGCTCCGCACTCGGAGCAGGCGCGTCAGGCGCTCAGAGGGCGGGCGGCGGGGACCGAGCTGGCCCCGCGCTGCGCCCGCTGCAACCGAGCACCACAGCACCTTGGCCCTTGCCGCCGCGGTCTGGCCTGGCGGCTGGGACGCAGAGCGGAGTGCGGCCGGGTAAGCGCGGGGCGCTGCGCTTAGGAGGCTGGGGCTAGAGAGGACCGGCCAGACGGCGGCGGGAATCTGGGGGCAGAAATGCTCGGCTTGCCCGTCTGTCGTGGGTCGCAGCCGGCGTGGCGGGCCGCGGGAGCACTGCGGCGTGCGCGGTGGGGGGGAGGCCGGCTGTCCTGCACCCGGGGAGCGGGGTGCGGGCGCCGGGCCCTGCAGCGCGTCATCGCTGCGGGAGGGTGTCCTGGGAGACGCTGGCTCGCTGGAAGGTGCCCAGGCCCCGGGGCAGAGAGAAGGAGATCGGCAGGGTGGGTGCCACCCAGGGATTGGGTGGCAGTGGGCAAGGCCCCGCTGCTCCTCTGGGTATGGGTTGTCACAAGTACTTGCTGCGGTGGTCCGCGCAGTCCGGGAGAAGCAGGTGCCTTTGGCGTGGGGGAAGGGAGCGATGATTGCAAGTTGATAAGAGACAACTTTCGGTTGACTGTGGTTCTCAAGGGTTGTCTTTAAGGATGTAGGGGGATCTCTTCCTGCATTGCCTTGTAGATGCAAAAGATAAATGTAGGGGAAATAGCCTGGGAGAAGGGGACACAAAAACATGAACGGACTTGCATATTTGTGAGGCAGAGGGAATTAAGTAGCATGAAGGATGCGACAGGTCTTAATGGTCTGAATAAGGCAGAGGGAAACAATTTCAGCTTTGGAAATTAAGAATGACAAAGGAGTTGAATTTTCCAGTGTTATTAGATGCTTCAAGACTAGCTGCTGTTCTTGTTTTTGATGCATCAGACTCTGGCAAGAATGTAATTCTCTTTTGAGCATAAACCATTTTTTTATCAACGTGTAGCTAAGAAGATTATTTGGAAGAGTGTGACCATACTTGCCATTTGGTTTCCTGTAATAGCGTTTGGAATTTCTAGAGAAATCTTTTTGATGATAAATGTTATCACATGACTAGGAAAGCCAAGACACTAACTTAATGGAATATTTATGTGTCTTTTGGGTTAAAAAGTTGCTTGAAAATTTAATGTGTATAAATAAAAACACAATAGATTTAGAGTGTGAAACTTTGATACTGAAATTTTAGCTTTGTCAGTTAATACAAAGAATTAAATGAATGTACCGTTTTTGCATAGATAATTCAAAGAGATATTTTGAAGAAAACAAAAATTAATTCAACTGTACTAGTCAGGCACAACCATTTTAGCATGAGGTATCTCTGTCAAATTCAATATCGATTTATAATTTATAACCCTAGAGTCAAAAATTTTATCCATTAGGCCTCACTGCAGCCTTGTTTTCTGTTTATCATATTAAAGTGACTTTTAAAGTTGTATTTTAAAAGACTTCACTACTAAAATTTAAAAGACTTTATGTGGATAGTTTATATATCTATATCTATCTCTTTAAACATACTACATGTGAATATATAGTGATGTAGAACCATGTAAAATTGAGTTGCTCTATGGTTACTAATGTTTCTTTTTACAGTGACTCATATATTTATCATTTGCTTGATAACTGCAAATATTTTCATGTTCTCTCTTGCAGATTGATCTCCAATTTCACTTTTCAAGATGAAGCTTTTATTGACAATCACCTTTTTTATTTTAATTTCTTTGTGGGTTGAAGAAGCATATTCTAAAGAGAAGTCTTCAAAGAAAGGGAAAGGGAAAAAGAAGCAGTATCTGTGCCCTTCGTATGTTCTTCATGTCTTATATCCTTATAGAGAGAATGTTACAGCATTTTTGTTATAAAAGCAAGATCACTTATTAAAACACACATTCACAGAACTTTTCACACCTAATTATATGCTTATTTATTCCACATGTAGAAAATGACAGCTTGGAAAGAGGTTGAGAATGTGATAGTTGTTTTCTTGTGCTAAAGATAATGTCTTATAAAGTTTTGTTTATGCTCTGGGTTTATATAATTTTCTACACAATTTATAAAATCAGGAAATAGTCACTTTGTTTTCTTATGCTAAATATATAACTTTAATAGACCATTGAGGTTCCATATTTTCAGCAAATAACAGCTCAAAAAAGTAATCCAAAAATGAATGTGCATTTAAAAAGTCATGAAACTACGATATGAATGTTTATTTAGTTTATATTTTACATGATAGAAGAAAATTTATTTTTATGTAAAATTCCTACTTCAATATTTATTGTAAAAGACTTATATTAGGAAATTAGCATATGTCTGAAAAAGTATGTCAACAAAACTAAACCCAGGTATATTGCCTCCAAAAGATAAATTTTAGCATCTGATTTTAATAGGAAGAGTTAACATTACTGGCTAATAATAGCATATAAAGTTCAGTAGAGCAGTTGAATAGTATATCCTTAAATAACATTGATAAAATATAATGTGCTGGAAGAACTAATACAATATATACAGAGATCTGTAATAAAAAAAAATTCTGCTACAGGTTATTTTTCAATGAAGAGTTCTGAAATACTGATTACTAACATTATATTCTAGCCCCATCATTTCTTAATCTTACAGATGCTCTGTAAAAAACATAAAACTTTATTTTATGAAGTTTATTATATGAGACAAGGATACTGGAATTGGCATTTTGTAATTGATACTTGAATGGATGCGAGAAACTGAGTTGTGGAGACTCTAACATTAACTAAGGCCCAGAAAAAGCATCCTGACTATATCTCTCACAGTAATATTTACTCAGCCAGACTCCTGTATGTTTTACAAGATAGTCTTCAATTACAGATGGCCGTATGGCCAGTTGGGTATCAACTGGGGGCCTATAGTCACATCATTTGTAGTTTCATCAACACCTGACTGCCAGATTTTATGACATAAACAGAACATTTGCACTGGAGAGAACGAGACATTTTTAGACCTTGTTCTTCAAGGGGAAATTTTTTTCCCAAGTTTTAGATATTGCCTATTTTAACCTTTTATTGGATAAGGATGAACATGTTGACATATTATGACAGATTTCATGTAATCATGGTGGTTTTCTGTGGGATCAAACTGTCTTGGGTAAGTCAGGTGTCCCTATATGAGGAAACAGGGCTTGTTCTCTCACCCATACCAAAGCCCCCACCAAAAGTCATAATGTTGCCTGCACTCCTGGCTCCTGATGGTAATCTTAGCTACACAGGGGGTTGAATTCCGAGGACAGCAGTTTGAAGCCAGCCTGGACTGGAAAGTCCATGATACTCTTATCTCCAATTAGTCACCCAAAAGGCAGATTTAGCCATGTAGCTGTACCTGAGTTCAAAGCCCTGAGTTCAAGGCTAGTAGTGGCATGCGCAAAAAAGTCAATTGATATGAAGACTACAACAGCAAGTCTAATTACTACTATATATCTTACATGAGCATCTTAGAGAATGTTCTATATCTTTTCCACAACTATGCTTTTAAGTTGCCTCACTGAAGTGTAGGTATGATGTATATAGGTCATTGAGACAGAGTTTAAAAGTTGTATTTTGTAGGTAGAGAATGAAAAAACAGAATATACTAATCATGAAGTGGAAGAGGTGACTGTACTCATGTTATAATACTTTAGATGGATTGGTAATTATTGAAATTTTATCTCTGAAACTTTCTACCATAGTCTTAAAACTAATGTTTTATATTTATTAAATGTTGAACAATAGTTACAGTGGTGATGCAGCCATCAATCTGGCTGATTAAAAAGTAGACGTACCATGGAGAAACAGTGTTGTATGTTTTGTTTCATCTCTTTAGTTAAGAAATCTCATTGGGCCTAGTGGTATACTCTTGTAATCCCAACGATTGGGAAACAAAGGCAGTCGAGTGAGAACATGATGAGAACCCATCTCAAAATGCTGGGTGATGGTGCTCATGCCTGTAATCCTAGCTACTTAAGAGGCAGAGATCTGAGGATCATAGTTTGAAGCCAGCCTGGGCAGGGAAGTTGTGAGACTCTTATCTCCAATAAACTACTCAGAATAAGCTGGAAGTGGGGCTGGAGCTCAAATGGTAAAACACTAGCGTTGACCAAAAGAAGCTCAGGGACAGCACCCAAGCCCTCAGTTCAAGCCTGAGGACAGGTTAAAAAAAAAAGAAAGAAAAGAAAAGAGAAAAAAAGAACAAAAGCAAAAAGGAAGAAAAGCAATCTGACTGAATTATCACTGATTTGTGAACTGTAGAGAATTAGGTTTTCCTTGGTTACCATTGGCTTTATCATAGCAAGTTTCTGTAGACACTCTGGTTAAGAATCTCAACTATAATAATGAGCTGTGCAAGATTATGCAAGTTGCTTGTTCTTTAGAAAATAATCTAGTTGCACATTTTGTGTACATTAATTAGCTATTAAGCATCTTGAATAAGGGAAGTATTTGACATTACAAAACCTAGAAGTTATGTACAGATTATGATAATACATGATATTTTGATGCATTTAAACGTTTTTGAGTATCCTGGATGAATGGAATACATAAATAAATATATATATATAGTTGATGTGTTGCCAATAAGACAAGATCTTCCTGTTTTATAGTTATTACAGTAGTTTTTTCCCCAAAGTTGATAAGTACTTGAATGTTCTTGCTTTAAATTCAGAGAAATGCATTGTTTTCATTCCTTCATATTATAGGATATAATTTGGATATTGAGTTCAAGTTAAATAAGTATTTTCTTGGCCTTTTCCTTTTTCTTTTTTAACCCACATTGTTTTGAAATACTAAAAATTACAACGTGATGCTAAGATTCCTTATTATTTAGTTATATATAACCAAAGCAACCATTTGAGAATCTCAAAGTATGTTGAATTTGGCAATGATATTAAGACCTTGGTCTTAGTTCCAACTTTTTATTCTGCCTGAGTGATGTTATGCAGATTCATGACTGTGAATGCCACCATTCACTGTTAACTCCAAGTCTGTGTCCAGCTCAGACCTCTCTAGAAAGCACCATGCCCTCCATCCCACCTATCCCATCATGACCTTAGACTCACCTCAAAATCATACAGTCTGAACTCAGGACTCCTTCCCACCATTCCCCAACTATTCGCCTTTGCCTTTTCCAGTGAAGGACACACTACCGTCTTTGCTATCCAAAACAAATCCAGAGGATAGCACTAGATCTTCTCTTTCTACCTTAGCTTCTCAATTTCAGCTATCATAAAACTTATCAATTCAAGATGTTTACCATTTATGGTTCCTTTTCATTCTTGTGTGAATGTTGCTGTAATTATTTATCTCTATCCTCTTACATGCATTCTGTTTTTGTTCCCTTCTTCTTGTCTTCCTCATGATTCTAGAGTCTATTTCCTACTCTTTAAATCTAATCAGGTCATTTCGATATTGCGAAACCTTTAAGAGACTCCATATCTTTTTGTGAAAGAGTCCAATTTCTTGGCATCACACATTGTCTCTTTAAAAAATATGTGTATTATCTGTAAGTGTTTGTACAAAGGATTTGCCATTCACTAAAGAGTTTATGTACAGAGTACATTTTGGTCAATGTTACTCCTTTCATCATTCTTAAGCATACCTTCCAACCTACCTTTTCCCTTTGTAGGATATGTGATGAACGCTTTTTTACACGTAGTCTCTTGAGCTGGCCTCCCTAGGAGAATCTTCTTCATCCTGGCTCCAGATCCTATTACATTGCATGAGTGAATCATGTCTCATCTATGCTTGAACTTTCTCATCTCTGCAAGTGTTCATTTCTTTACTTAAAATATCACTACTTTCCTTCTTCCTTAGTTAACTCCTGCCTCAGTGGTGTGCGCAAATTTATAGCTATAGCTATAGTTCTCATTTATTCACCACTGTTTCCTTGGGGCCATGCTCTATCACTGAGTTACTCCCTTAGCCTTCTTTTCTTATTTTGGTTGTCTAAATTAGGTAGTCACATTCTGAACCACCACAATTCTCAACTTGCCTTTCAGGTTCATAATACTTTATAGTACTCATGAGTTTTAATTGTATGTTTTTTCCCCCTTAAATTGTAAACTCTTGGGAACTGTCTTATTTCACTCAATGACCAGAGAACAAGAGAGTTGCACAAAATATCTGTTATCAGAGCCTAAGCATAAGCATCTTTGTCTATCTCTTATTGCATCACTAATATCTGGATTTTCTCTAGTCATTTAAAGACAATCCATATATCCCTGTGAAGAATGCTTAGAAATGTGGCATCAAATCAAGAAAATGAGAGGAATAGTTTCATTTTGGATTATGGTTTCTGTTTGACTTTCAGTCTTACCATTTTCAGTTTTTATCAATCACTAAAAAAAAAAACCACAAAGAGGAAATGAAACATTCAGTCAAGCTGAGGGCACATTGTTTTGAGACCTGTAGTGAGTCATATCCTAAAGGAGGAAAGTGATGTCCAGGTCTGATAACACCGAGGTAACAATTACAGATTGCTTTAGAAATCACTATTTTGACTACAGTTTGGGTGAAAACAGGTTGGCAGAAAATATTTGGAAAAATATTAGATAATATAATGATGACATAAAAGCATATGTGTGTATAGTCTTCAAAAAAGGAATTATTTTTATTTTACTAATTCATTCTTAAGTATATAACTTTGATCCATAGAATTACTTAAGGTTCTAGTTAATATTTTCAGGAGAGAGAAATAATAGAAGCAATTAAGTCATGTCATAGTAGGTAGAGCTGAAGGAGCTCAGATAATTAAAAGTGTTTTCAAATGTTTAAAAGAACTGTGATGTGCATGAGAAAGTACATAACATCTTGGCAACAACAGCTTATACCAAGACTAATGAGTAGAAGCTGTGGGGAGTGATGTGTTTGGCTCCAAATTAAGAAGAACTTTCTAATAGAGTTTTGCAGAGATATAATTGTCTGGAGAAGGACGTGGGAAGTTTCTGTTAGTAAAGGCATTCATGTATGTGAGATAATTATTTGGCGGGCTTATTTCCAAGAAAGTTTGAACATTAGATAGGTAGTTAGACCCAATGTTGATATGTACAGTAATTTCAATTTGTGAAATATTTTATTATTCTATGATTTTAACATAGTGAATTTGATTATAGCCTGTGATTATCTAATAGAAAAATGACACAGAGAAAATCTTCTTGGCTCCAATTTATCTTGATACATTTCTTTAAATAGATCTGCTCTGCCTTTATATTTGGTACATTGACTTGGAAAGCTCTAGACTATAAAACAAATATGTCTCAGTCACCACTAATAAGGGATTAAGAACCATGATAACAGAATTACTTTGAAATTTCATGAATTATCACATTCTTAAAATGATGACTTTCAAAAAAAGAAACAGAGAAAACCCTTTCTCTTTTCTGACCAAAACCTATTGGAAAATGTATGCCGAACCTCCTAATTAATGATTGCAGGGTGATAAACAGAAATGTTCTAATCAATGCCTATCACAGTTTGTAGGAAGGCATAGCAGTTAAGATTTGTATTTGTTGTCTGTATTATACTACAAATTAGAACAAAAATATCTGATTAAATAACAGTAATGAAAACACAACAAAATTATCTCAACAATAATATATTGTTTTAACCGAACATTGTTTGACATTTCATTCATAGCAGATGTGACACTTTCCAGGCCAGACTATGTGATATCTGGCCACACACAGCCAACTTTGCCTTCCCTGAGCTTCAGAAGCTCCTTTTGTTAAGAACTATCTGAATTTCAGATGCCTGCTAGCTAAAGGTAAATGCATCTGTTTGCCTTTCTCCCAGTTTTGGCACATACCCTGTCTTAGCTCTGAGAAGCTTAATAATAATCCCTTATGTATAAAAGCTGTTGTTACTTATTTTGGTCTGTGGTCACACTAAATTAGCTTTCCTCCAAGCTATTGACACTCTAGCTTTAATGACCTAAATAGCTTAATGTTTATTCTAGTATGCATATTGGAAAAGATGTTGGTTATTTCTACTTGTTTGTTAATAAACCAAAAATATTGTGTGTGTGAATTTGATGAGTTTAAATACTCATTTTGAGAAGGTTTTGTCTCCTCACAGATACATCCATGCAATGCTAGCCTCTGTGCACCTCAGTTCAGAATGTGGTAAGAAGGATTAGATCGCTGGGAAAAATTACAGTCATTATGTGTTGCTAATTTGTTTTATTAGTTATTTTTACTGTTGTGATTCTTCTACATAATATTAACTCACAGACTAGATTGATTATAGTTTAGTTACAATTTCTTGCTTCCTTGTGGAAACCGTCTAGACAAAACAGACTGGCCAATGGAAGAAAAGTTGATTGGGAAAGGACTTGGGTAAATTATAAAATGGATACATTTGAAAATTGCCTGTATTATAATGGCTTTATAGCTAGGTGAAAACATTTTTAAGAATGTTCAGTTATTCATCTTTTACTACATATCGTTCAATTTCATGCAAATAGTGTACTATTATTTTGTGATTGCTTGAATTAATTGTCTTCCCTTTCTAAATAATACCCAACTTTTAAAAGTTGTCCTCCTCATTAGTACAGTTACTGAGGCATGAAACTTGAATAGAACCTGCCTTTCTTACTCTTAAAATGATCTCCAATATCATCATGTTCAAGTTTTTCTTGAGTGCATTTCCCCTAACCATCATTTTCAACATACCAATTACAATGTTTTCCTATTGGTTACAGCCATTCACCCCATACTTTTCTGCTCACTATTATCCACCTGAACATGCTGTTTTCATTTGCTTCATGTTCTTTGGCCTCATGTTTGATAGTTCACAGTATTTTTTAATTGCCCAATAAACCAGTATACACTGTTAACTTGATTTCCATGGATCTAATTTATTTTTATTTTGTGTGAAACTATTCTTGTAGAAAGACGGATTTGCCATTTTGATTAAAATTCTCTTGCAAATATTTATTTATGCTTGATATGACAACTTCTTATTTGGTGTATTCAAATTTTATCAGATCTTTAGGGTTTATCTTAAATATTACCTTCTTAAATATTAGACTTCTTAAATAATTTTAAGATTTAATTGGGGGTAAGAGTAATACAAATTGATATCCTGCTATAGAAGTTCAATACTTTGATATCTGGGACACTAAAAGAGATATAATGTTTAGAAAGAAAAAAAGATTGATATCATAGTGAATATTTTACTTGAAACGCTCAGCTAAATTCCCATTGATGTAGTTTGTAATAGTTAGAATTACATGGAAGTTTTTCAAAGAGCCCTGACTGGCATTTGCTTGATCATGCCTGTGTGTCACAAGTCTTTGAAGTGATTGATTGTACTGCAAGTGTTTTCTTTGAAGAATAGGAGACTAATCTAATATTTAAGGTGTTATTGTATAAAGTGAAGAAAATGCTATGTTTGCCTTCCTAAATTATAGAATTAATATTTAAGAGATTAAAAACAAAGACAAAAGAGTTGAAATTAAAATATACTATATAGTTGTCCAAATAGGATAATGGATTATTTTTGAAGATTCCTTGTCACCAGTTACTGAACAAGTATAGTGACACAATCCAAACTAAGTATCATTGAAACATTAAGTATATTTAAGTTTATTTTCAGGAGTCTATGATGAAAGCTAATGTTGAAGTCTTTCATATACCAGAATCTCTATTGTTCCTTCTTTATACTCTGACACATGTACAGACTTCATTCTTTTTTTTTATTATTCCCTTTAAATATTATACAAAAGGGTTGCCATTCAACAAAGAATTTTGTGAATACAGTGAGTCTTGGTCAGTACTACCCTCGCAAGCATTTTTACTGCCTCTCTCCCAATGCTATCTTCCTTCATTTTTCTTAATTTTGTAGGATATGCATTAAATTTTTTTACTGCACTGTCTACTTTTTCTTTTTTTCATTTATCTGTCCCCGTCCCCTTGACCCTACTCCACCCTGTTTTGGAACCTTTATACTCATGATTAATTCAGAGATTTGTTTGTCAGTATTTTCTGTTTACTAATTTAACCAGTATTTTATGGAAATTTATTCTCAGAATTCGTGAAGCAAATTACTCAAATTTATTCAGATACAGATAGCTCTTCTGAGAAATGATGTAAATGTGATATAATAATTCTAGGGCTCTGATTGGAATAACAGTGAATCACATTGAATTGCTATTAAAATATTCTGGATGACTTGAAACATCTGACCTTTATTAGTTCTTAAGTAAGGAAATAATAGTAGGAATCTATGATTAATGAAAGAGGCTTGAGATTCCAGACAATGATTCTTGAGAATGACAGAACAAGAAATGCTGACTTGTGAGGGAGGGGATGTATGCAATTCTGTGTGTTAGTATTTAACTTTTAGGGATACCATGAAAATGGCTGGCGAAGCAGTCTGAACATCTTACTGAAGCCCTTTCTGAGATCATCTTTAGTTTCCATTCTTACTTGTCTGGTTTCATTCTACAAATGTAGGTATTTTCAGCTAGAAAGACTACGTTTATTTATCTAGGACTTCCTTGTCCCCTACCAGCTCTGTTTCTTGTTTTCCATGCCATCCCAGCCCTTTTTTCTACTCATTTCAGTCTTCACATACCAAAGATTCAGTGTCTCTGTGTTTAGCCTTACCTAATTATTGCTTCCTTCCTCCGCTCCTGCCTTAGAAGGGAAGGATTGACCTTCCCCAGAAAGCGTGGGTCTCATCTCCTGCAGTTTCTCTGGAGCTCTCTCTTTTCTCAGCTAACCCCTCCCATAGTTAATTTTTGTCTCTTCTCTTTTTCAGTTCTATTTTCCCCCAAGGGCTTACAAACATTCTGGATAGCTCTTGCCTATGTGTGTGTGTGTGTGTGTGTGTGTGTGTGTGTGTGTAACACATATAATATATAATGCATAATTAAATATAGTTATTTCATTATCTTTGATTTTTCCTTATGTTGCTGTAATTCTTGAACTAAAATGGCTGTATTCTTGAGTTTCACTACTTTTTTTCTTGACTTAAATTATATATGACTGATTGTAACCAATGAGACTACACACCATTTAATCATTTTCCTATTAATATTGATACTTGTCACTGTTCCACTGTATGATACAGATTTTTATTCCTTTCAGATTACTGATGTTATCCTCAGTTCTCAATATGACTTAGTATGGACTACTTCTCACCATCTTCTACAGCATGAAACAATTCCCCATACATTAGCGTGCTGCCCCTCTCTTGCTTCTTTGACTCTAGTCATCCTGAGCTTTTTCTTCTGGTCAGCTGACTAAAACTGATTAGCCTACCTTACTGGACATGTCTTTTATTTAATTTTGTTCTGAAATATTGGGTTTTCTGGATATGATACTTTGGTTCTTTCAGTGATTCATAGAGTCTTTTTTCCTTCTACTGATTTCCATTCATCTTTACCTCTAGCTGCACCCACTTTTGTAGTTTCTAAGTAGTTATTTTCAATTCCCTACTGGATCTTAAAATTAGTGGCCATTAAATGTTAACACAAATAATAACTTATTTTTAATGAAATTAGCTACATTAAAAAATCAAATTAAGTTAATGAGAAGGGATTGCTTTACATTGCTATTGTTCAGCTTAATGGATGGCTTCATGGAAGACAATGAGATTCTCCCATCTGCTTCTGTATTATACTCATTGTGATATCATCTCTTTGGCTGAAAAAAATGTGAAGAAAACATGGCATCATAAAGACATATAACTGGAAAGGGAGAAAGTGCTTCAATAGTCTTTTCATAATTGTGAATATTCTCTAATGTTATGCCAAAAGTTAACGAGTGGTAGTTTCTTAAAAGATCGTTTCACCATGAAATCTGAAAGCAGATCAGTGAATGTTTTGTTCTCTGTCATTAAAATTCACTGCTCTATCTCAGACATTGAATGGACTCTTTTGTTCAAAAGAAATTTTATAACATCATGCATGAGACATTTGGAAAATATTGGTTTACTCATTTTTGCAAATCTTCCAAATGTTGACAGTTTTCATTATTTAACATCAAAAAGTCACCTCCATTTGATCTGATTTCTTATCTCATTGGAGAGAGTAAATATTGGAAAGTTCTCAGATTCATGATAGCTAATATTTTTTCTATGATTCTGATGTTTGAAAGGTCACAGGTTTTTCATTGGCAACAAATACTCAAGTCATTTTTCTTCAAGTTATGAGATTCTTTCACTTTGGCAAAAACAACTTTTCCCAAATATTCACATCTGAATGAGCATAGTTTTCTGTAGTCATCCATGAAAGTGATCAGGTGCAGCTAGTAAGCTAAGTAATCTCTCAGATGCTTTTTCCTTCTGAAGCAGTCATCAAAGTTGAGTGTATAGCAGAAGTGCTGTGTGGGTAATGAGTCTTATAAGGCAGCAGGTTAAAAGATGTTGATTTAACTAAATGAAGAAGCTGATTGCTCTTGAATTTTTCTTCGTGGGAATTCCCAAGGTCAAACGATCTTGTTTCTGTTTAAGCATGGATCATTTCATATGTTTGGGATCTTTCATATGTTTGGGATCCCTTATCTTCTCCAGATTTTCTCAGATTCACAGAGCTTCTCTAATAGTAGAATTTCTAATTATATGAGAGCGTATTTTCAAAACTATAAAAGTCCCACCAACTTGATCAGCTGTGTTTGTAATATCAGAGCTTCTTTGGAAAGAGTTTAAAAAATTATGCAGTTGAAACATATCCTTTGTGTTGCCCTTCTATTTCTTAAGCACATTTTAAAAGATAGACTATGAGGAGCAAACCCAAGTTACCTTATTATTTGCACACACCATTTGTGGCAGGCCTTTATAGGCAAGAGTGGTCTTCCAGTGAAACCCACTGAACTTTCAGGATGAGTCTGTACAACAGTCTGTATACTACCCTTCATGCAAGAAGAACTTAGGGTATACAAAGGGCCTATGCAATGTTCTTAAGATCACCATGTCAATCAGGAGCAGATGGGTGTTTAGAGTTTAGCTTTTTGATGATACTATCCATATCAGAGTCCATCCTGTTTATGTAGAAGGTTAGAAATTGTGAGAAGCAAGGTATACCTCTATAAATCTATAACTTGTTGGCAATCTGAAAGTTAAATGTAGTTCAGGTTCCCAGCTGAAAGTTCTTTTCTTCAGAAGTGGAGATTGAACTCAGCGTATTGTAATTTTTTATTTAAGCCACAGCCCAGTTATTTTTGCTTCATATTTGTTTGTCAGATAGAGCATCTTCTAACACTGACCAACTGATCTTAGAGTATAATCCTCCTATATCTGCCTACTGAGTAACTGAGATTACAAGCATGTACTACCTAGCTTCGCCAATGTTCATGCTACTTCTTTATGTTTATTGGAATTACATTCACCAACTGAAACAGATTTTTCATCTTTATTGTTATGTAGCATTTATTTACTTTTATCACCTTCAGGGAATGCATTATGTTTACAGTTTTTAGTGAAATTTAGTTTCTTCAAGTTATTTTTAAATACCAGAATGCTAGGTTCTTAGCATAGTCTTATAAGCTGTTTCTTCATAGATATATGTTCCACCACATAACAAACAGTCATTAGTTTGATTAGTAGTGTTCACTTTGGATGGTAGGCAACAATGGGAGTTTTGTGTGCAAGCACTCATTCTGAGCTGTTGCTGTGGGGAGTAAGCATATGATTTATTCCCTCTGCACACTGGGTGCATATATATAATGAGGAAGTGAGGCATAGCATGTCTTCAAGTAAGATTAGGTAAGAGGTGAGAGGAATCCAAGGATTTGGTTTGTTTGAGTCTGAAATATCTGTTAGCTGTCAATGAGGAAATGTCAATAAGCATTGAATATATAGCCAGAAATTCTGGGAAATGGTCTGGTGTCAGGCATAAACATAAAGGTTCTGTACATTGTGCAAATGTATGACATCACATTAAAAAAGCTAGGTGTAATGGCATCTATCTGTAATCCCAGCCAATTGGGATAAGAAACAGGAAGTTCCTGAATTTAAGGTCAGACTACAGAGAGTCTATTTAATAACAAAGTAAAAATAAAGTGGCTATTTAGGTGACAGAGTTCTTGCCTAGATGTTTGGGTTCCTGTTCCCCATTACTGCAAAAGAAAGTTGATTGGAAAGGGAGGGACTTAATTAGAAAAATAAAGGTATCTGAGAAATGATTGTACGTAGGTTGAAAGAAAGACAGAAAAAAAAACCCAGAAAAGCAGCTGGTGAAATAAGATCATAATTAATTGTGAGTTCTTTATTTTGCTCTCTAAGTTGATTAAAAAATAAAAAAACCTGGGCTGAGAAGGTGGCTCAGTGGTAGAACGCTTGCCTTGCATGCATGAAGCCCTGGGTTCGATTCCTCAGCACCAAAGTAAGCAGGAAAAAAAAGCCGGAAGTGGTGCTGTGGCTCAAGTGGTAGAGCGCTAGCCTTGAGCTGAAGAGCTGAGGGACAGCGCCCAGGCCCAGAGTTAAGGCCCCACAACCAGTCCCCCCCAAAAAAAACTTTTAAGATTTTGAATACCCCAACAGGAAAGGGTCAACACTATCAAGTACTATTATTAAAAGGGATGAGGCATGGTTGACCTTGATAAGACTTTATTTTATAAATAGTGATTACAAAACCTTAATAGTTTGAACAGAAGAGAACCAGGGGTGTAGTAGGTATTATGATTTTTATTTGAGAAAATTTGATGTAAGAAAATGTACTGGCTGTAGTTGGAGGAGCTGTAGGATCAAGAAAAGGGAAGATAATAAAGCATATTCATGACTTGATGAAAGTATTAAATGGGAGAGAGAGACATAGAGAGAGAGACAGAGGAGAGAGAGAGACAGAGGGGAGAGAGGAGAAAGAGAAGAGAAAAAAAGAGAAGAGAGAGATAAAAGAGAGAGAGGAGAGAGAGAAAGAGAGAACATTTATTATGTTGAGAAAAGGACAATTGCTGGAGTAATTCCACAATCTTAGATGAGTGGTAAATGTGAGTGGCATTTTGTCCCCTTTGTCAGTTAATCTACTAGGTTCACAAAGAAAGATAAAGGAAATCTATTAATCATTTTTCTTTCTTAAAAGCCTTATTAAGTTGATTAACATAACAAAAGATTCCTAATAATGGATTCATATGATATCACATCTACACTTTTTAACACTACATTTAAATAAGACACAGATTCAAAGCAGAATACAATGCTTCAGTAGTTGTCATAGTCTAGATCTACTGTTTAACCATCAGTACTCATCTCTATTCTATTTAAATCCTAGTCAGAAGAACAGATAAAGCCCACATAGTTTTAGCTCTACTGAACCCTCTTGCTGTGTGTTATCTAATAGTTCTCCACTGGTTCAAGAAATTGGTGCACAGGGCTTCAAGATGTTTTCTTTATTCTCTCAAACTACTTATTAAAAATGTGTGATATTTTAAGAAATATTAACATTAATAGGGACGTTAGTTGTCTTAAGATTTCCTACAGAAATTGGGAGAGAGTGAGGGAAGGGTGGAATTGTCCAAAAAGAATGTAACTGTAACTCCTCTGTACATCATCTTTATAATAACAATATTTTTCCTTACAGGAAGTCTAGTGTAGCAACACATGTATTTGATAGGCAGAGCTAGGAGGATTAAAAGTTCCTAGGCCCAAGGGCCTCATGTCTGTAACCCTAGTTACTCAGGAGGCTGAGATATGAGATCAGAGTTCAAAGTGAGCCTGGGCGTGAAAATACTTGAGATTCTTGTCTCCAATTAACCATTTAAAAGCCAGAAATGGAGCTGTGGCTCAAGTGGTAGAGGGCTAGCCTTGAACAAAAAAGCTAAGGGACAGCACCCAGGCCCTCAATTCAAGCCCCAAGAACAGTACATGCACATGCATGCATACTCTCTCTCTCTCTCTCTCTCTCTCTCTCTCTCTCACACACACACACACACACACACACACACACACACACACACACACGTGTGTTCCCTACGCTATACAATGAGATTCTCAAGAATTTTTTTAAAAGGCTTTCTTATCTTCTCCTTTGTTTCCCCACCATCCCTTCCCTCCCCACCTCTCCATCTACTCCCTTCCCAGCTTCCAAAGTTATATAGTTTGTTTTCAACATAGTGTCTTGTACATCTCATTGTTACAATGGGTCAAGCTATATTCTTATTTGGGCATTTTGTTATTTCCTTTCCCCTTCCCAAATTAGAAAAATGTATCAGAATCAAATACAGTGAAAACAGGGGTTATACCATGGGGGGAAGATCATTCAAAAGAAAAAAAAAGAATCATATAGTGCATTGTAAGTACGTTAAAAACAATAGCAAGAAGGAAAAAATAACACAGAACAACAACAACAAAAAAAACACTTGTGTCCCTGTCTTGGGGTTCATTTCACTTAACACCATCTTATATGGTCATATGTACATAGCTTTTGACCTTTTCTGCTTGTTCTAGACGTGTACTAGTTATTGCAAATAAGAGAAACCATGGGAGCTATGTTTCTTTGGGCCTGGTTTACTTCACTTAATATAATTTTTTCCAAGTCTTTCCATTTCTTAACAAATGGGACGATGTCATTCTTTCTGATGAAGGCATAGAATTTATATATATATACACACACACACACACACACACACACACACACACACACACACATACATCACATTTTCTTGATCTATTCATCTACTGATGGGCATCTGGTTGGTTCCATATTTTAGCTATGGTAAATAATGCTGTGATAAACATAGTTGTGCTGGTAGTAAAAAGGCTTTCTTATGGATAGCAGATAGAATACTACAATGACCTTGCAGGAAAAGTAATAGAATTTCTAAAATGTAAATTACTGCTTTTTATGTTACTCTAAACTCATCATATATTTTAATTTAAAAATATTAATTTACATATATACATATTATATATGATATGTATATATAAATGGTGATGTGTGATTCATGTTTATAAGTGTTAACATATGGTGACAGTTAACATTTCCATTTCCTAAACATTTTTACAATTTCTTTAGAGGTATTGGGTTTGGATTGAAGGCCTCATACTTGGCAGACAAACACTCTACCACTTGGAACATTTTGCTGGTCCTTTTTGCATGGATCATTTTTGAACTAGAATCTTCTTATATGCACAGGCCAGATTGGACTGTAATCTTCCTATCTATGCTTCCCTGTGTCACTGGGATGGCAGGTGTATGTCTGAACACATGGCTTTTCTGAACACAAGGATCTTCTGAATTTGTTTTGCTTGCACTGATCTTGATTGAACCACTATCCCCTAATCTCCACCTTCTAAGTAGCTATGATTACAGGCTTGAGCCATCATGCCTGGCCTTTTACTGTATGTAATTAAGAGATAACTATCACACATATTCGTGGAACACATTGTGATACCTTTCTACATGTATGTAATTTATTCTGATCAAATCAGGGTAATACATTTACTTCTCTTCTAGTTGTTTATAAAATATAACATAGATGAGTATGAAATATAGACTCCTACTGCAAAGTAGCTGTGCATTTAGGAACCTATTGTCTAACCTTCTACTATCTCTCTACTACCAACTGCCCCACACTTCTCAGCCTCTAAGAATAACAACTGTATCTTGCAAAGGCACTTTTTAAAAAGACATTTAGATATGAGAGAGACCATGGGATTTGGCGTTTTCCTGCATCTGACTTATTTAATCTAACATGATGCTCTCCAATGATATCTTTTTTGATGGTGCATCAATTGTTTTATGCCTGAATAATGTTTCTTCTTTCTCTTTCTTTCTTTCTTTCTTTCTTTCTTTCTTTCTTTCTTTCTTTCTTTCTTTCTTTCTTTCTTTCTTTCTTTCTTCCTTCCTTCCTTCCTTCCTTTCTTTCTTTCTTTCTTTCCTTTTTCTTTTCTTTTCTTTTTTTTGGGGGTGGGGTCAGGCTTGAACTTGGCCTTGGTGCTATCCCTTAACTTTTTCACTCAAGGCTAGTACTCTATCATTTTGAGTCACAGAACCATTTCTGATTTTCTGGTGGTTATTTGGAGTTGAGACTCATGGATTTTCCTGCCTGAGCTGGCTGTAAATCATGATCCTCAGACCCTCCTGAGTATCTAGGATTACAGGCATGAGCCACCAGCACTTGCCTCTGAATATTATTTCATTGTGTATTTATTTTGCATTTTCTTTTTTCTACTGTTGTGTCTCTAGGTTGATTCCCATCTTAGCTGTTGTGAGTTGGTTTTGACATCAAAAATTATTTTGTATGTCCATGGAGTAATGACCAATTTGTTGGGATGAAAAATAAAGCTTGAATTTATGAAGTTTATTAAGTATTTAAAATACTTTTAAATATTTGCATATGTATAAACTTTACATGATTACTTTAAAAGTTATGCCTTGGTATATTTGGAAAATTAAGTCTTGGATGTATTTGAAAATCTTTTGTCCCTATAGTATGTCATACCAGATCCAAAATAGAGGAATGATTGTTGATGGTTTTACATTGGGGAATATCAAAATTATTGCTGTGGTTTGGTGATTGAATGTGATTCCTAGGAATGGGGTACTGGAAGCCTGGTCCTACATGGAAATCTTCAAGAGGTGTTGCCTAGTTGGAGTTATTTGGGTCTTGGAGAAGCTGTGGTTGGAAGGGAGGATGCTGCTAGTCTTGTGGAGTAAGTTCTTGTGAAGCTAAGTTGTGGTAGAATAAGATTACTCCTTGAAATTGGCTCCTTTTGTAAGTGGCCTGTTCCCTTTCTAATTCTCTGTTATGTTTTAATGTAGCAAGGTAGGTCCTATTAAGAAATTGATAATCATGCTCTTGGACCTCAAAACTTATGACTCTAAGTACTATATTTTTAAAAATTACATTAGTTTTAAGTATTTGTACAAAGGAATTTCCATTTAAACAAAGCAGTTTATGAATATATTGCATTTTGATGTGACTTTCAACATTTTCAACTATATCTCACTCCTTCCCTCATTCTTAATTTTGTAGCATATGCATTGAATTGACTGTATTCTCTCCCCTTTTCCTCTTCATCAACCTTTTCCCCTTTACCCCATCCTACCCCATCCCTTTCAAGTGCTTCTTTCATTGAACTTTGACTTCGTTTGTGTTCTTCCTAGAATGTATAGTGTTTCAGTTAATATCCCTGCGTATACTTGCATACCACACAAAGTGTATTTACTTATGTATTTATAAAATAATTCTGGCTTCCAGATATAAGCAAAAACATGTAACTTTTGTATCTTTGGGCCTGATTGACTTCAGTTAACATAATTTTTCCAGGTGAGGCTAAGTACATTATATATAAAACAAGGACATAGCCCCAGTTACTTTACTACAGTAATACAATTACTTAAGTCAAGTACTTGTATTTAATTTAAATATTGATATTTATATTATTATAAATGATAGCATCCATATATATATATATATATATATTTAATATCTGAACAAATTTACATTTTGTGTTAGGAATTACCACTAAAGTCAGTAAACGTTAGCTGGTTAGTTATTTAGTTACTTAGTAAAAAATAAGTATATAAAAAATTGAAGTAGTACTGTTTGTGTTATAGCTGAAGCCTAAATACCAAGCAAAAACAACAGATAACCCAGAACTGCTGCATACCCAAATTAGCAATTAGAGATCTGATGCAAGTCTTGCAGAATTTGCTTATAAATTGACTCTATGATCTTTTGCTTGGAATTTATGCCAGGGGTCCAACCAGGAGAGAGATTCCTAGAGGCATTGGGAGTTACAAGCTTTCCACACTGTTGGTCATGGAGCTGGGAGAACGTTTTCCCTTCTCCTAAACCCAATAAGATCACAGAAAGATACTAGATGTTCTCTTTACTTGGGACTTGAGGTAGGCTGGTATCTATTCCTACTGGAGATGTCAAAAGTAGGTTGTGACTAGATACTAGAGGTGATAAACTCCAGAGGTCTAGGCTGCTCAGGGAAGGGAGTGCTGTTTGTCAGAAAAGAGACATTGAGGCATGGCTGGTGAGTCATACCTGTAATACTAGCTACCAGGGAGGCTGCAATCAGGATGACAAGCCACAGCCAGACTGAGCAAAATGTCTGTGGGACTGCTGTAACTCCATGGAGAAAGAAGCTGAGCACGATAGTGTGTGCTTGTGATTCTGATGATGCTGAGAAGCCTCCTGTAGGCAAAATGAGACTTAGGTGCATTCCCACCCAAGAAATGAGACCCTATCTCAAAAATAACCAGTGAAAAACATAGCTAGAAGTGTAGCTCAGTGACAAGAGCAGCAATCAAGTGGGAGGTTATGAGTTTAAATCCTAGTATTGCCAACAATAAAAGAAATGATCAATATTTACCGTGATTCAGATATGTATTGTGTGAGAGAAGAGGGAGTGGAGAGAAAAAGCAGTGTATAGAAAAAGATGTGTATAGACTTGGAGAGCACTACAGAAGGATATTGCCAACCAGGGCCTGAGAGGGTGAGGAGCCAAGCTGTGAGGTTTCACTGGAGAACAGCATAAGCTGATGGGTGGAGAAAGCTGTTATTCTTTTCCTGATCTTTATTCCAAAGTTCTCAAAAAGGGGATTTGAAAAGGCCACTACGTGCAGAAGAGGGAGGCAGGGATTAGAGTAAAAACCCAGCAATGCCCAACTCCATCATAGCCTTATTTTCTCTGGGAGCAGTACCTGTTGGAAAGGTGAAAGTTTATTTTATTAAAATCACTTTTTATTATCCATAAATAGTTGTGCGAAGGGCTTTCAATTCATCATGTTATTTTATATGCACAATGCATCTTGATCAATGTCACCTCTCCCATTACCAACCCCAACCATCCATCCAATCTCACCAAACACCTCAGATTTTGTAGTTGTATTTTCATGTATGTAAATTGAGCTATATTTGCCCACCCTTTCTCTGTCCATTCATCTTTTTTCCCTTTCTCTTGAACTTAACCCCCTCAGATAAGACAGGCTTCAGCTTTCTGGTATTAATTTGTTCAGTGAGGTTATATCATGATCAAACTCAGTCTTATTCAGGATCAAACAGATTACTGATGAAGTGACAATTCTAAGTGGTCCTGAAAGTGTCAGGAGGAATATTTATTATTTGGAAGTGACTGAAAACATCATGAATTTTGCTGGAGATGTCAACAAAATACACTGGGGCTGCTAGCTCACAGAGGAGGTTCCCTTGACATAGAAAACTAGAATTTCTTTAGAATTGAGTCCTGTGGATTCAAGCTGTTCAATCAAAAGTGACATCAGTTGCTAAGCAGTGAGTTGAAAAGGACAAAAGTACTGTTCTATCACTATCCATATTGGAAGGATGCACCTTGCCACTCAGAGTGATATCCATATTTGTTGTTTCTTTATCTTGTAATTACTTTGTTCTTTTTGGTTGTGCTGGAGTGTTAAGCTCAGTGTCTTATGATTGGCACACAACTACTTTTACCACTTGAACTTATCTCCTGCCCCTTTGTGGGTTAACTATTTTCAAGATAGGGCTTTACTGTATGCTTTTGCCAGCCTAGGCCTTGATTTGCCTACTGTGCTTCCCCCTGTCAACTGGAATGACAGTCCCATCACAGTCACACCACAGTCATTGGTGGAGACAGAGACTTCTGAACATTTTTACAGGATTATAGGTAGAGCCCATGCCTGAGTTTTGGGGATTTCTTCCTTAAGATTAACATCATTTTTCAGACACAGAGCCTGTGGATAAATTAATGAAAATAGTAATTTGAGAGAGTTGTCTTTTTTTTACAAATACTTTTCATATGAGACATTATATAAAGAGAAACTGCAAAGAATCATGCAGCCAGAAGAGGATAGGTGGTAAGTTTGGCATTGCAGGGCCTTTTTTCTGCTTCCTTCCTTTTTTTGAGGGGAACAAAAGCTCCTTCATGCAAAGGCTCTACAGTGTTTCTTGGATGGGTTCACTCAAAGGGTTAGGAAATTTAAATTATTCATTTCTGTTCTCAATTCCTGCCCTGGCTCACTCTGCTTAATTTCTTTTAAGTTTTAGATTGTAATGACAAGAAAATCATTCCCTTCTTAAACATGGTTCCCTCAGAAGAGTAGAATCTGAGTAGGAATTTGAATTTACATTGTTTCTTGATATAAGAAATTAAGATAGCATGTGTATTTGCTTAAACAAACCAGATACTGGTAATTTGCAACTGGTTGGATTTAATTTATTTTTGTTTTTTATTTTCCATTATATATATATTTATTTATTTATTTTCATGAGCATTTGTCTTACTTTGGAAACAAAAAATATTCTCTTTTTTCCATGTGACATTAATTACACACACATATATGTGGAAGGAGTTCAGAATCTTGATTTGCACAATGCAGTTTAATTCTGGAGATAGGTGTCTGTGAGGTCATTTTGGGGGGCTATTGTCCCTGGTCACAAAGGAACAAACTGATGCATGATAAAGTATTTAAAGCCTCAATGTTAGTCTAGTGATAGACCAGTATTCAAATTCAGCCATTGTCTCCAGAATGGACATGCTTCCTCCTGAAGTTACAGAAATGGTATTTTGTCATTGTTTTAAAAGTTTTTCCAGGAAAGGTCTTACTATGTACATAACTCAGTCTGGCCTCAAACTCTCAGTCCTCCTCCTTTCTCCCCTGAGTTCTGGGATTGCAGACATGCACCACATCTGGCTTGTGCATTTTTGTTTTTTAATGAAATGAGAAGTTGTACCTTTGATAACTTGTTTTAATAGGCTTAAAATGATATACTAGATATTTGTCATTATTTTGAATCCATATTAAAATATGATGATGATATACGGTTCAAAGAATGATAATATAAACACCTTTTTACCATTATTACCAGCCTAAAATTAAAACATTATTATCTTTGTGGTTTTATTTTTATTTATTTTTATTGTAAAGGTGATGGACAGAGGAATTACAGTCACATAATTCAGATAATGAGTACATTTCTCTTTGAACAGTGTCACCTCTTCCCTCATTTTCTCACAAGTTTTCCCTCCTGAATCCCTTCCCTACAAGTTGTAAGTTCATTTTCAAGTCTAGTACCACTATTGCATTTGTAGTATTAATTGTACAATACGCTGTATATATCCCCTTAACAAATGTTAGCTTGTCAATTGTGCAATTAGTGTCTACTGTTTCCTTAGTAGAAGATTTTGATAATCTATGCAATGTTGTACCAAATTTTACATCTGCTTATTTTTTTCACCTTTCAAAGTGTGCTTGTAACATCCAAGCCATTTGACATGAACCTCGTGAATCTGTCACTCAGACAAATATATGGACCACTTCTACTCCAGACATTCCCACATGCTGTTCTCCAGATATTACCTCCTTCCAGAGGCCGATCACTTCTGTTTCTTATTACCTTGGAGTAGTATTGCCTCTTTTGGACCCTCAAATCAAGGTGGACAACCACAGGTGCTCTCATGTCTACCTTCTTTTGCTGATCATCATACCTGTTTTATCAGTGCTTTTGGCACAGCAGTAGCTCTTTCTTTAACATTGTGGTGTGTGTTTAAATGTATGCATGCAAACATAGCTAAGGACACTCTATTTGGAAAAGATGGTTGCAAAAGGGAGAATGCTCCAAGAGTAAGGTCTTTCAGTTTCTCCACATTCAAGCAAGAAACTTCTCTTTCTGTTTTAGGACCCAGCTTTGAGGAAGAAGGAGGAGCCAGGTTTCTTTGTTTCTATCTTAGGAGAGCTCCTTAATGATAATTTATTTAATTTTCCAATGATTGTTAAACATCAGTGGCAGGAGAAAACTGTGGGGTTTGTTGGGGAGGAAGCCTCAAATAAACTCAAACTAGTCCTGATGGGTCAGTGGGGACAAACCAACTACTCTGTGTGGTGAGTAAGGGAGTTAGAAGCCTTGTGTCAATATGGTCACCAGCAAATTTTGTCAAAGCCATTGGGAAAAAGGAAGGTCTTTGCAGTGAGGTTCTTACCTTACAGGTGTTCTTAGAGCTCAGTTGGAGTTCAGTTGTCACAGTTAGTTGGTGAATGTTCACAATGTTTATAGTTGGGGTCTATCACCATTAAAGATCTATTAATATCTGTAGATGTGTACTTTCATTTGCAGATGTTTTTGTTTCAACTGCGTGGATGAGCTAGGGTGCATAGTATTAGATGACAGGGGTACTATTCAATTTCATTCCAGTTTTCTATGCAGGAGAGTCTCCTCCATTCCACATCCTCATCAAAACTGGATATTATTGGCAGCCATTTTAATTTCAGCCATCTGGTGTGTATTTTAGAGTACATCCTTCTTTCTGCAAAGTGAATTTCTAAGTATTTACTTGTTTATTTTCTTATTGATATGTTCTTCACAGATGCCTGGTCACATTTTCTGTCAGTATGTTGCTTAATAACAGGACATGTCTTGAGTAATATTCCATTAGCCAAGTTCTTCATCGTGTAAACCTCTGGAGTGAATATATATAAACTCCATGGTACAGCCTAGTTCCCACCCAGGATACAACCTATTGGTCCTACGTGATAAACGTGTTTGTTATCTCCAGCTTCTGTCTTAACCTTTCTCTAATGACCACTGATACGCTCTATAAGATGTGGTTTTTAGTTTCTACAAGTGAGTGAAATCCATGCACTTGTCTTTCTACACCTGGCTTATTTCATATCATATAATGACCTTCAGTTCCATCCATGTTGCATGTTGCTGCATAAGACTGGATTTCATTATTTTTTATGTGTGAATCATATCACGGTTGTACTCATATATATATATATATATATATATATATATATATATAAAATTTCTTTATCCATTTGTCCATGTATGATGATGAATACCTTGGTCAGTCCCTCATCCTGGCTATTGTGAACAGTGCTGTGTAAAGTAAACATTCATTTCAAAAGTGCTCATATGCACATATTTAGGGTATCTTGGAATTCTGACTTGTTTTAAAATACAGTACTTTATATGCTAGCTTTTATCTTTTAGGTTATTATGTAAGACTGGGACAGATGAATAAAGAATTGTTCAGTTATTAACTTTTAAGGAGGGAACCAATTCTGTGTAGCTCAGTCTCCCTCTAATAGGCACAGTTCCTTGTTTATAAGTCATTATATCTACCTTCACCCTCCTCCCAGGAAAGGTCATGTTCATGACAAGGAGATTTAGACATCTTTGGTCCCTGATTTGTTTGAAGACTTGAAATTGTGATTAATGTTTGAGGTTCTCCTCCGTCAACTGGATCTCTTGTATTCAGGTTTTGCATTATAGACTAAGAAAAGGGAAAATAACTACATGTTCTAAACCAAACATCCATCTCTAGTTATTATTCTACTTTTTTAATTTTCTAGGGCCTAGATAATCATAGGGGAAGTGTTGGAAAGGAGATCTAAATTTCTAATTTTCACAGTTGACATTGTTAGTCACAGTATGCAATGATAATTCATTCTGTTGGAGTTTATGATTGTATGTGCCAGATTCTCCTTAGAAGAAAGCCAAGAATTTAAAATTTAGTTCCTAAGTAGTAGCTTTGTAAATAGTTCAAATAATGAGCCAATTGTTTCAGAAATCAAAACCAAAAACCAAAACCAAAACAGACAACAAACTCATTTAAGGCTGTTTTTTTTTCTGTAATCAACTTAGCTTTAAAACAAAATATTGTGTTCTATAAATAAAACATGATTGTTTTGAAGCAGAATTTTCCAGTAGGCATTATTTTAAAATATTTTGTTAGGATAAAGATATTGACAGCAAACATACATTTAACAAAAATTTTAAAGAATACTACATGGTGTTACAGTTATATGAATCAGGTCTAATTAGTACAATTCTTTTTGACACATGTCTCCCTTTGATTATTTTCTCCCAGTCTTTCCCTCCCGTCTCTACCCATAAGATATCCAGTTCATTTTCCACATAGTGTTTAGTATCACTGTTGTATTTGCTCATCCTTGTTCAACCTTTTATATGCCATCCCTTTCCCTCCCAAATACAAGCAAACTAACAAACAAGACAAAATGAAAAGAAAACAAAAATAGCAACAATGGCAAAAGAAGAATGCTTCTTGTTTCCTTTTCTTGGAAAATGAAAATATTTCATAAAATATTATTTTATATGGCCATCTGCCCATAATTATTGAGCCTGTGTCCACAACTCCTAAGCATAGCCTCCTTTGGCCTCTGAATGTTAATGACTATGGTCCTATATAATTTTTCATGCTCTAATGTTATTTATTTTAGTCATTAAGTGTGTTTACTTGTTGATTTACAGACACATTCTAGTTACCAAAAATGAGGGAAACCATGCAGCTTGTGTTTCTTTGGCTCTGGCTTACTTCGTTTAGTATAATTTTTTCCGGTCTTTCCATTTCATTACAAATGGTACAATATAATTCTTTCTGATGGATGAATAGAATTCTATTGTTACATATATACCACATTTTGTTGATCCATTCATCTACTGAGGGACATCTAGATTGATTCCACATCTTCATTATGGTAAACAATTTTTTAAAAAAGAAAGGAATGTAAGAAAGAGAAAGCAGTAATACCCACTGAGTTTGAAAACCTAAATAGATAAAGTTGACATTACTGGAGAAAGAAATCAAGAGCAGACCAGTATATAATAGGAAAATGTCACAAGGTTCTTTAGGATAGGTAGGCAGATATCTTAGGGGAAAGTTTATGTTGCATACAACAAGCCGCAAGTTGTTTGCCAGACTACTTTTGAAAGGAAGAATTGAAGGCTAAGAACTGTGGCATTACATTAATAACTGTAGGAATCAAAAGTTTGGGGAGATAAGACTGGCTTTAGAAAGCTTGTAGAAAGAAGTTTCAAAAACAGAACGTAACATAGAACCCTAACAATACAAATATGGCAAGAGAATGCAAAGTTGTCTAGAAATAAATTGCCAAGGTTAGAATTCATGAGATGATATCTGAAAAGGGAAGTGATAACTGAATCGTCTTCATAAAAAAGTTTGTGTCTTAAAGATACTGTGTCTTAAAGGATCTTTAAAGTATCTTAAACTAATGACAAGTCATCAGGTTGAAAATCATGGTAGGAAATCTAAAGATGCAGGTGTTGGTAATAGGGAATTTTCTAAGGAAGGGAATACGTCTGATTCTAACCACAGCAAATCTCTGAGCTAGAAAATTATCCATACATGTATAGATAATTGTAGATGAAGGTAAAAGGATAAATGAGTAGATGGATAGATCCATCCCACTATATGTTGCTAACATGTGTTAGTGACTTCGTAACTGTGTTTATCAGTTCTTGCTTTTGCTCTGCAAAAGCTGAGGCGAGTTGTTTTGTCTATTCTTTGTTATAACCCGTGTTGCATACTATTAAAATGTATACCTGTACATTGCTAAAAATACAGTTTTATGATAATATTGAGATATTAAGGATCCTTTCTTTATAGAAAATTGAACTTAAAAAAGAACACTACACAGTGCATTACTGTTAACTGTAGACAGATCTATAGAACTTACTCATCTTGCATGAACTTTTTACCTTAAATAAATGAATTTTTATACCTCTTCAGCAGCAATTCTACATTTACCTTTCTCCTAACTTTCACCCTGAGCTTACATGAGTTTGACTGTGTAGTTACTTCATAACACTGGAATTGCATGATACTTCTCCTGCACCTTTCTTGTTTCTCTTATGAAAGTTCAACCATCTTTCTATATGACAGGAATTTCCTCTTTTTACAAGCGTTAAGTAATACTTGATTGTGTGTGTATCACATTTTCTTTATTCACCTTTCCATGAACAGGACATTTGAGTGTTTGCCATTATTTCTTTTTTTAATTTTTATTTATTTTTTATTGTGAAAATACTGTACAGAAGGGTTACAATTACATGGGCAAGATAATGAGTACATTTCTTATCAAGCATTGTAGCCTCCTCCTTTGTTTCCCCTTCCCATCCCTTCCCAGCCTCCCCCCGCCCCGCCACCCAATCCTCCCCCCATTATTTCTTATTAGAAAGAATATGAAAATGAATGCTTGTATCTGTTTAAGTTCATCATTTATTTGGGATCAGTACTCTGAAAGGAGACTGTTGATACCTTGGTAGCTATATTTTTCTTTAATTTCCTTTTCTTTTAGCAGTACTTGGATCTGAACTTAGGGCCTTGTACTTGCTAAGTAGGTAATCCACCTTGAGCCATGTTTTTAACCTATATTCTTTGTTTACACTGTACACTGCTTATTTTTGTGATAGGATATCCATTTCAGTCTGCTTGTGTGCCTAGACTACAGTCTACCCTTTTTTGTGTGTATGTGTGTGTGCAGGCCCTTGGGCATGAATCCAGGGCCTGGGTACTGTCCCTGAGCTTCTTTTGCTCAAGGCTAGTACTTTACCACTTAAGCAACAATTCTACTTCTAGCTTTTTTGGAGGGTAGTTTATTGGAGATATTAGTCTCATAGACTTTCCTGCTCTGGCTGGCTTCAAATGTGATCATCAAATCTCAGGCTACTGAGTAGCTAGGTTTACAGATGTAAGCCACTGAGGTCTGGCTTTAACTATTTTTTAAGCTTTCAGTTTTAGCTGAGATGGCAGGTGTATGTCACTATCTCCAGATTCTTCTAAGAGAAAGTTCTGTAAACTTTTCTTTCTGGGCTGGCCTCAAACTTCACTCCTCCCAATCTGAGCCTTCCATGCAGCTAGAATTACAGGCTTATGCCCCTGGCAATCAGCTGTATTTTTAAGTACTCAATAAAGCCCCGTACCGTTTTCCATAGTGGCTGCTGCATTTGCTATTCATGAGTTCTTATTTCTCCATTTCTCTTTCAAAAATTGTTTTTAAATTATATTAAGTGAAGTAATCCACACTCAAAAAAACATAGGTCTCATGGTTTCCCTTATCTACAATAACTAGTATATGTCTAGGACAAGCAGAAGTGGTCAAAAGCTGTGTAGACATGACTATATAACCTGATGCTAAGCGAAATAAACCCCAAGATAGGGACACAAGATATTTTATCTTTTTTGTTGCTCTTTTTAATGTACTTAAATGTACTATGTGATTTTTTTTTTGTTTCTTTGTATATTCTTTCCTCATGGTACAACCCTTGTTGTCATTGTATTTGATTTCGGTGTTCTGCATCTTGTATACACATTTTTTCTGATTTGGGGAGGGGAAGGAAAATAACAAAATGCTGAAATAAAGATACAGGATGAGCCATTGTAACAATGAGATGTACAAGACACTATGTTGAAAACGAACTTTACAACTTTGCCGTGGGAGGGAGGAGTTGGGAAGGTGGAAAGGAAGTGGATGGTAAGAGAAAAACAAAGGCGGGGGTAACAATGCTCCATAGGAAATGGATTTATTACTTTGCTCATGTAACTGTAACTGCTCTGTACAGTATCCTTACCATAAAACTATTTTTAAAAAGAAAAAATGTTTTTAATAACAGTCACCTTAATAGCTAGAACAGATAGCACATTGTGGTTTGACTTGCATTTTCTTTCTTAAGCAACCCTGAGTATCCTTTCACAGATGTGTGTCCTCATACCTTTACAGAATAGCTATGTAGATCCTTAACTCACTAAAAATGGGTTGTTCACTCTTAAATTGCAGGATTTCTTATACATTTTGAAATTAATCTCTTATTAGATTTATAGTCTTGAGGTGTTTACTTCTATTCCACAGATTAATTATTAATACACTGATTTTTTTCTTTCACTGTCTGGAAGCTGTTCAGATTCATGCAGTCCTATTTCTCTGCTATGACTTTTGTTGCCTGGGCTTTTGATGTTATATCAGTGAATTCATTGCCAAGATCATTGTCATAAAAATTTTTCTCCTATATTTTTTCTGTGACTTTTCAGGTCTTTCGTTTAAGCATTTAATCCATTTCACGTTGATTGCTATATGTAGTGAAAGGTAAATATGCACTTTTCCCTGCATCTTTTGTCAAAAACCAATATTAAAAGGGGAACAGATGAAAAAGCCCAATAAGACAGACATCTTCTCTTTCTGTTTCTGGCTGCTATAAAGTGAAGCCCTCTGCTGTGCCATATTCTTTTCCCCTTTCCTCCCTGACAGGAGAGACCATCCGAAGCTGTGAGCCACAGTAAATCTTTCATCCTTGCAACTTTTTCTCTCAGGTATTTGTTACAGTGTCAAAAAGTTTAACACAGGGTCATATCATTTCTGGAATTTTTTTTCATTTCTCTTTTGATTTCTACTGGGATTTTGATAAAGATTACATTGCATCTTAAGGTCCCTTTGGATAGTATATTTGACAATATTAAACAACATCATATGTTCTAGCCTACAAATATGGAATATCTTTCCATTTGTTGTTCTTTACATTTTTCTCTTCCTCCTCTCCCCCCCCCTGCCCCTGCCACTGCTCCCTTCTCTTCCTCCTTCTCAGAACTTGTGTTTAACTTAAAGCCTCATGTTTACTAGGGAAGCATGTATCACTTGGGCCTCATCTCCAGTCTTAAGTTTCTTTCATCAAATTTTTATAATTTTTGCATACAAAATTTTTCATTACCTTAGCTAAGCTTACTTTTAAATATTTTCCTTTTTGTTGGTATTTTAAATGGGTTTCTTAGCAAATTACAGTTTCATAGAGTTTCTAATTGATGTATAAAAAACAAACTTGTTGGTATTGTATCTCTTAACTTTACTGAATTTACTGTCAATCCTGAGCATGTTTATTGTGTGTGTGTGATTGTGTTCATGCCCATGCATGTGCATCTGTAGTCTCAAGTAGTTTATAGACAAGATCATGCCTGAAAACAGCAACATTTACTTCTTTTCTAATGTGAATGTATGTTTGTTGGCTTTGTTTTGTTTTTATTTTCCTTGTCTGATTACTCTTCCTTGGACTTGATGACAGTGCTTTGTTGTTGGTCATAAAATAACAGCTTTCAATCTTTCCCTATTGAGCATAATGTTAGCTAGGGTATTGTAAAAATGGTCTTTGTTATAAAATTGAAGTGATTTCCTATGCCTAATTTGCTGACTTTTTTCATCATGAAAGTATATTAACCCATATCAGGTGCCATCCATTGGTAGGATCATGCCATTTTATCCATCTTATTCATCCCAGGGATGATTCTTTGCCAGTCATAGCATAAGATCCTTGAATGTAGTATTGAATTTAGCTCCCAAGTATTTCAATAAGACTTTTAGTTTTTGTGTTTCTGGGAATATTGGGCTGTAAAATAATTTTTTTGCTTTTTGTGATGTATTTGTTTGGCTTCGGAATCAGGGTCATTCTGTCCTCATAGAGATATTCAAAGCATTCCATTATTTTCAATATTTTGGAAGATTTTGAGTAAGTTAAGCATTACTTCATCTTTCAATACTTGGTTCAACTTGACAATGAAACCATCTCTTTTTGAACTTTTCTTTTTTGGGAGGTTTTGGCTACTGAGTAATTTTCCTTACCAGTTTATAAGGAAATTTTCTATTCTTCATACAGACTTAATGTGCTGCATATATGTAGAATTTTACCATTACTTCTGAGTTTTCCAAATTGTTGGCATAAAGTAACTTATGGTATTCTCCTATAATGCTTTGTACTTTGGGGCATAACTTGTAATTTCATTGTTGATTTTAATTTTGAGTATTATCTCATTTTTTCTTTGTTTTAGTTACTAAAATTTTTCTAATTTTACTTATATTTTCCAAACTCAAATTATTAAGTTTACTATTATTTTTCTATTTTCTATCTTATGTTTTCTGTATATTTTTTATTTCCTACATTCTGCTAACTTTCTGCTTATTTTATTCTTATTATGGTTCTTTGTAAATATAAACTATATTTGAGATTATTTTAATGCAGCTATTTAAGACTATAGGCTTATTTTGTAAAGTGCTTTAATATTTTTTAGCCCATGTCTGAGTATATTGTGTTTTGTTCAAGATGCTTTCTGATTTTAATTTTGGTTCTTCTTTGTCACTTTTATAATTCAAAAGTATGTTGAAAACTCACATATTTGTGAGATTACAAGTTTTCCTTTGGCTCTTGAATTCTAATTTCATCCCATAGGGATTAGGAAAAAAAACACTTGATCTGAATATTGGAAAAGACACTTGGTCCATCTTAAGTTTGACAAAAAATTTTGTCTTGACCTGTGATCTACCTGTAGAATATTTGTATGTGGTTTGGAAGATATTCTGCTGTTCTTAGATGACCTCTTCTGTGTATATTGAATACATTTGGTCTATAGTAGAGATTGATTTCCCTGCTGTGTGTTTTCTAGTTGTTTTGTCCATTATTGAAAGTAGAGTTTTAAACATTTTTATTACTGTATTGCAATTACTCTCTGCTATTATTGTCACTATATATTTATAAGTTTCTAAACTGAATGAGTATATACTTATTGTTATATCTTTCTAGTGGAGTGGCCCTTTTCTCATTGAATAATGTCCTTCTGAAACACTTCTGACTGTGTGTGTGTGTGTGTGTGTGTGTGTGTGTGTGTGTGCCAGTCCTGTCAGGTGACAGTCTTGACTCAAAGTCTATTTTGTCTTTTATCAATATGGTCACCCTCTATCATTCTATTATGCTTGCCATTTAACCTTTTCTATCTCACCACCTTCAGTCTATGTGTGTTCTTAACTATGAAAGTATTGAAGAAAATGTAGTTTGAATGTAGTTTGACACAATGTAGTACAATCTTATTTTTTAAAATCCATTTAGCCTCTACTTTTTCACTGAGAAATTAATGAACATATGTAAATGTAAGGAAATCGTAAACATGGAAGAACTTACCATTGCTCTTCTGTTGTTTTGTCTTACTTCTTTTTTTTTATTCTGTAAATACCGTACAGAGGGGTTACTATTACATGGGCAAGGTAATGAGTACATTTCTTATCAAGCATTGTTGCCTCCTCCTTTGTTTTCCCTTCCCATCCTTTCCATCTCACCCCTCCCATCCCGTGCAAAAGTTGTAAAGTTCATTTTCGACATAGCATCTTGTACATCTCATTGGTGGAATGGGTCCACCTGTATCCCTATTTAAACAATTTGTTTTTTTTTCCTCCCCCTCCACAAATTATAACAACATCAAATACAGTGAAAACAGGGGTTATACCATGGGGGAGGGACATACAAAACAACAAAGAAATATCTTATAAATAGGCTATTGTCTTACTTCTTTTCACTTCCTTTCAATGCTCTTTGTCTTCCTTTGTGTATGAGTATATATGTATTTATGTGCATTGTTTGCTCTTTCTTTTTTTGTATGGCTTAGAAAGGTACTTTCTTTTTGTTTTTTATGAGGTTTACAAAATATTTTGTAATTATCCTAAGTCAATAACAGCTTAATGTTGACCAAATAAGTCATTGCCATTTTTACCCTTCTACCTCATATTATCTATGGCAATTATTGTATTGTATTCTAAGTAATTTAGTTGTTCAGATTCTTTTCTCTAAAGTTTTATATTAAAATTAAAATGGCTTGCCCACCACGATTGACTGCAGTGCTGTGGCATATGTATTAGCCTATTTTTTATCCCCACCAGCAATTTCACACCTCTGAGGGTGTCCAGTTACCTTTCACTTCCACTTGAAGTGATTTTTTTTTTTGCATTTTTAAAGTCGCTTTTAGTGTTTGTTTTTCTTTGTCTGGAAAAGTTTTTCTCCTTTATTTAGGATGGACATTGTTGTTTATCTATTTTTTCCAGCACTTTCGATTTATTTTCCCATCACCTTGCTGCCTTCAGGGTTTCTATTGAAGATCTAACTGATGGCCTTCTACATGATCATTTCTCTGTGGCAGGCTGCTTTGATCATTGCTTCCACAGTTCTCCCTTTGCCTTGAATTTTGACCATTGGATTTTAATTTTAAGTGTCAGCATAACTGGATTAAGGAATACTTAGTGGGCTGTAAAGCATGGTTTCAGAGCATGCCATTAGAAAGTTGCATATGAAGAGAAGTTTGATATTCTATGTGTGGGGTGGGGGGATTAGGGAGCAGAAAAGCAGAGAAAATGAATATTCATGGTCACTCTGCCTGTGTATCTATTTCTCACTGCAGCTGTGGCATTCTCCTCCTGTCCATGGAAATCAGAACTTTCTTCTCAGGGGGAAATTGTTTTCTGGGGATTTCATCCCCATCATATTTGAGTATGATGCCATGAGGTTTGTGGTGATAAAGTTCTCTTCTTGTCCTACTGGTGTGTTTGCAGGTAGTGCTTGCCTATTAATTCATGAACTTGGGAGGTTGAGGCCAGAGAATTGTGAGTTCAAGACCAGCCTGGTCTACACAATAAGACCCTGACTCGAAAACAACACAGAATAAAAACAATACAAAACTTTTTATCACTATATTGGTGAGATATTATATCTTACTAGAGTCTGCCTCATTATGTTCCTTTTGTAAATCATGAACATTCATTGTTCTAAATTAAGTGTTTGAAAGAATAAACATTTAAAGTATACCATTTCTTACCCTAATATAGAAACAAAGTATAGAAAATACAATTAGAAGAGGTATTATGATGCTTTTGTCTTATGAGGATAGTATTATTGGTGCTCTTGTTTCTCTAAGATCAGAATAAGATATCAATCAAATTGTTGGTACTTCTGGTTCATAAGACTATAGGTTTGAACTGGAACTACAATGCTAGTTTTTTGGGCTTCTATTTGCAGATAGCACACCTTAAATCTTAAGTTGCTTAAGTCAGTTTCCTCTTATATCTTTCCATATGTATTTATTAGATCCTTTTCATTGTGTTTCTTTAGTGCTTCTGTATCCATCCCAATCTGACCCTTGTCTCTGTCCACTAAGAATTCTTGGGGCAATGGACAGAGTCTAGGCATTGGCAGTTTGTGAAAATCCTCACCTAAATCTTTTGTACATTCAAGATTGATGATCACTTGTTCCACTTGTGTAAACTCATGGTTTTAAATTCCCTGAGGTTTTTGGTTGTTGTTGCTGTACTGGGATTTTGAACTCAGGGTTTGGATTTCTTGCTCATAGATGACACTCTACCACTGAGATATGCCTCTAAACTCAGATTTTGCTTGTTAATTGGAGCTGAAGACTTTTAGACTTTCTTGCACTGGCTGGCTTCAAACTGAGATCCTCTGAGTCTTGGCTTCCTGAGTACTTAAGATTAAAGGCTTTATTCCTACCTTAAATACTATTACTATTTCAGAATAAAAGACAAGTACATAGTAAATACTCTGACAAAATTTCTCAAAATAAAGAATAACTAAATTAAAAGAAAAAACTCAGTATTTTAACAATTGCATTATGATGAAGTTTTATTGCTTTTTTGTTATTTCTTTAAAGAATGTTAGTATATTAGTCTATTTCTGCTTCTATAAAATATACCTAAAAGCCAGATACTTTATAAAAGTGATTTATTTAAGTTTCTAGCTTTGGAGGAAGAAAGTTCAAGATTAGCCAGCTTTATCTATTAGTTCTGTGGCAAGGCCCACAACTACATTATACTAGCAGATGTAATGATGTTAGATCAGACCTGTGACTGACTTGTCACTGGCTTGGATGTATGTCCAATGCCCTGAAAGAGTCTGTGCTTCCAGCTAAGATTTGGAATTGGAAAATATTGGGATTTGGAATTGAATATAAGTGGCCTCTTTGAAAATATCAGCTTCTTTTTTTACCCCCTTAAAAAAAATAACATTTTGTTTTAAAACAGTTTGGGATTTATAGAAAAATTGTCTAGGTAGTCCAAAGTGTTCCCAGTGCCTTGTACCTAATTTTTCTGCTGTTAGTTTTCATTAGTGTGATACATCTTCATTTTACAAGTAAGGAACCAATAGTGACAGCTTGTTCCTGATGTCTGTACTTTATTTAGATATCCGTACTTTCAGTTTGATGTCCTTTATCCATACCTGGATCCCATCAGTATTCTATGTAACATTTAGTCATCTTGTTTCCTTGTGGCAGTTGTTCAGACTTTACATGTTTTGATGAGTTTGATAGTTTGGAAATTGTTAGTTGTGTATTTTATAGATAATCTCTCAATTTAGATTTGATTGATGGTATTTTTATGAATAGCTCTGATTCAATTTAGGGGAGGGAAACCTTAGGATCATTTCATGTCCAGAGTCCATACAACTGAAAGTAACTTCCATCTTTTGCTGAGGTAGTTGTCAAGTGTTTTCACTGTAAGATTCCCTTTCCTCTCTGATATATCTCCATCTGTTGGGAAGGCAGTCAACATGCCCAGATCACACTTAGGAGTGGGGATGTATATCCATCAATTTGAGAACAGAGGACCTGCACCCATTATGGGAAGTAGGAATAAGAAATATGTTTTCCCTGTATATTTGTTTACTCAACTTCTTATTTATTTCTGTATAGACTCATGGGTTTTTATTTCATGTTTTGGATTGTAAGACAGTTCTAGTTTACTTTGTTCCTAAAATTTCTCTAATGTTGACCACAGGGATTTCTGTCTGTTGGCTCCCTGTCCCTCTTTTAACATGTTTTCTCTTCATTCTGAAGGAAGATATGGCTTTTAAAATATAATGACCAATAAAACACTGTGGCCACCATTTGCAGTTATATTGTTTTCTTTGATAAGTCCTTTGAGAGTCCTCCTAGAGTAGCATTCAGAAAGAAGGGCATCTGCTACCCAATATCTAACCCAACAAGGATCCTTTGTTTTTTTCTTGTATCTTCTGTCTCACGAGGAAAATTAGCAATAATCAAAGCATCCCACAGAGTCAGAACTGCTGCATAAGGATGAATGATTGCAATTGTTTCTGTAAAGGAAGCTTTCTTACTCTGTGGACCATAGAACTGCAAATTTTGTGTACACTTTTTGGGAAAGAACCTCTCATCAGATCTCTGTGGGGTCTTTAACTCCAAGGGCTACAGAATCACTGTGACAAGAACTACCACAGCCTCTAAGTTCTACATACCTCATTTTTCCCTTGTGTCTGTGACCTTGAACTTGTTCTAGGTCATGCCCAGAACAACTCTCATACCCGATACAGACAGATCCATGCTACTCTCAAGTGTGAGAGGCCTTTTGACCATATTGAACTTGTAACCCTACAAAATAATAAGGCAGTAATTCCTTTAGAATCAGAATATTGGGTTGAGGGAGAAGATTAAGACAGTATGCTCAAACAAACCTGTTTTGAACTGCTCGCTGTGGGATCGTGTATAAATAAGAATGTTCTACAGTTAATGGAAAATTGAAGGTCTCCATTTAGAAAGCAATTGTGGATTTTTCTTTCATTGCTGGGAGACATTACATCACATAGCTCTATATCCTGACACATTCCTTGCATAACTTTACATATTAGTAATGACTTTGGTTCAAATTTAGGCAAAGGAACAAAAGAGAGAACTGGTTGTAGAAAGGTTTTGATATAAAACATTATTTTCTCTAGTCACTTGATAACTTTGACTGAGTAGGATAAGTTATTTTCTTAAATTAATATCATATTTCCAAGAAATGAAATATCTTGCTTTGAAATATATTGGAATTGTTGATAGATTTGCTGAAGTAAAACAAATAGTGTAGTCAAATGAATAAAACATTGGGCTGAGATTTAGGAGATGGAAACTTAAGTACTAACACAGGCCTGAAGTCCATAGCCTAATTAAAATCATTTAATTCTTCTCGATCTTATGCTTATTTTGAAAATATATGACTAGCTTTCACAATTGTAAGGATAAGTGTGTTTTCATCAGTAGAGATTATTTTAATGTGGTTCTATTATTTCTAAACCAAACAAAAATAATATTTTTAGGTGAGGGAAAAAAACCTGAGTTCATGCGTGTCAATTTAAATTGCACAAGAATTTACTTACATTTTAAAGTATCCCTGAGTTTCTACTATAAAGATAGGTGAACTGTTGATTAAAATATTCATATGAGGTTGGTTACCTGTGATAGATGTAGAAGCACATATTAAAACACATAAAAAGAGAAGAAAAGGGGCTGTCAGATATTTGATAAATTGCCTGGTAAGCTTAGGTTTGGTTTGATATTTCAAGTGATTTTATCAATTGACATCGAGTTTCTGTAGTTAAGACACAACTTGTACTGAACTATGAGGAGAAATAGCATTTAGAGATGATTAACCAAGAAATAAATTGCAGACTAAGCCAACTACTAATAATACTGATTTTATTATTTTAGTTGTCATAGAACTTAAGATGTAGTATTAGTATATATAATATTATATAATATACATTAGTATGTATAATAAATATTATAGTAGTATAATATTAAATACTATATAAAATAGTATTTAATGTTATACTATTTTATATAGTATATAAATACTATTTTATATAGTATATAATATATATACTATATAAATACTATTTTATATAGTATATATTATATATGCAATAATTATATATATTGTATTAGATATATACTATATAGTATTATACTATACTAATATTATATAGTATACATGTAATTTTTATATACACACACACACCCTAAAACAATACATATATGTATGCTGTCCAATAAAAAGCGACAGAAGTGCTAGTGGCTCATTTCTATAGTCATAGCTCCTGAGGAGGCTGTGATCTGGAGGATTTCAGTTCAAAACCATCTTATACAGAGATACTTAGGGGCATTTTCTCCAAAAATAACAAAAAGCAGGGATGAAGGTGTGCTTCAAGTGATAGAGCACTCACCAACCAAGCATGAAGCTCCAAGTTCAAACCAATATTGCTTAAAAAAATAAAAAAGGAAATTACAGTATACTGTTGATGTGGGCCAGGCTTCTTCACTGGGAAATGGAGAGACTAGGGTAATTGTTCAAAAAGAATCAATCACACTTAAGTTCTACATTGTCAAACTGAAACTAAAGTGCTTGCTTTTCCATCCAAGCAGTCAGGGTTAGAGGAGTAACTGATAATTTCCTGAATATGCTGCTTTTAATTAGCATGATAAGAATTCCTCTCTACCTTAATCCTTCACAAAAATAAGATAGTTTGAAATAACCTGATATGTCTAGTTGGTATCTACACATAGATATGGGGGAAAGAGCCATAAAATAATTGCCACTGTACTTTGGTTAAACAATGGAGGCAAAAATTTAGAAAAGAGATGAATTGCAAGGGAATTTTAATAACAGTCTGGGTTTAGATTTGTATATCGAGAAAGATGAAATCCAGTAATGGAGGAAGAGTGACTAATTCTGTTTAGATTATTGGAAGAACTACAAAAGTTGATAGAGATAGATGGCTAGAATTTGAGTCTAATTGACCCAGCTTACAGATGAAAAAAAAGAAAAAATGAGGCCTGAAAGTTTGAAACTGTAAAACTTAGTGTTATCTTTGCATTGTTAAGAAGAAATGCACTTAGAATTTATATCAAGAAACATAATAATAGTTGTCATTAATTCATCCAATACAAGTGTATTTCATAATTCTATTTTCCTCCCTTGAGTGAGACTAGTACATGGGTTTGAACACTAACTTGCATCTTGATACCCGATTTTCCCTTCATTCCCTTTAGCATGTTCTGGGTGTGATTAAGAACAATTGACTCTAAGGAGGTTCCAATTTCACCTGCAATGAAATTAAAATTCTCATTACCCATCTTCAAATACCTGAAGGTGCGATAGTTGATTTGATACAACCATGGGAAGAAATGTTAAAAATCTATATAAGCTCTTTTACCTTTGGGAAATGTAGTTGATCGTTTTCATTTTCTACTTCAATGTTTCCTACTCCAATGCTTTCTATTTCAAAGAAGTACATGTATCAATTCAGTCTTATCAGAATTTTTTCCATAAACTTTAATATTTAACTCAACAGGCAGGATATTCAATGAACTTGTTGGGAAAATATCATTTTTCTAGTATCTGTGTGATTTTTATGACATTTTAGAGTGTCTCTCTGGTCACATTATATCATTTACATAAAGCTTTACTTAGGTAGAGAGTTAAGAAAAAACAACATTTTAAATCATTCTTTGTGTTGGGTGCCAGTGGCTTATTCTTAAAATCCTTGCAACTGTAGAGTTTGAGATTTAAGAATGGAAGTTTAAAGCCAGCCCTAGCAAACAAATCTTTGAAAATTTTGCCTCCTATTAGCCAGCAAAAAAAAGCCAGTTATTTGGCTCAAGTGGTAGAGTACCAGTGAGAGAAAAAGCTGAGTGAGGATGTAAGGCTCTGAGTTTAACCCACACACATAGAAAAGCTCTTTGTTACTATGTCTCACTAAATACATCCTGTTTTATTTCTTCTGAACAGTTAAAATCCTACTTATTGAAATGAAAACATATTTTCATTGTTGTTGTTTTTGTTGGTATTGATTTTGTTTTTGCTTTTTAACTTTTTTTATTGTAAAGATAATGTACAGAGGAGTTACAGTTACATGAGTAAGGTAATGAGTACATTTCCTTTTGAACATTGGGAACCCTACTGCATTGGTGTGAGTGTAAACTTGTTCAACCACTTTGGAAAGCAGTATAGTATAGAAGTTCCTCAAAAAACTACATATAGAGCTCGGCTATGACCCAGCAATTCCACTTTTGGGCATTTACCCAAACCATCACAAACAAGGCCATGCTATAGCTACCAGCACAACTGTGTTTATTGTGGCATTATTCACCATAGCTGAGATAAGGAACCAACCCAGATGCCCCTCGGTAGATGAATGGATCATGAAAATGTGGTATATATACACAATGGAATTCTATGCCTCCATCAGAAAGAATGACATTTGAGTGTATCCTTTTTGTGCTTGCTTAGACTTTGATCACAATTTCTCTCAAGACAGGTAAGATCTGTCTGTCCCTAAGTAGCTTTAATAGAAAGTAACCTAGAGTCTTTAGAAGACTGTTTTATGGATTTAGTAAAATTAAATGTTAAAATACTTCTTTTTGTTGTTGTTACTTTTCATTCAAATATCTTGTGTTGCTCACAGTATCTTCTACTCTTTAATTCTGTTTAGAAAAGCCATATAAAAATTGTAGCTTTGTTTCAAAAATCAAAAAACAAAATCTTTTCTCTCAGAAATTTACCATTTCTGTTGTTTACTGTTTCTTAAGCCTTACCAGGTTTTTTCTTCTTTCTTATAGTCAGCAGTCAGCAGAAGACCTCGCAAGAGTCCCTGCTAACTCCACCAGCAACATCTTGAACAGGCTGTTAGTCAGTTATGACCCCCGGATAAGACCAAATTTCAAAGGTTTGTTGCTCAACCCCTCCCAGCCCTATTCATTCTTTATAGTTGAGAAAGAAATTTTATCTGTATGCAATCATTCTTTGTGAGAGTCAAAACAATGTAATTTCAAATTGGCATGTAACGATTCTGAAATCTGTTTAGGTTCAGAACAATTTAGTGCCCAAAATATTTATTAATAAGCAAAAGATTCATTCCAATAATCTTATATGGCTACAAGTAGAGAATAAAAACAAGAATGTATGCTGTGATGAATAGGCTAAGCTCTGTAATAGCTTTTCTAAGTGCTGTATTTTTATATGTAGTGCTTTAAAACGTAGACTCTGACACACCTGCATTCATTTATAGACAAAGACTTCAGAATTTGTACAATCACCATTGTGATTGTAAAAGTAGGGAGAGCAGTTGTGGCATGTACTTAAAATCTACTTTTGTTGCTATTTCACTTTGAAAATATGTTCCTTCTACTCTTTTGCTGAAATAGAGAATGGCCATGTGGTTTTTAAAAAATGTGAACTTTATGAACAAAAGTGACTATGTGGTCTACAACAGAGATGATTTTTATCCCAACAAAATAGTACCATTTATTACACCTTTCCAGAATGAAAACTATACTTAAAAAAATCATGCATAGATTGCATATTTATATAAGTCAAATTTTTGTTCTGCTTTCATCTTTGTTGTTGTTGTTGTTTAAATCTTGATGACTTAGGAAAGATTGTGGAAAAAATGTTCACATATGGGAAAGCTGTAATCCTTATTGATGGTTTAGGACAGATTTTGATGTAGATCAGATTAACATTTTAAAGCTTAATTTTTTTGTCTCTCCTTTGCAAAGAAAAGGTCTGCAGCTGCTTCCAGTCAAATGGCTATACAAGTATGTTGTAAAAACAGGATTTCTGTTCATTACCAGGCCTATTCAGTTACTTTCAACAGCAGCCTTGGTCTGGGCTGTCACATGTCTGCCCTGTAATGATTGGCCACCTGTTTTCCATCAGTCAGAGGCTATATGGCTAAAAGGCTACAGTCACATTTTCCCTTTGATAGCCCAACCAGAAGCTACAAGGAGTTAAAAAGAAAGATATTTGTAATGTTTGAACATACCTTAGCTTACAGTCCATGAATTTTAAATTATTTTCCAGCAAGTCAAGCAGAATCCTTTTAATGCCTCTACTATGTCTGATTAAAAATAAAAAATATATTTAAAATATATTAAAATTTATCAAGTCAATTTTCTTGGATAAAATTATACCAATTAATTTAAGAGCTGTAAATGATTAGAAAAATGTAAGAAAGCCCTAGTTATTTTGTGATGGTTTAAGAAACAGTTTACACTTTCTTGAAGACTCTGGAATAACACATTTTTGAAGTGAAAACATATTTTCTCATGTCTGTAATTTAAGAGGAAAGTTATTTTTGAATAATAAATACATAAAATACAATTCATCTTACTTTGATTTTTATCATATTATATATTTATATAGTTATCCTACTTTAAAAATTATAAATATGTTACATTATGACCAAAGAGTTCATGTTTCATTGTGGATTTCTGAAAAAGGATAAAAATTGAAAATATAAACTGGATTATGCAAAATCTGACCAAGTTACTGACTATATCCTTTGTATTCATAGGCATTCCTGTTGATGTAGTAGTCAACATTTTTATTAACAGTTTTGGATCCATTCAAGAGACAACAATGGTAAGATGATGACTTAATGTTCTTTTTATGTTTTTTTTTGTTGTAAAAATACTGTACAGAGGAGTTACAGTTACATGAGTAAGCTAATGAGTATTTTTCCTATCGAGAGCATTGTTACTCCTTCCTTTTTTTCCCCTACCATCCTTTCCCTCTCTTGCTCCAGAACCCCCCCTTCCCCAACCACATTGTAAAGATTGTTCATTGTTATAATGGGTCAACCTGTATCCTTGTTTTAGCATTTTGTTATTTCCCTTCCCCTCTCCAAATTAGAAAAATGTATATACAAGATTGCAGGGCACAGAAATCAAATACAGTGAAAACGGATTATACCATGGGGGGAGAACATACAAAAGAAACAAAAAAAATCACATAGTATATTATAAATACATTAAAAACAATAGCAAGAAAAAAAACCCACTTGTGTCTCTGTCTTGGGGTTTGTTTTGCTTAACATCATCTTATGTGATCATATGCACATAACTTTTTACCTTTTCTGCTTATCCTAGACATTTACTAGTTATTGCAGATAAGGGAAACTATGTGACCTTTGTTACTTTGGGCCTGGCTTACTCCACTTAATATAATTTTTTCCGAGGCTTTCCATTTCCTAACAAATGGGACAATGCCATTCTTTTTGATGGAGGCATAGAATTCCATTGTATGTATATACCACATTTTCTTTATCCATTCATTTACTGAGGGGCATCTGGCTTGGTTCCAAAAAAATCTTAAAGAAACAACTGCCCAATAAATAATTTTGGGCTAAAGACTTAAAGAGAGACGTCTCTGAAGAGGAATAAGAATGACCAATAGACACATGAAGAAATGCTCAACTTCGCTAGCCATAAAAGACATGCAGATCAAGACAAAATTGAGACTCCACCTCACCCTAGTTAGAATGGCTGTAATCAAGAAATCTAATAACAACAGATGCTGGAGGGGATGAGGTCAAAAGGGAACCCTACTGCATTTTTGGTGGGAATGTAAACTTGTTCAACCACTTTGGAAAGCAGTATGGAGGTTCCTCAAAAGACTCCACATAGAGCTCCCCTATGACCCAGCAATCCCACTTTTGGGCATTTACCCAAATGATTATAAACAAGACCATACTAAAGCTACCAGCATGACTATGTTTATGACTTAATGTTGTTAATTGTCAAAGTTTCAGCTTCTGAATAGTGTGAATATCACTAAAGCTGGAAAATAAAGGAATAAACCTAAAGAATGTTCTCTAATAGTATCAAATATCCCAAATCCTAGGTTGTGTTATATCCTTGATTTTGGTACCTTTTTAATTTTGCAATTCAAGTTTAATGCGTTAATGCCTCATTGACACTTCCAGGCATGGGAAAAAAATACATATGTATTCCCCTAAGAAATGATTGACTACCTCCTAGGGAAAGGATTCATGTGATGAAATCTCTTGTGAATTGCCCCCCCCCCAATTTTATATATGTCTGTGCTTTCAGAAAGGTTTTTACTCTGCAGGTGACAGAAATGGGAGGACAACAGTTTGAGGCCAGCCAAAGCTA